>NC_059107.1:64367594-65044094 GCF_020740685.1 Jaculus jaculus
AGGTGCAAGCCAAGGGAAGAGCGAGAGACAAGAGAAGGAGAAATGGGCATAGATGAAGGAAAGGCAAATGAGCCAGATGAGAGAGATACAGAGAAGATATACACACCTTATGTCAGGAAAAGGGTTAGGAGAAAAGAGAGAAAGAATAGGACCAGGCCATTTATGTCCATGCCCCTAGGGCCTGATAGAGCAGCCAGTGGGAGAGGAGTGCAGGTCAGTACTCAGGGAAGGAGACAGGCTGGCTAGATCCCTGGGTGAGTAACTGGGTCTTTTGAAGAAAGACTTCAGTTTGGTCCATTTAGAAGGGGAAGGGGCTAACAGTGATGAGGGAAGAATGACTGGCTGGCTGGGATAGACAGTGGATGTGGTGAGCTAGGCTCTGAGCTTTTAAAGTTGGGAAGGAATTAAGAGGTAGTCTAGGGCTGGGGATGTGGCTAAGTGTGTAGAGCCCTTGCATAACACACATGAAGCACTGAGTTCAATTTGCAGCACCACATAAACTGGGCATGGGAGCACACATCTTTAACCCCAGCACTCATGAGGTGAAAGCAAGAGGATCAGAAGTTCATGCTCCTTCTCAGCTGCATAGGGACTTGTAGGCCAGCCTGAGCTACATGAGATCCCAGTCTCAAAAAAAGGTAACTTAGGCTGGGCCTGGTGGTGCATGCCTTTTATCCTAGCACTCAGGAGACAGAGGTTGGAGGATCACCATGGGTTCAAGGCCAGCCTGAGACTACATGGTGAATTCCAGGTTAGCCTAGACTAGAGTGAAACCCTACCTCCAAAAAAAAAAAAAAAAAGGTAATTTAGGGCTGGGGAAATGGCTTAGTGGGTAAGGCATTTGCCTGCAAAGCCAAAGGACCCAGGTTCAATTCCCCAGGACCTACATTATCCAGATGCACAAGGGAGTGCATGCATCTGGAGTTCATTTGCAGTGGCTGGAGACCCTGGCACATTCATTCTCTCTCTCTCCCTCTTTCTTTGTCAAATAAATAAATTAATTAAATATTAAAAAACAAAATTAAATTAAAAATGGTAATTTAGCTGGGCATGATGGCACATGTCTTTAATCCCAGCACTCAGGAGGCAGAGATAGGAGGATCACTGTGAGTTCAAGGCCACCTGAGACTACATAGTGAATTCCAGGTCAGCCAAAAAAAAAAAAAAAGAATAAGAGGTAATTTAGTTCCCTTCTCTTAATTCATCAACTCCATTGGACACAGGTGCATTTGTATGGTGTGTGTGTATGTGTGTGTGTGTGTGTGTGTGTGTGTGCGTGTGTGTGTATGTGTGTGTGTGTGTGTGTGTGAGAGAGAGAGAGAGAGAGAGAGAGAGGGAAATTTCTGATCATCTCCCTGGAGCCTAGCCTGGGGGCTGGCCAACCTGTGGGTGAGCAGACATGAGGCCTCCTACATAAGCTGCTGTCACATGGTGGAAACTCCTGAAACATTAACTAAGAGCAAGAGAAGTCACAGAAGTATATGAGAGGGCCCAGGGAGGACTTGGGACTTCTATGCAAACAGGAAGCCAGGGGAAAAAAAGGCGCTACAGTGGTTTGGAGCTGATAGAAGTTGTTCTGGAGGCAAGGATGTTAGCTGGAAGTTCAAAGATCTGGAATAGGAGGGCTGGGGTGTGCCTCAATGATAGAACAATTTCCTGGCATTCAGAAGGCCCTGTATTTCAACACCAGCATCAGAAAAATAAAAGAAAAAAAATTTTTTTGTTTGTTTTTTCGAGGTAGAGTCTCACTCTAGCTCCAGCTGACCTGGAATTCACTGTGTAGTCTCAGGGTGGCCTTGAACTCACAGCGAGCCTCCTACCTCTGCCTCCCAAGTGCTTGGATTAAAGGCGTGCGCCACCACGTCCCACTGAGAAATAAAATTTTTTTAAAAGGCTGATAAGAACTGGGTAAGGCAGAGAGAAGGGCACGCTGAGTAAAGGTTTTTGTGGGAGGTAGGGACGAGATAGGTGGATTTCTGGCAGAGGTGAGTGGGTCTGGGAAAGGTCCAGGGGGCTGCCTTTACTGGGTAGTCTGGAAGAAGGAGCAAGGGTAGCCTGGGCAGGGCAGGCCACATGTGAGACCCACTCTTTTGTAGTACTAGGAACAGGTGGCAGAGCACTCTGCACCCTCTTTCCCTAGGGTGCCATTTCCCTTCTATTTATATTTATCCTGTGGAAGTTGTGAAAATGGGGACTTGAAAATGTGATGTTGGAAAGTCTGCTGGCGTGAGGTAGATGGTACTAAAGCACCTACACTGTACAGACACACCCAAGAGCTGCAGCTGCGTCCTAGGAGTGCCAGCCTTGGAGCTGGAGTTGAGTCCAGGAAACAAGTGGAGCCCATTGAAGCCCTAGAGCCTCTCCCCGCAGGTAACAGAAACTCAGATATATTAGGGAGCGCCCAAAGGTGGGAGGCAGCTGGGACAGGAAGGACCTGGAACTATGACCTCTAGGGTGCAGCCTGCACCCACAACCGCCTCTGTCCCCTCACACACACTCAAAGTGCAGCTCACACTTTCCCAGTGCACACTGGCTTCTACTGTCACTCACAAAGCATAAGATACCTGCCCTAGGGCTGGCAGGCTGCCCCCATGACGGTTCAGGGGTTCTCTCACCCCACTTTCCTGCTGTGGGAAAGAGAATCTGGTGAGTTTGGGTCAAAGATCCACCCCTCCAAGGACCTAGCTGAAATGTAGCTGCAAAATCCAGCTAACTGCAGGAGGATGACTTGTACCTTCTTCTGTGCACTAGTCTTTGTGGGCAATGGGTCATGGCCATCACCTTCTCAGGAAATACTTGAGCTCGTTAGGTTTTTGTTTGTTTGTTTGTTTGTTTTGAGGTATGGTCTCTCTCTAGCCCAGGCTGACTTGGAATTCACTCTGTAGTGTCAGGGTGGCCTTGAACTCAACATGATCCTCCTACCTCTGCCTCCCGAGTGCTGGGATTAAAGGCATGCACCACCATGCCTGGCCCAGGTTTTTTTTGTTTTTTTTTTTTAAATATTTTATTTATTTGAGAAAGAGAGAAAGAGGCAGGAGAGAGAAAGAGAGAGAGAGAGAGAGAGAGAGAGAGAGAGAGAGAATGGGTGCGTCAGGGCCTCTAGCCACTGCAAACAAACACCAGGCTCATGCATCCCCTTGTGCATCCAGCTTTAGGTGGGTATTGGGGAATCAAACCTGGGTCCTTTGGTTTGCTGGCAAGCACCTTAACTGCTAAGCCATCTCTCCAGCCCTGTTTTTCTGTTTGTTTGTTTGTTTTCAGGCAGGCTCTCACTCTAGCCCAGGCCGATCTGGAACTCTCTCTGTAGGCCAGGTTGGCCTTGAATTCATGGTTGTCCTCCTACCTTAGCTTCTCATTTTAGCCCGGGGGGAGGGGGAGGGAGGGACACACAGAATATCGCTTCTTGGCCTAGATGGTTTTTCTGCTTTCCTCTGCTTTATATTTTGGGATAACTTCTTATTTCGATTACATTTTCCTCTTATCTCTGATCTACCATGTGGGTGCTCTCACTCACTCCAGGCCTGCCACCTGTGTAGTTTTCTTAAACTCGGGGTAACCATGAGTGGAACGCTCTTCATTATTCACTTCTGCTCTGAATTTCTTGGTCTCTGCTCTGGTATTTTCCCTCTTCAGGAAAGCTCATGGCAGATGCCATGTGTGTTGTAAGTCTCCTACATACACATCCATGTGCTTATGCTCTACTCCAGCTTTGCCTAAAGAACCTCAATTTCTCTTAAGTAAACCTTGTAAACTATATAGTGGTTCCATATGGCAGCATGTTTCCTAAATCCCGCAATTTGTGATTTCTTCCTTAAATAAACCCCACAATTTGTGATTTCTCTCTAAATAAACTTAATAATTCATAGTTTATCCTTCTTGATTCTATCTTTATAGATTCTTTATTAAAGATAGGACAGCCAGGTGTGGAGACACACATCTTTGATCCCAGCACTTGGGAGCCAAGGTAGGAGAATCACTGTGAGTTTGAGGCCACCCTGAGCTTACAGAGTGAATTCCAGGTCAGCCTGGACTAGAGAGAGACCCTACCTCAAAAAAAGCAAACAAACAAAAAGAGAAAGAACAGAATCTAAAAATTAGGGTTCATAAATTCTGGGAGACCTTTCTTGAACTCCCAAAACCTTTAACATTCCTGCCAGCATTCACTTCCCTGAAGTCATATTTCCTGATGCCAATGTCTGGGCTGAGGCTGATGATGGAGAATCATTTAGGTGCTCTGTGCTTTGTTTATTTTTATGTTTAATTTTATGTTTGGCCCTGGCTGGACTCAAATGTATGTCCATGTTCCTGCTCACAACAAGACAGAGAGAGAGGGAGAGAGAGAATGGACACAACACAGGGCCTCTAGCCACTGCAAACTCCAGATGCATATGCCACCATGTACATCTGGCTTACGTAGGACCTGGAGAATTGAACCTGGATCCTTAGGCTTGGCAGGCATGGACCTTAACTGCTAAGTCATCTCTCCAACCCACAAAGGATGATATTACAGACATGTGCCATTATGCCCAGCCTTTAAAGCAAACATACTGTTACCATCTACAAGCTCTGTTCTCTTAGAAAGAAAGGATGGTAGGCACTGGCAGCATTGTCCCAGGCCATGCCTGCCTTTGATCCAGTACAAGTGCCCTTTAGGGGCTAAATGAGGTGTGTGGAGGTGTGCATAATACATGCTGATGTGTGCGAGAGAGGAGGATAAAGGGTGAATGTTTCTTCAAGGAGTTGCTGAAAGGTGGGTCATGTGGTCTGGAAAGAAGAGACTGGGAGGAGTATGTGTGTGCAGTGTGTGAAATTTTTGAAGAGTGGATTTAAAGTTTTTTTTTTTAAGTGATTTGGAAAGCCAGGCATAGTGGTGCATGCCTTTAATCCCAGCACTCAGGAGGCAGAGGTAGGAGGATTGCCATGAGTCCAAGGCCACCCTGAGACTACATAGTGAATTCCAGGTCTGCCGGGGCTAGAGTGAGAACCTACATCAAAAAACAAAAACAAAACAGAAAAACACTGCAAAGGAATCCCAGACATGTGCACCGTTTCTTGCTTTTGTGACTGGCTTTACATATGTACTGGGGAGCCAAACAAGGCTAATGGCTTGGCAAACAAGTGCCTTAACTGCTGAGCTATCCTTCCAGCCTGAAGAGTGGCCATTTGAGGTAGTGTATTTCAGTGGCTATAAGCACGGGACTGGGAAGATAGCTCAACAGTTAAAGGAATTTGCTTGCAAAGCTTGCCAGCCTGGGTTCAATTCCCAAACCACATATAAGCCATAAGTGTCTAGCATTTGTTTGCGGAGGCAAGAGGCCCTGGACATATGCGCATGCGCGCGCACACACACACACACATGCAAATAAATTGTAAAATTTTATTTTAAAAGAAAAGAATGTGGCAGGGCATGGTGATGCATGCCTTCAACCCGAGCACTTGGGATATGAAAGCAGTAGAATCTGAAGTTCAAGATCATCTTGTTTTATATCAAGTTTAAAACTAGCCTATGATACATGAGACTGTGTCCCCACCTCAAAAAAGGACAAACCAACCAACAAACAAAAGATTGTGGGTACATGGGTACCAGCGAGGAGACACTATAGAGGGAGATAGCTTCTTTGGTTGGGCAGAGAGAGAGGGAGAAGGGCTCTTGGTATGTGGCAACATTTGTTTCTGGAGTACTCCAAGACGGCCACCTAGAAGGGCAGGGAGGACCACTCCCTTCCTAGTTCTTCCTTGCATGAGTGTGGGGGGCTTACTTTCAGAGTCATGCATGGTGGTGGATGCATTGTGAGACAACCAGCACCTTCCTCTTTGTTTAAGCTGACCAATCATATACTCTGGGCAGGAGGGATTCCATCACTCAATAAAATTGCGGGTGGATTCTGGTTTGCTGATCCTCTCCCCCAGCAAGGATTTTATTTCCCTCAGCCACTTTACCTTTGCTTCTGAATAAATACTGTTCTGCTGTGCCTTTTACACTCTTTCTGCCTCATATTTCTTTTCTTTTTCTTTTCTTTTTTAATGGGAGAGAGTGAGAGAGGAGAGAGGGAGAGAATTGGCATGCCAGGGCCTCTAGCCACTGAAATTGAACTCCAGATGTGTGCAGCACCTTATGTACATGTACGACCTCGTGTATCTGGCTTACATGGGACCTAGAGAATCAAACCTGGGTCCTTAGGCTTTGCAGGCAAATGCCTTAACCATTAAGCCATCTCACCAGTCCTTTTCATAATTCTTTATTTGGCAGAGAAAACAAACCCCAACCTGGTAACACCAGTGCCAAGAAGACCAGGAACTGGGATGATGAGCTTGCCACAGTTTGCTAGTGGCTTTTCCTGGTTTTAGAACTAAAGTCCAATGTCCTGGCACACACTTGTCGTACAATAGTTGTCATATTGTCATATGGGCACAGAGTCTTTCTCTGGGTAATGGAAGACCCAAGGGGCAAAACTGGCCAAATGTGCTCAGGACAGAAGACAACATTCTCACAGATCTTGGCGTGGTGAGAAGCTACATGTTCATATGTAGATTAACACTGGGCCTGGCCCAGGAGGAGGAAGGTAGTTCAGAAAGTTCTCATCTCTCAGAGCTATTCAGCATCTTCCTCTTCTTCTTCTTCTTTTTTTTTTTTATTCCTGAGGAAGCATACCAACTTGTCAGAAAACTGTCCCTTTTCTTCTCATCTTGAGTTCCTTTCTGTCTGGAGAGATACACATAGCTGCTTGAATAAAGGCAGAGAGAGCCTCAGGCCAGGGTTTAGTCATCTGTGCTGTGTTAGGGAATGGCTGTGCTATCTGGGTTGATGGAGGTGCTGCTGTGGAGCCCCAAGACTGTGCCAGCTGGGTCTTCATGGTCCAGCTGCTCCCACCCACCTCAGTTCACCCCACCAGCCCCAAGACCAGGACAGCAGCCTGGCTCAGGAGACAAAGGGCAGGGGTGGGAAGGAGAGGGAGTATGCTAAGACTGCCTTAATTAGCTACAAGCCTCTGAAGGCTTGAAGCCTCTGAGAAACTCTCCTCTCTTATGCGCTGTACTGCTCCCAAACTTTGCCCTCTTGTCTGGTCCCACCCCTCTTATCTATAGGTTTGTGAATTAGGTTTCTAGAAAGAAGACACACCTGTATTAAAGCATTCACAGCTAATTAGAACTTCAGTGATTGTGTCAGAGGTTAGAATGTCCACAGCCAAATTGTCTTGGTCTACTTAAGGTGACTATTGCACACCTCTGTGAGTGACTTAATTTACTACGACCACTAGGAAAATCCTTTGGAATATACAAGCTTTAGCTAAGAATGTCAGGTAGCATGTGAGACCTGTAGTAGAGATCTCCCCCACGTTGCTATATTTGAAAAATGTTCTGATTTTTTTATTTTCTGCATACTGTTACTATCAAAACTTCTTGGAGGGCTGGAGAGATGGCTTTGCAATTAAGGCATTTGCCTGCAAAGCTAAAGGACCCAGGCTCCATTCCCATGTAAGCCAGTAGTACAAGGTGGTACATGCATCTGGAGTTGGTTTACAATAGCTGAAGGCCCTGGAATATCCATTCTCTTTCTCTCCCTCTCCATCTTCTTTTCTCTCTCTCTCTCTCTCTTAAATAAATAAAAAAATATAAGTTAAAAAAAAAACTTCAGAGAGATGGCTCAGTGGTCAAGGTGGCTGCCTTCAGAGCCTAATGACCTGCATTCTATTCCCCGGTACCCACATAAAGCCAAATACAAAGTGGCACATGCATCCAGAGTCTGTTTATAGTGGCTAAAAGCCCTAGCATGCACATTCTCTCTGTCTGTCTCCCACTGTCTGTCTGTCCTTCTATCTATCTCTCTATCATCTCTCTCTGCTTGCAAATAAATTATAAAAATTTAAAATTAAAGAAACAATTTAATGGAATTGTTACTACATTGGATCATGGAATTTGAGATAACCTTAGCCTATGTTTCCAAGTCATGGTCACTCATATTTGGCTCCAGAATAAACTATTTTTTGTTCCCTTTAAGATGAGAGCTGTTGTGGGGGTGGGGGGAGGGAGGGAGATATCAGGTTTAATGTCAGCAATTTATGCTTTGCTTGCCCAAATTTTCACAATTAAATACTCTGGCAAAGGGCCAGACATGATTCCAGCAGCGAGGCTTGTTCAGGATTGATCAAACCCATCTCACCTCCTGCATATGGTTTTCTTGGGTCTGGAGGCTAGCTGAAAACAATGTTAAAACAAGGGGATGTCACCTGGTAGCATGGAGGCAACACGCCTTTAATTCCAGCACTCAGAAGGCAGAGGTAGGAGGACTGCTGTGAGTTCAAGGCCAGCCTGAGACTACACAGTGAATTCCAGGTCAGCCTGGGCTAGAGTGAGACCCTACCACAAAAAAAAAAAAAAAAAAAAAAAAAGAGATGTCACTAGAAACTTCTATAATTCATGGCCCTAACATGTGAAAGGGATGAGGAAAAGGTGCCAGGAACATGGGAACTTCCATTTTATGGGAGCAGAGCAATAGTATGGAGATGGGGTGGGAAGCCTGAGTGACCTTGATAACAGATTTCACGTGTGCACAAGCAGCAGTCATCACTTCACACGTGTACTCCTTGTTCCTTATAGCTAAACCACTACAGCAATAATCCCGCTGACATCATGGATTGTCACAGGGAAAATTTGCCCCCTAGGATGCAGGGGTTGTCAAAAGGGGATGTCTGCATATGTGTTTGGAGTAAATGGGTGGGACTGTATCTCTTAAGCTTCTTAACCTACTACAGTGTTTCTGTGCAGCCTGACAGGAAAAGGAGGCCAGGGCAGTCTGCTGGTGTGCGACTTCTGGGTGCCTCTCCCACTGCCACCACTGTTCATAACCTGGTCAGGCAGAACAGCAGAGGTCCAGCACCTGTTCACAGTGTGTATGTGGCAGGTGCTCTCGGGCATCCTTATCTAGTCTGTGCTCTAAGACTGTAAACATGGCCCCATCATGTTTAAACATTCTTTTTGGGGGCTGGGGAGAAGGCTCAGTCAATAAAGCACTTTCCACACAGCATGAGGACCTTAATCCCCATCCCAGCATATCGCTGGGCATGGTGGCCAGCATCTGCAATCTCAGAGCTGGAGAGGTGGAGACAGAAAGATCTCTGGGGCTTGTGACCAGCCAGTCTATTCAAATCAATGAGCTCCAGTTCAATGAATGATTTTGTCTCAAAGGGTAGACAGCATTCCTGTGAATCTACCCTAGACATTGACCTCTGGCCACTACATATATGCTGACACATTGCACACATACATGTTTGAACACATGCAAACATGCACATATGCATGAGCATCATACACATGCATGCAAACATAAACTGACAAAAAAAACCCACAAAAAAACCTCCACAAACTTTCAAAGCCATACCCTGTTCGTGGTTGTGGTCCTTTGCAGCTCTTCTCGTTTCCACTAGATGGCAGCAGTCAACAGATCCAGGTGAAGGAACCTTGCCCTCAATCTCCCCTTCTGGTTTAGAATAATGCCCACGATCTATCTGCAGGCTCCAAGCAGGGTGAGCCACTGGGACTACAGATCCAAGTTAATGTCTGTCCTTGGTTTTGGGCTCAGTATAGGTGTAAGTCTGTGAGAGTGTGATGAAGACGAGTTAATAAAGACACTGCAAGGGACCAGAGGAGACTGGTTCCCTCTGTCCCTGCTTCTCTGCAGCTAAAGCTATGAGGTATGTTCAGTGGTCCTTGTGAGGACAAAGCCAGAGGTGAAAGAGGAACTCTGGAGCTAATGCAGGCTCCAGCTTGTTTGCCAAAAAGAGGAAACACAGAACCACTCTGACCAGTGAAAAGTGCCTGGTTTCTGGAGTCAAGCTGCTCATATTCAAAGCCTGGCTCCTCCAAGTATTAGCTGTGTGGCCTAGGGCAAGAATTTATGCTTTGTGTCTTAGTTCCCTATCTATGAGACAGAGACAGTGATGGTGCTATTGAGGCAGGTTATAAAGAAAAAAAATTATGAGGACTTGGGAAGGTAAAGGAACCCCTCAGCCTGGAGTCTGGTTGAAGCTTCTTGCCTCAAGAAATCAACATGACTAATATTTGGTTAATGGGGCTGGGGAGATGGCTCAGCTATTAAAGGTGCTTGCTTACAAGGCCTGCTGGCTTGGGTTCAATTCTCCAGTACCCATGTAAAGCCAGACATACAAAGTGGTGCATGTACCTGGAGTTTGTTTGCAGTGGCAAGAGTCCCTGGAGTGCCCATACTCACTCTCTTTCCCTCCCTCTGAAATAAATAAATATATTTACAACAACAACAACAACAACAACAACAAATTTGTTGGGGCTGGAGAGATTGCAATGCAGTTAAGGCACTTGCCTGCGAAACCTAAGGACCAGGTTCAATTCTCCAGTACCCTCATAAAGCCAGATGCATAAAGAGGTGCACGCATCTGGAGTTTGGCATTGTCTAGAGGCTCTGGCACACCATTCTGTCTGTCCCTCTTCTCTCTACCTCTCTCTGCTTGTAAATAAATAAATAAATCTGTTTACAGTCTATCTCCCTTCCCAGATGTATACTTGCAATTGTCTAGTAATCTCACTAAAATCCCTTTTACAGTAAAAGGGCATGCTCTAAACCCCCTTGCAACACTAGTGGTTCCTGATTTTTACCTCACCATATTGTAACCCCATGCAAGGGACTTCTGGAGCTACTCTATAATTTCACTTTTCAAAAAGAGAAAGAAAGGGCTGGAGAGATTGCTTAGTGGTTAAGGCTCGTGCCTGAGAAGCCCAAGGATACAGGTTCAATTCTCCAGGTCCCACGGAAGCCAGTTGCACATGGTGATGTATGTGTGTGGAATTTGTTTGCACTGGCTAGAGGCCCTGACACACCCATTCTCACTCTCTCTTCCCCTCCCTCACTTTCTCAAATAAATAAAAACGATCCTTTTAAAAAAGAGAGAGAGAAGCTGGGCATAGCGGCTCATGCCTATAATCCCAGCACTCAGGAGGCTATGAGTTTGAGGCCAGCATGGGACTGGAATGAGACCCTGACTCAAGGAAGAGAGGTGGGGGAAGTTTCTTAGCAATCATTTGAGATGTAACAAGACATCCATCAAAATGGTGTGTGTGTCTACTACTAAGACACTTAGGCACACCACTATTTAATTTAATTATTTATTTGAGATAGGGTCTCACTGTAGCCCAGACTGACTTGGAACTTACTCTGTAGTCCCACGATGGTCTTGAACTCGCAGTGATCCTTCTACCACTGCCTCCCAAGTGCTGGACACCACACCCAACTACACCCCTTTTTAAAAGTGTGTGTATCAGGCTGGAGAGAGGGCTTAACAATTAAGGCATTGCCTACGAAGCCTAAGGACCCAGGCTTGGTAAGCCAGATACACAAGGTGGCACATGCATCTGGAATTTGTTTGCTGTGGCTAGAGGACCAGACGCGCCCATTCTCTGTCTCTCTCTAGTAAATAAATAAATAAATAATAAATCAGAAAAAATTAAAAATATAAATACTCTTAAATGTGTGTATGGTGTGCGTACGTGTATGTAAACATGCCTGTGTGCGGAAAATTGCATGTGCATGTGTGTGGAAGATAGAAATTGACGGTGGTGTCTTCTTCAATCACTCTCCAGCTTTTTATTTTATTTTCATTTTTTGGCTTTTCGAGGTAGGGTCTCACTGTAGCTCAGGCTGACCTGGAATTCACTATGTAGTCTCAAGTTGGCCTTGAACTCATGGCGATTCTCCTACCTCTGCCTCCCTAGTGCTGGGATTAAAGGTGTGCACCACCCCAGCTTATTTTTTGACACAAGCTTTTTCAGTGAACCTGAAGCTCACTGACCAACTAGACTAGCTAAACAGTGAGTCTCAGGGATCTTCTAGTCTCTGCCTCCTCAGTTCTGTGACTATAAGCATGCACATGGATGCTAGGGACCTGAACTTGGCACTCATGCTTGTGCCACAAGCACTATACCCATTTCCCGTACCCTAGGACTCCTTGAAAAGCCCATGTCCATGCTCTCATGTGTTTTTGATTCTTTCCCTGAGCACCTTCATTTCCATTTTTAAAATGTATTTATTTGCACCTCTGTGTGTGTGTGTGTGTGTGTGCACGAACATCTGTCTGTCTGTCTACAGATATGCCAGCACCTTGTGTAGCTTCAAAGGAACACCAGATTCTTGTGCCACTCTTTATCTAGCTTCTGTGGGTGGCTTAGGAACTGAACTCAGGCTTTGCAAGCAAGCACCTTTAACTGAGCTATCTTCTTGGTCCCCTTTCTTTCTATTTTTCATAAGCTTCACCTCTGCTTCATACTGCCTTGTCCTGAAATTCTTTTCCATATCTAGGCCAAAGATCTATTTTACCTGAGTCAAGGTCCTTAAAAGGCCAAAAGTCTGCTGTGGGTGACAATGTGGAGTTGTGCCTCTGTCCTTGCCATTGCTGACACTATCTCCTGCCATAGATGTGATATTAAGTGGGTCAGTTCATCCAGTTTACTTAGAGCAGCATCTGGCACAGAGTAATAACATGGGAATTGCTAACAGTTAGTGTCTTCTGTCCTTGTTCTAGACAAAAGGCCAAGAAGCAATTTAGTCATTGATTTCTGAAGAAGAGATCTATATGAGGTTGAGTCCCCCAGACTTTTCTCATAAGATAGATTGGAATTGGTCTACATTTAGGCATTAAATCAAAATGACACACTAATTTTCACATGAGTAAGAGGACTGTAAGATGTTTGCTGACCAGGGTCTGTGCATGACTAAATCAGCAATCTGCCTTAGACTCTTCAAACTCTTGAAATGAGTCCCTGGCATGACTGCCCTACCTCACTTCCATTCGTCCTTCAAGGAGGACTGGGTTTGCCTGCTTCCCACCCCTCAAATGGTATGTTACTTTCTCTTTGCTAGGACAAAACACCCGATCAGAAGCAACTTAAGGGAGGACAGGGTTTATTTCAGTTTACAGTTTTGAGGGGAAGTTTCATAATGGTGGGGATAGCTTGGCAGAGCAAGCAGCCAGGGTGTCATAACTTGTTATGGCAGCAGGAAGTAATCTCAAACTACCTATCAACACCCAGTGGGATGGACTAATAAACCTCAAGATCCACTGTCAGTGGCACACTTCCTACAGCAAGGCTTTACCTCCCAAAGACTCCACAGCCTTTCTAAACTGCCACCAGCTGGGTACCAACTATTCAAAGCACATGAGGCTGTGGGGCACATTTCACACTCAAAGCACCATGGTGAATAAATTATGTCAAGAGCAGACAGTTTCACATCAGCAGAGGGAAAGGAGAGCACAAGCCAAGCTTGGCCATAATGCTGCATGGCAATATCCTCATTGACATACTTCCCCCAACAGGGCCATACCTCCTAAAGGCTCCAGAACCGCTTGAATAGAGCCACCAACTGCGGATTAAGCATTTAAATTTATGAGTCCATGGGGCCATTTTGCATTCAAATGACAACACTGACCCCAGTTTGGCCTGGTCCCCAGGACTCCTGAGCCCTGCCCTTCCATGTTGGGCTGCGTGGAACAGTGGGGCTGGGGCCTTTTACTTCTTGCAGTTTTTTGGCCTTGAGTTTCCCTTATCTTCAATTCTGGAGAGGGATGAAGAACTCTTACATTTCCTCCATTGCTAGACGGCTTTAAAAATATTTTTATTTGGGGCTGGAGAGATGGCTTAGCGGTTAAGCGCTTGCCTGTGAAACCTAAGGACCCCGGTTCGAGGCTCGGTTCCCCAGGTCCCACATTAGCCAGATGCACAAGGGGGCGCATGCATCTAGAGTTCGTTTGCAGTGGCTGGAAGCCCTGGCGCGCCCATTCTCTCTCTCTCCCTTTATCTGTCTTTCTCTCTGTGTCTGTCACTCTTATTTATTTGACAGAGAAAGAGGGAGGGAGAGAGACAGAGAGAGAGAGAGAGAGAGAGAGAGAGAAGGAGGAGGAGGAAGAGGAAGAGGAGGAGGAGGAGGAGGAGGGAGGAGGGAGGAGGAGGAGGAGGAGGAGGAGGAGGGAGGAGGAGGAGGAGGGAGGAGGGAGGAGGAGGAGAATGGGCATGCCAGGTCCTCTAGCTACTGCAAACGAACTCCAGACGCATGCGCCCCCTTGTGCATCTGGCTGATGTGGGACCTGGGGAATGGAACCAGGGTTCTTTGGCTTTGTAGGCAAACCTTAACCATTCCTCCAGCCTGGCTTTTTCGATTATAAGTGATTTTTCTAGGTAGGGTCTTGCCCTATAGCCCAGGCTGACCTGGATTCACTATGTCTCAGGCTGGCCCCAAACTCACAGCCATCCTCCCACCTCTGTCTCACAAATGCTGCTGGGATTAAATGGAATTCACTATGAAGTCTCAGGATGGCCTTGAACTCACAGTGATTCTCCTACCCCAGCCTTTAAAAAAAAATTTAACAATGATTGAGATGGGGAGGTAATATGATGTAGAATGGAATTTCAAAGGGGAAAGTGTCAGGGGGGAGGGAGGGAATTAACATGGGATATTTTTTATAATCATGGAAAATGTTAATAAAAATTTAAAAATTAAAATTTTAAATATTTTATTTATTTTTATGAGAGAGAAACAGAGAGAGAGAATAGGCATGCCAGGGCCTCTAGCCACTGCATAGGAACTCCAGACACATGTGCCCCCTTGTACATCTGACTTACGTGGGTCCTGGGGAATCGAACCTGGGTCCTTAGGCTTCACAGGCAAATGCCATAACCACTAAACCATTTCCCCATCCCCTCAGCCTTTAAACATATTTTTTATATTTTTATTTATTTATTTGAGAGAATGAGGGGAGAGAGAGAGAGAGAGAATGGGTGTGCCAGGACCTCCAGCCACTCCAAATGAACTCCAGACACATGCCTTGTGCATCTGTCTTATGTGAATCCTGGGGAATCGAACCTAGGTCCTTTGGCTTTGTAGCCAAGGGCTTTAAGCCATCTTCCCAGTACCCCCTCCCCCAACACTTTTTTTTGAGATAAGAAAGTCATTTAGCTCAGGCAGGCCTTGAAATGTCCATGTTGCCAAGTTCGGATCCTCCCTGGCTCAGTGGAGCAAGTGCTTGCTGAGCAAGCATGAAGACCTGAGTCTGAATTCCCAGTATCCATGTAAAAAGACTGGCGTGGTGGCATGCACCTATAATCCCAGGGCTGGGGTAATGTAGACAGGACAATTCCTGGATTTGCTGGCTAGTTTATCTAGCTGAAATGGTGAGCTCTTGGTTCAGTGAGACATCCTGTCTAGGCAAATAAGGTGGAGAATAATTGAGGAAGATACTTGATGTTGTCCTCTGGCCTCCAATAATCCCAGCACTTCGGAAATTGGAGGAGGGAGGATTAGAAATTCAAGGCCATCCTCAGCTATACAGTGTGCTGGAGAACACCTTGAGTCCTGTCTCAAAACAACCGATTCTGAGATAAGAAGCACAAGGTCACACCTAACTTTATTTTGAATGCCTATGCCGCCCACTAGATGGAGACTTTTCACAAGGGCTGGATCCTTCCCGTGCGCCCCACAGAAGCGTGGTACGGTCAGTGCCTACTGGGTGCGTCTCGCGTAACCCAGGCCTTGACAAAAACAAAACAAAACAAACAAAAAAACTCCGACGTACTCCAAAAGAACTCAGAATCGTGGGAGAGTCAGGCCCGAGGGTGCCCAACTAGGGGCACCCCGGTAACCGTGAGGTTCCTAGATGGTAACCTCGCTTGGACCCAGCTTCCTTGCCCTGAAGAAAACCACCCGCGGCTGTCACGCGCGGTGAGCCGGTCTTGAGCACCCCTTGAGCCGGCGCGGTCCACACCGGGGCGCTCCAGGACGCGGGCCGCGCGCTCCGCGGCGGAGCGAGGGCCGGGCGGGGCGGCGCCAGCGCGCTCGGTCCTCCTCACCGGCAGGCGGCGCTCGCGGACGCCCGGGCGCGCGGTGGCACGCGGCCCCGCTCCTTTCGCCCGTGGCTACAGGCCGCGGCGTCCGTGGGGCGGGGACTCCGTGGCGGCGGCGGCGGCTCCGGGTCGCCGGTGCCGGAGCGCGCAGGCCCGTGCCGGCGGCCGTGGAGCGGCGGGCGCCATGTGGTTCATGTACGTGCTGAGCTGGCTGTCGCTCTTCATCCAGGTGGCCTTCATCACGCTGGCCGTCGGTGAGAGTGCGGGAGCGATCGGGTTCCCGGTGCGCACCCGGTTCCTTGCCGCCTGCCCTGGCTGAAGCCCACGTCCAGCCTTCGTGCCGAGCCCGGCGGCTGGGCGTCCCGGCGCGCCCGTGCAGGCGGGCCCAGGCCCGGTCGCGCCGGGGCGGCTAACTGCCCCCACCTTCCCGGCCGGCTGTCCTCGGCCCTCTCCGCCTTTGACAGAGCTCGGCCTCGGCCTCAGTGCGGACCTGGTCTCCTCCCGGAAGTCCTCCGGAGGCGGTTCTTGGCCCGGGAGAGCATTCTCGCCCGGGAGTCAACTGGCGCCCCGTTTGCCTGTTCCCACCCCCGTGCTCCAGCTAGGGCCGGAGGAGGGACCTTTCCCTCTTGCCTAGCTGGCGCCTGACCCACACTAATGAATGAGTGAAATTAAACTTTCTGGTCAGACGTTAGGCTTTACTTTTTTTTTTTTTTTTTATGAAGTCTTCCCGTAGTTGTCCTGACGAAGTTTTACTTCTCGGGGCAACCCAGCAATCCAGCGGCACTTTGGTTTTTCCTTGACTTTCTGGAGTCTGGGAAGGGTGGACGGGGACCTGGCTGCACAGAGTGGCCCTGGTTGATCTTCCTGCTTGTTCCCTCCCATCCCTGCAGCGGCCGGACTCTACTACCTGGCCGAACTGATAGAAGAGTACACCATGGCCACCAGCAGAATCATAAAATACATGATCTGGGTAGGTAGCAGCTTTCCCCAGGAGACCACTAGTCTTGTTGGGCCACAAAAGCAGAAAGTGGGTATGACTTGGCCTGCATGCTAAAACCCAGGCTCTGTTTTTTGCCTATCTCCTTAACCTGCACCTTGGTTCTTATTCGTGCGGTGTTTGCACGTATGTGTGCAGATATGCAAGCCCCGTACCTATGTGGAAGAGGACATCCTCTAGTTGCCCTTATGTCTCTGAGACGGAGGCTCCCACTTATCTGGAGCTGCTTGTTTTATGGCTAGCCTGCTTGATCCGGGAGCCTGTCTTCTACCCACTTCAGTGCTGCGGTTATAGCCATGCTTGGCTTTGTTTCCCTCTATTCCACGTGGGGTTCCACTCTAGCCCAGGCTGATTTGGAATTCACTCTGTAGTCTCAGGCTGGCCTCGAACTCATGGTGATCTTCCTACCCCGCCTCCTCAGTACTGGGACTAAAAGCATGCGCCACCACGGTTGGATTTTTTTTCTTTTTCTTTCTTTCTTTCTTTTTTTTTTTTTTTTTTTGTGGCAGGTCTCCTTCTAGCCTTTGACCTGGAACTCTGTCACCCCAGACAGGACTTGAACTCAGTGATTCTCCTACTTCAGTCTCTAGAGTGTGAGAGCTGCCACCATGCTCTGCTTTTTACCGGGTTGCTAGGGGTTAAACTCAGACCCTCATGTTTGTGCAGCAAGCACTCCGACCTACTTGAACCACCTCTTCAACCCTAACACCCTGGCTATTGTGTCTCACTCCAGGGCCCAGGTCTCCCCTGGCCTCCTTTGTTAGGAGGCATTGTTTAACTGCAGACTCCATTCCTTAAGGTAACAGTGGGGTGTGCCTGCCCTGTTGACAGGCTTTGCCTTTGAATCGCTGTCTCTATAGTGTCTGGCCCCAGCCTGGCTCTGCAGTCACCATTTAGAACCTGCAAGAGCCTTAAGGAGAGGGAGCTTTGAATGCTTATTCATCACCACCCCCTTCTGTTTTTTTTTTTTTTTTGTTTGTTTTTTGAAGTAGGGTCTCACTTCTGGCCTAGGCTGACCTGGAATTCACTATGGAGTCTCAGGGTGGCCTCGAACTCACAGCGATCCACCTATACCTCTGCCTCCCGAGTGCTGGGATTAAAGGCATGCACCACCACGCCTGACACCACCCCCTTCTTAATCAGATCCAGTCATTCATCTAAGGGAGCACTTCTGTAGGTTCTGGCCCTGCCTTTGGCCTTGTGAGAGATGTCTCTTCTGTGGATGATGTCAAGGCCATAGACAGATTCCTGGCAGCTATAGGGGAAGGCTGTGATGAGAGTGCATCTAGCTAGGAAAAGTCCATTGCCTTTCAACTCAATTAGTGCTTGCTGTCTCTTGCACCTTTTTTAAAAAACATATACTTTTTAAAACCAGGCATGGCGGTGCATGCCTTTAATCCCAGCACTTGAGAGCAGAGGTAGGATTGCCGTGAGTTTGAGGCTACCCTGAGACTCCATAGTGAATTCCAAGTCAGCCTGAGCTAGAATAAGACTCTACTTCGAAAAACCAATATATATTTATTTTTAAAAAAATATTTTATTTTTATTTATTTGTGAGCAGAGAGTTAGAAGAGAGATAGACAGAGAATGGGCACACCAGGACCTGTAGCCACTGCAAACGAACCTCAGACGTATGTGCCCCTTGTGCATCTGGTTTATGTGGGTCGTGGGGAATCGAACCTGAGTCCTTTGGCTTCGCAGTCAAGGGCCTTAACCACTAAACCATCTCTCCAGCCCTATATACTTATTTTCAAGCAGAGAGAGACAGAAAAGAGAACCAGAAAGCATAGGCACTCCCCTCTAACCACTGCAGATGAGCTCCAGATGCATGTGCCACTTTGTGCATCTGGCTTTACATGGGTACTGGGGAGCCAAACTTGGGTCATTAGGCTTTGCAGACAAGTCTCTTAGTTACTGAGCCATCTTTTCAGGCCACTTGCACCTTTTTATTGAGCATAGCCTGGGGCTGTAGTTGGTGGTGAAGATGAGACCCTAGCCCTCAGGTCTGGGTTCAGAGGCTCAGCCTATGGAGGTAGTTGGTTCAGCAGTTAAAACAAGTAGCACTTGTTAAGAATTGACAACTACACAGTCTTCAGAAGTGCTTCTCAGCTTGCAAGCCTGATGCACTATTGAGCTATGCTATCTGTTCAGTAGGTCATGTTCAGCATCTTAAGTAAAAGGGAGCTGGAGAGATGGCTTAGTGGTTAAGACATTTGCCTGCAAAGCCAAAGGACCTCAGTTCAATTCTCCAGGACCCACACTTAAGCCAGGTGCCCAAGGGGGCATATGCGTCTGGAGTTTGTCTGCAGTGGCTAGAGGTCCTGGTGTTCCCATTCCTTCCCACCCCCGTGTGTGTCTGCCTGCCTCTTTCCCTCTCTTGTTCTCTCAAATTAATTAATAAAATAGGTCAGGAGGCTGAGGCAGGAGGATCATGGTTAGTTCAAGGCCTATCTGGGACTACAGAGTGAGATCTAGGTCAGCCTGGGCTAGAGTGAGACCCAACCTCAAAAATAACCACCAAAAAATCCAAAAATAAAATAGGGAGTGGGGTATAGCCCAGTAGTAGAGATACGGTGAGCATGCACGTGGGCTTTGGTTTGAAAATAATAATAATAGAATAAAATTGAATTTGAACTCTGGTTACACATATGCATGTTTGTGTTGGTGTGTGTAAGATGTTTTTCCTTATTGTGGTTCGCTGTCAAAAACCTCCTGAGAAAAGATCTTCAAAGTTGATTCCCTTTGGGAGCTGAGAGGCTGGGGAGCCATGTGACTATGAAAGTGGGAGAATGAGGCACAAGCCAAGTGCTGTGCAGAACAGGCTGTCCCAGCCCAGATAGGTTGCCTAAGGGTCACTTGCAGCAGCGCATCTGTTTCTTGCAGTTCTCCACGGCAGTGCTGATTGGCCTCTACATCTTCGAGCGCTTTCCCACCAGCATGATAGGTGTGGGCCTCTTCACCAACCTAGTTTACTTTGGCCTGCTGCAGACCTTCCCCTTCATCATGCTGACCTCACCTAACTTCATCCTGTCCTGCGGTAAGAAAGGATCCAGAGGTAGCGAGGCAGTTGACATGGCTGGGTGTGGCCAGCTGTACCCCAACCACTGAAGAGGATTTTGAGAGGAACAAACCACTGAGTTCCTCTAGAAGGCTGAGTGCTTGGGAGATGTCTTCTCCTTCTTGAGGACGACCCTGGAGCCTGCCTTGGCTGGCCACAGGGCTGGCATGCATTGGGTGGGGGCTTACATTCTAGGGGGCCCTTCCCAAAAAGGCAAGTTTGAAGGTGGTTTTGGGAAGGGAGAAATGGTTGTGGGTTGGCAGAGTTATGGGCTGAGTAATTCCCATCTCTAAGAAACTCCTTGGTCCAAAAAGCATGAAGCCCTTCCTTGTCAGGTAGACCTCATCTGTAGCCCAAGCTACAAAGAAGACTGGAGTTTTAGGGACTGCCTTTCCTAGTCTCAGGCTCAGCCTTAAACCCTAGCCCTCTGCCTTGACCCTGCCATGCTTTCCCTCCCCGGAAGTTGTTTCCCCTCTCTAGGCCTTAGCTGTTCTTCCTGTTCAGAGGTGATGTTTCCAACAAGATTGTTTGGCTCAGTAGGCCTGTGGTATGTGATTATAGATAGGCATAGATGTTCATGGTAAAGGTGGTGTCAGGGCTATTTTAGTGCTGTGTTTGCACAACTGTGGGAGACATTAGAAAGAGCATATTTTCAACAAGGAGGGTAGAGTGTTAGAGCAAGGGCCAGTTCCTCAGTGCCTGGGTGTGACTTCATCTTAGAATCTGTTCAACAGGCGCTTGTGTTTGAATCCTTAGCTGGAGAACAGGCCCCCTGGGTGTCACATACCAGAAAGGAGCCCCTTGCCACCAACAGACTCCCCTGGCTTCATTCTGTCATTCTCCTTGCCTGCCCTTTGGATTCCTAGAGACATTCAAGCAACACTGTAGACACAAGGCGTCACCTTTGCTTCAGTGGCCCCCTAGTTTTAGTGTGTGGCTGGGTGTAGCAGACCGGCCATCTTCATCTTAGAATGGGGGAGGCAAGAGGGGAGAAAAGAGGTAGCTTCTGTGAGATGACATGTTCTCTGGTACTGCTCTTCATCCTGCCAGAGTAGCGGGTAGGGACGTGAGCCTCTGAGCAGTAGTCTTCCAGCTCTGCTCATTGGCTTGTTCTGTGCCATAAACTGTTGTGTACTAAGGAGGAACGTGTGGGGCCAGAACATAACCAGAGCAGACTAGTGTGGTTCTCCTGGCAGGGTGGGAAAGGACCCCTCCCCAGAATTCTGAGGAACCTGCCTGTGCTTGTATGTTTCCATACTGGGTGTTTCACTAAAAAACAGATGCCTGTCATGCTGTGGATTACGTAATAGAAGTCTTGTTTGTATAAGTTGCCAGCACTTTCACTGCCTTACACTTTTACTGGTACTGTCCTCTACAGTGGTCAAGTTGGGGCTGATCATCATTTCTCTGTCTCTTTCTCATAGTGATAGATGAGGAATGGAGGTCTACATAGCTGTGCACTTGGCTCAGAGCTATGCTCCTAGTTGGCCACAGTCAACACTTGGGTTCCCAGCCCCCAGGGTGGTGGTTGTTTTTGTTTTTTTTTGTTTGTTTTTTTGTTTTTTTTTTGTAGCACCCCCACTGATTGACTCTCCATCCCCTGCAGGGCTAGTGGTGGTGAACCATTACCTGGCCTTTCAGTTTTTTGCAGAAGAATATTACCCTTTCTCTGAGGTAAGGAGTGTCTGTGTTTAGCATATATGGCTGATGGCAGGGACAGGGCAGTGGAGGGGACTTGAATTAGCTATGATCTGAAATTAACTCCATTGAAAAAGCATGTGGGGTTTTTTGGTTTGTTTTTTTGAAATAGGGTATTACTCTGGCTCATGCTGACCTGGAACTCACTCTGTAGTCCCAGGCTGACCTCAAATCTATAGCACTCCTCCTACCTCTGCCTCCCTAATGCTTGTGATTAAAGGCATGCACTGCCATGCCCAGCTTAGTGTGTATTTTTGAAAACACAAAACATAATATGATTTTTGAGAGCAGGGTGTTAGGGAAACAGAAGAATCCCTTTGGCTGAGGTGGAAGGACACTGCTCTCCCCAGTAAGTCCTTTGGGTGCTCCACAGGTCATCCCCAAACCTAGAAGTAGCACTGGTCTGGCCTCTGGGGCCTAGATCTTATGGGGCAGGGATGGGCTTCAGCCTTTGGCCCTAGCTCCCTCCAGCTGCCTGCTAAGGTTGCTTCTTCCTGAGGCTTCTCCAACGAGAAGCACCTGGGCAAAACAGGGTCACTTCCTAGAGGACATTCAGTCATTGTGCACTTCCTCCCACCCCAGTGAATTGTCTCTGAGAATATCTTGGGGGTTGGCTCTGCAGAGATCTGGTGGTCCTTCCAGGCACCTATAGGGTACCGCACTCAGTTTCTCTTGTTGCCAGGTCCTGGCGTACTTCACATTCTGCCTATGGATAATCCCATTTGCATTCTTTGTGTCTCTTTCGGCTGGGGAGAATGTCCTGCCCTCCACTGTGCAGCCGGGAGGTGAGGATGGGCTTTGGGACCAGGTGGGGGGACTGGCACTCAGCTCTGTAATAAAACAGGGCCTCCAAAGGTGAGAACTGTATACACACATTAACTTAACTCCACCTATGTTTCCACAGATGACGTGGTCTCCAATTACTTCACCAAAGGCAAGCGAGGCAAACGCTTAGGGATCCTGGTTGTATTCTCCTTCATCAAAGAAGCCATTCTACCCAGTCGTCAGAAGATATACTGACCCCCCTAGGGGGAATGTGGGGGGAAGCAAGACCAGCAGAGTCAGGCCCTTGGGCCTCTGGACTAGCAAAGCCCAGGAGCCTGGAGGGAACTTTGCCAGCCTTGGCTTCCTCCCCTCTGTTCTGAAGCATACCCACCCTCTGGAGGCTTGGGTGCTGCCAGGGACACTGTGGCAGATCTGACATGGCCAGGAGGCAGTGTCTTCAGCCTCCCCCCCACTGCCCCCAAGGTGGGCTGGGAGGTTCTGGCTTAGCTGGGGCAAGTAGGGCTGGGTCTGTGAAGTTGGAGAATAGTCAGTGATGTTTTCTGGACAGATGGCCATAGAGAGGGGCCAAGGCTTGGTACTCCATGAGCAGTGGGGTTTGCGCTTGAACTGTGATTTTTGTCCAGTTGCTGATTCCTATTTGAATAAAGGTTAGAGGTGGCACTGTTTGCCTTAACAGCCTAGGAGTTCATCTTCTTCTCTGCCTGCTAACCTGCTGCCTGAGCTGGCTAGTCTTCTGCTCCAGGGACTCCTTCTGAAGAGACTGTTGGGGTCCTAAATGAGAAGGAAGTAGAGGTGAGGAGGCTGGTGAGGCCTTTTTTAGGCTTATCCCTCTATCTCTTCCTTCTCTGAGTCTCTGATTGGCAAGTGGGGTGGGGGGTGGCGAGCAGAGACAGCTTAGGACTGGTTAGAGTTGTAGAAAAACATCTATGGTAATACTATTTATAAGTCTTCCTCTGAGAAAACTGAGTGATTTCTTGCTGAATTCTATCTCAGGCTCAAAGAAAAAAAGATGGCTTCTAGGTAGCCTGGGCTGTGTCCTATTTCTTAAGAAATGAGGTTGGGACAGGCTGTTTGTCACTCTAAGAGCACACTGGTCTCGCACTCTCCCATGTGCCCCTGATTCCTGGAGGGATGTGAGCTCTACCTTCTAAGAAGGCAGGCCCTATCTCAGACACAGACCAGCATTTGTTGACCTTGCACTCTAACTATAGTGCCTTGCAAGGGCTCAACAGAGAGCTGCCTCTGGCCACACTCTATACCTCACAGTGAGGCCACCAAGTGCAGAGATGGACTGCCACCAGGAAGACCCCTGTGCTTTGCAGCTTACTCTGTTCCATGCCCAAAGTCCTACCAGTACCCTTCATCTCATTGGCTTCTATATTTCTGTTCTCAAGGTACCAGTCTGCCTTTTCCTGAATTTTGCTTTTCACTTCAAATAAGATTGCCGGGCCTGTTTCTGCCACACAGATGGGTAGAGAAGGCAGAGAACCTGAGGCTGGTGTCTTTACCAGTGGCTGACAGTTGGCCAACTCTACTTGTTGTCTACTTTGTTCCTCCCCCTCATGTGACTTTGCACTCTTTTATTTTCTGGTCAGTGCTCTCCAGTGATGGTAAGGGGCCTTCCAGGGATAACCCAGCAGCCCACTGGTCTTGACTCATGCTTTCCAGCACTTCTCTGGGTGGTGGTCTCTTCAGTCTTGGTGCAGCCTTCTCTGCTTGCCCTATGCACACTGGAGTCTCTGGGTTCTGTTGTGGGCTGCCTGGAGGGCATTTGCACCAGCGCAGATTATGCCCCCCCCCCTGATGGTTGCAGGGACTCTGGGGAGACTGAGCCATGACCTCCAACCCCAGCTCCCCTCTTGCCCTTTGGTGGCCCTTGTGGTGCGTGCAATGGCTCCAGGGTAGCCCAGGAGGCTTTTACTGCTCTCTCTTTTTGCCCAGGTCCAATCTCTAAAGTTGCCATCTGTCTTCTTAACAACAGCTAATTGAGATCTCCCACACTGTCTTTCACTTCCAGTGTATCTCTGTCCTGTGGCCAGCCAGAGGTGCTTTTGTAAACTTCACAGCTGACCAAGTCATTCCCTGGCCTGAAACCTCCCAAAGCTCCCCAGTGCCCTCAGGATAAAGTCCAGACCACCTAGCATGGTATGTGAGGCTGTTGGTGTCTAGGTCTCTGCTGGCCTTGGCACTGTGGTTTTGCACTATGGGGCCCAGCCTCCTGGAGGCAGAGACCATGGTTCTCTTTTGTGACTTTGATCTCTTTCTACTCAGTTTGCTACTTCCTTTTGTCTTGAGTTAGATTTTACTTCCTCCAAGGAGCTTTGGATGTCCTCTCTTCTCCCCCAGACCTACCCCAGCACTCAATACAGATCCCTGTGTGCCCTCTGCTTACTATATGATCTGTCTCTTCATTAGACTGGAAGCTCCTTGAGGGCAGGGATGGCCTTGGAATTTTTGTATCAACTGCCTGGTTTGGCACCTGGCCTGTGGAAAGTACTCAATAAATGTTTGTTTAATGAGTGAGCTGTGATGTCTAACAAAGGGTCAGCTTCCTGGTGGAAGCACAGGCACTTGCTTCTCCTATGGAAGCCCTAGGTCCTCTCTCAGAGGTGCCTGAGCTCCTAGAATGACAGCTGCATACCTTAGTGGTGGCTAGGAAGAAGGGACAACAGCCACAGCAGCAAAGAATCTCGTGCCAGGTAACATTCGAGCTGCCCTTCACAAAGTGTAACTTTCCAGATGAATGTGGCCATGAGCTAGCTTCAGGAAAAATAGCAGGGGCAAATTTTCCTGAAGTCCCTCCTACCTTGGAAAACTTTGGGGCTCTGTTCTGATTTTGACTTGGTAGGGAGCGGGAAGATTGCTCTGTAGAGAAGGGTGGCCTAGAATCAGCTGTAGGGCAGAGGGAGGGAGGGAGGGCTGAAGGTGGACTCCTGACCTTGAGATTGGGAGTGGAAAAGCCAAAAACAGTCCTTTCTGGTTCTACAACAGGAATTTATACCTCAGGCTTCGCTGGGAGGCTTCCAAAACAACTTTATAGGAGATTCTTGGAGGAGGGCAGGTTGGGCAGCCCCTGGTCTCTTAGAATTGCGAGGAATGCTTCATCAAAGGTCTCACGCAGGCTCATGGATATTGAGTCGGGCCAGGTTTTGGCCACGTGTCTCTTCTGGGGCACCCTGAGGATGCTGAGGGGACGCAAGCCTTGAGGCACCTTCATCCTGTATGATTTCAACCCAGGATTCAGCGCAGTAACTATCACCTCGAATGGCAGCCGGGGCACGGGCGCCACCCAGTGGCCATCCACTGTACGCAGCCACGCGCCCCCCAGCGAATTCCGAGTCACATCCAGGAAGCTTTGGAAGTCATGCTGCTGGCAGGGCTCAGGATGCACACCCAGGCGGATGCCTTGAGGATAGCTGATGTCAATGGTAGGGGGTCTGGCAGGGTTATTGCTAAAATTCCACAACTTCGGCCGACTGATAGTGTGCTGTCTGTAGATGGGCTTAGGTGGCGGCGTGGGCTGGGGCAAGTTCAGCAGTCGTGCCTCCACAGAGGGATGGAAGATCTTGGAAACCCGGGATCCTAAGGTCTTGGAGAGGGCCAGGGACCTAGGTCCAGCAACAGCCTTTTGCTTGAGGTCAGAGCCTCGGGAGTGGCACTGGGACAGCTGCTTGGAGTGCAGCCACTTCTTGAATTCATCCTGTCTCAGAATTCTTTGTTCTCCCTGCAACAAGGGAAGGAGGGCACAGGGCAGTGGAGAGGCTGGCTCCTGTGCTGGTTTAGCACGAGGCCCAATGCCTAGCGTCCTTGAAAACCTCACATCTGATTGAAAGGTTACTGTCCTCAAAGCAAGGAGACCCCGACTTTGATGAGAGAGACACCTGCCCTAATGGGGGAAGCATCCCTCTCTCATTGTAAGATCTGGGCTGCTGCTCTAACCTGGGACAGCCTCCACCTTGAGGAGGGAGACTCACTCTTCCCTCTCTGTGGAACACCTCAAGTTTAACGGCGACAAGTCCCTGTCATTCCTGGGAAACCTTCAGTTGCTAGTGGAGGCATATCCTGCCCTAAGTGGGCAAAGAAAGGCAAACTATATATTTGACGTGGGAAGGAGAAAATTGAAAAGGGCTAGAGGGCATTTGGGTAGCTGTAAGCTGGGTAGGCTTTTTGGAAGTCACGTGGGGAAGAGCTCTGTCCTTTACAGCTGTCTCAGAAGGTCTCCACCCTTACTGTAGCACTTAGACTGTTGCTAGGCAACCAGGTACTCTGGAGATTGACCCAGCTCCCTGGGCAGCCTCTGATTAGGCTAAACCCATTGTTCTAATCCCATCAGCCACGTTCCAGACCTAAGTCTTCAGCTTCTTGGCTTTCTTTTCCTTCTGCTCACTGGAATAGTAATGGCCACATGACCCAATGGAGCACTGGAATAGTAATGGCCACATGACCCAATGGAGCACTTCTGGGAAGGGTTAGGATCATAGGAAACAGACTTTGCCTCCTCTGGGCAAGTGACTTGAGGGCTGGGTGAAATAGACAAGGACTTCTTAGAATGGGCCACAGCTGGAGTAGCAGGAAGTCACAGGGTCCTGGAAGCCCTTTGGGAGGCTTTTAAGATGCTGAATATCTTTCTGGGTTTTCTATTTTACGTGATACCTGCTTAAAATGCCCCCTTTCCCTAGCCAGAGGAGCTGGCTGGATCCTTGCCAAACTGCTACTTTTTATATCTCCAACTTCCATCTGATACCCTAAATTTGCTGTTTTCTGCATACATTGTGTTCCTATGTGCTCCCCATGCATTTCCATACAGCTGTCCTTCCATGTGTGAGCCCTGTTCTACTCCATATGGCCAACCCATATGCCTGCTCATTTTGAAGGACACCATTGAAGCATCCCTTCCAGTACGCTCTAGGACCACCTCTTCTGTGGACCTGCTCCTTAGCAGCCTCTGAGTTCCTTGAGTGGGAACCACACCTTGTTGATTTTTGAGTCCTTGGAATCTAGCAAGTGCCTAGTGCACAGTGAAGGCTAGGTGTCTGCTAAGAGGAAGACATCTTCTATTTAACTTGTGTGGGTCCTGATGGACCCATGATGGACCATGCTCTGACCCCGTTGCTGGATCTGCAAGCTTAAGGGGCAGTGCCCCAAGAAGGGCTCATAAATGCTTTCCAATTTATGCTATAACTGCTTTCTGGCAAAGGACAAGACCTTTGAAGTGATGGAAGGGTTTATAGGGGAGGATTTAAGCAGAGGGGATGGGTTTGCTCTGGATGGGAGAGCTTCCATCTATGCCTCTCACCACAACCACACCCTGTGGGGCCTCCCTCTTACTTGATACTTAATTAGGTAACGGTGCTCCATGAGGGCCAGCTTCTCCTTGAGGCTGGTCAGTTTCCCCATCTCATGGGCAAATTCCTTCTTGTCCTGTTTCCACATAGCATCCTTCAAGAACCTGGGGCCAAGGGGGAGATGTGTTATGGCAGTGAATGAGCTTCCTGGGACTAGGGTGGGGGTGGGAGGAGCTTCCAGAGTTGGGCAAAGCAAGACACCCCATTCCCATTGCATAATGGACCTGTGAGGGAAGGAAAGTGTCTGATGGCCCAAGACCCATTCTGCTTGGGCACTGTCCTTAGCGCAAGGTGCTGAGGAGCTGAGGGGCTTAGGCAAGAAAGGAGAACGGTAGTGTTCAACCTGAAGAGATGCAGACTGGAATATGTCCTGCAGGGGACCTACTCTCTAGACTTATGCCCCTGCCACTGGCTTTTCCAACCCTCCGTTTGGAAGCTCAGCCCTGGGAAGGGCCCTGCAGGAAGTAATAGGTAGTCACCATATGCTCACCGAGCACATGCTCGATGGTTCCATATTTTGCAATGGTCGATGGGCTTGCAGCATAAGGCATCTTGGGCATGGACATTGGCCCCACTCTTCACCAGGACCTTCACACAGTCCAGCAGGCCCTCTCGGGCTGCCAGGTGTAAGGGCGTGGAGCCGTTGCATGTCTGACTGGGACCCACCATGAAGAAGAGGGCAAAAAGAAGACAAAGGACATCAGATAGGCAGGTGAGCTAGCTTCTAAAGACCCAGTACTGCCACCTAAAGGTGACCTTAGCCATGTTCCTTCTCCTCTCTGGATCTTAAGTGCCTGTACCGTAGAAGGAGAGATTGAACTTAATGAGCAATGAAATTCTGACTGTAGGAATATATTAATATGACAGTTAAGATCTGCTGGGAGGAAAACTGGGTTGTTTAAAATCTATCAAGCTGGGCATAGTGGTGCATGCCTTTAATCCCAGCACTTGGGAGGCAAAGGTAGGAGGATTGTCATGATTTAAGGCCACCCCGAGACTCCATAGTGAATTCCAGGTCAGCCTGGGCTAGAGTGAGACCCTACCTCGAAAAACAAAACAAAACAAAACAAAAAAAAAAAAGAAAATTTATCAAGCTCATCTACTCTTTGTTTGAGACAGAGTCTCATTATGTAGTCTGGGTTGGCCTTGAGCTCACTCTGTGGCCAAGGATGATCTTGAACTGATCCTCCTGCTTCTACCTCCTGAACATTGGGATTATAGGCATGTGCTACCACACCTGGCTTCTTCCTGACTTTTTGGTAATGCGGGCTCACTCAGTCCTCAGCTGCAGTTTAAACAGTTGTGAAGCCTCTCCAGGTGATTCCAGTGTAAACTTGAGTCTGGGACTCAAGCACTGAGGCTGTCTGGCTTCCTTCCCGGCGTAAGTGGCAAAGTTAGGGTTCTGTCAACTGGGTCTACCCTCTTCCAAAGTCCAGTCTGTTAATCAGAACACCAGATGAACTCACTGACTGCTTTATGTAAGAAATGATTGGTTTTTGTTATCCCATTGTCCTTTGGTCTGTCTGCATGATCCTGCCTGCCCAGGTTCAGGACTTTTTCCTGGAGCAGGCTGAACTCACGAGTTGACGGCTGCCCCTTTCTTGAGCAGGTAGTGAATGCAGGGGAGGACCTCCGCCTTGTTGTCTCGGTGGATAACGAGGTGTAGTGGGGTCTGGCAATGGCTGGTGGGCAGATCCACAGGAAACTTGTATTCCTCTACCAAGACCTGAATACACCCAAGCTTGCCCTGCTGGGCGGCGAAGTGGATGGCAGTGAAGCCCTGCAGATCCAGAGTGGGCAGGAGAAAGCTGAGTAGGATGGGGCTCTGGGCCCAGTGTAGGCAGTGGGGTTACCCTCCTCCAGTGCCCCACCCCCGTCGCTCACATTCGGGGGACTCCCAAATGGGCCTCCGATGCAAGAATTCGGGCTGTCACGGGGTGGCCACTCTATGAAGAACATTTTGCAGGGCTGGAGAAGGGGCGAGTGTCAGTCCTGCCGCCACGCTGCAAGCCTTACCTTGTCGTCAGTCACTCTCTCCTTGCGCTCGCGATTCAGGCAGAACCGCAGCCAGTCCACGTTGCCCAGAGCGGCTGCGAACAGCTCGGAGTGGCTTGCGATGACCCTGTGGTCGGACGCCTCCGAGGAGCTACGGGCGACGGGGTGAGAGTAAGCCGAATGGCTGGTGCCCCGAGGGTGCTACAGGGCTCGGGCTACCACCGAGCACCTCCCGGGCGATCCCGCTCCCGCACGCCCGTGCCATGGCCCACCTGGGTTGCTGGGACTCGGACTCGCTCCCGGGCACCTTCTCCGAGACGACTGAGGCGGCGGGCCGGGGCTGCGCGTCTCCCCACGCCTCCGCTCCCTCGTCCAGGACGCCCGCCTTAGGCCGCCGGGAGGTGCGGACGCCCGAACCCTGACCGCGCGCCCAGGACCTGGGCGGGTGTGGCGCGCGCCCCGCGGCCCGCGCGGCACCTCGGCTGCGGTCTACCGCCAGGACGCTGCCGCCCAAGTCCCGGTTGGAGAGCCCAGCCCGCGAGCCTGGTCAGCGGAGGCAGAACCCGAGGCTCCGACGGCCAGCCCTGGAAACTCAGCGCATCGCTTTACGAGGAACGGAAACCTCAACATGGGAATGAGAGGCCACCATCTCTGCCCACAGAAATCCGGGCCTCCAGCCGCATGCACACACAACGCATTTGTGTCTCTTCATTTAGAGCTGCATTGTGCACTAACCTATGCTGTCGTTCCACATAGTAAATGTGCATTATGACGTCACCATAGCGCGCATAATGGACAGCTGCCACATCGCATGGACAGCCTCAAGCAAAATGGCTCCACTCTGGTTCTTCTCATGGGAAGTGCTCCTGAGGCAGAATCAGTAGGAGGGGTGCACACCTGTCAGGTCATCTCTGGGAGGCTGACGGAGGATCCAGAGTTCCAGACTAGGCCGTTTGAGGCTCCGTCTCAAAACATAAAACGTGCCAGACATGGACATAGGCTGGTAATCCTGCATTTGGGAGGCAGGAGGATTGTGGCAAGTTTGAGACCAGCCTAGTTTACATAGTCTACATACAGGCCACTCAGGGCTACATACTGTGACAGCTTCAAAAAATAAATATGAGGTGAAAGGGAATACATATGGTTAAGCTGTCAGTCTCTAGAGATTTGTATTCACCTTCCAGAAAGGTTTTCTATTCACTTTCATCCCCACCTGCACTGAACCAAGTGCTTGACGCCTAAACAGCGTGGATTTGGGCCAATATTTGACTTTTATGTCTTACTACTGCCTCAGTTCCATGGGGATCAGAGAGTCCCCACTCCATAGGACAAACACCATCTACACATTTACTGTGCAATCCATCAAACCATCACCAGTATTGGGTAGTGTGGTTCTAAATAAACACTTGCTAATTTGATGGAGGAAATGAAGTTCTAGTGTGGCTCTTAGATTAGGGAAGAATAAGCATTTTTTTTTATTCTGGGGACTTTATTCACATCATTTAAAGGTTTAATGTGTTTCTTATTGTCTGCAAAACCGATTAAAGTAGAGAATCTTTGTGTTATATTTGTTGTCAGTATTTTCCCAGTGTGCTCTCTCTCTTTTCTTCCCTCTCTACTTTCCCCCATGGTGACTTGGATATGAAATGTCCCCCAAGAAAGACTCCTGTGTTGAAGGCTTGGTCCCCAGCTGGTGAATCCAATCACTGAAGGGTGATTGTATCATGAGGGCTCGACCTAATCGGTAGATTAGTCCACAGATAGATCTATTTAATGGCATTATTGAGAGGGGCTGGAAGCTAGAAAGTGAGGAACTTTGAGGAAGTAGATTAGTGAAGGTATGCCTTGTAAGAGTATGCTTACTCAGAGAAAACTGGAGGAGGAGGAAGGATCCTCTAAGATACCAGATTTCTGCATGTGGGATCAAAAATCTGGATTCTCCACACAGGAGTACTGTTCCCTAGACCTTTCTCTAAGAACATACAGTCAGCATGCCTGCCCAAACTAGCAAACTGTGATGCTTTTCAGTCCTTGGTGGGGGCTTGGCAGCTGACTTCACATTGAAATTATTAAAATAGAGTCCTTTGTGACACCAAGTACTGGGGGCATTTTGGTGTTTAGGCAGATTCTATGACTTGTTTCTAGGGTGTTTGGATGCATAATTATAACAATATGTTCATCTGAAGACCTCTTTGAGTTCAGCTGTATGATCTTCATCTGGGGTATTTTACAGTCTCTTATTTTTTTTCTTCTTCTTCTTCTTCCTTTTTTTTTTTTCGAGGTAGGGTCTCGCTCTGGTCCAGGCTGGCCTGGAATTAGCTATGTAGTCTCAGGGTGGCCTTGAACTCTCAGCGATCCTCCTACCTCTGCCTCCCGAGTGCTGGGATTAAAGGCATGCGCTGCCACACCTGGCTTAGTCTCTTATTTTTTATTTCAGACAGAGAGAGAGTGAGAGAACATGCCAGGGCCTTCAGCTGCTGTCAACAAACTCCAGATGCATGTGCATGTGCCACCTTGTGCATCTGGTTTACATGGGGAATCAAACCTGGGTTCTGAAGCTTTGTAGGCAAATGCCTTAATCCCTAAACCATCTTTCCACCCCACCCCCTTTTTTGACACAGGGTCTCATGTACCTCAGGGTAACTTTGATCTCAATATTTAGCTAAGGATAATCTTGAGTATCTTTTTATTTTATGAGTGTGAAAGAGAAATGGTGCGCCAGGGCCTGTAGCCACTGCAATAACTCCAGATGCTTGTTCCACTTTGAGTGCATACATCACCTTATGTGCATGTGTCACTTTGTGCATCTGGCTTATGTGGGTTCTGGAGTCAAACCTGGGTCCTTAGGCTTCGCAGGCAAGCACCTTAACCACTAAGCCATCTCTCCGGCCTTTAAAAATTTTTAGATCTTAGCTGGGTGTGGTGGCGCATGCTTTTAACCCCAGCAGTTGGGAGGCAGAGGTAGGAGGATTGCCATGAGTTCGAGGCCACCCTGAGACTCCATAGTGAATTCCAGGTCAGCCGGGCTAGAGTGAGACCCTACCTCGAAAAACCAAAAAAAAAAAAAAAAAAATTATATCCTATTGATCCTTCTGCTTCCACTTATAGTCTATATGCCACATGAGAATTACTCAGGGAAAAAGACCAACACAAAGGATTTATCCTAAGTCATTCAGATTAATTGGTCTGATGTGGAGCCTAGACATTGATAATGCTCCTATGCAACCAGTGTTATCAACTTAAAAATATTCCCAGGACTGAAGAGTGGGTAAGAGTGCTTACTGAACAAGCATGAGGACCAGAGTTTAATTCCCAGCATCCATAGAAAAAGCTGGCTGTGGCTGCACATCCTTACAACACCATTACTGAGTTGGATGGAACACTTGCTGGTCAGCTAGTCTAACTGAAAAACTCCAGGTTCACTGAGAGACTCCAGTCTCAAGAAACTAAGGTGGAAGAGCAAAAGAAAATGACATTTAATATCTTCCTTTGGCCACCACATAAACGCACATCAAGCACATGCATACAATACAAAGGGGGGGGGGACAGGTAAAGTGAGACTGGGATATTATGTTCAAAGCCAGGGCTGGTTTGTCTGGGTGAGGGTCACACCCAAATGGACCTGCGGGAGGAGGCTGCCCCTCACTTTCACCGTGTAGCCTGGTATATGCTCATCCAAGGATGGAAGAGGGCAGGGGACAGAGTGACTTGGCTGCCAGCAGTGTGGAGTGCTGGTCGTGGGATCTAGTTGTGTTTTGCCTGTGGTGGCGATGGACTTTTGGGTCAACACTCAGGATGTGTGGATGAGATAATACTGTCATGTTGGGTGGACCCACCCATTTGGGGGAGAAAAGAAACTCAAAGGGCAGGTCCTAATAGGTGGGAGAACCAGACTTGGAGGAAGATAGGTATGTGGGTTGTTGACATCATGGAGGGAGAGATCTATTCCACACAGGAATAGGGGAAAGCTGGCCATAGTTCTAAAAGCACATTTCCCTCTCCCTTCTCCCCAGTGATCCATCAACACACCCAGTCTGAATGGGTCTTTCTGTCAATACCAGAGTAATTCTAAAGCATTGTGGAGTCTGTCTTCACTGGGCAGGTGTCTTCTCCCTCCAGTGGTGTTTCCCAGATTGGTAGTTTCCATGCTTCTGGTAGATCAGATGAACCTCTGTGGAGTGTGTTAATCCATATGATCCCAGGAGACACCCAAAATGTAGTTCTGATGTCTTCTGAACCCCTGAGAACTAGAGTAAGTCTGTAACAAATCTATGTGTGCAACCTCTAACTTCTTCTTCTTTTTTATTATTTTTTTTGAGGTAGGGTCTCGCTCTAACGCAGGCTGACATGGAATTCACTATGTAGTCTCAGGGTGGCCACGAACTCATGGCGATCCTTCTACCTCTGCCTCCTGAGTGCTGGGATTAAAGGCGTGTGCCACCATGCCTGGAAAACTTTTTTTCTTGTGGCGCTGGTAACTTAACCCAGAGCCTGGTGCATACTATACAAGCACTCTACTTCTGAGCTATATTCCCAGCCCAAGAACAGTATTTTAAAAGGATCAAAATGAGGGCTGGAGGGATAGCTTAGTGGTTAAGGCCTGAAAAGTGAAAGGACCTAGGTTTGATGCCCAGGACTCACGGTCTGGAGTTTGTTTGCAGTGGCTGGAGGCCCTGGGATACCCATTCTCTCTCTCCCTCTTTCTCTGTCAAATAAATAAAATATTTTTAAAAATAAAAATAAATTCTAGAATTGAAAATCTCAGTAACTAGAATGACAAAAATCAGTACAAGAGTTTAATGACAGATATAAACTTGCACAGGAAAGAATCAGCAAATTTAAAGACAGATCATGGAGACTCCACAATCTAAGATATACAGGGTGGATATTTTTGTAACTTTGTCTTGACAACTCCCATAAATATAGATAATATACCATGATCATAATACCTTCCTACCGCTGAAGAAAAATGAACAAAGTACACACACATACATAATATATATATGTTGTGTATATATAATATATATATTATGTATACATTATATATATAATGTATGTATGTATACACACACACACACACACACACACACACACACACATACCTCCATTAGGCACCCCAATGTATATGTAGTGGACATATACATATCAGAAGGACAGGAAGTAGATAGGAGTAGGAAAAGTACTTGGAAAGTTTTTGGCCACTACCTTTTCAAGCTTGATAAAATTAATTTATGCTTTGTTTTTTTGAGGTAAATTCTCACTCTAGCCCAGGCTGCCCTGCAATTCACTATATAATCTCAGGCTGGCCTCAAACTCACAGTGATCTTCCTGCCTCTGCCTCTGGAGTGCTGGGATTAAAGGTATACACCACCATGCCCAGCTAATTTATACTTTTAAGAAGCTCAACAAATTCTAATTTAGATAAATGCAAATATATTCATTCACATCTAGGCACATTGGACTAAAAATGCAGAAAGACAGGAAATTTTGAAGGCAGAGGAAGAATAGTTCATCACATACAAGAGAACTCCAGTAAGTGTAGCATCTTACTTTTGTTAGAAATAATGGAGACCTAGCCAGGCATGTGGCACATACCTTTAATACCAGCACTCGGGAGGCAGAGGTAGGAGGGTCACCATGAGTTTGAGGCCATTCTGAGACTACATAGTGAATTCTAGGTCAGCATGAGCTAGAGTGAGACCCTACCTCAAAAGGAGGAGGGGGAGGAAGAGGAGGAAAGGAAGAAGAAAGGAAAGAAAAGGAAGGAAGGAAGGAAGGAAGGAAGGAAGGAAGGAAGGAAGGAAGGAAGGAAGGAAGGAAGGAAGGAAGGAAGGGAAGGAGGGAGGGAGGGAGGGAGGGAGACCAGAGGCAATAGAGAAAGTCTGTCAACCCAAAAATTTTACATCCAACTAAAGTCCTTCAAGGGGCTAGGGAGATGGCTCAGTGAATAAAGTGCTTGCATTTAGATCCCCAGAATCCACATAAAAGCCAGACACAGTAGTGCTAGCATCAGTAATTCTGGCAAGTCTATGGCAAGAAGGGAGGTAGTGATAGGAGAATCACTGCAAAGCTTGTGGGCCAACTAGTCTGGCATTTAGAGCAGTGAATGAGAGACCCTGTCTCAAACAAGGTGGAAGATGGGAACTGAAGCTCAAAGTTGTCCTCTGATCTCCTTGTGAGGATCACAGCATGTGCATGCCTGCACTTATGTACCTGAACAGGGACACACACACCAAGAAAATCTTTCAAATGTAAAGGGGAAATGATATTACTTGACACACAACATCTCAGAGAATTTGTGCTAAAAGCCCTGCATTAAACAAATTGCTAACGAAGTTTCTATAGGCAAGAATTGAATGAATCATGCCATAATCTAAGTCTGAACAAAACAAATGAGCAAATATAAGAATGATATTTCTATATTTCATTGGAATCAAGTTAGCTAAGTCAATATGGTAAGCTGTAGAGCAAATCCTAAGAAGAAAACAAAAAGCACAGCAAAAAAAATCATTTAAAAATCATTAAAGGAAGCTGAAAGTGGCAAGTCTGCAATCCCAGCATTTGGCAGGTGCAGATAGGAATATTAGGAGTTCAAGATCATCTTCAGCTACACGACTTTGAGGCCAGCCTGAGGTACATGAGAACCTGTCTTAGAAGCCTTTTTTTTGGAGGTAGGGTCTCACTCTAGCCCAGGCTGACCTGGATCTCATTATGTAGTCTCGGGTGGCCTGGAACTCATGGTGATCCTCCTGCCTCTGCCTCCCGAGTGTGCCACTACGCCCGTCTTCTCTCTCTCTCTCTCTTTTTTTAATTTTTTGTTTATTTTTATTTATTTATTTGAGAGCGACAGAGAGAGAAAGGTAGAGAGAGAGAGAGAGAGAGGGAGAATGGGTGCACCAGGGCTTCTAGCCACTGCAAACGAACTCCCCCTTGTGCATCTGGTTAATGTGGGTCCTGGGGAATCGAGCCTTGAACCGGGGTCGTCAGGCTTCACAGGCAAGCTTAACCGCTAAGCCATCTCTCCAGCCCGGCTTCTCATTTTTTTTATGTAGCCCAGGCTGCTCTTGAATTTCTCATTCTCCTGCCTTCACCTTTCAAGTACTGGGGTTTCAGGTGTGTGTCCCCATGTCCTTCTGAAATATGTTCTTAATGCAACAAACAAACAAAACAACTAAAAGGAGGAAGAGAGAAACCCAAAGACATGACTTATACAGAAAACAAAAATCAAACAGCAGATGTACATCCATCTCAATAACAACCGACACTATATCAAATTAGATGTAAATGGCACATAACTGGATATTGATTTACAGGAGACGTTAACAATTCAATGATATGAATAGATAGATTTGAAAGTAGAAAAATGGAAAAATGTGATGCAAACCTGTAAGAGCTCTACTGCTAAGCCATATATATTCTCAGCTCTATCATCTTAACAACTATCTTCCTAAAGGGAGATTCTACTGTTAGCTGTTAGGTACTAATTCAGGGGTTACTTTAATAGTTCAACAATCGTTATGTACCCATCACTTGCATCCTCAGCAATTACCAATTTCTTGCCATCTTATTTTCACCCGAGATAAATTCATCTCAGTAACTTCTTATTTTGGGGTGGTAAAACGCTTGCATGGTATATTGAAGGGCCTTGGTTCCATTCTAAGCAAACCCTTCAAAAAAAAGCTTCCAAATAGAGTTAACAGTTGAGATGCGATGCTTCGGTTAGAGTAAGGCGTCGGACTGGGGACCCGAGCCACGAGACCAAGGCGTCGGGGTGGCGCGGAGGGGCGTCCGGGGGGGGGAAGGGCGCCCTGTGGGGCGGAGGGGCCTAGAGCGCCGTGTCCGCCGCGGGCGCCCCGTCGCGGGAGTAGAACTCGTCGAGCACGGTCTGCGGGACGCGCTTCAGCATCTCCTTGGGGAAGATGCGGAGCAGCTTCCAGCCCAGGTCCAGAGACTCGAACACGGAGCGGTTCTCGTAGGGGCCTGGGGACCGGGCGCGAGTGAGGGCCGCGTGCGCGGGGCGGGGCGGGGCGGGGCAGGGCGACGCGGCTCCGCCCGCCCCCCGCCTCACCCTGGGCGATGAAGCTCCTCTCGAACTTGTGCAGGAACTCCAGGAAGAGCAGGTCCTCGGCCGTGAGCGCCTCCTCCCCCACCACCGCCTTCAGGGCCTGCACGTCCTTGCCGATGGCGTAGCAGGCGTACTGCGTGGGGGCCGCGGGCACCGCTCAGCCTGGCGGCGCGGGACCCCTTGCTGGGGAACCGTCTCGCCAGGCCAAAGTCTCGCCCTGGTGGGCTCAAAGCCCCCGCCTCTGCGAGGCGGTTACACACCCCCTGCCCTCGCTCCTTACCAGCTGGTTGGAGACATCCCCGTGGTCCTTTCTTGTCATGCCTTCCCCGATGGCCGACTTCATCAGTCGCGACAGAGAAGGGAGCACGTTGATGGGAGGGTATATCTAGGGGAGCAGAGGGGTGTGGCGAACCGCAGGCCGAGCTCCCCGTCCAGACCTCCTTCGCGGCCGCGCCTCTTCTCAGGAGTGGCGGTTTGTCCGCATCCAAAGAGGAAGTAGGCTGCTACACCCACCCTCCTTTATTTCTCCTAGGTTCTAAGCCTTGAGTACCCAGTACAGGTGGCCCTAGCTAGGCAGAATGCTAGAGCTGGGGAAGATGAGGTGACAGTAGTTAATGAAATACGATTTCAAAAATTTAATTATTTTTGGATAGCAAGCAGGTTGAACTTAAAAGTAGATGTAAAGAAACATACTGCAAAGCAGCATGAGGTGACACACACTGAAGAGGTGGAGAAAGGAGGAGCAGGAGTTTAAGGCTAGCCTGTGCTACATGAGACTGTGCCTCAACCAAACAAAATAAATCAAAAAACTTGGGTCAAAGAAGAAAAGGCATAGATGTCTTTAACCTATGAATGGGACAGACATACTTTCTAACATGTTATTCACAGTCTACTTATATCTGTTACGACAGTTTTCAGTTATTCAAATCAAATGATTGGGATGGGAAGAGAAATCATGTTTTAGTGTCTCCTGGGTGCTTCCTACATGCTAATTTATTGTCCCAGTGCTTCCGTGTGATGTGCATTGTCATTCGCAGCTCATAGAAAAGGAAACCTGGGTCAGAGAGATGGGATCGTTTTTTGAAAGGTTCCACTGCCCATGGAGCTGCGAACCACAGGCTTCCCTGGGGTATATCTCCTGTAGGGAATGATCTTGGGCTGGCCCCTCCTCAATCATGCACACCTGATGGATATCGGTTCTTCATTGTCTTGGGAGGGTACATTACCTGCCGGTTGTGCAGCTGCCTGTCCACGTAGATCTGTCCCTCGGTGATGAAGCCTGTCAGGTCTGGGATAGGGTGGGTGATATCTGCAATAAAATGCACTAGCACCAGTGGGAGTGGGGGAGCAGGTCCTCACCCACTCAGGGCCACCGTATTCTTATCAAAGGTGTGATGGGTGCTGGTGGTTGCTGAGGAAAAGAGCACAGGAAAGGAACAGTTGGCTGTGAGGGGCAGGGATTGGGGACCAGGAGCTGTAGGGGGTCGGAGGAGAGACTGCCGGGAGGCAGGGGCTGTGGGAGGACAGGGGCTGAAGGGACAGGGCCGGAGGCAAGGGTTAGGTGGGTACCATCATTAGGCATGGTGAGGATAGGAATCTGGGTAATAGAGCCACCCCGGCCCTCAACTCGGCCGGCGCGCTCATAGATGGTGGCCAGGTCTGTGTACATGTATCCCGGGAAGCCGCGGCGTCCTGGCACTTCCTCTCGAGCAGCTGACACCTGCAGCGCCCAGGCAGTGGGGCACACAGGAAGTAAGAGGCGGGAATGAGGCGGTGGCCACCGCGACTGAGCCCTGGGACTCCCTGAGAGGGGCAGCCCCGAGGGGCTGAGTTCCCTCCTTTCTCAGAGTGACCTTTTAGAACGTGAAGCAAGCTGACCGAGAGGCACAATCGTCAAGCAGCTCACCTCGCGCAAGGCCTCTGCATAGGCGCTCATGTCCGTCAGTATGACCAGAACGTGCTTCTCACACTGGTAGGCGAGGAATTCAGCTGTGGTCAGTGCCAGTCGTGGTGTGATGATTCGCTCGATCCTGGGACCAGGTGTGATGGGGTTCAGTGTGTCTGGAGGCCCAGACTTGGGTCTCACTAAACACCAGGGCCCAGGAAGCCCCCCAGGGCGAGAGAAGGTGAACTGAGAAGGCTACTTCTCTGCAGCCACAGGGGATTCAATACAATGGATACAATGCTGAAGCTCCCAGGTCAGGGCAGTGGTCCCCAGAAATGAGTACTCTCTAGCAAGACTGATGCCCAGCCCCCCAGTACCCACTAAGATATTTAGTGTCCTTTCCCCACTTCAAAAATCCTGAGCACCCTTCCAACTCCAGGCTCTCTCAGCCCCTGTGCTCTGGGCCTATGGCTCTTCCCCTTAGTAATGTCATCTCAGCCTTCAAAATTGTTACCTAGTTTTTGAGTACTGTTAATACCCAGGATGGTTTATTAGAATTTTGTTTTCATCTACCCAACCCCCAAATTTAGCCCACCTGTTGCTAAATGTTCATCAGTTTTCCTTAAAAAAATGGCAAGGGCAATGATCGCTATTTATATTTGTGCATGTGGGTGTGCATGTGCATGTTTGCATGTGTTTGGGAGGACATATGTGCACATACTTGTGGAGGCCAGAGGTCAATGCCAGGTGTCTTCTTCATTTGCTTTTTATCTTTTGTTGATGTTGTTTGTTTTTATTTTTTTATTTGAGAACTACAGACAGAGAAAGAGGCAGAGAGAGAAAGAGAGAGAGAGGGAGGGAGAGAAAGAAGGAGGAAGAGAAAGAGGGAGGGAGGGAGGGAAAGAGAGAAGGAGAGAATGGGTGCATCGGGGCCTCCAGCCACTGCAAACGAACTCCAGATGCATGTACCCCCTCGTGCACCTGGCTTACATGGGTCCTGGGGAATTGAGCCTCAAACCAGAATCCTTAGGCTTCACAGGCAAGTGCTTAACCACTAAGCTATCTTTCCAGGCCCATTTGCTTTCTATCTTTTTGAGGCAGGGTCTCACACTGAATCTAGAGTTCATTCACTCAGCTAGGCTGCTAATCAGCAAGCCCCCCAGGGATCCTCCTGTCTCCTCTTCTCCAGTGCTGGAATTACAAGTATGTGCCACCAAGCCCAGCTTCTTTTGTTTGTTTGTTTTGAAGCGGGGCCTCACTGCGGCCCAGGCTGACCTGGAACCCACTGTGTAGCTCAGGCTGCTCATGGGAATCTTCCTACCTCAGCCTCCTGAGTGCTGGGGTTAAAGGTGTGTGCCACCATGCCTGGCCAAGGCCAGCATTTATTTATTTGCAGGCAGAAGAGAAAGGAGAGAGAGACAGAATGGGCACACCAGGGCCTCCAGCCACTACAAACAGCCTCCAGATGCATGTGCAACTTTGTGCATCTGGCTACATGTGGGCACTGAGGAAGTGAACCCAGGTCATTAGGTTTTGTAGGCAGGTGCCTTAACCACTGAGCCATTCTTCCAGCCCAAGGCCAGCATTTTTATGTCAGTTCTGGGGATCTGAACTCAGGTCCTCATGCTTGCAAAACGAGGACTTTACCCACTGAGCCATCTCCTCAGACCCGACAATGATCTGTTTAGTAGTAGTTTTATGGAAGTGATCCAAGGACAAGGAGCCATGACTGAGGACAGGGTCTGGATGCAGGTTGTGGGAAAAGCAGAGGGGCTGCAGGCAATAGGTGGGCTAGTCCAGCTCCTTTTGTCTCCCAGCATGTCCCAGGCCTCAGTTTCCCCATCTACACAACCAGGAGTTGTTCTCCCAGCCTTAGCCAATGGCAGTAGTTCTTGGATACCTTATATCCCAGTCACTGGGTCAGCTACTCCCTCCCTTCCCCCAGGGCAGCGTGGGCAAGGGGAGGGCTCACGTGGGGTCATTGGCCAAGTTAAGGAACAGGCAGACATTTCCCATGGTTCCATTCTGTTCAAAGTCAGACTTGAAGAACCTCGCTGTCTCCATGTTCACCTGGACACACAGCAGGGAAGACTATAAGCAGGGCCTGAGGGCCTGGCCCCTTCCCGCCCACCTCTGCAAAGCCTGGATAACAGTTGCCAGTGGTGGTGCAATCACTGGAGTGGCACTGGGGCTTGAGAGGGCCTCATCAGGTTCTCCAGAGAATTTACCTTCTTCAAGTTTAGCTGTCAGTGTCCTGCTTGTCCCTCCTTTGGCCAACTTCTGTGCTGCCCAACTCTCCCTCATCCCCTTGGATCCTCTGAGGGTCTCTAGTATCCCCTTCCTGGAAACTGTCTTATCTCTACTGGTTCCCTGGCCTCTTCCACGTCACCCACAGCCCATATTTTAGCTGCTGTGGCATTCAGGAGGACTCAGGGGACATACTACCTGGTCACTGAGCCCATCTCCACCCTTTGGTTATGCTCTGATCTCCACCACCAGTGTGGCCCCAACTCTGCCAACTTCTCAAGCACAGGACTCCCCCATCAGATTAGGCTGTGCCAGGGATCAAAAAAGGTAAGGTTGCTTCTCATAGCTTCCAGAACTTGCCAGGGCTCCAGTCTTTCTTACCCCCATGGCTGCAAAGACAATGGCAAAGTTGTCCTCGTGGAAATCCAGCACTGCCTTGGATTTCTTTACCAGCCCCGCCTGGCGGCAGATCTGTGCGGCAAGCTGAGGCAGGATGGGCCAGAGGGAAGTTGTCAGAGCCAGAGCTCTGTACCTGCCCTTCCTGAACAGTCTGTCCCTCACCATGTATTTTGATGGTGGAGTCTCGAGGGAGGGGTAAGGAGGCCATAATCTTTCTGAGGGTGGGCTGGCTTGTTCTGTGGCCACTAAGAGGCTCAAAGTACCTGTCATAGAGAGCATGGGACAGCTTAGCTAAGGATAGCTGGGACTTTCAGAGTCTGTTTGGGCCCTCTACAATCAGTAAGGAGGCTCTACTCCCTCAGGCAGCTTCAAGTCCTGGTTGGGGGCCATTATTGCACACATAGGAGGACTCAGTAGCCCTGTCCCTGAACTGCCAGGGTATACCTGCCTGTGTAGATACTGGTGACTGCTGCTAGCTGGGGACCCCAGGCCTCCGCTTAGCTCTACTCGTGGCTTGTGCCTCCCTCACCTCATTGTGGGGGAGTCCAGCTGCTGAGAAGATGGGGATCTTCTGGCCACGGGCGATGCTGTTCATGACATCAATGGTAGAGATTCCTGTCTGGATCATCTCCTCAGGGTAGATACGGTCATGGGGGTTGATGGGCTGTCCTGGGAGGGGTAGTCATGGAGTTGGGCTCAGGCTCCAGCCCACCTGCCTCCCTCCATTTCCAGAGTAGCATTCTTTGCAACTGAACCATGTTCTGACTGCTTCTAGTGTAGCCTAGCACTTGTGGCTCTTGTGCATGTGAAATCTGGTTTCAAAATAATTTTTTAATTTTTTTTTTTGCTCAAATTAGATCAAGTTTAAATAGCTAAAGGTCTGTGGCTTGAGGACTCACTAGGCTAGACAGCTCTCCTCACTATCCACACACTTGTATGTGGTTCGGAGGAGGCCTGAGGGTGTCTCAAAGACCATGAGTGTGAGTAGATGCTTGTTTTGTGCTCTGCTACTAGCTTTCTGGGTGGTCTTGGGCAAGTCTGGGGTCTCTAAAGGCCTTCATCATTCCTGTAGGAAATTTGAGGGCTGGAGGTGGACAATTCAAGAAGGCCTCCTCTTGAATGGCTGGGACATGGGAGGTACTGTGTTTGCTGCTGCAAACATTCCAAACTTAGCTCCCAGGACTGTGATAAGGTAGCAGAAGGCCACAAGGGGGTGACGTGGGAGGTTCTAGACAGTGCTTGGATCTGGTGGCCAATCTGGGGACAGGGAGGCCTTGGCTGCTCTCATCAGCCTGACCTGCGTACTAGTCTGAATGGCTCCAGGGCCAGCACTCTGAAGTGGCTCTGGCTTGTGACTGGGCAGAACTTCAAAGGGCAGACACAGACTTGAGGACCAGGATGGAGACAGAGTGGGAGGGTGTGAAGGCTCTGCTCTAAGAGCCCTCTGGGGCCTCTGCTCTCACCACTGATATCCAGAAAATCTTCTGCCATGACTGCTGGCCCTCTGTCGATCGGTTTGCCAGAGCCATTGAAAACTCGACCTGGGAGAGGAGCAGGGTACAGGTAAATGCTAAGGGGTGGCTTCTGATGCTTCACTGTTCTCAGCCTCTGTTCCACCACCAGCTTCATTCTCCACAGTATCCATCTGCCCCATATCCTCTGCCTCCTCGGCCCTTGGCCACCCCAGATTTCAGACTTCCATGACTATCCTCTAAGAGGACAGTCTTTTTCTCTGCAGACCCTCACAGGCAAGGCGTTTTGGGATCACCGTGTCCATTGTTCTGTACCTAGGATGAGGACTTGAGTGGGGAGAATCTAGGGTGGCAAGAGTTGAGGATCAAGGTAGGTATGGTAGGTCTTGAGAGATATGGAGGCATGCAGGGCTTCACAGTCCCTTATAGCCTGGCCCCAAGTAGACAATTACTTTCTGTACCCTTAATGACTTAACTTGTCTCCTTAATAATTGAGCATTTGCACTGGGGTCAGGAGCCAAAGAGAGAAGATAGAACTTCTGGCCTCAAAAGAGTTCATAGGAAAACACACATGTTCACAGGCAATGAAGGGCTTAATCCAACAGGCTAGGCCAGAGGGCAAAGGAGCACCCACCATCCCATTCTCACCCAGCATATCCTCTGAGACTGGAGTCCGTAGGATGTCCCCTGTGAATTCACACGTGGTCTTCTGGGCATCGATTCCAGAGGTCCCTTCAAATACCTATGAAGTGGGTGAAGCGGGTAGTTGCTCTGATGGGGGCTTGCCGGAGAGAATAGGGCTTCCCACTGTTGGCCACTCATGAGACCCAGCTCTGGGTAGGGCGTTCTCAAGAAAAAATGGTCATTTCCTGTCTTCAGGGCTTGCAAGATAGTGGAGGATTTTCTAAGTTCATCTAGTCACCCAGTCAACAGCCCATTGACACACTTACCTGAACAATGGCTTTGGTCCCAGCCACCTCAAGCACTTGGCCGCTCCTCTGAGTCCCGTCAGGGAGGGTGAAGTTCACAATCTCAGCATACTGGGCAAACTGCCAGGGACAAGAGCCGCGGAAGGCAACACCCTTACCACCTATTCCTCCTGTGTCCAGATGCTTGGGCACATGAACTTGGAAGGCTGGGTAGTGGATTCTGTCTGTAAGGGAGTGTTCTCTAATGGTTAGCAGCTGGGAATTTAGTCAGAAGGCTAGGTTAGAATGGAAGCTCTGTTGCTTTGCATTGTGACCTTGTGCAATTATTTAATGACTTAAGCAATTCGTAAGTCATTACTCATGAGCCATAAGTTTCCCATTTTTAAAGTGAGAGTAGTGGGCTTGGGAGATTGCTCAGTGGGTAAAACAGCGCATGCTGTGCAAGAGTGAGGACCTGAATTTGATCCTCAGCACACATATAAAAAGCCAGAATATAGCCGGGCGTGGTGACACACACCTTTAATCCCAGCACTCAGGAGGCAGAGGTAGGAGGACTGCCATGAGTTTGAGGCCTCCCTGAGATTACATAGTGAATTCCAGGTCAGTCTGGGCTACAGTAAGACCCTACCTCAAAAAACCAAAAATAAATAAATAAATAGCCAGAATATACATACATAGATGTACATACATACAAACACATATATGTAAATTAATAAATATGCCAGTGTGGTGGTGCACTCAGAAGGCAGAGGTAGGATCACTGTGAGTCAGAGGCCAGCCTGGAACTACAGAGTGAGTTGCAGATTAACCTGGGCTAGAGTGAGATCCTACCTTTAAAATAACAAAATTAAAAAAAAAAATGTACTTGGCCACACATGCTTATAATCCCAACACTGAGTAGGGCAGAAACAGGAGGATCCCTGAGGCTCACTGACTGTCCAACCTAGCCTATTTGGTGAGTTCTAGGCCAATGAGAGACCCTGTCTCAAAAAATGTGGATGGTGCAGCTGGGCGTGGTGGTGCACACCTTTAATCCCAGCACTTGGGAGGCAGAGGTAGGAGGATTGCCATGAGTTCGAGGCCACCATGAGACTACATAGTTAATTCCAGGTCAGCTTGAGTTAGAGTGAGACCCTATCTCGAAAAAACCAAAAAAGAAAAAAAAAAGTGGATGGTGTTCCTGAGGAACAACACCACCCAATATTGTGTTCGGGCCTCCACATACATGTGCACTTGCCCACATACACACATGTTAAAAAGGACATGTTACTGAGAATGTAAAGAAATTAGTACCCTCTTGCATTTGTTGGGATTGGAACTTGTACAGTCACTGTGGAAAGCAGTCTGTCAGTTCCTCAGAAAGCTAAATGTAGAGTTACCAACTGACTCCGCAATTTCACTCATAGGCATACACCTGATAAACGCAAACATATGTTCACATAAAAATGTGTGTACATGGGGGCTGGAGAAGACACTTGCTTGCAAAACCTGACAGCTTGGGTTTGATTCTCCAGTAAAGACAGATGCACAAAGTGACGCATGTGTCTGGAGTTTGTTTGCAGCACCCGTAGGCCCTGGTGCACCCACTTTCATTCTTACTTTCTTTTACTTTTTTTTTTTCTTTTTACTCTCTCTCTACTTGCAAATATATAAAAATAGTTTTAAAAGTACTTGAATGTTCATGGAAGCATTATTCATAAAAGCAAAAAAGGAAACAATGCACATGATTTTCATCTGATGACCAATTATAAAATAGAGCACATCTAAGCTACTAAGTTCACTTTAAAAAAGTGAAGTTTATGGTGTGTGAATTGTAACTCAGTATCCCTTCCGACTCCTCAGAACCACAGCCAGGTCGGTAGGTAGAGCATTGCCTTAGGGAATCCTGAGCTCCGATGTCTATGAATGCTGTGGTGGCTACAGAACACTTGTCTCTATTTATATGCATGAGAGGCAGCAAACTCACTAAGGAAGCAGGGTGGGGGGGGGCACTGAATATTTGACCAGGGAAGTGGCATTGGAGGGACATACCTACTTACATAGTCTTCCTTAGTGTGTCTCCTAAGTGATTTTTTTTTCTTTTCCGTTTTTCGAGCTAGGGTCTCACCCTAGCTCAGGCTGACCTGAAATTCACTACATAATCTCAGGGTGGCCTCAAAATCATGGCAATCCTGCTACCTCTGCTTCCCAAGAGCTGGGATTAAAGGCCTGTGCAACCACACCTGGCTCTCCTGAGTGATTTTTTTTTAAAATTTTATTTATTTATTTATTTGAGAGCGACAGACACAGAGAGAAGGACAGATAGAGGGAGAGAGAGAATGGGCGCACCAGGGCTTCCAGCCTCTGCTAACGAACTCCAGACGCGTGCGCCCCCTTGTGCATCTGGCTAACGTGGGACCTGGGGAACCGAGACTCGAACCGGGGTCCTTAGGCTTCACAGGCAAGCGTTTAACTGCCAAGCCATCTCTCCAGCCCTCCTGAGTGATTTTAACTCCAGTCGAGTTGACACTGAATACTAATTGTGGTAGTTTGAATAGATGGCCCCCAATATATTCAGTGTTTATTACTTTGTAGTTTGCATCTGCAGCCACCTGGAGGCAGTGTCACTGGGCATATCTTAAGGTGTGGTGGTGGGTTTCAGATTTCAATCTAAAGATCTGCAAAGTGTGCCTAGCTGGAGCTCCTGAAGTGTGCTGTGCTGTGTGGCTTTTGGCTTTCTGGCTTGTGCTTTTCTCTCCCTCTCTCTCTTTCTCTCTCTGAAGGCAGGCCAGCTGCTTCTGCCATTTATGGAACTTACCCTGGATCTGTAAGCTTCAATAAATATCCCTATCTCCATAATTGTCTCTGGTCTGAAAGTTCATCTCTGTGAAGCTGAAGCTGTCTACTACACTAATCATCACCAGTCTCAGTACACCTGTACCACTGCCTGGTATGCCATCCCAATGGAATCCAACAGAACGAGCACAGTGAGCTGCCATGGACGTGGAGGAGCTTACTGAAGTGGAGACACCAGCACTTACATTCACCTGTGTATGACCATGTGCAGCAGGCCTCCCACCGTTACCTCAGGTGACTACAGATAAAGTGCCGGAGGGCAGATAGTTAACTATGGGTCTTTCTTTTGTTTCACTGGCTACAAGGACGATGCATTATTTTTGTAATTAAAATAAATAAAAATTTGAGGCATGTTCTAGTGCAGGAAGTTACCACATCATGACTGTCATTCTGTTCCCTGTTGGCCACACATTAGTGAGGAGAGGAATGTATAGATCTGTTCTCAGCAGTGTGACCAGGGGTGTCCCTGTTGGGCTTAGCAGCTCTGATGGTCACTAAAGCAGCTCTGAGGAATACAGGAATTGCTCCTGTTCTTTCTTTAGCCACATCTAGGCACTATGAAGTGGAGGTCCTCAAGGGGTGAATACTTCCTCTTGGGGAAGGCTGTAGGATCTACCATAGTCTAACAGTCCCAGGATCTCAACCACAAGAGGGCGCCCAACAGCAGAGAGAGGAGGGGAGCAAACCTGAGAAAAAGTTCTATAGAAAAGGTTCTGGGAAGCCCCACATGGTCGCTCACGCCTTTAATCTCAGCACTCGGGAGGCAGAGGTAGGAGGATCACCATAAATTCGAGGACACTCTGAGACTACATAGTGAATTCCAGGTCAGCCAGGGCTAGAGTGAGACTGTACCTCAGAAAAAAAAAAAAAAAAAAAGAAGTAAAGGTTTTGGGGCTGGAGAGATGGCCCAGAGGCACAGCTAGTAAAGCCAGATGTACAAGGTGGCATGTATCTGGAGTTCGTGTGCGGCTAGTGTCCCTGGTGTGTGCCCATTCTCTGCCACTTCCTCTGTCTCACTCTCAATAAGTAAAATAAAAAAGGAAAAGGGTCCTGCAGGGCTCCTTGTTTCTGCTCTGTGTGGGCCTGAACATCCCCACTGGCCTGGCTGTTTGTCATCTCACAGGAGAGGAAGGGCTGGTAACTTTCCCGCCAGAGCTCAAGCCAGACTGAGCCGAAGGAATCGGAATCCGGCAACAGGCTCAGTAAAATTTGGCGGTGTCTGTGTGGGGTTGGGAAATGGCTGGAGATGCAGCTCTAAGTGGTACAGCACTTAAGGCCCTAAGTTTGATATCTAGCACAAAATAAATAATAAACATAACATAAAATAGGTAGTGAGTTGTTTTAAAATAGCCATTTAAAAAATATTTTGGTGGGGCGTGGTGGTGCACACCTTTAATCCCAGCACTTGGGAGGCAGAGGTAGGAGGATTGCTGTGAGTTCAAGGCCATCCTGAGACTACATAGTTAATTCCAGGTCAGCCTGGGCCAGAGTGAGAAAATCCTTGAAAAACCAATTTTTATTTACTAATTTATTTGAGAGAAAGAGAGAATGGGCACACCAGGGCTTCCAGCCACTGCAAACGAATTCCACATGCATGCATCACCTTGTGCATCTGGCTTAACGTGGGTCCTGGGAATCAAACCGAGGTCCTTTGGCTTTGCAGGCAAACACCTTAACTGCTATGCCATCTCTCCAGCCCAAAGTAGCCATTTTTATGTGGGTAAGGAAGATAGAGGAAAAGGGAGTAGAGTATGGAACTGAGGTAAATGTATTATATGTTCCTGAAGAATAAAGTCAGAGAAAATGAACTGTAAATATCACAGATTACTATCAGACAAGAAAGAGAACCAGTTAGGCCCATCGGAAGATGCAGTGTGGAAATCTTTTACCAAAAGGTATGTGTAATATATTTTTTGGGAAGGAGGGAGGTATGATGATTAGTGAGGTGGAGTGGGGAGTTCCAGAGCAACCTGATCCCACCAGCCTGCACTTGTGGTTACTAAGAGGCTTGCAAGGAAGCAGGAGACCCAGGCCACTTCTCAGCCCACAACAGTCATGCTCAAGAGAGATGGGTAATCTTCACTGTCAACTTCTGGATTTAGAGTCACCATGGAAACACACTTCTGGGTCATGACGGTATTTCCAAAGAAGGTTAACTGATTGGGAAAGATTCACACTGAATCATTCCATGGACTGGGGTGCCAGACAATAAAAAGGAGAAAGTTATGAGCCAGGCATGGTGGCGCACGCCTTTAATCCCAGCAGTAGGGAGGCAGAGGTAAGAGGATTGCTGTGAGTTGGAGGCCACCCTGAAACTATATAGTGAATTCGAGGTCAACCTGGGCTACAGCGAGACCCTGCCTTGAAAAACCAACCTTTTTTTTTTTTTTTTTTTGTGGTAAGGCCTCACTCTAGCCAAGGGTGACTTGGAACTCACTCTGTAATCTCAGGCCAATCTTGAATTTACATTGATCCTCATATCTCAGCCTTCAAAGTGCTGAGATTAGAGGCATGTGCCACTGTGTCCAGCCAGAAGTCTTTTTTTTTTTTTTAATTATTATTCTAGTTTTTTTCTTTTCTTTTTTGGAGACAGGGTCTCTTGATGCCCAGGCTGACTTCAAACTTTGCCACTATGCCTGGATATAAACAACTTTTTTTCTCTCTTTTCAGTATTGGAGATTGAATGTAGGGCCTTTGCATGCTAGGCAAATGCTTTACTACTGAGTTGCCTCAAAGAAATACGATGTGTATTTCAAAATGGCTAGAGGAAGCCAGGCATGGAGCTCATACCTGCATCACTTGGGAAAGCTGAGCAGAAGGACAGTTGTGAGTTCCAGGCTAGCGTGGTCTAGAGATGAGATCTTGTCTCAAAGAAAACAAAACAAAAGAAAACAAGCTAAAGGAGAAGGGCTTAGATATTTCAGTACATAGAAATGATAATATCTGGGCCAGACGTGGTTGCACATGCCTTTAATCAGAGGCAGAGGTAGGTGGATTGCCATGAGTTTGAGGTCACCCTAAGACTACATAGTGAGTCCTAGGTCAGCCTGGGCTACAGTGAAACCCTACCTCAAACCCCTCTTCCAAAAAAGAAATGATAATATTTGGGAAGGTTGAAATGCTGCCTACTTGATTATACATTGTATAAGTGTATTGGATTATAGTGCTGTCCCCAAAAATAAATACAAATACAATACGCTAACTAAAGAAACCAAAGATCTTCTTGTATAAGAATAGGATTACTTTTTTCTTTGTCTTTTAAATGACAAATGTGTGATTATTATAGCAAAAAATGACAAATGTATGATTATTGTAGCAAATTGGATCTAAAAAACAATTTTCTTTGTCATGATTACAAGTGTTTAAAATGAGCAAAAAGAAAATTCCAGAAGTCTGACTTCATAGTTTGGAAGATTCTAGGGTCCTGGTCCAAGTCCATAGGGACATGGCTGCTTGCCCACTAGTGTAAGGGACTTATTGGGGCCATGTGGTATGACAGTGGGTGGCATTGTAGTAGCTATGGGTGGGGAAGGGAGCCCAGAATTGAGGAAGTCAGGCATGCCATCCTGCTGAATGAGGCACAGAAGCCTCCAGGCCTGCCACGGTGTGGGGCAGACACAGGTTTCCATAGGTCCAGTATCAGTTGGGGGAATTTATGGGGTTTACAGCCTTCCATTGATAAGGCAGGAAGAGGAAGCTAGGTGTTTGAGGATACAGGCAAGGAGGAGAGTGACCGAGTAGATGATGGAGTCCCAGAGAGCAGGACAGGTACTGAAATCCGAGAAGGGGCAGGAGAGCCCAGAATATAGCTTAAGGTCTGGGGAAGAAATTTCTAGAAGAGTCTTACCTTGACCTGGTCCAGCACCACCAGAGGCCCATTGACACTGCACACTGTCCTATAGGCTGGAGGAGAGGCAGGGTGGGTGAGGGCCTAACTCCCATCCCTCCATGCCTTACCTCCAGGGAAGACACACTCAGACACAATCCACACACACAGATACAAAGATGCACATGCAGAGCAACACGCACACGCGAACACACAGACACATTCAGGCAACCTCTGCTTCCCACCCTCTGTGTGCCTCCCCACCTTCTCCTCAGCTTGGGCCATCAGGGTCATTAGCTGTGACAGGGCCAGCCACCATTGCTGTAAGGGTCATGGCCCTGCCACAGACCCCCCACTGCCTCGACACCTGCAGGCGGCCAGAGAAGGGCACCAGGGCAAAGGCCTCCGCAGAGTCCTGCCCAGGCCTGCTGAGACCCCTCCCCCATGAGGCTTCCCCTCTGCCCTCAACCGCCACCTCACCCACTCTCTCTCCCTGACTCACATTTTCCAAAAGCTTCTGGGCCCCAGCTGTGGCCTCCTGGGCCCCTCTCCAGGCCCACACTGCCCTCCTCTCACCCCTCACTGATGAGCTCTGATGAGCACTGTGGGGGGTGGGAGGGAGAGGCACATGCAGGCTCTGGCCCCTCCACCACATTCTAGCCTGGTCCTTCTGGGGAAGCTTCTGGACTGGGTGTCCCATGGGAGAGAGGAAAGTGTGATAGGGAAGGACAATCCACAGACCCTCAAGTGGGAAGTGAGCTCAGCTTACAGGGTGGGATCCATGGCTGGTAACCAGGAAGCCCAGCTTTGCTTCTGCTGAGGGTTAGCTTAGGGCCTCTGGGATAGTCCCTGTCCATACCAGTGGGGTGCCAAGGAGCCACGGCAGTGGGGTGCCATAGCCACTCTCTGAGAGTCTATGAGCTACCACCAACACAGTGACAGTGACAGCACTTGCCAAGGTCAGATGGGAGACACAGTCCCTCAGGACTCAGCTCAGAAGGGTGGTGGGGGCAGGAAAGGGAGGAGGAAAGGCCTGGCTCAGGATCACACGCATGCTCGTGGCAGAGCTGGGGCTGGCCTGTCCTGTGCTCCCCATCAGCTTACATTGGCTCTCAGCTCTCTTATACTCTTGCTTCTGAGCACACCTGGCCCCAAGAGAATCCAGCCTTCCCTGGCCATCCTGCTGAATGAGGCACAGAAGCCTCCAGGCCTGCCACGGTGTAGGGCAGACACAGGTTTCCATAGGTCCAGTATCATCTGGGGGACTTTATGGGGTTTTTAGTCAAACTCTGAGCTATGTTCCCTTGACATCCCATGGACAGAATGGGCAAGGTGATTCTTGCACAGATATCTGCAAGGGCCTTTCTAGTACAAGGACTGTTTGCAAAACTCAGGGCCCAAGGGGAGTAGGAGGACTCAGTTCTTTCCCCCATACGTACTGTGCAGCCCCATGCCCTGCACTGAGCTCACCGCCTGCTCTCTCTGAGGCCCCACCTTCAATTTGGGTAGGTCTCTTCCCTGTGCCAGGAGCCAAGAGAACTCTTGGGGTAAAGGGCCAGCCAGCACTCCAGCCCTGTATTCTTTCTTAAGCAAACTCTGATTACTCATCTTCAAAAGTGTTTCCTCAGTGCTGTGGAGATGGTCTGAGATAGATCCCCATAATCTGCATTTCTGAAAGCCTGACTGGAAGGAGACCGAGGAGTTGGCTAAGGTGCTTCCTTGCAAAGCCTGCCACCTGTGTTTAGTTCTCCCTTATCCACACAAAGCCAGTGCACATTGCTCCTTCATTTCCAGCCTGTCATAAGAAATGTCCATTATTCCTGACCTTCATCATCTCTACCTGGGGGAGTTTAGCAATGGAGGTTAGGGATTTGAGGAGCCTGCAGGAGGGCAGGTATGGGGAAGAGGAGGAGGAGGAGCCTTCTGGGTGAAGCCCATTCCCCCATCTGCAATAGAGGGCTGGTCGGCCTGCCTTCCTGAAAGTGGAAACCAGATCTTGACTCAGAGATGTCTAGACTTTGTTCTTTGAGCCGGGGAGAGAAGGGGTTTCATGTAGCCTAAAATGGCCTCAAACTCTCTGTGTAGCCAAGGATTACCTGCCTATACCTACAGAGCACTGGGATTACAGATACGGTGCTCAGGATTGGACCCAGGGCCTGTGCATACTAGACAAGCACTCTTCCAGGCCCTGGTTGTTGTTGATATTTGAGACAGAGGCTCACTATACAGCCTAGATTAGCCTCAAACTTGCAGCAGTCCTGAGCTTCCCCAGTGCTTACATTACAAGTGTGTACCACCATATAAGGCTTAGAGCTGTTTAGTTTGGACCTAGCAAAAGTGGAAACTGAGCAACAAAGCTATCCTTGGCTGGCTGTCACCCTGGTTCTGCACCTCTTGCTTATGTGGGAGGGAAAATTAGATGGAGAAATTTGGCTGGTTTTTCTTAGGACACACCACCAGTCAGGACAGTGTTTTGGAACAACTGTCTACCATGTGATATCTCCTTTGACCCTGGAGAGGGAAGGGAGGTGGCACTCCCTCAACAGGTCTTTCCCAATCCCAGCAGATCCTCAGACTGCCTTGCCCACCCCCTCTCCATTACCGCTGACACTGGGGGCTGCGGGCTGGAAGAGAGCTCCCTACCCCCACCTCCCTGCTGCCGTCTCAGTCAAAGGCCCAGCAGGGTTCCAGCGGAGGCCCTCTAATTAGTGTGGCCCAGCCACACCTGCAGCAGTCCAGTGCCCTGAGCCAGCGAGGAGGCCAGGGTCGGCCTTCACCCCCCAACTCCAACTAGAGGGATGGGGAGAGGGGTCAGGGCTGTAAGCTGAAGGTCTTAGAATTAGTTCAAGAATGCTGATTGGGGCGCTCCTGTAACTTCCTCTCCTTTCAGTTGGGAAAACAAGCTGAACTGCAAAGTCACAGGTTTGGCTTTCAAAATGCAGGGGATAATGATCTGGAGCTGGCTTCCTTCTTCAACCATGCTGTCCTTCGCAACCTTAGCACACGCTGTCCATGCCCGCCCTCCACCCAGCATCTTCTCAGCCATCACAAGGAGGTCCAGGTCACCTTCTCCTGGTCAAGCCCAGGCCCTTGGGGAAAGAAGATCCTGCTTTCCTGGTTGGGTATTTCCAGGACTCAAGTTCCTCCCGACTCTATCCTGCCTTTTCTTTGTGACCAACTCTGGCCTTTAGCCACAGTGGTTTCACTCAACCTCAGCCGGGTCCCTGTGATAACTAACCACATCCACCTAAGGATGTAACAGCTGAAACCCTTGCGTTCTGGGGCCCCAGCTCTTCTCCTATGGTCCCCTTGAGTTCTATAGCCTAGGAAGTGCATAGAATTTCAGGTTGTGGGGCCAGGCTGGGGCTGGAGGGGGCAGTGAGGGATGGCAGAAACTCTGCCAGGCTCCAGGCTCTCCCTAGTCATGGATCACCTCACCCAGGAAGAAACACCATCCCTCTAGTCCTGTGGAAGGATGGAGAGGTATGGGGAAACCAAGGCTACTCCAGGCTGTAAGTGTGGCCAGAAGGGCTTGCCTGGCCCCTGCAGTATCCTGTGAGGACCCAGCATACAGCAAGGTGAGGGCAGAGAGGAGGCAGTACACTGACCCCTTGGTGAGGGCCCACAAACAAAGGGGCATTGCCACGCCTGGGTTCTAGCAGGAGGGGGAGGGTTAGAACCTGCAGGATGTTGACTATAAATAAGTTGCTGGCAGGAGGGAACTGGTGAGAGGCAGCTTCCAGCCTGAGCCTTCTTGCCTACAGGAAGAGGTGGTAGGGTGAGGTGAGCATGTGCTGGGGAGATCCCTGGCAAGGCCACATTCCAGGGGAGAGTGGAGCCTGGAAGTCCATACCCCACTCCCCACCCAGCCTGGCAGCTCTCCTGTGCTCATAGGTGCTCATGCAGGTGCAAGGGGTGGGTTGCCATGTGATTTGAGCTTGGAACCCCAGTGGACCCCTCTCAGCACTGATTTCTAGGCCCTGATGACCACAAAAGGCCTAGGGGGAATCTGAGCTCCAATTATTCCTACATCTTCACAGGGCAGGACATGAGGGTCTCTTCAAGACCCCCAGTCCAACCCCTTTCCTTGTTCTCCCTAAATGGGCCAAGATGCACCCTTAGGGCCCGTCTCAGGCTCGTGGGTGCCCAGGCTGCTCTGCTGCCTGCTCGGGAAACCGCCTGCTTCTTGTAGACTTGCTCTCAGGAACCTTCTGTGGTCACTGCACTTCTTTGGTGGGACTGAGTGGCTGTGAAGGGAGGGAGGGAGAAGCAGTGGCAGTGTGGGTTCCTTCCCTTCACCACACACATCTTGTGAAGAACCTCTGGCTATGGCTCAGCTGGGGCTGCCCAGGCCGGTTTACTCCAGTGAGCTGGGCCCTCAGAGGCCTCACCAGCGGCGGGGGGAGTGACCTTGGACAAGGAGATGGTAGGAGGGAGGCTCTGGTCTGCTGCACCTAGAAACTGACATGACCCAGCCCCACAGAACAGCATAGAGCTCCCTACCAAAGAAATGATAAGGGCACACTCCAGTACTTCCCATGAGCACCTGCATGCTCTTACTCCAGCTATGTCCATGCATGCTGAGACACATGACACCATGCAAGCATGGAGCCACATGTATTATTTCCCCTTGAACATACACATCACATCCATGCACATATATGCTCACCTCCCCTCTGTGTGCACAAGCATGGGCACAGTCACACATTTTTCTCCCCCCAAGTGAAGTTAAGAGCACACCCTCCTCCAAGTATGTGCTTGCATCTACTTTTGCACAAATATCCTTCCCTGGGAGGCCACCCAGGTACCCGTTGGCATAGCACACTGAACAGGGTTCCTCAGGCTGAAAACCCACACTGCTATGCCCATCGACTCAAGTACATGTGCTCGTTTACTTCCTCACAGCAGGTGCTGTGGTGCACATTCTGCATACGCAGACACACACCCACCTCTCTCTCTCTCACACACACACCTCTCTCTCTCTCACACACACACTCTCTTTCACACACACACCTCTCTCACACACACATACCTCTCTTTCACACACACACTTCTCTCTCACACACACATACACCCACCTCTCTTTCTCTCACACACACACCTCTCTCTCTTACACACACATACCTCTCTCTCTCTCACACACCCCCCCCCCTCTCTCACACACACACACAGGGCCACATGCATGCCCACATTTTCCTTTTCTTTTTTCTCCTCTTCCATCCTATCCTTTGTTCTCCCCTCCCCTCTCCTCCCCTTCCTTGTTCTCTTCTCCTTTTCTCTTCCTCTCTTATCTTACACACACACACACACACACACACACACACACACACAAAGACACATACCCCCCTTCATTCTCTTCCCTTTCCCTCCCTCTCTTCTCTTTCCCTCCTCTCTCTTCCCTCCCCTCTTCTCTTCTCTCCTTCCCCTCTCACTCTGCAGTCAGTTGGGAGCTCTCTCTGGACCTGGGGTCTTTAGGCAAGTTCCTACTGACAACAGCTACTCCCAACCCCCAGCCTTCTCCTCTGGGGCAGCCTGGGCTGGAGGATGCATCCGTCAACCTGCAGAGGTGACCCTTGTGCATGCGGCACCACTGCGCAGCCCCTGTGGACGGATGTGGGTGGAGAGCCTCGTGCTTGCTTAGGCCCTGGTCCTCTTTTTTCTCTGAGGAAGAAGCAGTGGTCTTAGCAGCCCCTCCCCCTGCCCAGCCTTGCCTGCTGACACATACTTACTGACTCGTGGGTGGGTGATGTAGTTTCGGGTGATCGCCTGCACGTGCTCTAGGGCTATGCCCTGGTTACTGCCACTGCCAGGGTCCCCCCCAGGTCTGCTGTCTACCTTCATGGCCATGGCTGGTCTGGTGACCCGGAGTCCAATGCCTAGACAGTCTGGTGGCAGCTCTGGACTTCAGGTGAAACTGCAACTACAGCCACTGCCCAGCCTGTGCCTCTGGCCACCCCTCTCGTTCCATTTGCCTCCTCTCTCCTCCCCCCCCCCCCAGGTTGACTATAAATAGGGAAACCAGCATGTGCCAGCTCAGTAGCTTTCTGGTGCCTCAGATCCTGGGGGCAAGGAGGCTTACAAAAGGAAGGGCAGAGGGGATCACATGGCATTTTTTAAAACCTCTCTGCTTGGCTGTCTCTGCCCACAGTCAGTGGGACTTCAGCTTGTCTCCTGGAGCTATGGTGCTCTCAAGTCACTTGTCCCTTACCTGTCTCTTCCTGCCCTTTTCCTCATGTCCCATTTCTCCCCTTTTGATCTCTGGGTGTCCCCTCCTCCAATGCCATCATCATTCTATCATCTTTAGAGGCTCATCTCTTGGCCAGCTTCTGGGCCACCTCCTTCAGGAAGACCTCCTTCATTTTCCAGCACCTTGAACTCACTTTGCCTATGGTTTCCATTAGGAGGGGCTCTCTGTATTTTTGTCCCACTGGGCTCTGAGGCCCAAGTGTTGATCCGGTATCTCTGCCTTTAGCATGGATCTCCTTTGTATCCAGTGCTATTGAGAACTTCCTAAGAGCCAGGGCTGGTCTCTTCTAGACCAGTCACTCCAGTCTGACTCACCTCCAGGGACCCATGCAGCAGGTGTGTCCTGACTTTCCCAGCCCAGGAAAGAAAACACAAGTAGAAGCCCCTGTATTGCATATCTAAATATTTGAAGTTAAGACTCATGGTATGCCTATATCCTGACCTGTGTTCTTCCCAGGACTTTACCACTGCTTTCTAGAACCCTTTTAGTTCCAGGTAGCTAAACAGCATGCTTTAACACAGTGTGCTGGGCAAGGCAGAGCAGATGCCAGGTGGTGGCTGGATGGGTTCAACTCAAGGTCTGCCCCAGTGCCCCCACTCATACCTCGTTCCAGACTCAGGACCTTTTGCACATCTAAACATCTCCCAAAAATATCTCTCCTGAGCAGAGGGAATGACGGTGCTGGGGTCCCCCATCTCTAAGTACTCCATTCTGGGTGTTTTTGTGGAGTGGCCATTTTGTTCGTTGGACCTGTTCTGACTTTCCTGACACTTCTTCCAGCTGTGGTACATTTCAGGTTCTGCTCCCTTTCTCACAAGTCCTATTCTGTCAAAGAACTCTTCTGTTTGAGACAGGGACTAGGTATAAGTGGTTTTTGCAGTGAAGAGATAGTTCTGTATCTGATTGCATGGTTTCATGAATCTATACTGGTTAAATCAAATGACTCAAGCCTATACACACAGTGCCAATGTCAGTTTAATGGCTTGCTATTACACTGGATATTCAAGATGCAACTATTGGGAGGTAACTAGGTGTGATGGTTAGTCTTGATAGTCAAGTTGACAAGATTTAGAATTACCTAATGTGACTCGCTGTCTCATGCTGACAATGCTATGCTTTTCCTGCCACAAGGGACTGTTCGTTCAATCCATGAGCTAAAATAAACCCTTCCTTCTTAAATTGCTTTTCTTAGGTCTTTTTTCAAAGTGATAAGAATAATTAACACAGAAAATTAGTACCAGAAGTGGGGTGTTTGGGTGATAAACCTGACCAGGTGGGCCTTTGGAACTGGTTTGGGGAGGACTGTGGAAGTTGGGAGCTGCAGGCTAGAGAAGCATAAGAAGAGCTCCGTGGGCTATTCTGGTAGGTGTGTGGAAGACCAGAATGTCAAGAGAAATGGTAGTGGAAGCCTGCATAACTGGGAGCTTATGAGGCTTTGGAGAGGAATAAGGTATCTATTGGGATGGGGCTAGAGGGTATTACTATTATATTCTGGCAAAAAAATCAAGCTTTATTCTGCCCATGCACTGAGAATTTAAGTGAGGCTATATTCAAAAGCAATGGACTCCCTTGTTTGATGGAGGAAATATCAAGGCAGGATGGCATTCTGGCTGTGCTATGATTCTCGTCATTGCTCTTATTTAGGTTTACAGGAAAAGAAAGCAGAAAGATAGGGAAAATGTGCATTTTAGTGGGAGAGTGTGAAGTTTCAAAGTGGGTATGGAGAAAACAGCTATAGTTGTTAAATACATTTACACTAATAAAGAAAAACCTGCTGCTTTGAACTGGGAAAAGAGAGAGCCTGGACTGGGAGTGCATCTAGGGAAGGGTTTTCTCAGATTCAGCTGCCAAAGAGCATAGAGACCACGATTGCTATGGCATAAGAGGGCCAGACTACATCACAAGCTTGAAGTAACCCTTGGCAGCATCATCCATGTGTTGCTAGTTTTAGGGTAATGAAAATGCAAGAGCTATAGGGTCATGGAGGCTTGCAAAAGTTCCTGGAAGCTGCTGAGGTCAGGCAGTGTGTGGCAGTTTCAGATTCCTGCAAGGCTCTGAGCAGCCCTACCATGAAGCTGTGAAGGTGAAGTTTGTATTGTAATAAAGGTCCCAATATGCTGCAGATGGCAGAGCTGAAGAGGTGGGACTGCCTAATTCCTTTGAAGTTCAGATGATGCCACCAATGGCCCCAGATGTTGGGCATGGAGTTGCAGGATTTGGTGTTGGCCCCACTAGGTTTTGGTCTTGCTTTGACCCAGCCTTTTCTTACTTTGCCCCATTCCTCCCTTTTAAATTTTTTGTTTATTTTTAATTATTTGAAAGCAACAGAGAGAGAGAGAGAGAGAGAGACAGAGACAGAGACAATGGGCATGCCAGGGCCTCCAGCCAATGCAAAGGAACTCCAGATGCGTGTGTGCCCTTGAGCATCTGGCTAACATGGGTCCTGGGAAATCCAGCCTTGAACTGGGGTCCTTTGGCTTCACAGGCAAGTGCTTAACCACTAAGCCATCTCCCCAGCTGCCATTCTTCCCTTTTAGAATGGAAATGTTTACTATATGCCATTGTATATAGGAAATATGTAACTTAATTTAAAAATATTTATGAGAGAGATGTAGGAGGAAGAATATAGTTGCTCCAGGGCCTCCAGATATTGCAAATGAACTCATGCACCACTTTGAGCATCTGGCTTTACATGGGTAGTGGGAAATTAAACCTGAGCTGACAGGCTTTGCAAGCAAGTGCCTTTAACCACTAAACCATCATCCCAGCCTGTAACTTGTTTTTTGATGTTAAAAGGTACTTTCAGTTAAGAGTTTATCTGAGTCTCAAAAGAGATTCTGCACTCATACTTTTGAACAATTTTGGAACTGTTAAAACTTTGGAGCCAGCCAGGCATGGTGGTGTACGCCTTTAATCCCTGCACTCAGGAGGCAAAGGTAGGAGGATCACTGTGAGGCCACCCTAAGACTCCATAGTCAATTCCAGGTCAGCATGGGCTAGAGTGAGCCCCTACCTTGAAAAAAAAAACAAACAACTTTGGAGCCTTTTAAAAGGAGCCAAATGCATTATGAGATGAACATGAGACTTTAGGGACCAAGGGTGGAATTCTGTGGTTTAAAAGTGATGCTTGTGTGTCAGGTTGACAGGGATGGACTTGTGATGGTCACTTTTGGTTGCCAGCTTGGCAAGATTAGAATCACGTAGGTGAGAAGCTGCTGGGCATGTCTGTGAGGGTGTTTCTAGAGAGATTTAATGGAGCAGGGAAGACCCACTCTGAATGCAGGTGCACCAGTCCTTGGGGCAGGGTCCCACAGACTGAATAAAAAAGTGAGCTGAATACCAGCATTCATCTCTCTCTGCTCCCTGACTATGGATGAAACACGACCTCATGTTCCTACTGCCTCATCATTTCCCACAATGATGGACTTCATCCTCAAATCTTAAGCCCAAATTAAACCCTCTTTGCTTTTTCAGGGACTTTGTCACAACAAAGAGAAAAGTAACCATTACATTAAATGAAAAGACTCCTCTGTTCTAGCTTTGCAATTTACTGTAAGTAACATTTTAATCAAAGTGACGAGTAAAAGGGAATTTTCTGAGTGACTCAAACTGTAGCATTTGCAGTGGGAGCCCTCTGCACACCACACTCGCCCTGGCTTACCGTGCATGAGTTACACTCTTGAAGGATGCAGTGCCCACCCCTAACAAGTATTTCAAAGTCTGAAAGAGAGGTTTGCATATGGAGATGTGTCACTAGAGAATGCACCGAGGTCCGAGGACTGGAGCACCTGGGTGGGAGCTCCATTGAGAGTGGATTCCCATCTGGGGATACTCCAGCCCCACCTATAATCCCAGTGTCTACCCCTCCTTTTAGGAGGTTTCCTCATTCCTGGTTCATTTTCCTAGGCAGTGAGGACAGGGACTGAAGAGAGCCAGTTAGTGCTGTGGGGAGCTGTTCCCTTCTTTATTTCAGTGAGAGACACACGCCTTGCACTTGCACACACACGGGCTGGTGGACCAAGGCCATTTGGTCAAGTCTCTGAGCTGGGGGCAGGTAGGGGAGGCGTGCTGTGGCCACCCCTCCTCTTTGGGGGGCGGTGTCTGCACAGTTTAGTCCACTGGGGCCCGGAGGCTGGGGTGGTGCTGTGCTGGGGACTCAGTGTCACAGAAAGGTAGAAGTCTTTAAGTGTTAGCTTTCTTGCCACCCCCGCCAGGGCTGCCTACTTTCCGTTCTAGCCGACTGTAGGGCTCGAAGGCTGAGGATCCTAGTTCATAGGTGGCAGGCAGGTCCAGGAGTGGGGCCGTGGAGAAGCAGATGGCTGGCAGAGGGGGTGGCAGCGGGGGTGATGCTGAGGATGAGGGCAGCAGGTTGAGGCGTGGAGAGGAGTTCCTGGGGTCACCCAAGGAGGTGCCCCTATGGCCAGCAGGCAGGCCTGACAGGCTGGGAGTTAGCGTCAGGAGGCTGGGGGCCCTCGGTACTGAGAGCAGTCGGCCCTGCTCCAGAAGCCGCAGAATGTTGGAGGTGGCGAAGGCCTCAGAGGCTGAGGAGGAAGCCCGCTTCTCCAGGTCTCTGCTCTGATCTTTCTTCTGTTTGGTGCGGCGGTTCTGGAACCAGACCTTCACCTTGAGAGTGGGCAGCGGTGTCAGGAGGGGAGGGGAAGGAGAAGCAGGTGGGAAGAGGAAAAAGAAAGAGGGCAGAGGTGGAGGTGGTGGTGGGGGGACACAAAGGTGGGGAGGAGAGCCGGGAGAAAGAAGAGCAGATTGTCATTAAGGCCTGCTCTGGGGAGTGGAGTGAGGACCCCCAAGCCCCAAAGCATGGGCACCCCTTCATTGCTAAAGCTTACTCTTGCATAGGATGTAGGACTAGATTGGTACACAGAAGATGTAATTTTGGGGTACAGCTGAAGAAGGATCAAAATTCCCTTCATGGCCAACACTCTCTGCTCTTAGTCAAGTTCCTGGCCAAACCCACCATTTATGTGCTAGTAATTCCAACTCTCTGCCTCAGGCAGAAGACTGTAAGGTCCAGACTGAGCACTCGACTACCTTTTAGACATCATCCCATAGGTGCCTCAAAAGTACCCTGAGCTCCACAGGTACATACTTAGCTTTGGTCAACTCCTTCCGGTGGGCTTCCTCCTTTCACATTTCCTCTTCTGTTAAACCCCTCCCTGCTGCAGCCCCTTCTCCGCGTCCCTCTCATGGCCTGGATACACAGCTGTCTGCACACCAGTGCCTTTAGACTCTGGCCACCCATGACAGCCATCTCTTTACACTCCTCACTCAGTGCTCACCACCCTGTCAGCTGAACATGGGTGGTTGGGACCTGAACCCCAGCCTAGCACTCTCTATAGCCTACTAGTTAACTCCAAGTAGAGAAAACTGGTATTAGAAAGGCCTCTCAGCTCCAGGTTCAAACCCTCCCTGCAAGGGCAAGAAGCAAAATGTAGGCCTTTGGTTTGTGGGTGGGCCTGGCATATCCCCAATTTGCTCACACTGCCTGCAGCCCCCTGCTGGCTCTTTGTGGTCCTGGAGTTCTGAATAATGCCTGTGTTCTGTCCCTGAGGGGACAGGCTTTAGGAGAAGCCCCGCTGGAAATGTCATTTGACAGGAATTCTAGAATCCATGTCACCTAGAAGGAGAGCTCCTGGAGGGCACAAGTGTTGGAGGCCACAAGTCCTAGAGGCCATGGACCTTAGAAAGCATTTCCTCTTGTTTGACAAAGGTGTCAAGGACCTCATATTCTAAAGAGAGTCACCAGCAGAGGGCAGAGACCTTTTCTGAACCTTGGAGAAGGGGTGCATCATTAGGTGGGATGCCCTTCTATGCTCTGGTCCTATCCCAGTCTGTGTGAGAAGGCTGGTCAGTTATGTGAGGTCATAATCATGGTGGTGACAAGTGAGATATGAGGATAGAGCTCCTTCCACCGAAGGCAGCAGGGATGCTCAGAAAGAACCAGTTGAAGGCACCATAAGTAGCTCCCAGTAGCTTCCTTCACCAGCTGGGAAACTGTCGTGTCACTTATGCTGCCATTAGACACGTGTCACAGGTTCTTCTCACTCACAGCAGGGATAGTTCATGGCAGAGAAAGAGCAGGGACCATGGCATGGAGGGCCCTGAGGAGAAAGGATGGAAGCCTTCCTGGTTCTCTCCAGCTTTAGAAACAGGTGGCTCTGAGTGAAGAAGCCCAAAGAAACTCAGAAGTCATGGTGTCTGTGCTAGGAAGCTGAGGGTCTTGTAGGCAAAGGCACCAAGCCACTCTGGTTGTGGCAAGGGATATGGCCAATGTGGAATGACAAAGCCTGTGGAAGGTGCTCTTCCACACACTGTGTCTTGGCTCAGCTCTGGTGTGACAAGGGCAGATGGTGTGGACTTATGGTGGGTTGGGAGACTCCTGACAGGTGGGCCACATAGGTGGAGAGAAGGAAAGGGCAGGTTGAGCTGGGGCTGGGAGCTGGCATGTCATTTGTTGTCACATGTCAACGAGATCAGTAAATCTCAGCCCTGGATGCACACTGGAATTACGTGGGCACATTTAAAATCTGGTGCCCGATGCCATCTCAAACCCTTTCTATCAAAATTGGGGTGTGGAAGAGGTATCAGGATTACTAGAAAGTTCTGTGCAGGGGGAAGAGGACAGGTGCTGCTAGTGTTCCACCTTTTCATTCATTTATTTATTTATTTTGATTTTTGAGCTAGGGTTTCACTCTAGCCCAGGCTGACCTAGAATTCACTATGTCGTCTTAGGGTGGCCTCAAACTCATGGTGATCCTCCTACATCTGCCTCCCAAGTGCTGGGATTAAAGGCGTGCGCCACCATGCCCGGCTAGTGTTCCACCTTTAACACCTGTCTCTCTATTCCCACCATTAATCCGGGGCTCCCTAAGGCTAGATCATAAAGCTCAGCAAATGCAGGACAGGTTCAGAGTTCCCTGAACTCATCCCTTCTCCTTCAGGATGTCTTCAGTCCCACCTCTTGTCAGGGTTAAATCCAGAGGTACTGGTTCTTTAAGGATCTGCTCAGTCCCTCTTTCAGGAAGCCATTCTTGGCTGACTACAGTGTGGCTGGCCAATGTGCCATCCTGAGGTACAGCGCTCTTGTTCCTCTCCTGCAGCATCGCTCCAGGATTCCACAGTGGGCTGTTAGCACGCTGTCATCTTGGATCCCTGGACCACAGGGAATACTTGGTGGCTTCATGACACAATCCCTAGGGAGGGACATGGTTCTCAGGGCTGAGGAGGCATTTTCTGGGAGACTGTCTATTTGGGCATGTGGTTACTGTTGATTCCATTTGGAAATGGCTTTAATCTTTTTTTTTTTTTTTTTTTTTTTTAATGAGAGAGAGATAGAGGTTGGACTTGAATTCTTTATCCTCTTGTCTCAACCTTCTGAGTGCTGGTATGCCTGACATATACTTGGATCATGGGTACCTACTGAATCTGAGGTGAGTGATACCTAAGTATCTAATATGGCTATTGATTTTGTGCTCTGCACCAAGAAAGTGCTTCTGGAAGAAGCCCCTGGGGTAGAGTGATGTATTGGGATGAAGACAATTGCCAAAGGACTGGTGCAGCTCTTATCCCAGCCAACTTGTGGTCCTGTCAAATGGAGAGTGGCAGATTGTCCTCAGCTTGCCCCTTGGGCCCTTGGTCCTCCCAAAGGCCTCCAGACCAGCCAAAGGATGGGACTCCTGAACTAGCCTCTCACTTTTCTTTCTTCCTAGGCCATTTTCACCACCCCTCTTTTCCTGCTCTGGGCTTGTTTGTTTTGAAACAGGGTTTCATGTATCACAGTGGGCCTCCAAATCACCAAATAGTCCAGGATGACCTTGGACCCCTGATTCTCCTGCCTCTACTTCCTAAGTGCTGTGTGCACCACCAAACCTGGTTCGTTTCCTACTCTGACCCTGGGAACTCTGTTCATTCATTCAGACAACATGCAAATAACATGTGTTTGATACAATCCAGGCCCTCCCAAGTACCAACAAATGAAGAGTAATACAATTCCATCTGGATCCAGGTGTGCTGGGGACATGGACAGACCAGCAGGTGCTGGGATACATGAGTATTGTGGTGGAGGTGGCAAACTGTGATGAAGACCGTGAGGCCAAATCTCTGGTTCTCCCTCTAACTAGCTGGATGGCCCTGGCCGAGCCTCTGCTTTTCCATCAGGCACATGGGGGTTGTGGCAGTGCTTCATGGAGGCTGCTGTGATGGGCTGGTGGGCATGAACGTGAGCAGTGCCTGGCAGAAATGGAACTCTTTTGAGCAACACTGTACTTATCATCCAGACAGGACAGATTTGGCCATTTTAGCACAATCCAGTAATTTTCACCTGGGAGGAAAAATATATAGGTTGTGAGTTTGCCCTAGAAGTCAGGTAAGAAAAGGGCCAGGGTGGCACAGGCACCTGTGTTTTATGAAGAGCTCCAGGTGTGTTCTGCAGACCATCTCAAATGCTGCTTTAATCAAATACCAGCTTTCTTCACTAAACAAAGCTCTGTGACACAATGTATGGGCTTCCTCTAAAGAAAGAGAACCAGCCTCAGGACTGTCCCTGAGGACACTCAGCACAGGCCTCTGGTAGGGTGGGTGGAGGGCCCCATGACTGTTCCTAGAGAGAGGTCCTGTGAGTCTCCTGCTCCCTGCCCTCCTCTGGGGGCCAGGCCAGGCCATGGACAGAGGCCAGCAGCACCTTTCTTGTTCCCTGTGCCATGGGGCAGGGAAGCTGCATCTTGCAGAGCCCTGTTAGTAGAGGAGCAGAGCGGAGGCCCTGCTGCTCTTCATGCGGGGTCCTTTCAGGCGGGCTGCGAGTGAGCACATGGAGATTAAGAGGCCACATATGGGATAGGAACCTGGGAAAGTACCACGTTTTCTCCATCCGAACAGAGGGCTCTCTGGGTCCTCGCTGGGATCTAGGAAGTAGATAGATGCTGGTTGACAGCAAAAAAGAGTGGCCATACAGAGCAGCTGACTGCTCGGGGTAGTGGAGACCCAGAAATAAGGCCCTGTGGCCAAAAGAACTGTCTGCTTCCAGATGCCCCCATCTTGGCTGGGGATAAAGCTCTTGTCTAGCATGTAAAGTCATGGGTTTTAGTGCCAGCATTGCAAAAACCTTCTTGATTATGTACTCACTGTCCTTCACGGCTTCCTCTGCCCTGGAAGGACTTCTCCATCACTCAGGTGTGCATGCCTAAACTGCTGCCTTTACCTTACCTGAAGGTACATTCCTGAGCAATCCCCAAACTGCAGTCCATCTCTCCTCCTCCATGCTACTCGAGATGCCATGATAGTAGTGATTGGATGGTACACTTTTGTCCCCTGTGACCCACTGGCTTCTGTAAAGTGCCAGTCTCCTCATGTCACTTACTTCAATGCCTTCTCATGGGCTAGAAGCCCTACAGGATCTGCCCTGACTTCTCTGACTCCAGCCACATAGCCCTTCTGGCATTTCTAGAATACTCTGTACCAGGTCCAACCCAAGGTTTTTAGTCATCCTCTGTCTTTCTTCTCTGGCCATGTCATCCTTGTTATTCAGGTCTTAGCTCAATTTCCTTTCCTCAAAGAGGCCTCCTCTGACCACCCCAATGAAAAGTTCTTTTGAATGTTCATTCTCTATCTTATTTTTTTAAATTATGTTTTAATTAACAACTTCCATGATTGTAATCAATATGCCATGGTAATGCGCTCCCTCCCCCCATCTTATTTTTTTGAGACAGGGTCTCTCACTGAACCCGGAACTCACTGATTTGGCTAGACTACCTAGCCTTCAAGTCTCTGCCTCCCCAGGGAGGCCACACCTGGTTTTGTATGTGGGTGCTGAGGATCTAATTCAGGTCCTCATGCTTTGAGTAGAAGGCACTCTTACCCACTGAATAATTTCCCCAGCATCGTTTCTGTGTTTTTTTTTCATTTCATTTTATTTTATTTTGGTGTGTGTGTGTGTGCGTGTGTGTGTGTTATGTATGTTGGTGTGTGTGCACGTTTGTGCAGATGTATGCACCCTGTGCACATGTGTGTGGAGGCTACAGTAAAACATGTGATTTCCTCTTCTATCACTGATTTATGCATTTTTTTGAGACAGAGTCTCTCTCTGAACCCAGAGCTGCAGTGTTTACCAGCCCTACTATTCTCTTAGTCTCTGCTCCCCACAGTGTGGATGCTGTGGAATTGAACCCACATGATCTCAGTCCCTTTCGGGTCTTCATGCTTATGCAGCCAGTGCTCTTAACCAGTGAGCAATCTCCCCAACCCTTAGTTGTTTTTGTTTTTTTGACGCAGGGTCTTATATATCACAGCCTGGCCATGACCATACTATATATTGCCAAGGGGGACTTTGAACTTCTGATTCTCCCACTTCCACCTCCTGAGTGCTGAGGTTACATGAATTTCTATTCCCAGTTTTATGTGGTAGTGGTGATCCAGCCCAGGGCTTTGTGCATGATAAGCAAGCACTCAACTGAGACACACCCCACATGCATATTACTGTTAGAATGCCAGCCTTTCCAGAAGGAAGAGGGACGGGCATCCAGATGCCTCTTCTCAAAGAGGATCTGCGGACACTGAGATGGCAGACTGCTGCAAGGGTGGGAAATGGAGAGAGGCCCCCACTCCAGTCTTGTCAAAGCTCATATCTCTCCAGAACCTTCTGTTGAGTTCTTTGGAGACAGACTCTCCCTAGTTTGCCTAGGCTGGTCTCAGATGCTCCTCTCTGAGCCTCATAAGCACCAGGCTCTGCACATTCATACCATTATGCCTGGCTGCTCCCCAGAATCTTTGTTCCAGTAAGACAACTCCTCACTATCCTTTCCTGAGGCGTCTCTAATAAGCCAAGATCCTCCTAAGCCCATCCTTGCTTCTTGAAGGCGTCTCATTTTTCTGGTCTTTTCCATCTTCTTTGTCTCTGGATGCTCTCTTCTTTGTCACTCTCCCTTTTCTTCGTTCCCTCCTGCTCTCCCCCCCTCCCTCCCTCTCAGGTGTGTAGGGGTAAAGGACAACAACCTCAGGTGTTATTCCTCAGATTCCATCACCTTTCTTGAGACAGGGTCTCTTGGTGAAGGCTAGACAGTGTGCCTTCAGGCTGTCTTTGGTGCTGGGATGACAAACATGCTACAGGACTGAGAGATGGCTTAGTGGTAAGCGTTTGCCTGTGAAGACTAAGGAACCTGGTTAGAGGCTCGATTCCCCAGGACCCACATAAGTCAGATGCACAAGGGGGTGCATGCATCTGGAGTTCGTTTGCAGTGGCTGGAGGCTCTGGCGCACACACTCTGTCTCTCTCAAATAAATAATAAAAATAAATAAGAAAATTTAAAAAAAATGAGAGTACTGGGGCTTGAACTCAGGTTTTCATGCTTGCAAGACAAACTGACTGAGCTATATCTCCAGCTCAAACTTTTATTTGCTCTACCTATCTATAGCTTTAAGTCTTCCCTCATGCGTGCCTGAATTTCTTTGAGTCAGATTTCCCTGTGGCAGCCTGTGACTTATACCCCAAGGAGCTCCCAGGCTGCCAGCACAGGGGTGTAGAGGTCAGGCTTGCCTTTTACCTGGGTCTCAGAGAGGTTCAGCTGGCGGGCCAGCTCTGTACGTTCGCGACCCACCACGTACTGGCAGCGCTGGAACTCCATCTCCAGATGGTACAGCTGCTCAGCAGTGAAGGATGTGCGGGTCCGCTTGGGCCGATCCAGATCCAGGCCCTTGGGCAGGACAATTTCCCGGATGGTCCCCTTGGCATCTGCAGGGACCATAAAGGGAGTCAGGTTAATTTACTAACTGAGTTAGGTCCCCAGTGAACAGTTTCTGTTTGATATTTGTTTATTTTGAGATGGGGTTGGTCTCACTATGTATCTCAGGCTGGGCTTGAACTCACAGTCCTGTTGCTTTCACCTCTTGGGTGCCACTGGGCTTGTGCCATCATGCCTGGCTACCAGAAAGTGTCTTGACAAAAGCCTGCTTGGATATGTGACCTCTTTGGGGGCCCAACTTCCTCACCTACCCAATGCAGGATGTTGTATGTAATGGGCATATATACATGAATGGGCTTCAATAAAAATGTCAGGTTAACCATCATGACCAGGGTAGAAAGGATTTAGTGTGGCTCAGCCAGGATTCTGTTCCCTTAGCAGAGTAAGGTATGGCTGGGGAGAAATATGCTGAGTTCTAAAGTACAAAGGATAGGATGGATTAAAACTGGGAGCGCTCATGCACAGAAGGATTCTTAGAGATACACAACCTTGGCTTGGACCCAAGCCCTCTGTGTGCATGTGTGTGTGCACGTACACATGGGTACTCCGATGGGAGAGCACTCTGCCATACAGATCTTTTGGAGTCCATGAGAGGGTTAGCTGGCCTGATATAGAATGGGAACTGGGATTCCATTTACAAAGGTACCTAGCAAAACACCCCCAATGAACAATGCTGCTAATAATACAAGGAAACTAGCAATAATCTACCACAAGAGGAAGAGTGGAAGTGACGAGTGTAAGCCACCTCATCTGGCCATGGTGGCACACTTCTTATCCCAGCCCTTTGTAAGATGGAGGCAGGAAGATCAGGAGTTCAAGGCCAACCTCAGCTACATAGTAAATTCATGGTATACATGAGACTCTGTCTCAAAAACAAAACAAAAAGGATTGGGGAGATGACTCAGTTGGTAGAGTGCTTCCTTGAAAGCATGAGAATCTGAGTTCAATCCCCAGCACCTATCTAAAAGTGTTAGGTGGTGGTGCTCCCACAGTAGGTTCCCTGGGTTTGGTGGCCAGCCAGTCTAGACTAATTGGTGAGGTCCAGGTCAAGAGACTGTCTCAAAGGAAGTGTAAGGTGTTCATGAGGATGACACTAAGGTTGTCCTCTGGCCTCCATCAGCATGCACACTCATATCACCTCCCACATGTTTTAAAGAAGAGAAGTAACAATCCAAGGCAGCCCACGCTTCACATCTTCCCGCAGCTGCAAGGATATTCATCCCCACCAGGGGGCGCCCAGCTGGTTTGGAAGCCCGTGGCCAAACAGGCTCACATTTTAGTAATAATAATGGATGCTTTGGCAGTCCTTCTTGGGACTTGACTTTTTTTTTTTTTAAGCACATTAACCTTCCCAGTCTCAGTGGAATTGAAATCATTATTATCCCCATTATTATTATTATCCTCATTTAGCTAAGGGTTATAGTGCACCCTTGTAATCCCATCAGTTGGGGGGGGGGCGCAGGGGCAGAGGCAGGAAGATTGCAAGTTTGTGCTTAGCCTGGGTAACAGTGAGAGTCCATCTCAAAGATTTAAAAAAATCTGGATTACAGTTTGGTGGTAGAGTACTTTCCTAGTATGCATAAGGCCCTGCAAACAACCACTCTTGTTTTACTTCATGAACATCCACATGGGCAATCCTTAATTGCTCAGATAGTGGGTTTCAATGAAGAGGACTTTGATAATAGTTTTTTTTAAAGGAATCTTTTAGGTGAATCCAGAACACCCTGGCATAAAAGAAACTGTATGTGGGGGCTGCTGTCTGCCAGAGGGGTCCTTGTTATCTGCGGAGGCTGTGCTTTTAGAATCCCTGCTTCAGAAGGTTAACCTCAGGCCCGCCCTCCTTCCCCTATGAGGGATCTGAGATCTGACTTTTCCAGCTTCTGCCTGCCCCAATGTGTGCTCACTGTCCAGGGGGCTCTCTGGCTCCAGAGTCCTGCCCCTGACCTCAGAGGCTCCCAATCAGTTGGGGTGGGGACGCAGCTGCTGCTCAGAAGATGCCTTCTCCCCCTGCCCCCTTCCCCACCTTGCCAACCCAAGCCAGGTCTCTGGGTAAAGCTCATCAAATGGATAAAAGACTTGCTCTAAGTATTATAGGATCTGCAGGCCTCTTGGGACAAGTCAGTTCTCCAACCCCAATGCTTAACCCCGTTCCAAAACACCATGCTAACATTTGGCGGTACTGGTCCCCTCTGCTCAGCTTCCACCATTACTGGTTGTGAGGCTAGATGGGGAGACTTCCTCCAAATAGTCCAGGGAGCCCAGGTCCACAGGCACAGGTTTAATGAAACAGAAGGAAGGGACTGTTCTATCTGCTCTGGAAGCTTTATACCCTGTTGCAGGCAGTTCCCCGAAACACAGTCCCTTCTTTTCCATCAAGAACTAGGAGGAACACTTCCACCTCTGGTATGTACCAAAGTCAGCTCTCTGCCTCAGGGTCACCATACAAGAAAGATCTTAGACTTGCCACCAGACACAAAAACACAAATGAGCACATAAGATATTCTGCATCAGTAGTGGCTTTGGAAAGCAAGTTGGAGTGGCCCCTGATAGAATGACTAATGTTAAAAATATTAGGGGGACCCGGGAGTGGTGGCGCATGCCTTTAATCCCAGCACTCAGAAGGCAGAGGTAGGAGGATCACCATGAGTTCGAGACCATCCTGTGACTACAGAGTGAATTCCAGGTCAGCTTGGCTAGAGTGAGACCCTACCTCAAAAAAAAAAAAAAAAGTTAGGGGGAAAGAAGGAAAAAAAGTCACACACAAACATAAAAAGAGGGAGGAAGGATGGAGGTAAGGAGAGAGGAAGACAGAAAAAGAAAGGGAAAAAGAAAAGAATGCTGAACATGATCAAATGCTCAAAGCTACTGAGAAACTGTATTTCTCCTACTTTGCTGGTGGGGTGTAAGATAGTTCAGTCAGTATAGAAACTATCCCAGATACATACTCATCACACAATCCAATAACTGTACTTCTGGGGATTGTTTTTCTAGAGAAGTGAAATCTTTCTTTTCTCTTTCCTTCTCCCTTCCCTTCTCTTCCATTTTCTTTTACTTTTAAAATTTAATTAATTAATTAATTTAAGAGAGAGTGGGCATGCCAGGGCCTCTAGCCACTGCAAACTCCAGACACATGCACCACCATATACCACCCTTATGTGGGTGCTGGGGAATCAAACCCAGGACCTTAGGCTTTGGAGGCAAGCACCTTAACTGTTAAGCCATCTCTCTAGCCCTCATTTTACTTTTTTAAAGGCAATTCAACTTTAACTTATTGTTATCACTTTTTCTTCTTCTTTTTGTTTATTTTTATTCATTTATTTGAGAGTAACAGACAGAGAAAGATGCAGAAAGAGAGAGAGAGAATGGGTGTGCCAGGGCCTCTAGTCACTGCAAACGAACTGCAGATGCATGTGCCATCTTTGGCATCTGGCTTATGTGGGTCCTGGGGAATCAAGCCTCAAACTGGAATCCTTAAGCTTAACCACTAAGCCATCTCTCCAGCCCTGTCATCACTCTTTTAATATTTTATTTTTATTTATTTGAGAGAGAAAGAGGCAGACAGACAGAAAGAGAGAATGGGCACTCCAGGGCTTCCAGTCACTGCCAATGAACTCCAGACACATGTGCTACCTTGTGCATCTGGCTTATGTGGGTCCTGAGGAATCAAACTTGAGTCCTTTGGCTTTGCAGGCAAGTGCCTTTACCATTGATCCATCTCTCTAGCCCATGATCCAGATATTTTAAAATGCAAAGAAAATTAACTTTCCGTGATATGTCTAAGACCAGCACTAAAAAACAATTCAGACTGAAAATGAGTTATACAAATGAAAATATCAAATGGAGATCCAATTATCAAAATGAAAGCACTCAACATATTAATAGTTCACAGTTATTTGTAGAGACCACATAAAAATGCCAGCTTGGGGCTGGAGAGATGGCGTAGCGGTTAAGCGCTTGCCTGTGAAGCCTAAGGACCCCGGTTCAAGGCTCGGTTCCCCAGGTCCCACGTTAGCCAGATGCACAAGGGGGCGCACGCATCTGGAGTTCGTTTGCAGTGGCTGGAAGCCTGGCGCGCCCATTCTCTCTCTCTCTCTCTCTCTATCTGCCTCTTTCTCTCTCTGTCGCTCTCAAATAAATAAATAAATAAATAAAAATCTTAAAAAAAAAATGCCACCTTGTGGCAGGTGTGGCGGTGCTGCGCACCTTTAATCCCAGCACTCGGGAGGCAGAGGTAGGAGGACCACTGTGAGTTCAAGGCCAGCCTGAGACTACATGGTGAATTCCAGGTCAGCCAGAACTAGAGTAAGACCCTACTGTGAAAAACAAAACAAAATAAAAACAACAACAAAAATTGCCAGCTTTCTATCTAACTGGTGATTTTCAAGAACTATTGCACAAGTTTGAAAAAGATGACTTACTGGTTAACCTATAAAGAGAGTAAAGAGTCTTAAACAAATTAAAAAGAAAAATTTACCTTATTTAACCTAATAAGAATGGTGTTGGGCTTCAAATATTTCACTTTGGCTTATCAAATTTTTGTTTGTTCATTTTGTTAAGTTTTATTTATTTATTTGAGAGAGAGAGAGAGAGAGGAGGAGAAAGAGAGAGAATGGATGCTTCAGGACCTCCAACGGCTGCAAATGAACTCCAGATGCATGTGTCACCTTGTACATCTGGCTTACGTGGGTCCTGAGGAATCAAACTTTGGTCCTTTGGCTTAGCCTTAATCATTAAGTCATCTCTCTAGACCATGTTTATTTGTTTGTTTATGTATTTACTTATTTATTTTTAGAAATGACACTACAGACCTTCAATACTGATCCAACAATCATGTCTTTTGTTTTGAAGCAAGAAACAGGATTTGAGCAATCAGTAGTCCATTAATCCAAGAGACTGACTCCTTAGGACCCATAGCACTTGCAGAGAAAACCCCAGGTGGGTGGGGAGAAGGGACTGGCAGCCTATAGTACCTGCAATCCTAAATGTGCCTATGCTGTCTCATGAAGCTGTTTGCTGAATTCATCCTTTACTTGATTACATTTTTCCCTCAAATACTAATTCAGGCTGTCCTGAATTCACTCTGTAGCTCAGGCTAGCCTTGAACACATGGCAATCTTCCTGCCTCACCCTCCTGAGTGTTGAGATTACAAGCATGAGCCACTACACCTGGCCTCAAAACTTATTTTAATGTTTACTAGAAAAAAATTAAACTATCTGGGCAGACAAGAATCTCAGTCCTCAGGTGGCAGAGGCAGGTGGATTGCTGTGAGTTCGAAACCACCCTGAGACTACATTATGAATTCCAGGTCAGCCTGGGCTAGAGAGAGACACTCTACCTTGAAAAAAAATTAAACTAATAATTTTATGTGCATAAGATGAGGCAAAAGTGAGTAGTACTTAGTTTATAATGTATTATGCTAAGTATTAAGCAAGTAAATTGATGATGAATGTGACAAGAATGGACTAGTCCTAAAATGACAGTACTGGAACTCAATAGGATGATGTGGCTACAGTGATCAAGTTTATGATATAGGACATTCTCAGTGGTCACAGTTTATACTGGATTTAAATATTCTGGTGACTGTAAATTATCTATTTTGATATAAAATTACATGAAATTCCTCTCTTACATCATAATAAATTTCAAATAAATTTCAGAGCCAATCAGAGATTTATAAATTGGTGAGGGTATATAAGAAAACACAGCAGGATTTTTTGCGGTGGGGGGGGGGAGATAGGGTCTTGCTGTAGCCCAGGCTGACCTGGATCTCCCTCTGAAGTTCCAGGCTGGCCTCAAACTCACAGCAATCCTCCTACTTCTGTCTCCCAGTGCTGGGAATAAAGATGTGTGCCACCATGCTCAGCAGAGAATTTTTTCTTTAATCTTGAGCTTGTCAGGCGCTTTCTTGACAAGAACAAAAGTGGAGGCTGTAAAAGAAACACATGTGAGAACCGTATAGCTTGAAAATGTATACAAGGTTGTGCTGAGATAAAACAGGAACACAAGAAAGAGTCTGAATTTTCTTTTTCTTTTTCTTTCTTTTTTTTTTTTTGGCTTTTCAAGGTAGGGTCTCACTCAAGCTCAGGCTGACCTGGAATTCACTATGTAGTCTCAGGGTGGCCTTGAACTCACAGCAATCCTCCTACCTCTGCCTCCCACATGCTGGGATAAAAGGCATGTGCCATCACGCCCAGCTAGAAAATGCTTTTAAAAGAGAAGGAAATAGGAAGATCTGTAGGCATGCTTGTGATCCCAGTGCTTTGGAGTTGAAGGCATGAGGATTTGGAGTTCAAGGCTGACCCTAAGATACATGAAACTCTTTTTCAAAAAAAGCAAAGAAAAAGAAAGAAAGAAAGAAAAATCAAACAAGAAGACAATATCAAAATAGTAAAGTATAATTACAAATAATTTTCCTCTTCTGTTCTCTTTGTGTCTGTCTCTTTCTTTGGTGATGCTGGGGCTCTAAGCTAGGGCCTCACACGCATTAGGCAAGTGTATGAGTTGCATAAATGATTTCTGAAGGACCTAGTAGAAATAGAAATAGGGGCTGGAGAGATGGCTTAGCAGTTAAGGCATTTGCCTGCAAAGCCAAAGGACCCCAGTTTGATTCCCCAGGAAATATGTAAGCCAGGTGCACAAGGGGGCACATGCACTTGGAGTTTATTTGCAGTGGCTAGAGGCCCTGGTGCACCCATTCTCTCTCTCCTTCTCTCTCTCTGCCTTTTTTCCTCTCTCTCTCTCTCAAGTAAATAAATAACTAAATAAACAACAAAAAGCCTTAAGGGCATAGTGGTTAAGGCACTTGTCTGCAAAGCCAGGCAGATAGAGGACCCATGTGAGCCAGATGCACAAAATGTTGCATGCATCTGAAGTTTGTTTGCAGCGACTGAAGGTCTTGGCACACACATTCTCTCTCTCTCTTTCTCTCTCTCTCTCTTCCTCCCTCTGTCCCTCCTTCCCTCCCTCTCTTCCTCTCTCTCAAATAAAAATATTTTAAAGAGAGAGAGAGAGCGAGCGCCAGGAGTGGTGGCACACGTCTTTAATCCTAGCACTCAGGACCGCCAAGAGCTCAAGACCACCCTGAGACGACATAATGAATTCCAGATCAGCCTGGGCTAGAGTGAAACCCTACCTCAAATCCCACCCCCCCTGGCAAAAAAAAAAACTTTAAAAAATGAAATAGAAATAGCCTGCTCAAGTAATTTATCTACTTTATCCACAGAAAAAGATGTCCAAATGTCTAGTAAGCATATGAAAATATAGGAACAGTTTCTAAGTCATATGGCTAAACTAAATTCAAATAGCAACAGAAGCCCTATGGCCATGAGCTGAGAAAGACATTAGTAGTGACTGATAAGCAATGAAGGGGATAAGTTATCAGCATCTTTTAAGATTGTGTGTATCATGACTGAAGATTCATATAAATTGTTGCTCCAGCAATTTGACGTTAGTATTTGTGCCAGAGAAACAAGCACCCATGTGCTCCAAGGTGGAACAATACTTGTATGAGATTACTCAAACACTGCAACCTCAAAAGCATCCTCAATGCTATCCACAGGGGGTGGCTGAACAAGTTATGGTCCATCCACACTATAAAATGTTTTGTAGTAATCAAAACAGAATAATCTATGTAAATAAAACAACTGTATATTCAACTACTCACCATATATTTATCTTAGTGTCTGGAAATATAGAAATGAGCACAATCAACAAGGTTCTATTTTCATAAATTTTGTGATGTGTTGAAGAGGCAGAGAGATAATAAATTTAACATTTTTAAATAAAATGTATTTTATTATTTTTTATGTTTATTATTATTAACAACATATTTTGTATGGATATGTCCTGTGTTGGCACTTTCTTTTCCCTTGTCCCTGCCTCCATTCCATTGGGGATGCTCCTCAGTGGGGTTGCTGGTATTCCTCATGGGGTTGTAGTTCATGCATTGTGGAAGCAGCACTTCACTCTCCATTGGGGAATCTGTTCTTTTTCAGAAAGTAGCGAGAGCAAAGGAGATAAACTGGCCCCTGCACTTCTGCCAAGCCATAGCTGAATCCACAGAGGAATTGGGGAGATGAGCAAGAGTGCTTCTTCCATGCTGAAGCTGATAATTAGCTCCAGGGTGAAGGAGACAGACCCTGAGGATACTCAATACCTACCAAAGCAGAGATCCAGAGGCTCCTAAGAGCCCATCAGTGAAGTAAACTTAAAACTTACCCACCATAGCTCAGGGAGTTTTGTGGAAGAGGGAACAGAAAGATTGTAAGAGCCACAAAATGAGATATCAAGTCTAGAGGCGTTCCCCCCCCACACAAAAATAACTGACTACTGCTCCCAAAATAATTTATTTTCAATGAAAAGTAGATTTGAAGATAGGTAGCATGTAACATGTTCATATATTAAATGTTCCAATAAATTTTTAAAAAAAATCGGGCTGGAGAGATGGCTTAGCGGTTAAGCGCTTGCCTGTGAAGCCTAAGGACCCTGGTTCAAGGCTTGATTCTCCAAGACGCACGTTAGCCAGATGCACAAGGGGCCGCATGCGTCTAGAGTTCGTTTGCAGTGGCCTGAGGCCCTGGCGCGCCCATTCTCTCTGTCTCTCTATCTGCCTCTCTCTCTCTCTCTCTCTTTGTCCGTCGCTTTCAAATAAATAAATAAAAGTAAAAACAAAATTTAAAAAAAGAATTAAAAAAATCTCTCCAGTTCACCAGAAAAAAATTAAATGTGGAGAAATAGTTAAGAAAAATGTTAATGATAAGGAGATAAAAAAATTAACATGCCAGAGAGACACTTACATATCCATGTTTATTGCATCAATATTCTCAATAGCTAAGTTATAGAATCATCCTAGGAATCCACGAACAGATGACAGCTAAAGAAAAGGTGGTTTGGGGCTGGAGAAATGGCTTAGTGGTTAAGCATGTGCCTGTGAAGCCTAAGGACCTTGGTTTGAGGCTCAATTCCCCAGAACCCACGTTAGCTAGATGCACAAGGTGGTGCATGCGTCTGGAGTTCATTTGCAGTGGCTGGAAGCCCTGGCGTGTCCATTCTCTCTCTCTCTCTCTTTCTTTCTCTCTCTGTCTGCCACTCTCAAATAAATAAATAAAAATAAACAAAAAATAAAAATAAAAAAAAAGAAAAGGTGGTTTGTATGTACCATGGAGTTTTTATTCAGCCACAAGGAATGAAGTCTGGATGTCATTTGTTTGAAAATAGATGCAGCTGCAGTTCATCATATTGTCATATATAGTAAGTGAAGTAAGTCAGACTTATAAAGACAGTCTCAGGCTGAAGAAATGGCTTAGTGATTAAGACGTTTGCCTGCGAAGCCTCAGAACCCAGGTTCTGTTCCTCAGGACCCACGTAAGCCAGATGCACAAGGTGGCACATGTTTCTGGAGTTCAGTTGCAGTGGCTTCAGGCCCTGGTGCACCCATTCTCCCTCTCCCTCTCGCTCTCAAAATAAATAAGTGAATACAAATTTTAAAAAGACAGTCTCCCATGATTTTTCTCATTTGCAGGTCCTAGAATTCTGTATCAATACATAGAATCATTTATGAACACAGGCATAAAAGCAGAAGTGAAACTGACTGGGGGAAATGAAAGAGAACAATGGGAAGCACATGACACACTTCTACGGCTATATCTTTATGAGCCTATCGCCATTTACAATTAATATACACCAATAAAACACAGCATTAAAAATGTTGAGATAACACATTGCCACACAACAAGACACATTATGAATCTAGAGCAATTAAGATGGTACGATGCTGGTATGAGAGCTGTGAAGCACATCCTCGGGAATCTAGAATATTCTATAAAGATGATATTTAAAATCAGTTGGAGGAAAGACAGAATCATTAAAGACATGAATTTTGAGTATTAATGATTAGGAATAAAGTAATTTATCTCACAAAGTATGCAAAAACCAACACAAGCTGGATTAACATTTAAAATGTAAAAGAAAGCTTCAAATGGGAGAAAAACATTGAAAATACAAAGAAAAATATGACAGATTTAAATATCTTGAAGTAAAGGCTTTTGCAGAGTGAGAGTTAAATGACAGATGGACAGAAAATGTCCAAAATTCAAGCATAACAGAGTCCCATTTCAGAATGCAACCAGCCTCTGTAGCCCAGGAGCAGAGTCAAACAGTCCAGTTAAAAACTGAGCAAATTAGGGCTAAATGGATGGCTTAGTGGTTAAGGCATTTGCCTACAAGGCCAAAGGACCCAGATTCAATTCAGTTCAATTCCCTAGGACCCACACAAGCCAAGATGGTGCATGCATCTGAGGTTGTTTGCAGTGGCTAGAGACACTGGCATGCCCTTTCTGTGTGTCTGTCTATCTGTCTGTCTGTCTCTCTCTCTCTCTCTAATAAAATAAAACAGAGCAAATTATTCAGAAAAGAAACAGATGAGGCTAATATCAATGGAAAAACAGTGCAGCTCCTGGACAATCAGAGAAACTAACCTGAGAGCAGCAAGAATAATTGGGAATCTCCCCAGCTGTCATGTGTACAAGACAAGTAGTAGGAAGACAAGGAGAAGGGAGGCGAATGCCACTGATACACTTAAAAGAAAATGTCTTTGTGAAACTTAAGCTATGTACTGTGAAGATGCACTAACAAGCAAACAAAAAGTAATAATAAAACAACCCACTCAGACCCTTATTTCAGAACTCTCAGACAGCGAAAGTTTCCATCTCAGATAATTAATGGAACTTAATGAAGTCAAATCCACTGTTAGGAACATGATTGTTTTTTAAAGTTGAATGCTTATTAGTGAAAAATTGCTGCTGAAATCACAACATAATCATGCCTTGGGTTATCTTTGAACAGTATTAGGAATGAGGCATGTCTTCCTCTACTGACTTGGATGGATGTTCATTAGCTAAATGAAAACAGCAAGTGTACACCATTCCGAGGTATACATATCTATGCAAAAGTAAATTCGTATGTGAGTGTGTGTGTGTGTGTGTGTGTGTGTGTGTGTGTGCCCACACACGGACAAATGTGGCAGGATAAACACTTTGCTCTTGTGTCCAAGGACTGGAAGATCTATCATTCTACTTTATGCAATTAAAAAATACATTTGGAGGGCTGGAGAGATGGCTTAGCAGTTAAGCGCTTGCCTGTGAAGCCTAAGGACCCCGGTTTGAGGCTTGATTCCCCAGGACCCACGTTAGCCAGATGCACAAGGGGGCACACGCGTCTGGAGTTCATTTGCAGCGGCTGGAGTCCCTGGCGCACCCATTCTCTCTCTCTCTCTCTCTCTCTCTCTCTCTCTCTGCCTCATTCTCTCTCTGTCTGTCCCTCTCAAATAAATAAATAAAACAGAAAAAATAAATAAATTTGGAGCTGGGCATGGTGGCGCATGCCTTTAATCCCAGCACTGGGGAGGTAGAGGTAGGTGGATTGCCTTGCGTTTGAGGCCACCCTGAGACTCAGTAGTGAATTCCAGGCCAGCCTGGGCTAGAATAAAACCCTACCTTGAAAAACCAAACCAAACCAAACCAAACCAAACCAAACCAAACCAAACAAAACAAAAAACCAAACAAACATTTGGGAGCTGGGCGTGGTGGCACACACCTTTAACCCCAGCACTTGGGAGGCAGAGGTAGGAGGAATGCTGTGAGTTTTAACCACCCTGAGAATACAGTGAATTCCAGGTCAGCCTGGGTTAGAGTACGGCCCTACATCAAAAAACCATAATAATAATAATAATAATAATAATAATAATAATAATAACAACAACAACAATACATCTGGGGGCTGGAGGGATGGCTTGGAGGTTAAGGCGCTTGCCTGCAAAGCCAAACGACCCAGGTTCAATTCCCCAAGACCCATGTGAGCCAGATGCACAGGGTGGCACATGCATTTGGAGGTCATTTGCAGTGGTAGGAGGCCCCAGTGCACCCAATCTGTCTGTCTCTCTCTCTCATAAATAAATAAGTAAATATAATACATTTGGTTTGCTGGAATGACTATATAACAGTTTTCCCCCAGTGCTGAGGGTGGAATCTGAGGTCTTGTACAAGCTCGAATCCTAGCCTTCCCCTACCCAAACTTTCAAAATGAAAACTTTAAGATGTATTAGTGTGCATGTGTCCACACTGAGGTATTGAACCAAATGCATATCCACATATTTGCTATAAAGAAGTATAAAGTATAAAGAAGTATATGGGCTGGGTGTGGTGGTGCACACCTTTAATCCCAGCAATCAGAAGGCAGAGGGAGGCACCCTGAGACTGCATAGTGAATTCCAGGTCAGCCAGGACTAGAACAAACTCCTACCTCAAAAAACAAAATAAATAAATAACAACAACAAAAAAAAACCCGGAAGTATATGACTGGGAAGGTGGCCCAGTAGACAAAACACTCATTGCTCAAGCCAGTTTAATCTGCAGACCACACATAAAAGCCATGGTGGGCTTCTGTAATCCCAGCACAGTGCAGTTGACAGAGAGATGGGAGGTAGAGACAGGAGAATCCCCACCATCCACACTCCAAGCTGTGGCAAGCTCAGCAAAGAACAGCAGAGTAAGAATTCGAGAGAAATCTTGCCCCAAAGCAAGGTGGAAAGGTGAGAACTGATCTGACGGTGGTCATCTGCCTTCTACACACGTGCCATAGCTTGCTTGCACCTGCACTTACAACATGAACATGTGGGCACAATAATAAAAATAAGTGCATCTGGTACTGACTGTGTACCTTTTTTTTTTTCTGGTCCTGATTTCCTAAACATTGCATTTTAGCACATATTTGCTTAGCATTTGACTTGTGTTAGGTATTGCAAGTGACCTTGAGATGATCTCAAGTAACTAGGAGAATCTGCACAGGTCACATGCAACAAATACATTGTCATTTAAGGGACTTTAGTACCTGATCCTGGGCACATGTGTCCTGTATGCAGCCCTCCATAGATCCCAAGGGGGCAATTCTGGATGTGTGGGAAGTGGAATTTTCACCGTGGATGGTGAAGACCTTTCTAAATAGGAAGTAAACCCTAGAATTAAAAAACAAAAAACAAAAAACCAACCAATTACAGCTTCAGTTTAAACTCAGATTAAAACAAAATCTCACCAAGGTATGAGAAAAATACCTGAAGGATGTTTTCAACAAGTCACAAAAAAGGGTTCATTTTCTTAGCAGGTAAATGGCACTTCCACCCCTCACCCCTCAAGCAGGGTGATCTCACTCTAATCCAGGCTGACCTGGAACTCACTCTGTAGTTTCAGGGTGGCCTCGAACTCACAGCGAGTCTACTATCTCTGCCTCCCAAGTGCTGGAATTAAAGGCATGTGTCACTTTGCCTGGCCTGGCATTCTTTTGGTTATTTGAAGCAGAGTCTCAGCCTAGTTCCAGCTGACCTGGAACTCACTCTGTAGCCCAGGCTGGAGTTGAATTGCAGCAATCCTCCTACCTCAGACTCCTGACTACTGAATTTATTAGGCTTGAGCCACCATACCAGAAAACAATAAGCAATGTGGAAATTGCTAAGTATATTAATACTTCACAGAAGAGGAAATGAAAGTGTAAGTATGAAAACATGTTAAACCTAGTTAGCAAATGAAAGCTGGGTTTTTGTTGTTTTTACTTTTAAAGACTTTACTCTAAAAGTATAACCTCATTTAGAAGTCATGGAAAAAAGACATATTTTTGCTCAGTTTCTGGGAATATAAATTAATACATTCTTGGCATAAATGAAGAAATACCTATAATTGCTTTAAGGGTATGCGCTTGGACTTAATATTTCACTTCTAGGGATTTACTTAATAACTACAGTAATACCAAGTCTATACATATTTGTAGCATTTTATACATTTTGTTATGATACATTTCAAACATACACAAAATTACAGAGAATAGCCGGGCGTGGTGGTGCACACCTTTAATCCCAGCACTTGGGAGGATCGCCGTGAGTTTGAGGCCACCCTGAGACTACATAGTGAATTCCAGGTCATCCTGAGCTAGAGTGAAACCCCTACCTTGGGAAAAAAAAATTACAGAGAATAGTATAATGACCTTGATCTACTTATCCTCCAACTTACACTATTATCAACTCAGGATCAATCCTATTTCTTCTTACTGCTATGATTTTTAGCAAATCACAGACACCAAACCCTCTGGGCTGGGAAGTGGCTCAGTTGGTAGTTGGTAGAGTACTTGTCCAGAATGCAGCAAGACCTGAATCTCATTATGGTGGTGTGCATCTATGGAAGGTGGAGGCAGGAGGATCAGGATTTCAAGATCTTCTTGTTACAAAACTGATTAGAGGCAAGCCTGGACTATGTGAAACTGTCTGAAAACATTAAAATTAACCAATGACATAAACAATGATCTAGAGACAGGGCTGTGGCCAGAGCTCAGTGGTAGAGTGCTTGCCTAGCACCTCACAAAGAGAATCTAGAGAGCTGTCAGGCATTGCTGGAAGGAGAGTATAAATTGCTACCTATGATGGAAGTCAGTTTAGCATTACCTTTCAAATGATAAACACAGATACCTTTTGACCCACTAATCTATGTTTAGGGATGCTCTGACAGATATGCCCATCCATGTGGAAATAACCACACAACAAATTTATTTATTACAGCGCTGTATGCAATATTGGCTGATAGGAAAGTAGCTGAGTGTTCAACAATAGAGCACCAGTTACATAACATGTAGCATGGTCCATTCAGCCCATACAAGGGAAAACTACATATGTGAAATACAAGCAAGAAGTTCTTTACATCCTGAGATGCACTGGAAGAAAAATTACATACAGATACAATAGAAGGAAAACAATATAGCTTTATGTACTTGCAAAAGCTATGTTATCTGGAAGGACAGATTAACATACAATAAAAATGGCTGCCTTTGAGCCACTGGGGGCTGGGCCAATGAGAAGGCTTCCATTCTGTACTTATGAAAGCAGTTTTGATGTGTGTGTTAACAATGTTTTGAAGCTGGCCGTGGTGGCACACACCTTTAATCCCAGCACTTGGAAGGCAGAGGTAGAAAGATCAGTGTGAGTTCAAGGCCACCCTGAGACTACATAGTGAATTCCAGGTCAGCCTGGGCTGCAGTGAAACCCTACCAAAAAAGTTTTGAGGAATGAATTACCTATTTGACAATGAAATGAAAACATTGTTAAAACTGTGTTAGAGTAAACCTTTTTTTTTTTTTTTTTTTTTTTCTTTCTAGGTAGGGTTTTTCTCTAGTGCAGGCTGACTTGGAATTCACTATGTAGTCTCAGGGTGGCCTCAAACTCGCAGCAATCCTCCCAAGTGCTGGGATTAAAGGTGTACACCACCACGCCCAGCTAGAATTCACTATGTAGTCTGAGTTGCCTGGAACTCACAGTGATCATCCTACCTCTGCCTCCCAAGTGCTTGGATCACACCCGCCTTTTTTTTTTTTTTTTTTTGGTTTTTCATGGTAGGATCTCATTCTAGCTCTGGCTGACCTGGAATTCACTATGTAGTGTCAGGGTGGCCGGGAACTCATGCTGATCCTCCTGTCTCTGCCTCCCAAATGCTGGGATTAAAGGCACGTGCCAACACACCTAGCAGAGTAAACCTTTTAATGCATTTCACTGCATTCAAAAACAACCGCACAAAGCCTCGAGCCTTAGGAGTTCATTTCACAGTGTCTATATTAAAGAACAACCTCCCATCCTTCCAACCTGAGGATGGGGAATTAATCAGGTGCTGGATTAATGGAAAAGATGTCCACTACAGTTTAAAGTTTTTTAAAGGTTAAGTTGGTCCATGTTTGTTGATGAAAAATCTTCTGGAAGAATATGTGGGAAGAGTGGCAATTTCTGGGACTCTTTCCTGGTTTTGCTTTTGTTTGGAGCATTTATTTTGGAACTGAAAACCCTGATCTGCTTGTTTATGTGGTGTGAGGCTGGGTGAGCGTCCTTTCCGCCAAGCCCAGGGTGGACAAAGTGCCTGGGGTTTCAGAGTAGTCAACACTCCCAGAAAGAAAGTTGTTCCATTTTCCCCAGCTCCAGCCCTCAAGGGAACACTTATCCAGCTATTTCTAACTAGTTTGTTGGCATTTTTTGTTTTGTTTTGCTGAGACAGAGTCGCCAGTGCTAGCTTTGAACTTACTGCAACCCTCCTGCCAGTCTTCCTAGTGAGAGCTAGGATTACAGTCATGTGCTACCACCCCCACCAATCAATTCCGGCTGATTTTGCAGGGTGAGTCTTTTCAAAGGGTGGAGCTGCCACTGGGCCGCCCAGTGCCTTTCACCACCTCTCTACCTCCAGACCACCTCTGTGCAGTCTTCCCAGCCCTGTGATCTAACATCTAACCAGGTAGGTAGGTAGGTAGGTAGGTAGATAGATAGACAGACAGACAGACAGACAATAGATGATAGATAGAGAATGGATATTCAGCTTTTGTTTTTTTCAGCAGTTTCCAAAGTGGTGTGGATTGCACGATTTAAAAAAGTAAGGTGGTGTTGACTTGGTGCTTTTGTTTTTGTTGTTTTGCACTGCTGAAGAGTAGACCATGGGTCCTATGCACTTCAGGCAAGCACTGTGCCACTGAGCCAATTCCGCCAGTCACTAGATTTTAATAGGTATAGTGTGTGCTCCGGTCACATAAGGGCATGTAATATTAAAATCAAACGGAGTTCCGTGTGTGGGGTAGTGTGTGTCATCAGTCACCTCATGCCTAGAAAATGTGTGATGTCGACACATTTTTTAAATCACTTTTTATTTATTTGCAGAGACAGACAGAGAGAGAAAGGATGGGCATGCCAGGGCCTCTAGCTACTGCAAACGAACTCCAGGTGCGTGCAAGCCTTTGTGCATATGGCTTTACGTGGGTAGAGAGAATTGAACTCAGGGCGTTAGGTTTTGAGGCAATCACCTTAATCGCTGAGCCATCTCTCCAGCCCTCGATGTATTTTTGTACGTCTTTCACTTCTTTTTGGGAGGATGTAATGGAGTTGGAGGGCATAGTGTCCATCTCCTACTTGGTCCCTGTGAGCACAGAAGGAATCAGACTCCCCACACCTTTGACCTGAGCATGGTTTCCCCTATACCCACCTTGGGAAATAGGCTAGGAGCTCAGGGCCGGTGTGTGTGTGTGGGGGGTGTTGGGAGGGTTGTCTCTGCTCCAGGTTGGCAAGCTGTGCTTGTAAGTGCAGGAAACCCTTGCAGGGTCAGAGTGGCACACTGCAGGCATGTGGTTGTCTGCGCCACCAAGTCAAAGAGAAAGTTAGCAAGGGCGGGGGCCTTACTTGATGCTTTGCCCCACAGGCTACACATAAAGCCTTGCTTTAGTGGCGTGCTCCCACTCTTGGTTATGGACAAGATCTCTGACTGCTACCTCCACTTCTTTCCACAGTGTCCCAAGCTACTGGGACACCCAGGCTTCTTCAATAGAGAAAAACTCCCCAGGCTGAGATTCCCCTACTTGCCCTCCCAACAAGCAGCGAGCCAGGCTTCTAGGCTACCTTGATTCCCAGGGTATCCTAACAGGCTGCCTGTACTCTCAGTCAGGGGATCTTAAACTGGGGTACCAAAACTTGGGGTATACACAGCTGAAAGAATGGTTTCTGGATCCTTGCAAGTCAATTTCTATTTTAAATTAAATGATCAGGAAATATAAGACAAAACTCATAGCCTCCTTCTGTCGCCCCCCACTTAAAGTAGGATCAAAGAAATCTATCCAACTAGGAAAGAGCTTGGAGTACCCGGTAACGGTGACACCGTGCTGGGATGTGTGCGTTAGGGCCTGTATTTATGCATAGATGCGCTTTCTCCCTATACATGGCAGCAACGCTGAAGCTGAAGACTTGAGTGCATAGTGGTCCCAGACGGACTTCCCGCCATCTCCTCTCTTTTTTTTCCCCTGACAGAGCTCCATTCACTGCCGTAGCTTCCAAGGCTTTGGTCCTGAAGAGTAACCAGCGCTCAGGCCGTGGGTGTGTGTGTGTTTGGGGGTGTGGCTCGGATCTACCCAAGCTCAGGACCACAAGACCCCTGTAGGGTCAGAGGAAGAGCGAAGAACTATCTAACCCTCCCCATAGTTCCCTGGGAAGTAGGCCTGGACAGAGGAGACACAAGAAGCCACTTTTGGCTGCCAGCCTGCTTCAGTTTCCCTGGGTGGGGGCTGGGGTGCCTAAATGACAGTACTTCTCCCACCCTCCACAAAGACCAGCGACTACGATGTGGGTCTCCTTCCCCAAGCAACCTAAGCACAAGGGAAAATACAAATCAAAGCAACCATAAGAAAATTAAAGCTCTCTGTAGGCATTAAATTTAAACTGAAAATAAAAATAAAATTCCCAAAGTGTAACGAATACGTGAATGACTTAGAGCTTTTAATCTGCTCGGGCAGGGTGCTGAGCTGGGTTATCGCACCTATCCACAGAGCCAGACATAGAGATCCAGTCCCGGTCCCGGCCATGGGAGGCCCAGAGGGGGCCGGAGTCCAGCGTCCCCGCAATACAACACAGCGATGTCTTTGTTGCCTGCTAGGCAAGGCCTGGTTTGCGGCTGGCCGCTCTCCTCCTTCCAGGGGGCCGCCAGAAACTCCAGTGGCCTCAGCTGTTGGAAGGGGCGCCGGCCTCCGCGGCCCGCCCGGCGGAGCCCCGAGCCTGCGTGCCCGGCGGGCGGCGCGGGGTGCGGAGCGCTCTCGCCGCCAGGCCGCAGGGCGCAGGCACCGTGCCGCTCCCGCGCGGGGCGCCGGTTCCGGCTGGCTGCAGGGCCAAGTTCTGGCCCAGCCCGAGCCAGCCTCCGCGTGGCCTCCCACGCCCCCGGGCCTGGGGAGCGGGCAAGCTCGCCCTCCTCCCGGGCCGAGGGTGAGGCGTCAAGGTGCTTCTCGGGTGGCTTCCTGACCCGCGGGCGGCGGCCGGCTCGCAACTCTAAGAGGGCAGGGGCGCGGAGCTGTGCCCACGCAAGGGCGCGTTCTCCGAGCCGCAGGCGCCTGGGTCGGGCATGCAGGCCTGGACTGCCAGGTGGCTGGGAGCTTTGCGTTACCCTGGTTCTCCGTCCTCTGCCTGCCAGGATCCCGCTTCCAGCGAAAGAGCCAGAGGCCCGTGAAAGGCGAGCCGCGGGATGGAGGCCCTGCGCCTCGGGTGGACTCCCGCACCCATTAGCATCTCTTTCCAAGATAAAAACAAAAAGACCCTTCCACCTCCATCCCTGGCTGGCCAAGGACCCAACCCAAAGGGTGGGGCGGTCTAGGTGTGGGGAGGAAGCCTTTCAGGTTGGGTGCGAGGGGGTCCTGTGGTGCGCTGAGGCCCATCATCTTGGTGATGGTGCTTATGCAGTGGGCAGGAGAAACACAGAAGCGGCCTCCATTTTGAAGTCAGAGGCAGAACAGTGAGCCCCAGCTCCCAGCCTGGTATTGGCAGAAGCAGCGGAGGGTTCCCCAGGGGCCTGCGGAGGGCCCTATTGCATTTTTGCAAGGGGCAACTACTTGTCAGGTTTTTCTTGACCCTTCAGCACTCACTTTCCAATGCAACCCAGCCACGGAACTCAGGGAGCGGGGGAGGGGGAGTCTGAGTAACTTAGGAAGGGCCTCTTACCGCCAGTCACACTGTCCTACCCACTAGAAAAAGCTTGTAGATCATCCCAATGTAGTTACATCCTCCTTCCCTGAAGAAATATTTCTGGAGACCCTGCAGGGTGTGTTCAGTGTTCCAGCACCTCTGATCCTTAGCAATTTTCATACAGATGAGGAAATTGACCGAGAGACAAAGGAAGTAGTTCAGGTCCAAAGGACTGCAAGGTCCGCATTCTAAACCCACCCTGCTCATCTCTACCCCCACTTCTGTCCTCCTATTTCTGAGCCCAAAGGCCTCTCTCAACCAATCTGACACCCTGGGGGTGAGCTCCAGGCAGCTGATGGTGGAAATAAGAGGGGCTGAAAAGGCCCAGAAGGAGTTGGGGAACCCAATCTTCTGAGGAAGCTCTGCCCCAACAGCAGCTGGAGCTGAAAAGCACCCTTTAATGGCTTCCTTCCTAGACACCTTGGGAGGATGCTGTCTCCGAGATCAAGAGAAAAATGTGGGAGGCATATTTATTTATTTTGAGCTAAGCAAGCTTCCCTTCCCCAGTGAGAGGTCTGCTCCACTTATTAAAGTCTCCACCCGGAGCCTTGGTGAGGCTGCCTCTGACTGGCACTGGTGACCCTGGCTAGGAGGGATTAGTGGGACATGATGTCCTGGCCTGCAATAACATCCTTGTCACTAAGTGGGGAAGGGCAGAAGGATTGTGAGGGCTGTTATCTGCCTTCCATTTCTGTCAGGTGTATAAATATATCTGCTGTGATCCACAGCCAACATTTCCGTTAAAATTCACAATTGCAATAGTATCACTGTGTATACACACATTTACAAACGTACACCCCAGGAGCACACAGGCTGCTCCACTTATGGGGAACTCCATCTCTGACTGGCTTTGATGGCCCCACCCCATAGGATCACTTTTGACTCCAATCTTAGGAGTATATGGTGATTTCATTGACATCTGTATGCAAAATTTATTTGCTCTACACAAAGGTTAACAGAATTGTGGGGATTACTAGTTGGGCTCAGAACCAGTTGTGAGGTGTGGGAGACATATGCCACAAGTGGAGTCTTACCCTGGGAGCAGGTGATCTTCAGAGGCTGCATCTGCATCTCTGGGAATCCCACAGATTTCCTTCATGAAACTCAACTGGAGGCTCGCTTCTTGCACTCAGAACACCCCTTCCATTCTTCCATCTCTCATCCCAGTCAACTGACTGGAATATAATTCAATTCCAAAGGCCCAAGAGGACCACACACCTGCTGAATCCCTAGTGGTATAACTGCCTCAACCCTTGCCAACTCCCATAGACTGTGGTCATCCAATCTGGGGGCGAATGCTTTTGAGGAGTATTTTCCTAGAGTTCTTGTGTTCCAGACAGCTATCCCTGTCTTTAGGTTTAAGGTATCCATGCTTTGCCCTAGCTTTGTTTCTTGTCACACTCTGGCTTCTGGGCCATTGTACCACACCCAGCCTAGGTATTCCAGAGAGGTCAGATGAACAGAATTTCCCCCAGGCTGAAGACTAGGAAATCAGTTATAGCAGGCCAGAGGGTTTCCAAAGAAGCACATTGGAAGAAGCTGTTAGGAGGCAAAAAGAGGAAGCCAAGGGAGATGATCCCGGTGACAGTGGGCTTCAGGGTGGTGGGGAACAGCAGACCTAAGGCCTGGGATCATGCTAAGGGTAGGACCCTTGTGTCTCTTTTGCTGAGGCCCAGATCCAGGACTTGGGTAACTTGGTCTGGCCTTGTGGTATTAGCAGGAGAGTGCTGGGAAGGTAAATTTGGTGCATAGACATGGCCAGGAAAAAAAAAAAAAAAAAAGAGGATGGGGAGGACGGAGGTAGCAAAAGAAGGCCACTGGCAGCCTGGCCAGAGGAGCTTCTGGAGCCTGTTGGGCCCTGGCAACATAGGAGGAGGGAGCCGGATCAGCTGCACTGGGGAGGGCGAATACCAAACTCTACTTTTCCCAAACTCGTGAAAAGCCTGATGCTCGGGAGCAAGGCTTGGCAAAGGCCCCTGGGGCCTGGGTGCCCAACCTGGTCCCTCCATGTCCTGTCCCTGCGGAGTAGTGAAACCTTTTCTTTGCTCTTGCCCTGAGAGACACGAGGCAGAAGCCGGCTCTACAGCATCCTGCTTCCCCGATCCACTTCTGTTCCTTCCACAGTAAGCAGTTCGGACGGGGTTAGGGAGAGGACACAGCCCAAGAGGTTATGCTGTAGGGAGTATAAATAAGGACTTCTTCCAGCCTTTGCTTTGCTTTGCCCCCTGCTTTCAACTATGTCCAGTACACAATAGACACACATCAACATTTGCTGAATGCACGGCTGAATGAATGAACTAATATAAGAATTGAGCGGCGGAGATTGCAGAAGGCCAGAAGCCCCCGGAGGGGTGGAGTAGGGGCCCAGTGACTGAGAGCCGGCTGTCCCCTTACCTCGTACCAGGATGCGGCGGCAGTGGTCCGTTTCGCCCGGTCCGGGCTGCCCGTCGCTGTCCGCGCCGCTCTCCCTGGAGCCCGCCGGGCTGGAGGCCGAGGTCCCGGCAACCTCCCCTGGGCTTCGGCCACCCCCATCAACTGGCAAGTCCCCCGCTCCGCCGTGGTCCCCGCTGCGTCCACTGCCGCCACCAGGCTCTGCCCGGCGCGCGGGGCCGCGGTCGCGCTCGGCGCCCCCATCTCCCATGCTGGTGGCCTCTGCCTCTCTCGCCGCAGCCAGGCCAGCCAGAGCTGGCGGACAGGCTGCTCCCCGCCCCTCGCCCCTCGCCAATCGCCCCTCCCCACGGCCACCTCTTCCTCCGGCCCAGCCCCTTTCTCACGCTCCTCCCCTCCTTGCCGATTGGCCGCGAGTCTGGGTTCTCCGCCCCAGCCGCTGCTGGGGCTCCGCGCCAGGGTAGGAGAGAGGGAGGGAGGAAAAGGAGGAGGAGGTTACTCAGCCGCTCCGGCTGGGGTCCTGCCCGGCTCAGAGCCCACCAGAGGGAAGCCAGAGCGGCCCACCACCCCTCACTCTCTAAAGTCCAGCAACCTTCCCGCCCCATCCTTCCGGGCTCTTCTCGCCGTCCCCCGTCCCCAGGGAAGCGCAGCTAGCTCTGCGCTCCAGCCGCTTCCTCCGGATCGATACCAAGTGCGCGAGGAAGGCGACCCAGGAGAGACCAAGCTGAGAACAGGAGGTTGGCCTTGCTCCCGCACTTGGCGGGGTGGGGTGGGTGGGGAATAGGGGCGCAGGCCAGGGCTTCCATCCCCGTCCACACCGCATTCAAGAAAACCGAACGCGAGCCCCTTCTTAGAGTCCTGGGAGCGAGACCGTGAACCCGGCGAGTGAGTCCCCTAAACTGAGGCCGACATACTGTCCCTGCTAGCCTTGGCAGGGATGGACAGCAGACGCGCAAGCAGACATCCCCCGTCCCGGGGCCAGGAGCAAACGCCCGCTTCTCCAGCAGCTCTAAGGCTCCGGGGGACTGCCCTAGAGACTGGGACCGAGCTCTGGTACTTCCTTGGACTTTCTCTTGAGGACTTCCTCCTCTCTCGGTGCCTCTTACTCCCACCGCCCTACACCGCGATGCTGAGAGGGCTCGAACCTAGGGCGGGCCTGGGAGGCTGGCAGCCGGGCACTGAGAACCTGAGCAGCCACGGGTCCTGGGCGCCGAGCTCGGTGGCGTCCGTCCGCTTCGGGGCGCATTGCTGGAGATTTTGGGTTCTCTCTAGACATCATCAGATGTGCGAACCACACTTCCCTGTCTTTGTCTCTGTCTTACAGAGGCCCTGGAGGAAGAGGGAATGGGTGCAAGTGTGTGTGTGTGTGTGTGTGTGCGCGCGCGCCCCCACCCCCAGCGCGTGCGCGTGTCCAGAGGGTCTATGGCTCCTCTACTAAAGTTTCCTTCCTTCTGTCACCTGTAGGATTGGAATAAGTCAAATGGGGCTTCAGTTGGTCCCAAAATCTGGTTGAGGTAGTCTGTGTGTATGGCGTTGTGGATATGCTTATGTAAGAGCTCATGGCAGCTGGATGGCCCTGATGAGGCTTCATGGCTCTTGTGAGCAGCTGTGTGGGTGCTAGTCAGTGCGCTAGCTGTGTCCAATGTGTGCGAGCGCTAGGCTATGTGTACTGTCCAATTACAGGTGTCCTTAGTCAAGAGACTCTAGTGTATACTGAAGTATTGTGTGTGGAAAAAAATAAGAGACTGGTGATTCCTGTAAGGGCTTGGAAAGAAAAGGACAAAGGGGCAAAGGAAAATCATGATGTTGTGCTAGGAAAGAAAGAAGGAAGGGGGCTGGAGAGATGGCCTAGCGGTTAAGTGCTTACCTGTGAAGCCTAAGGACCCTAGTTCGAGGCTCGATTCCCCAGGACCCACGTAAGCCAGATGCACAAGGTGGAGTTCAGTGGCATTGGCTGGACGCCCTGGCACGCCCATTCTCATTCTCTCTCTCTCTCTCTCTCTCTCTCTCTCTCTCTCTCCCCCTCCCTCCTTCTCTCTGTCACGCTCAAATAAATAAATAAATAATACGCAATTTTTTTTTTTAAAAAAGGGAAGAAGAAGAAAGGCAGGGAGGACTAAGTGTAGGTGCTGAGAGCATGTCACTCTAGTTGTGAGGCTGTTGGAGTGTGTGTTGTAGGGAGGACAATTATGGGAGAACTTTACAGAGTTTTGAGGAGGGTCATGAGGACAATGACCCAGTGGGACACAGCTTAGCTGAGGGGACTCTGATGGCGTGGGCAGTGTGGTCCCAGCCCTACACTTGGCCCCTCCTGGCCTGGCCCCTGGAAGCCAGTGTCATTTACCCTTCAGTAGGGTAAGGGCTGGGTCACTTCACCCCAGCTGCCAGCACTCTGCATTTCAGTGCCAGTAAGACCTTCAAGTATAGAAAAATACAAGTGGAATAAACAGACATTTGGCTCAACCTTCCCACCCCCAGCCTCCCAGCTTCTGTAGTTCCACCAGCCCATAGGCATCCCTGGTTTCTGTGCAAACAAAAGTGGAACGGCACCTGTCGGGCTTCACAGGACTCTTGCTTTCACCGATTTAAAAATTTCATTTCACTAATGGCATTGTTCCGTGCCAGGAAGTTAAATTCTCAATCCCAGCAAGTCTTCTGGGGTCTGTGGCCATATGAACCAGGCCCTTCTTCCAGGGGAGATAAGTGGCTTCTCTCAGAGTCCCAAGGGACTAAGACTTAGAGGTCTGGGTTGCTGGGGGGGGGGGGGGGGAATCCCTGGTGGCCCAGAACCCAGTAGGGCTAGCGCGTGTGGACATTCGGGTGTTCTCAGACTTCTTTCTCCAGTGCCTTTTGGTCTTACTTTAAATTTTTTTAAAAAAATTTATTTGTTTATTTATTTATGAGAGAAAAAGGCTGGGCGGGGGGGAGAGAATTGGTACTTGAAGCTGTGCCTTCGAGGGATGGGGACTGGGGCAGAAGTGAGCGCGGGAATGAAGTACGGGAGTTGCCACGTGCCTGCGGCCCCTGGTGTGGGTCTGGGCGCTCTTGGGTGGGTTCCGGGTCTCCTCGCCATGCACCGTATTTCCAAGCGAAAACTTCCAGGCAGTCTGCACAGTTGCTCCAACTTAGGCTTTGGACTCAAAGCCATCTGGGAACCGGAGCGCTCCCAGCACGTTGCTGGGGGTCGGTTTCTGCGCGGAGGAAGCGGGCCCTTCTGGCGCCATTAGCACGTCCTTCCACCCTGGGATTCTGCAACCCGCCGCGCTGCTTCTGCGGGTCCTGGGAGAGGGTACTTTAGGGCCAGAGGACCACCATTTCGCTAGGGCGAGTGGCTGCGCGAGTCTGGGGATGCGGTCCTCTTCCGAACGCGTCCCGAGGAGGGAGGCGCCAGCAGGGGGTCCCTCCAGCCCGACGATCCGAGGGGAAAGCAGCTGGAGGTGTAGTAGTCAGTCCGTTTGGCGCGAATTCGCAGGACTAGGGATTCCTCATCCAGCGCAGGCGGTCAGAAGGCTAAGAGCCTATCCTACAGCACTTACCTTCGCCATCTGTCTCCACCTGCAGACATCCCAACCCGGCTAAGACCCTAGGGACCCATAGAGGAGAGGTGGGGTGAAGTGACCCAGCCTTTCCCTACTCCCCAGCAGGTAGGAGGCAGGACGGTAGCCTAAAACTCAGTAACGTTAGCCCTGCTGAAGCTCCAGTGTGGACAGCCCTCAGGTGCCGCCCACTGGCCCTTCCTGGGTTCCCCAGGACCACAGGCCAAGGGCATCTCCATGTTGATTATCAGTTTCGCTTTGCCTATGTGGAGGAAATAGTGAGGTTGCGGCTGGCTGCTGCTCTGGATGGGGAAGGTGAGCTCTCTGCCATCTTTTTCTTTGGCTGCTCAGTATGTGGATGGACTTCTTTTCCCCAGCCTCAGTGATGCTGAGAGCTGAGCCCTGGCTATCGTTGGACAAATACCCCCCTCCTCCACAAGCTGGAGTGAGCCTTCTCTAGGTGAGAAGTATTAGACTGGTCTGGTGCGAGGCTACAAACGTGTGTGTGTTGTGGGGAGAAGTGGAAAGCAAAGCCTTGCCTGGTTTTCCAGCTTCACTCAAGTACTTCTCGACAGAACCAGCACCGCAGCCCTTCTGGCTAGAATCAAGGCGCTCAGAACCTGTATCTGCTGGTTTTTTCCTCCTCAGTATCTCTCCTCTATATGTGCTCACAGTGTCTACCAGCTCTCCAGACCTATACCTGGACCCAGTTCAGCCCATTTCCTTCTTGCTATTTCCTCTTGTTGGAGGCCCCGTTCCTGGTAGTCCAGCAGCGTGAGTTGTACTTGCACTGCTGTCCTGATGCCTTCCAGCCCTCCACTACCACGTCCTCTGAGCTCCCCTCACTCCGTTTACCCTCTGCCTGTCTCTCTCCTGGTTTGGGGTCCTTCCAAAGGTCCCCGAGAGGTCTTGAGCACCACCTGCTTTGTCCCTACAGAATCCAGGGCCAGGTCCATTACCACTGAGAGTTCCTCACGCTAGGAGCTTGGAATGAATAGGGAACATGCAGAGCTGCAGAAAGAGGCATGTCCTCCTACCCCAATTCCTTGCTATGGAAGGTCCCACTTACTCTATCCCACAGAGAGAAGATGGCATGCCATTGAGATTTTTAAAAAGTATTAACTAAAAATGTATTAACTCTGGGAATTAATTTTTCTGGGAACCAGCCATATTCTCAATACCATCATTACTTTGAACTGCCCCAAGCATCATACATCTTCTATTGGTTTGTTTGTTTCTTTTGAGGCAGGATCTCACTCTAGCCTAGGTTCACCTGGAATTCACTATATAGTCTTAGGATGGCCTTGAACTCATGGCGATCCTTCTACTTCTGCCTCCCAAATGCTGGGATTAAAGATGTGCGCCACCACGCCCGGCATACATCTTCTTTCTTTATATTATTTATTTTGCTTTTATTTTCACACTGAACGATGAACTCTGGGTTGAAAGAGGATACATTTTTCTGTGGCTGCCTTTAAGTCTTTGCCCACTAGTTCAATAAACACACACACATACGCGCCACCATTTTTAAACAATGCACTTTATTTTCTAAAACAATAATTTATTCCAAGAAGAGTAGCTGTGTTAGCAGGGCAGCCTCAGCAAGGAGCTTGCGGGCAAGCCCTTATGGTGGCAGGAGAGATTCTGGGGACTCCTCAAATTCTGGTGCTTAGACTCTGGATTGCTGGCTGTCTGCAGGCTCACTAACACATTTCGTAGCATGAGATGACATGATAGAAGCACGTGTGTGACTCCGTGGTTCTGCAGGGAGTTGCACCTTTGTGCTGTAGGACTCTGAAGGTTGGCAAGGAATAGGAGAGGTCACTTCTGAGGCAGTAGGGGAAACCCAGGTCACCTAGGCTAGGGATGACTGGTCCTGAGGAGATGCCAGGGTGCCAGGGACTCCAGCCAACATGTGACCTCTGGATGCACCATCTGTCCTGATTTTTTTTTTTTTTTGAGGTAGGGTCTCACTCTAGCCCAAGCAGACCTGGAATTCACTTTGTGGTCTCAGGCTGGCCTGGGACTCACAGCAATACTCCTTACCTCTGCTGGGATTAAAGTGCACCACCACGCCTGGCTGTCTCTTGCTTCTTGTACTTATCTTTTGTTGGTCTTTGTCTACAGATGTCTTCTGGTGGCCTAAGAACCCTGGAACACAGGACAGGTAGCCTGCCAACAGTTGCTGAATCTTTCTTCTAGCATCTCAGATCCAGGCTCCTGAGATGCAGTTTGGAACCCCTTAAATTGCTTCCTCAGCAGCCTGGACTCCCTCTTCCCTCACTGCTCTCTCTTGCTTTGCTGTCCCTTTAGCTTCAGCAGACATTCTAGATCCTAGCCTGGTAGCGAGAACTTATAAATGAACCAGTGACAGTTGCCCATGCCAGGTCTGTAAGGTGCTGGCAACCTTACTGAGCTGTGGAATTCCTGAACCTATTCAGAAGAGCTATCCGAGAGAGGCTTGCTTGGGCTTAGGATAGTCTGGAAAGAGGGACACACTGGCAACAGTGAGGTCTGACAAAACCCTCCAGGTATCCGCAGGCAGGTGTGGAGCAGGCAGCATTGGATTTGGGTTTGGCCTTGACCTGGACCTGGGAGGGTTCTTCATACCCATCCCATGTGAGGTCACCTGAAGGAGGCAGCAAAGCTGCTGGTGCTCAGCTTCAGCATTTGTTCCCCTTGCAGTTCCTTGAGGATATCCAAGTATTTAAAAGACATGAGATTGGGACCAAAGTGTGGAGGGTATGGGATGGGGGGTACAGCACTGCTGGAGCAAAGATACAGAGATGGTTGCTTCAGCTAGGCTTAGAGGAATGGGAGAGGCTAGGGGCCTGGGGCTGAAAGACTCCTCCAGAGCTGTTTGCGCTTCTTCCTATTCCCTCTAGCTTCTTGGTCACTCTTCTTTTTAAAAATTTAATTCATGAGAGAAAGAGAGGGAGAGGGAGAGAGGGAGACAGAGAGAGAGAAAGCGATTGAGTGTGTGTGTGTGTGTGTGTGTGTGTGTGTGTGTGTGTGTACGCGCACGCATGCGCGTGCCAGGGCTTCTTGCCACTGAAAACAAACTATAGATGAATGTACACCTTTGTCCATCTGGCTTTATCTGGTTACTGGGGAATCAAACGTATACTGACAGGCTTTGCAAACTAGTGCCTTTAACCACTGAGTCATCTCTCTCTGTTCCCATGTTGCTTCTTTTTTTTTTTTAAACCAAGTTAACAATTTTATTGAGATATAAGTAGTTCATGCTGCATAGTTTGGTGGGTTTTAGTAATTCACCATCAACACCATCAATTTTAAAGTGTTTTAACAACCCCCTTCAGCCTTATGCAGCCATTTCTTTTTTCCCCCTTAATCTCTGAATATGCCTATTCTGGATATTTCCTATAAATGTGTCTTTGTGGCTGGCTTCATGTAGCTTGTTTAAAGGTTCATATGGTGGCATGTAGTGGTGCTTCTTCTTAAGGCTAATTAATATGCATTGTGTGTTACTGTACGTTTTATTTTGTTTTTCATTCACCATTGGTGGAAGTTTGGATTATTTCCACCTCTTATATGAGACTGTGCCTTGCTGGTTCAGGGTGTTCAGCCAGCAGCTCAGTCAGAAGCATGGGCTTTTTGGAAGTGCTTAAAGGACCCTGGAGAGGCTCAGAAATGTGTCTGCAGTTACCTTCTAGAAGCCTCCTTTCCAATTTCATTCAGTAGGGAGGGCCGCTGAGGCTGGTGGGCGAGTGGGAATTGCAGCATCTGAAGAACATGTCAGTTGTAATTTTGGTGAGATTGAGGGCAAATTCTCGCTCTGTTACCACTAGTCACTTGTGGGTTGCTTAGCTTCTGTGCCACAGGGTCCCCATTCATTTGATGGAAATAATGTTAGTACTAACTCCCAACATTGTCATGATGGGTAAGAGGAACGTACACTGAAGCATATTGTTTAGACTTAAAGCCAACAAACAGGATAGCGCTGTGTTCTCCCTCCTCCTATGACCAAGGTGAGTAAAGGAATGAGGCACTTAGTGCTGGTTGGCTGTTCAAGGAGGTCAGGGGAAAGGTTTCAATCCATTGGTCCTGAACTTAGATTCCAGAACCTGGACCTCATCTACATGGGTGTGCCTGTCCCGGGTGGTGATACGAGGAAAGCTCAACTGGCCACCAAGCCCTGGGACAGGAAATCTGCTTTCAAGGCAGGTGATGTCCATCCCCTAATGCTGGGTATGTCCCATGAGGTAAAAGGTGCCTGCTGGGGACAGCTCAGTGCAAACTGTGTACACTACTCCTCAATCTATCTTTGGGGAAGAGCTTGGAGACCAGCACAGATGGCCTTTTATGTCTTTCCATATCTTTGGATTTGTGGAGTGTCACAGTTCAAAGGAATTCCATACACATAGAGAGGCATTTGAATTGGATTTGCAGATGGGTTTTGCTTTGTGCTTCTGTGAAGGATGGCAGCTTTCATTTCCTACCCTGTGACTTAGCATAGCTTTGCTGTGCCCTCTGCCGGGGCAGGGTCTATACATTCAAGGTCACCATTCACTTTTCTCCCATCCATGTTCCCAGAGCTGAAGAACCTGCAGCCCAGTGGCCCCAAGAAGTGATCATTTGTGATCAGCACCATGCACTGGGGACGCTTCAGGCTAAGCTTGTGGCTTGGGAGCTGCAGAAGCAGCATGTGATATCCACACCCCAGGCATATGGGGCTTGGGGTCTCCATGTCACCATGTCATCACTGGAGAACACTTTGCAGCCCAGCTTAAGGATCCAGTGGACTGAGGCCTGGAACCCCAGCCTAAGAGTGGTGGTGGATGAATTATCCATGGTTTCCTCCTATCCACTTTAGGTCCTGAAAGCTGAATGTAGGACCTGTGCATGTTAGGCAAGTACTCTGTCACTGAGCTACACCCCCGCTCTAATTCTCCATGTTTCGACTCTGGAGCTCAAAGGAACCCTCTGATATCCATGCTGGGTTTGCGTGGGACCACTGGAGGATGCCCGTCATTTGTCAGAGCCTCCCTGGAGGCTGTAGCTTAAGGAGCCTGTCACAAGATGCCACTGGGAATTTCTGCCCATGAGGAGCAGGAGCTGATGCCTCCATACTCTGGAGTATATCCTTCCACATAACAAATGTTCTTGAGCTCCTACATGCCCAGCTATCTGTAGACACTGAGGGACAGTTAGGAGCCAAGAGGATCCAAATCCCCACAGTGGCAGTACACACTTCTGCAGAGATAGCTTTCACCTGGACATTCAGACTTGATGAGGGCCAACACTGGGGCTCTCAGAGGTGAGCTGGTAGGAGATGAGAGTGGGGCCCTCCACCTGGTGGGTCACACAGATAGACACAAGCCAAACCTGGAGTCAAGCACCGGTCTCCTGCCTCAATCTGAGCAGCTCTATGAAGCCAAGGGAAAAAGTTCGTTGTCTTGGCTCTGTTCAAATGTCTACAAAACCAACAATTCCAAACAAACATGCAGACCCAGGTCTTGGTAAAAAGAGTGAGGGGGGGGGGAGAGGAGGTGTTTCTAATTTTGTGTGGTGTAAAATAATTTCACCAACTTGTAAAAGATAAACTTATTTTTTAAAAAATGGAAACGTGAATCTGAAAGAAGATTCTAGATGGCATAAAGGATTAGAAAATGACAGGTTAGTGTTTCTGTAGGCTCGGCTCCATGCCTAGAAACTCCAAGTTCTTGCACATATATCCCCTTTGAAATTAAGAATGAAGTCACACGCTTTTTGCTGTCGTGGCTGCCAGCCCTTTCCGGAGACCCTCGCCTCTAGCCAGCCTCGGTGACCACGCCACGGCGACAGGGCCGACAGGGGCTCCGGGTGCGGGTGTTGCTGAAACTTGCGATCTTTGTGAGGACACAAGATTTCTTTAACAAGTGAACAGATGTTTGTAACTATAGCGCGAAGTGCGGGCTGCGCGGGGGACGCGGGGTCCAGGGGCTCTCGCGGCCGCCCCGCGCTTTCGCAGATCCCGGCGCCCTTCCATCCGCGGCCCTGGAGAGGCCGCGGGGCCGCGGGGTCAGTGGGAATTAGCGGGCGAGTTGGGGCGGGATTAGCGGGTTCAAAAGCAGGTCAGAGGGAGCTGAAGGTGGCGGCGCAGGAGGTCAAGGTCCTCGGGAGAGGCGGGCTGGGGATGCGCACCGGGAGGCTGCTGAGTGGGGGCCCAAAGGACCGGCCTTCTGCCCAGCAGTATGGGGAGCCCCACGCGCATCTGCGACAATTTTCAGGACGGCAAGACAGGGTTCCCCTCTCTCTTTTAACATTTTAATCCTATTTATTTATATTTATTCGTGGCGGGGTTCCAATCCTCCTGCCTCAGCCTCGCGAATCCAGGGCTCACAGGCGCGAACTGTCGGCCTGGCTTCGTTTACGTTATCTTTATGGCACTTCTTTTCTTTCTGTGAGGCAGAGGCGCACAATGGAGCTTCCCTCCCACAGCTGTTCTCTTCTTCCTTTCGGCCTGCTGGCGGAGCAAGCAGAGGACTCAGCCATCGCAGGTATGGAAATAAAAATAATCATAGCCCTCTCTCCAGGGTTCCAAGCGTCCGGCCACGTTAATGAGGCAGGGCTGGGAGGATAGTGGGGCACACACGCTCCCTGTCCGCAAGAAAGAAAAGTGGTTGAGGGAATCTGAGCCCCGAACTTTAAAAATTGCTTAAGAGAGTGAGAGTGGGGGGAGAGAGAGAGAGAAAGAGAATGGGTGCACCAGGTCCTCTTGACACTGCGAACGAACTCCAGATATATGCGCCACTATATGCATCTGGCTATAGCCGGGTAGTGGGGAATGGAACCCAGGGTCAGACTTTGCAAGCAAGCGCCTTTAGCAGCGGAACCACCTCCTCAGTCCCTTAAAAATATTTTTACTAGCGGTGAATGGTGGTGCCTACCTTCAATCCCGGCACTCGGGAGGCAGAGGTAGGAGGATCTCTGTGAGTTTGAGGCCACCCTGAGACTACAGGGTGAATTCCAGGTCAGCCTGGGCTAAAGCTAGACCCTACGTCCATTCCCCCACCCCCAACCAATATTTTACTTATTTATTTGCGAGGAGAGAAGGAGAGACAGAGACACTGACTATGAACACACCAGGGCCTCTTGCCGCTGCAAGCGAGCTCCAAAGTCATGTTCCATTTTGTACGTCTGGCCTACGTGGGTAATGGGGAATGGACGGGGCGACGGGCTTTGCAAGTAAGCACCTTTAACTGCTGAGCCGTCATCCAAATGCCCTCCCCACCCCCATTTTTGATACTGTATTTATCTAACGGGAGCTCTTTCTCTCGTAAAGCTCTCCTGGATACTCCCAGGGAACACGCTTGGGAACTCTGTGACATGCAAAATGGTTGTTGCATTCTGAAATCTCCACCCTGGTGGATGTTATGAAAAAAAACCTCTCAAAACAGTGGAAGGAGAGCCGGCGCCCAGTGACCGCCAGCTGGAGGTGGCCCCGCCCCAGTCGCCATCTCCAGCGTCCCCACGCTGGGTCAGTCGTCTCCCGGGACTTGCCTCTCGCTTTCCCTCCCCGACGGTGCAGCCGGGGAAACGGGGCTCCAGTGCACGCCCGAGGCGTAGGCAGGCCGATTTTCATGGAGAAGCCCAGTCCGCCTCGCTGGAGCGAAGTTTGCAAATTCTGGGGGAGTTGGTGAAGTGGCAGCGGCGGGTAGAGACGCAGGGGGGAGGGGAGCCGGGGTCCGGGCAGGGGAGGGGCGGGGCCTGAGGCTGCCCCCCCCCCCCCCCCCCCCCCGCCCCGCGCAGACCGGATCTCGCCGGATCTTCCCGCAGAGGGCCGGTCCGGGTGCTGTGGGTCCCGGGCTCCTTTCTGCGCTCGGGTCCTGGTGTCCTTGCGGCGAGACGCCCACACGCCGTCGCCGTCCGTGGATTTTCGCAGCTCCTCCGCCCAGACGTCGCGGGCCGCAGACGCTCCGCCGCGGCTCTCCCTGACCTGCAGTCTGGTTGTTGTTGTTATTATTATTGTTATTATCGCACATTCTTGTTTTGCAGGGCTTGCACTCGGCTTTCCGGTGTCGGGTTATTATCCACGTGCGGCGAGCTGGTCCCGCAGTGGCGAGCGAGCGGCCGGCCGCATCCATCGCCACCCAGACCCGCGCCTCCCCACCGCGCGGGTCCGCCGACCCACCTGCCGTGGGCACTTCACTGCGCTTGGGGGCGAGGCTGGGGAGGAGGCCCGAAGCCGGCGGGTCCCCACCTGCCCGAGAAAGCCCAGTAGAACCCCCGGGACGCAGGCCTCAGCGCCTTACGTTTGCGGGAGGGACACAGGGATGCTTTTCCAGAGTGAAGCGCACGTGGGGGAAGTCAGGGTGACCCCTTGCCACCACTTCAGATGATTTGGAAACCGAGACCCTCACCATGGGGCATTTGTAGGATGTGAAGAAGTAACTGTATTAATAGAAGTATAATCGCATAGTCATTATTATTATACTTTGTGGTTTTTTTTGGAAAGGGAGTTTACATTTCCTTATTTATAAATACCAATTCTGCTATTAAGAAACAATTCGTTCCCTAAAACACAGCTATTTATTTAGTTATTTTTATGGAGACAGGATTTCACGTAGCCCAGCCAGGCTGGCCTGGGACGCCCTCTGTTTCCACCTCAGGAGGGCTGGGATGACTCGTCCGCTGCTCTTCCTGTCTGTAGAGATAACATTTTAATTTATGAAAGCAATGCATATAGTATTTGGATGAGAATGTATGCATGCAATATCTGATTAATTTAAACATTATAAGTCATTCACACATCCGCAGAATAATTAGACTGAAGTGCAGCAGGCAAGCCCACGCTTACTTCAATCCTTTTTCCAGAGGCTGGCTTGCAGATAGAATGCGCATGTGTAAACTTTCTATGTAGGCTTTTGCAACAAAGGTTTAGTCTCTTCCTGCTACTTCGCAAACGGCCTTTGTAGAGTTGGCCCACCATTGGTGAGGTAGAGGAAGGAGGATTAGGAGTCCGGGCCAGCCTCAGCTACATAGTGAATTTGAGGTCAGTCTGGTGACTCTGACGTAAAAAAACTAAAAGCAAAATCCCTTTGTGGGCTTCTTAGTGGGTGTAACTTTATCTCATTTTTAATAGTTATCTAGAATAAATTATATAGGTATTTATTTATTTTATTTCTACTTTAAAAACAACACAATGTGGATACATTGTATATTAAAGTGGAAACAATGCCGAGATATATTAATTATTTTCACTGGCCCAGGATTTAATCCAACATTAGTCTATCTTCTCTCTTTTTTAGTTGAAAATAAGGGTTTTTGGTTGAGACAAGGTCTCACTCATTGTAGCCCATGTTGACCCCAAATAGCTTATGTAGTTAAGTATGACCTTAAGTTTCTCCACTTCTCAAGTGTCAGGATTATAGGTCTGTGCCTTTGTGTCTGGTTTATTCATTGACTTTTCTTTGTCTTTGTAATATATATTTTTGAAGGAAGCAGGCCAATTATTTTGTTTATATTATAGTTTTAAAATTAATCAATTTAATGAGATGGAGTCTCACTATGTCTGTCAGGCTAGCCTGGAATCTACCATCCTCTTGCCTAAGCTTCTTATTTTTTATTTTAAGTCATCTGATACAGAGGAGAGTGGTACAAAAGACCTTCTCATTGACCTATTTGAGCATAAATTGCTGACATAGGCTTTATTTTGTATTTCTAACAAAGATTTTTTTTCCCATAGTCACAATGCAGTCATGAGAATCAAGCATCCCAGGCTTCTCAGATCCCATGAAGTCTTGCTCACATCCTGTAATGTCTGTCATTATCAGGGGACCCAGGTGACATTATGTTTTGCATTTGATTGTGTCACTGGCTTTCGGTTTAAGATAGTTAGTGTCAGTCTCTGGCTGACTTCTGCAGCCAGTTGGCATGAGAATGTCTCTCACAGACTTGCCTTATTTTCTTGTGATCCAACATAGATTAGGCACCAGTGGCAGAGAAGTCTGTGAAGTGATGCTGACTTCTGTCTTTTCAGCAGGATGTGATGCATTTCCATCGGAGAAACTCATGGTTCTTGCCTATAAATTTTTATGTCCCCTTAGTAATTAATGAGTTTTTTTATGGGAAAGTACTTTGACACTATGGAAATATGCTTTTTCTTCTGCCTTCCTTCCTTCTTTTCTTCCTTTCTTCCCTCCTTCTCTCCTTTCCTTCCTACCTCCCCTCCCTCTTTTCCTTCCTTCCTTTCTTGTTTTCAAGGTGGGGTTTCACTCAAGCTCAGACTGACCTGGAATTCACTATGGAGTCTCAGAGTGGCCTTGAACTCATGGCGATCCTCCTACTTCTGCTGGGATTAAAGGTGTGTGCCCATGCCCAGCTTAAATATGCTGTTTGTAATCAAACAATCTTGTTCATGCCGGTGGCTTCCTATTGTACTGAATGAAGTAAAACTTGTTATTGTTATTGTCATTACTTATTTAATTGTCCCAAATGTGGGAGCCCATTAAAGTGGTTAAGTCCCACAGAGCCCCTTAAGCCCTTATTTTAATGACAGCTTTATTGAGACATAATTTACATGTCATGCAATTAACCTGTTTGAACCAGTCAATGATTGCTAGTAAACTCAGAGCTATATGGCCACCCCTTTGATCAATTTTAGAAAATTTTCATCACCTCACAAAGAAACTGCAGGGCTCAGTGGTAGGGCACTTGCTTAGCATGGCAAAACCCTAGTTTGATCTCCACCCCTCATAAAGAAAATAAATAAAGAAAAAATAATTCTCATTCCTTTTTGTTACATTTCTGTTATTTTTTGATTATTTCTTTCATTTCTGGTACAAGGTCCATGACCTTCTTACAGTTTTCTGTGCTGTAGCTTAAAAAAAGGCATTTGAGTAACTAATGTTGTATGTGTGTGTATGACGTGTGTGGGGGAGGGTGCACGTGTGCCATGGCACACGTGAAAGTCCAAGGACGACCTTAAGATCTCTGCTCACCTTCTTGGAGACAGGGTCTCTTGCCCTGCAGCTGAGAGCTTCAGAGTCTCCAGGTGCTGCCCCTCACAGTCTTCGTTGCTGGAGTTATAGCTGCGTGCACCCCTTTGCATTTTGCTTTACTTGGGTGCTGGGTGCTGACAGATTGAACCCATGTTGGTAGACTTTGCTTGCAAGCAAGTGTCTTTAACTGCTGATGGCTCTCCAGAGCTGTTGTGTTCTAGCTTTTGGTACAGCCATTCTTTCTCCAAGGAATCTTGGTTCTCCTAGAAAGCAGGCTCTGGGTTCTAATTCTGCTAGGGGTTGTAGCCACAGCCCCTTTACCCTCAGTGCACAGGTATATATGGATGTGCCAAGTTACACATCAGTTATGTTTATTGAGATCCATAACTACACCCAGTGACTCCAGCTTCAACCTAACCATGGGGCTTGTCAATAGTTTTCCTTTTTCTGTGTTTCTAATTCCTTTATCTAACAATGAGAAAGCGGGTTCCTCTTACCTTCCTCATGTTTACTTGATCAGCCCAGCACTGAGCCTTTGGATTCCTGTTGCTGCCTGCCTGGTCCATTTGTAAGAGGCCCTTCCCTTCCCTCTGCATGTGGAGGCTTGGGCACCTAGCCCTAACACTGTGCTGTTGGCGCCCCCTAATGATTTTTTTTTTTTTAAGAGAGGGAGAGAAAGAGAAGGCTTTTTAGGAATACTGTACACAGTTTTTGAAACAGGGTGTCTCATTAGCCTGGAACTCACCATCAGGCTAGATTGGCTGGGCAGTGAGACCCAAGGATCTTCCTCTTTCTATCACTCCAGTGCTGGGATTACAGGTGGGTACTACCAGGATTAAAATTTTTACACAGGGATTGGAGATTGAACTAAGGTCATCATGCTTGTGAGGCAAGCACTTTACTATCTCCTCAGGCCCCCTATGACCTTTGAGTGGACATTTCAGAAAGCTCAAATGAGAGAACAACTTTGTGTTCCTAAAAACCCATGCCCATTACTTCTGACTATGGCATAATTTGTAACCACCCCATCTTATCCCAGGAAAGAGATCCAGGTGGCTCCAACCATCTATTCGAGAGCTCACCAGGGAAAAACTCAAGGGAGGCAGGCTTTATTTTAGCTTGCAGTTCAAGAATACAGCCCATCATGGCCTGGTGACAGGACCGTGAAACAGCTGGTTGTATTCAGTCCACAGTCAGGAAACAGTAATGAATGCTGGTTCTCTCCTTTTGTATTCAGTCCAGGATCTCAGCCCATGCGGTGTTGCCACCCACAGTTAAGGTAGATCTTCTCACCTCAATTAATCTAATCTAGACACTTAACTCCCTGACAGACATGCCTAAGAACTTGTCTTCTGGTGATTTTAGATCCTGTCAAGTTGATAATATTAGCCATCACAATGGGTATCTGGGCGCTTTAAGGTTTTCACTAACACACACAGGAGCACATGATGCTCCCATAACCATCCTTGGTTATATATCTTTGCGTTGGCACCAGAATTTCTTTAGATAAATTCCTGCAAGTAGTGCCTTTTAGGACACACATTTGAAGATAGTATTTGCCCAGAGGTGACTGTCACAGTGTCTTTTCACTTCAGTGGAGAGCAGGGACCCCATTAGGGTCAGGAAGCTGGGAGGAAGGAAGGTGCACATGAGAAGTTCACTTGACCTTAGAAGCAGGAGGAGGCATTGCAGCTGGAGGTAGGTGGTGGAGTGTTGCCAGGAGAGAGCTGAGCTCAGGCAAATGCAGATGGTCTTGACCAGAATGTGCGGGGTGTGGGAGGAGGACACCCACAGGAAGGAGGGAGCCCAAGAAAGGTTGGCTGACAGAAGCTGTTTTCTCATTGCGTTGACCCTCCTCCCCCACCCCTGCACAGTTCCTGACTATGGAGGAGGGCAAGTGGACATTTGACAAACTGAGATTTTACTTCCTACTGGACTGGCAGGATGCAGGTCTGTCATGTATAGTTGGGTTAGTTGTACATTGCATAAGGTCACTGGATTTAGACAGTGGACGAGGATTGACTGGTGCTCACACAGATGTTTCGTGGGTTAGATGTCCTGCCTCTGAGCCATAGGGAGAAGACAGTGTTCAAGAGTGATGGCTAATCTCTATTGTTGACTTGATCAGATCAGTAATCAAGTAAAGGACATGCATGTTGGGCAAGTCTATGAGTGCATTTCAATGAAGGAGGAACTTGAGGAGGAAAGATTCTCCTGAAGATTGGGAAGATCCAACTCTTCTAGTGGCACCCTATAAAACTTCCGGAGCGGGGGAGGACAGCGCTTTTGCCTGGATGCTTTTGTTGCTTGTTAGCAAGAGCATCTACCCTGTAGCTGCCATCCTTCACTGACATTGGAGCCCAGCATCTTCAGCCTTACAATATGGAGGGAAAGACTACGAGCAGAATCTTCCAGGCCTACAGTACCCATTTAGGACACTGACTCCTCCAGCCTTGTGGGCTGAGCAGCTACCAGGTTCTCAGCCTCTTTAGCTTGCAGACAGCCATTATTGGCCTGCCCAGGCAATCTAGTGAACTCCCTTTGTAATATATAGTTACTCTATCAGTTCTGTTCTCTAGCTAACCCTATCAATACACTAAGCCTCCCTGACCCCAGAACAACCAGCCAGTGGATGTCCTCCTGAGGCAGCCCTGTCTCTCAGGGCAGATACCACTCCCTAACCCTTGATCTGAATAGAATCCTTAAGGGCTGCAGGTTAAGGCAACAGAACAGAAATTCCAACTGCTTTCTTTGGGAGTGGGGAGAGTGGAGAGGGCCAATAGGAAAAGATGTGTCCCCAGCCACAGTGACAGATACAAGTCCAGACAGAGACATAGAGTAGGTTGGCTAGGAGAACAGCCTTTCATCCAGCTAAAGTCAGGCTCTAGGATGTTGACCTGGACAGAAACTAAGGTGCTGATTTGGCCAGAGGTCTGGGCCAGGGCTGAGGGCCAGCATGTACTTGATAATGGAATCCCAGTCAGATCTCTTGGCTCCACACCAGCTCCCTGAATTGCCACCTCGGTTGGACATGGTGTTGAGCCCTGGCAGGGTCAATTGACTGGCAGGCACTATCCACCAAGAGTGCACTGGGATTCAGAGAACTTTTCCCATCCTGTGACAGAAATGCCCTTCTGGGTAGAGAGCCCAAGAATATTTCCCATAAGTGCCTAAGGAAACCTGTACAAAGACAGATGCTGTTGTTCAGCTGTTTCCTCAGAACTGAGACACTCCCTACAAGAAGTGGGGAGGCTCATACTACCCAGGAAGCTCAGGAAATCTAAAATACTCAAGAAGCTAAGAAAGGTACAAGGTTGAAGTTGTAATCAGGGGCTGGGGGCATAGCTCAGTGGCAAATTGCTTGCAGAGCAAGCATGAGGACCTGAGTTTGGATCTCTAGCACCCACACAAAAACTGTATGTTAGTGTGAGCTTATAATACCAGTGCTGGGGAGGTGGAACCAGGCCAATCTCTGTACTGGTGAAGCTTAAATGGTGAGCTCCAGGTTCAGTGAAAGACCTTGTTCCCCCAAATAAGGTCAAGAGCAATTGAAGAAGGCAGCAGATATTGCCTTCTGGCCTCTACACACACATACACACCCATGTGCCCTTTCCCTACATAACAGTAAACAATTGCTGAGGAGTGGAGAAGAGATTCTGAGCTCCAGGAATGTAGCTACCTTTGAGTCACTCCCACCTGCAAATAACCCCTCACTCATGCTTCTGCAAGTAATCTGTTAGATTTACCAATTAGATTTAGGTAGGTTTGTTTCTTTGATCTATCATCGGAACCCAACCTGGGGTGAATAGACTGATTTCACCTCTTCGGAGGGAAAGTCTCCTGAAGATGTAGACAGGCAGTTTTGATGCATCAAGGAAAGTGGTAAGAGGAGGTAATATGATGGAGAATGGAATTTCAAAGGGGAAAAAGTGTGTGTGTGTGGGGGGGAGGGAGGGTATTACCATGGGATATTTTTTTATAACCATGGAAAATGTTAATAAAAATTAAATAAATAAATAAATATTAAAAGAAGAAAAGTGCTAAGGTGCATACTTCTTAATCCTTCCTATATACCGTCCAATGGGCCCCACTGGCCTATTTACTACATGGGGAAGTTGAGGCTCAGACTGGAGCCAATTTGCCCAGTCGTCCAGCCACAAGAAAAGCCTGCTTTCACCATCGCTGCACATGCTTCAGTTGGGGGAAAATTTCCCTTGAGGCCCAGTTTTCTTCCTTTCCTCTCCTAGCTGCCAGCCACCTCTCCAGTTTTGCCACTAACTATTGGCCACTGTTGGCCAGGGCATCTCCAGAGAGTGGCCGCGTGCTGTCCCCTGCTGGTTACAAATGAGCTTTGCAGAGAAGACTGGCCTGGAGCGGCGTCTCTGCGCAGGCGCTGTAGGTGGTGGACCGCTCCTCTTCGTTCCTCCCCCGCCCTTAGGGGTGGAGGTGGTGACGGTGGTGTGGTGGTCTCTAAGGGCTGGCTTAGAGGTGGTCGTGTCCCATTTGCCTGGCTGCACCTGCTGTTTTGTTCAGCATGTGCCCTGCCCAATTCTGGGCTAATCTGAGAGCGCTGAAGGGGAACTGGACCAAGGACCCTCTTAGACCCCAAAGCCCAACTGAAGCCTGGTCCAGTCCGGAAATACTTCCTGAGCAGTCAGGAGTGCTAGGGGGAGGAAGCATCCCTCTGTAGTGCTCTCTGGCAGCTCTTCCCCAAGCCGCCGCTGTGGCCTGCCTTCACCCTTCTCCTATGTGATTAGCGGCCCTGAGAGTCTCTGTAGGAAACGCAGACAGGGCAGAATAACACAAGAGCACACGTGCACATGTAACTGGGTGTGCAAAGCACAGGCCAGGCTCAGGAGGGTCAGGTTCCAGGGGCAGTATCTCCCCCCTCTCAGCAAGATTTGTAGGATGCCAGGGAGCTGGGCAAGGGTGGGGGAGCTGGCCTGTGTGCATGTGTTTGCTCCAGACTGCCAGACCTTACCCCCAGCCTCCAGTCTTACATCTCAGCTGGCTGCTGGAGAGTAGGGCCTTCCAGCAACAGCTCTTTACTGTTTGCCAGTCCAGGAGGAGCCATTACCTTTCACTGCGCAGAGACCTGTCAACAGGAGCATGCAGTATGTCAGAAAAGTCAGGCCCCTAATACTTGGGCCTCTCCTGAGCCTGGCTTCTCTCATGTGCTGAGGGATTAGGCGGGAAGTTCGAGGATGCTGTTCTCACCCCGGTAAGCATATGTCCCCCCAAATTCATTTGTTGAAACTTTATCACCAATAGGATGGTATTTGGAGGTGGGTTGTAATGACAGAGCCCTCACAAGTGGGATTTATGCCCTTATAAAAGGGACCGCAAGACACAACTTGTGTATAAGCCAGGAAATGAGTCCTCACCACACACCAAATCTGTAGATGCCTTGGACTCCCAAGCACCTAGAACCATGACAAATAAATGCCTGTTGTAAAGCATCCAGCCTATGAGGAATTTTATTTTATCTGAATGGGCTAAGACACCTCCTTGAATCTGGTAGACTGATGGTTTCTGTGGTCTATTTTTTCCATACATGCAAAATTGGAGGGTATGGCCTTTGACCATTCACTTGTCAGTCTGAATATGAAAACTCCTCGGTCACTGGCACAGGGTATGGTAGACCCCTCCTTACCCAGGAACTGGAAATGCTAAATATGATCAAAATAATAGTCAAAGCAAAGAACACAACAGATGTGCTAAATAAAGAATAAATAAGCCGGGTGTGGTGGTGCATGCCTTTAATCCCAGCACAGGCAGAGGTAGGAGGATTGCTGTAAGTTCGAGGCCACTCTGAGACTCCACAGTGAATTCCAGGTCAGCCTGGGCTAGAGTGAGACCCTACCTCAAAAAAAAAAAAAAAAAAAAAAAAGAATAAATACAGTTGACAAACAGTGCATTAGTTGGAACATCAAATCAGTAAGTTTCCCAGAAGGAATCAGTGAAAGAAAACAAAGAAGGAAAGTGGAGCACAAACTTAAAAAAGTGCAGCAGATAGAAGCATGGGTGCCAGGATCCAGGTGTCATAGAAAACCACAAGTCAGAATCATATCCAGGTAATGATTCTGCGTTCATCATCAAGCTCCCACTCGCCTTAGACTATAAGAGGGTCTAAACCCCTTTAATTCTCTCTAAATTAATAATGGCTATCCCATTTAACTGGTGCTGACTTTACTCCCCATTGGAGAATCTGCTTCTCTTTTTCAGATGGGAACTGGACCTGAGGAGATAAACGACCCAGTGCACTCCACCCTGGCCCCAGCTGAAACCACAGAGGAACTGGGAAAATGAACAAGAGTGCTCCTTGTTAAGCTGATATCAGCACAAAGGTCACGGAGAAAGACACTGAGGACACTCAACACCTACCAAACCAGAGCTCTAGTTGCTCCTAAGTGCCCATCACTGAAGTAGACTTCAAATGTTCCCAGCATGGCTCAGGGAATTTTGTGGAAGAGGGGTGGAAAGATTGTTAGAGCCACAGGTTGGGAGGGACATGTTGCACAGAGACATTGCCTCTCCCCCATAACTTACTGCTGCCCCCATAATGCATGACCCACAATCCCCATGGGGTTGACCTGCATCCCCAATGAGGAAGACCTCTTCAGAAAAGGGGCAGGGGGGAGGGAAAGGATGGTACCAACATGTGATGTTTACGTACAAAATATGGCCATATCTAATAATAAAAATTTCAAAAATTTCAAAAACCCTAAACACAAGGGAAGATACATCTCTGAAGAAATACTGCAGTTAACTTTCATGAAAAGATAGAAAGAAGAACAACCTAAGATTGAAAGGGTTTGTAGCATACCAAACAGTAAGTAAAACTCACACCCAAACATGTCGTCATGAATTTTAAGATGCTCAAAGACAAAGATAAAATCTGAAAAGCTTCCAGAGTGTAAGAGTAGACCACTTCAAGTCAGGGTAACACCAGAATTTTCAGTAGTAACATTGATGCAAGGCAGCAGCCAGTGTGATGGTTAATTTCCACTGCCAACCTGATTGGATCCAGAGCTGCCTAGGAAACATATCTGTGAGGGAATTTGTAGATTAGATTAACTGAAGTGAGAGGACCCACTGTAACTGTGGAGGGCACTATTCCATGGGCTGGAAAAATCAAGTTGGGCACCAACATTCATTTCTGCTTCTTGAATGTGGATATAATGTGCTTCAAACTTCAGTTGCTTCAAGCTCCTGCCACCATGTCTTTCCTACATCCCCTTGAACTGTGGGCCCAAATAAACCCTTTCTATCTTAAGTTTATTTGTGTCAGATATTTTACCAAAGCCACAAGGTCAGTAATTAATGCAGAATAGCATTTCTACAATATGGAAATAAAATAAATTCTTACAGAAAATTTTCTAAAATATTTTTAAATTTATTTATTTTGAGAAGAAGGGGAAAGGGAGGGAAGGAAGGAGGGAGGGAGAGAAAGAGAGAAAGAATGAGTGCACCAGGGCTCCTAGCCACTGCAAACAAACTCCAGATGCATGTGCCATCTTGTGTATATGGCTTTTGTGGGTGGGCACTGGGAAATAAAACCTGGGTCCTTAGGCTTCTTTCTTAGGCAAGAGTCTTAACCACTAAGCCATCTCTCCAGTCCCAGAATTTCAGAGTTTTAATGCAGGCAGGTTGTCACTTGAATACAAAGATATAATCAGCATTTTTCTTGCATTTTTATTTAGTGTATGCACACTGTCTGCAGGTGTGCCCTGTGAACACGCATGTGGAGGCCAGAGGAAAATGTCAGGTGTCTTCTTCTGTTGCTCTTTGGCTTTTGTGGTAGATTGAATGTGTGTCCCCCACTGACTCAACTTGGATCTCCAGTCACCTGGCTAGAGGAGGTGTCACTGGGGGGCGGATACTGGAGTCCAGCCCTAAGGTGTCACTGGGGATGGATCTGAATTCCAGCCCAAAGGTATAAGAGAGCAGTGTGAGCTCGGGGATCCTGCTTGCTGCCAGTTTTGTGTTTGCTGCTTCTGGAATTTGCTGGCTGATGGTGGGTTTTCTCTCTGCTCGCATTTATGAATGGAAGCAGCATCTTCAGCCATTGATGGAACTTCTCCTGGATCTGTAAGCCTGAAATAAAACTCTTCCTCCCCTAAACTGCCAGTTTAATAAGATTCAATACTTCCAGAAAAAAAATCTGTCACTTTCCTCATGTTAAAGATCTTTCTTTTGGGATGAGTCAATTCTTCAGAGAAGGATCTTCTAGTCTCTTGCTAGGGAAGGGCTAAGTGGGGTGCTTGAGATGGGGTTGGGAATTTCAACATTCAATAACCAAACCCAAATTTCCTTGCTGCTTATAACCACATCAGTAAGTTGGAGTTCATTTTATTTTGTGCTGAGGCTATAATTCAGAGAATCTTACATGCAGCACTCTACCACTGGGCTACACTTCCAGCAGAGGAAGTTGAACTTTTTTTTTTTTTTTTTTTTCGAGGCAGGGTCTCACTTTAGCTCAGGCTGACCTGGAACTCACTAGTCCCAGACTAGCCTTGAACTCACAACGATCTTCCTACCTTTGCCTCCTGAGCACTGGGATTAAAGGTGTGTGCCACTACAGCTAGCCTGCAATTTTTATAAAAGAATTTTGCCAGAGTGAAGCAGAACAGCAATAATAATAACCAAACCAAACCCAGATAGAGTTCTGCATTCCCTATGGCCAAGTTTCTGCTCCTACCAAGCTGAATTACCTCTTTGGCCCCTCCTGTTTAACAGCCTCCAGACAGGGTTCCCTTAGTCCCAAGGTAAATGCATAAAGTGGACCCATAGTCTCAAGTCTGACAGGCCAGCTGCAGCTATCTGGTATACTATGCTAAGAATTCTTTTATACTTTTGATGCATTTTAAAGCAAGTTCTAAGATAGAATAATATAATGATCCTGCATGTATTTATTTCCCAGATTAAAAATTGGCCTTTCAAAATTGACCTATATCCCTATTGTTCTCCCTCCTGTCAATATAACAGTGTGTATAAGAAGCAAGTTTTTGCTTTTGTTTTTGGTATGTGTGTAGTATGTGTTGTGTGTTGTGTATGAATGTGTGTGCCAATGCTTGTGCTCTATGTGTGCTCACGAGGCCGGAAGAGAATATTGGATGTCTCCTGTCATGCTTTGACTTCTTTCTGTGAGACAGTCTTTAATTAAACCTGGAGCTGCCATTTTTCAGTTAGACTGGATAACCAGGGTGTGATGATTTGAATGACATATTCTCCATAAACCCATGTTCTCTGAATACTTGGTCCCCAGCTGGTGGCAATTTGGGAGATGGAGACTTGTTGGAGGAGGGTTGTTGTTGGGGGTTGGTTTCGGGTATGATAGCCAGCTCCCCCTTCCTAGAGCGCAGCTCACTCTCCTGTTGTTGTTTTACACCTGCTGGGACAGAGGCAATGTCCAACCTCTGCTCGGGCCTTGCTTTCCCCGCCATCATGGAGCTTTGCTTGACAACTGTAAGCCAAAATATAAACCTTTCCTCTTATCAGCTGTCTTTGGTCGGGTGCTTTGTGCCAGCAATGAGATGATAACTACAACAGAGGATTCCAGAGGTCCTGTTATCCCTGCCCCTTCCCATAGTGATGGGGTTACAGTGACTTTTTACATGGGTACTGGGGATTGAACTCACTTCCTCATGTTGGCATAGCAAGGGCTCTTACCTGATGAGACTTTTTTTTTCCCCTGAAGTAGGGTCTGGCTGTAGGCTAGGCTAACCTGGAATTCACTCTGTAATCTTAGGCTGGCTTTGAATTCACTACAATCCTCCTACCTCTGCCTCCCAAGTGCTGGGATTAAAGGTGTATACCACCATTTTTTGTGGTTGTTTCTGGTTTTTTGAGTTAGGGTTTCACTCTAACCCAGGCTGACCTGAGAGAGAGAGAGAGACAGAGAGCGAGAGAGAAAGCGAGAGAGAGAGAGAGAGAGAGAGAGAGAGAGAGAGGCATATAGAGAATGGGCATGCCAGGGCCTTCAGTTGCTGCAAATGAACTCCAGATACATGTACCACCTTGTGCATCTAGCTTATGTGGATCCTTTGGCTTTGCAGGCAAGTGCCTTCACCTCTAAGCCATCTCTCCAGCCCTCTTTCTTTTTCTTGAATGGACTGGTATTTCCTCTTGCACATAGGTCAGGAAGCTTTTTCTGCCTGGATGCTTCCTTTTGTGATGGAGAACTTTTGCCCTGCCTATAATAACAACTTCTGAATGTGGTGGCAAGAAGCAGTGCCTGGTCTTGAATCCCTTTCTGGCAACATACATATATAGGAGCCATGTGGATCTGCTGTTCTGTAGAGCCCTTTCTTGGGTTCAGTCTATGTCTAGACTGGTCTGGAAGTTTGAATCTTCACTCAGGGTTATAACTTCACCAGGAGATGGAGGAACCCTCAGCTGATGTCTCAGGCCACAGGGACTGTATGTAACATCAGCCAATGAAACCACTGCTCTCGTTCATAGTCGGAGTGTTGTATCAGAGTGCAAAGCGGACTTTGAAACTTGGCTGCTTGAGTTGAAATTTCAGATTTGATATTTAATCACTTTGTAGCATTGAATATATTGCTATATCTCTCTGTACTTTAATTTTTCGATCTCAAAAATGGGAACATGGCTACGTGACTACCTCACAGCACAGTTGAAAAGGGGATATGAATTCATGTGGATACAGGGAAGAGGGCAACTCTGAGGTAGGTAGGTGCTCACACTGTACCATTGTTGCTTGGGACTGCCAAGGACCAAGTTGTGTAGAGTCTGTGTCCTGGTGCCCACTCTCAGGAAGGCACAGAAAGCAGTGTGGCCCTGCTGTACCAGGGAGGCCTGGGGATGAGAAGAACCAATGTGTTTCCTGGTCATTCTCAAATCCAGTCAAGTTGACAGTCAAGATTAACCACCACAAGGGAGTGAAAGAGGGGAAGGAGGGAATGGTGAGATTAGATCTGGGAAGGGTGACACCCTCCTGCTTCTCTGAAGAGCTGAGGCCCAGTAGGGTCCATATCCAGTTAGCGTGGGGTAGGAGAGAGGGGGGCAGAATGTGGGTGGGGAGTTGTTAGAAGTTAAGGCAGAGTAGGGCAGGGCTGTTTACAGAGGGGGGCAGGGTTTTGACTTCTAAGAATGGTGTGTGTGTGTGCGCGCGCGTGCATGTGTGTGTGTGTGTGTGTGTGTGTGTGTGTGTGTGTGTAGGCGGTTGTGAAGTCAGGAGTAGAGTCTCATTTGTTTTGGAGCTTTCCTCTGAATGTTGTGTGAAGAATGGGTAGAAGGCTAGGCTAGGGCTGGGAGGCCTGGTCTAGGGCCTTTCTCCTGCAAATGGAATGGCTACATGGAGAGCAGAGTGGGTAGATTGGAGGAGGCTGAGAGGCAGGATCAGCTCATTAGAGGGTGAGGGGGTGTGAAGGGATTTTGAAGTCTTGGAATGGGATCCTACCCGAATGAAGTCTTTGCTGAGATAATTAAGGTGAAGGTGAAGATGAGCTGGAACTGGATCGAGTCAAGCCCTAAGTCTAGAGTGTGTTCTTCTTCTTCTTTTTTTTTTTTATTTATTTTTTAAACCAGAGCATTTATTATGATTGACAGCTGAAATTCTCAAGATGAGCTGGATGCTGCAGCAGCTGCCTGCTTGGGTTTAGGTGTTGTTCCCTCATGGAATCCATGCCTGAATTTCCGAAAGACAATTTTCAGGTACCTCATTCACCCAGTTCCAGTAGTGTTTCACCTCTTAGCCTTGGCACTCCAGTTATACTTTCTCTTGAGCTTGGCAGGGTAGCCACACTTGCCACAGGTTGACTTCTGAAGGTGGCAGGCCTTGAGCCATGGCAGCGGCACAGGGTGTGTGTCTCACTGTGATGCTTTCCAACTGACGACGTTCCCTTTGTCATCTTGCTTCTGCCGCTGAGACCAAAGAGGTTTTTAAAGAATCTTTCACATATTTGAGAGCTTCCTGCCATTACAAACCCAAGACACACACATCTGGCTTTCTGGAGGAACTTGAGAATGAATCCAGGGCCTGTGCAGGCAAAGCACATGCTCTACTGCTGAACGACACCTGCTGTTTTTTAAAAACCATTTTTTATTTTTATTTATTTATTTGAGAGAGAGACAGAGAATGGGCTTGCCAGGCCTTCAGCTGATGCAAACTAACTCCAGATGCCTACATCAACTTGTGAATATGGCTTATGTGGGTTCTGGGGAATCAAACCTGGGTCCTTTGGCTTTGTAGGCAAGCGCCTTAACTGCTAAGCCATCTCTCTAGCCCGAGCCTCATATAGAGGCTTGGCTAATTCAGCAAGCCTTGGGATCCAAATTCTGCAACACCCTATAGCTCTAAAGAATTCTCAAATCTGTCTCTTAGTGGGGATTTGCGTGACAGCCTGAATCATAGAAATCGACAGCATACTCTTACCTTCTTGGAGTTCATATCCTAAGTAGGTTGTCTTACGCACACACAGTTGAGCCTTCCTGGCTGATACGCAATAGCCCAAATGTGGTAAGTTGTCCAGGAGATGCTCTGTGGCCGAGAGGCAGTCCTCCTCCATTTCTGTAGCTAGGAGGAGTTTGTCCACATATTATAGGAGAATGGCTTGAGGTGTTTCCTTGTGAAAGACTTGCAAGTCTCCATGAAGAGCTTCATCAAAGAGGGTGGGAGGATTTTTAAATCCCTGTGGAACCCTAGTCCAGGTAGTTGTCCACTGGTGCTTTGATCCAGGTCTGTTCATTCAAAGGCAAAAAATGGGTTGATATCCCTTTGCCAATGGGATACTAAAAAAGCATCTTTTAGGTCCCGCATAGTATATATTTGCCTTTCAGGTGGAATCATACTAAGAAAAGTATAAGGGTTGTCTCATGGGGCCTTGTGCCTTCTGGAAGGTAGCCACCACCATAACCTTAGCCATTTTCTTAGCCTGTCTATCTTCTGGAGTATCTCTATTATTATATATCCTTGCAGAAATCTCTATTAACTCTGAAATAAGTTTACCCTCAAAGCCTTCTATTTTCTGAATCTCCTTTCTAATATCTGGTGTGGACTGGGTTACAGAAGCAATGTTAGTAGCTCACCTATTCTCAGGGCCCTCAGGATCTATGGGGGAGTATGTCCTATATGCTTCCTGTAGCCTTCTAGGAAAGCAGCAGGGGATTCTTTGGGCCCTTGGGTCACTTCACTCACCTTAGACAAATTTGTAGGGCATCAAGCCAGTGGCTGCCTGGAGACCACCCATCAGAGCCTTTTGGATTTCCTCATGTTCCTCTGTGGTGAAGATGGTATACAAGAGTTGTGGACCTAGTCTTTTCATGTGGGCTGATGGATATAGAAGACTGTCTCAAGCCAAAAATCAAAAGCCACACAGCACAGCACACTTCAGGAACTCCAGCTAGCACACTGTGTATATCTTTAGATTGAAATCTCAGACCCGCCACCACACCTTAAGATTTGCCCAGTGACATCGCCTTCAGCCAGGTAGCTGCAGATGCAAACTACAACCTAATAAAACACTGAATATATTGGGAGCCATCTATTCAAATTACCATACCATCTTATTATTAGAAATTTGTAGAGAAAAAGCCTTCCTTAGTATTTAGATCACCAAAATATCTCTACCTGACAACCAGACTTGCTTTATAATACCAATATATATACCTTCAGATTTTATATAACTCATTGATTTGAAATAGCTCCTATTAATAAACTCCATGAAATACGCTTTCTATGAATACAGGCAAAACATGACAACCATTTTGTGGATAATTTTTATTAATACTGTACCAACTGGCAGCACAAGAGACAAAACAGACCCTGAAGGAGGAAGTGGGAATGGATCTGAGACAAGAACACAAGGAATGGAGCCAAGACAAGTTCTGATCAAGGCTCAGGTTTATTCAGGAAGATACAAGCTTATATACAGAAAATAAAACTTTCTTAACAATGCTTATGTGTCTAAAGTCAGCTTCACCAAGGCTGTACGATAAGGCCTCTGTGCCTGGAGACCAAAGACCAGCTGCAGTTCCTGAAAAATACCTCTAACACATTTGGAAACACTTTTTTTTTTTTTTTTTTTGCTTTCACATCATATATATGTATTTAATATCGACTCCACATATAGGAGAGAACATGGACATTTGCCTTCTGCAGTTCCATTCATTTTCCTGAAAATGACATCGTTTTATTACTATTTACAACTGCATTAAACTTCATAGTATGCACATACCAGATTTTCTTTTATTTTTTTAAAATTTTTATTAGCATTTTCCATGATTATAAAAAAAAATCCCATGGTAATTCCCTCCCTCCCCCCCACAATTTCTCCTTTGAAATTCCATTCTCCATCATATTACCTCCCCACCACAATCATTGTACTTACATATATACAATATCAACTTATTAAGTACCCTCCTCCCTTCCTTTCTCTGCCCTGTATGTCTCCTTTTTAACTTATTGGCCTCTGCTACTAAGTATTTTCATTTTCACGCAGAAGCTCAATCATCTGTAGCTAGGATCCACATATGAGAGAGAACATGTGGCGCTTGGCTTTCTGGGCCTGGGTTACCTCATATAGTATAATCCTTTCCAGGTCCATCCATTTTTCTGCAAATTTCATAACTTCATTTTTCTTTACTGCTGGATAGAACTCCATTGTATAAATGTGCCACATCTTCATTATCCACTCATCAATTGAGGGACATTTAGGCTGGTTCCATTTCCCAGCTATTATAAATTGAGCAGCAATAAACATGGTTGAGCATGTACTTCTAAGGAAATGAGATGAGTCTTTTGGATATATGCCTAGGAGTGCTATAGCTGGGTCATATGGTAGATCAATCTTTAGCTGTTTTAGGAACCTCCACACTGATTTCCACAATGGCTGGACCGGATTGCATTCCCACCAGCAGTGTAGAAGGGTTCCTCTTTTTCCACATTCCCTCCAACATTTATGATCATTTGTTTTCATGATGGTGGTCAATCTGACAGGAGTGAGATGGAATCTCAATGTAGTTTTGATCTGCATTTCTCTGATGGCTAGTGACATAGAACATTTTTTTAGATGCTTATATGCCATTCATATTTCTTCCTTTGAGAATGCTCTATTTAGCTCCATAGCCCATTTTTTGATTGGCCTGTTTGATTCCTTATTATTTAACTTTTTGAGTTCTTTGTATATACTAGATATTAATCCTCTATCAGATATATAACTGGTGAAGATTTTTTCCCATTCTGTAGGTTGCCTCTTTGCTTTTTTCACTGTGTCCTTTGCAGTGCAAAATATTTGTAATTTCATGAGGTCCCACTGATTAATATGTGGTTTTATTGCCTGAGCAATTGGGGTTGTATTCAGAAAGTCTTTGCCAAGACCAATATGTTGAAGGGTTTCCCCTACTTTTTCCTCTAGCAGTTTCAGAGTTTCAGGTCTGATGTTAAGGTCTTTAATCCATTTGGACTTAATTCTTGTGCATGGAGAGAGAGAAGAATCTATTTTCATCCTTCTACAGATATATATCCAGTTTTCCCAACACCATTTGCTGAAGGGGCTATCTTTTCTCCAATGAGTATTTTGGGCATTTTTATCGAATATCAGGTGGCTATAGCTGCTTGGGCTTACATCTGATCTACATGTCTTACATCTGATCTACATGTCTGTTTTTGTGCCAGGATAATTCTGTTTTTGTTACTATGGCTCTGTAGTATAGGTTAAAATCAGATATGGTGATACCACCAGCCTTATTTTTGTTGTTCAGTATTATTTTACATATTTGAGGTTTTTTGTGATTCCAAATGAATTTTTGGATTGTTTTTTCTATTTCCATGAAGAATGCTTTTGGAATTTTGATGGGGATTGCATTAAATGTGTAGATTGCTTTTGGTAAGATTGCCATTTTCACAATATTGATTCTTCCAATCCAGGAACAGGGGATGTTTCTCCACTTTTTAGTGTCTTCTGCAATTTCTCGCTTGAGTGTTTTAAAGTTCTCATTGTAGAGATTCTTTACTTCCTTGGTTAGGTTTATTCCAAGGTACTTTATATTTTTGATGCAATTGTGAATGGGAGTGATTCTCTGATTTCATCCTCTGTGTGTTTGTTGTTAGCATATATGAAGGCTACTGATTTCTGTGTATTTATTTTGTATCCTGCTACATTGCTGTAGGTTTTGATCAGCTCTAACAGCTTGCTAGTAGAGTCTTTAGGGTCCTTTATGTATAGAATCATGTCATCTGCAAATAATGATAACTTGATCTCTTCCTTTCCAATTTGTATCCCTTTTATGTGTGTCTCTTGCATTATTGCTATGGCTTAGACTTCCAAAACTATATTAAATAGTAGTGGGGACAGTGGACACCCTTGTCTTGTTCCTGATTTTAGTGGAAAAGCTTCCAGTTTTTCCCCATTTAGTAATATGTTGGCTGTAGGCTTGTCATAAATAGCCTTTATTATATTGAAATATGTTCCTTCTATTCCCAGTCTCTGTAGGACTTTTATCATGAAGGGATGTTGGATTTTGTCAAATGCTTTCTCTGCATCTAATGAGATGATCATGTGATTTTTGTCCTTCAACCCATTTATGTAATGTATTACATTTATACATTTGTATATGTTGAACCATCCCTGCATCTCTGGGATAAAGCCTACTTGGTCAGGGTGAATGATCTTTTTGATATACTCTTGTATTCTGTTTGCCAATATTTTGTTGAGAATTTTTGCATCTATGTTCATGAGGGAGATTGGTCTGTAATTTTCTTTTTTTGTTCTATCTTTGCCTGGTTTTGGTATCAGGGTGATGCTGGCCTCATAGAAGGAGTTTGGTAGAATTCCTTCTTTTTCTATTTCCTGGAAAAGCTTAAGAAGCAATGGTGTTAGCTCTTCCTTAAAGATCTGGTAAAATTCAGCAGTGAATCCATCTGGGCCTGGGCTTTTTTTAGTTGGGAGATTATTGATAACTGTTCGGATCCCTGTCTTTGTTATAGGTCTATTTAAGTGATTAATCTCATTTTGATTTAATTTAGGTAGGTCATATAGATCAAAGAAATCAGCCATTTCTTTCAGATTTTCGTACTTGGTGGAGTATATGCTTTTATAGTATGTCCCTATGATTTTTTGAATTTCTTTGTAATCTGTTGTGATGTTACCTTGTTCATCTCTGATTTTATCAATTTATGTCTCTTCTCTCATTCTTTTGGTCAGATTTTCTAAGGGTTTATCAATCTTGTTTATCCTTTCAAAGAACCAACTCTTTGTTTCATTAATTCTATGGATTGTTCTTTTTGTTTCTATTTCATTAATTTCTGCCCTAATCTTTATTATTTCTTCCTGTCTACTGATTTTTGGTTTGCCTTGTTCTTCTTTTTCCAAGGCTTTAAAGTGAAGCCTTAGGTCGTTTACTTGCGACCTTTCTAATTTCTTAATATAGTCACTTAAGGCTATAAATTTACCTCTTAGAACTGCCTTCATTGTGTCCCAGGGATTTTGGTATGTTGTGTTCTCATTATCATTAGACTCTATAATTTTTTTTTTATTTCCTTCTTGATTTCTTCATTGACCCATTCATCATTTAGTAGTGTATTGTTTAGTTTCCATGATCTTGTGTATGCTCTATAGCCTTTCTTGCTACTGATTTGTAGTTTAATTCCACTGTGGTCAGATAGAATGCAAGGAATTATTTCAATTTTCCTGAATTTGTGAAGATTTGCTTTGTGTCCTAATACATGGTCTATTTTAGAGAATGTTCCATGTGCTGCTGAAAAGAATGTATATTCTGCAGCCTTTGGATGAAATGTCCTGTATATATCTGTTAGGTCCATTCCTTCCATGACCTCATTTAGTCCAGATGCCTCTCTGTTTATTTTTTTCCTGGGATGAACTGTGAATTGATGAGAGTGGGGTGTTAAAGTCACCCACCACCACTGTGTTTGGTGTTATATGTGACCTTAGTTCTAATAGTGTTTGTTTGATGAATTTGGGAGCCCCCATGTTAGGTGCATATATGTTTAGGATTGTAATGTCCTTCTGTTGGAGAGTGCCCTTAATCAATATAAAGTGACCTTCCTTATCTTTCTTGACTAATGTTGGACTAAACTCTACCTTGTCCGATATTAGGATAGCAACCCCTGCTTGTTTTCTAGGCCTATTTGCTTGAAACACCGTCTTCCAACCTTTCACCCTAAGATAATGTCTATTTTTTGTAGAAAGGTGAGTTTCTTGGAGACAACAAATTGTAGGATCCTGCTTTTTAACCCAGTCTGCAAACCTATGTCTTTTCGTTGGGGCATTGATGCCGTTGATATTAAGAGATATTATTGAAAGATGTGTATTTATGTTTGCCATTTTTTTTTTTTTTTGTGGTTCTGTTTCCACCTGTGCTCTCTTCTGTTAACTAGTATTTGAGTATTGCTTGTTTTTTTTAGGTTCCTTATATGTGTGCTTGTCCTTTTCTTTAGCATGGAGGATTCTATCAAGTATTTTCTGTAGAGCTGGTTTTGTCTTCAAATACTCCTTTAACCTGCTTTTGTCATGGAATGTCCTTATTTCTCCTGTATTTGAATGGATAACTTTGCAGGGTAAAGTAACCTTGGTTGACAGTTGTTATCTTTCAGAACTTGGAATATATCACTCCAAGCCCTTCTGGCTTTAAAAGTTTGTGTTGAATAATCTGCTGTAATCCTGATGGGCTTGCTTTTGGAGGTACCATGATTTTTCTCTCTAACTGCTTTCAATATTTTTTCTTTGGTGTGTGTGTTTGGAAGTTTTATTATAATATGGCGAAGAGAGGTTCTTCCCGGGTTTTGTCTGGCTGGGGTTCTAATGGCTTCCTGTATCTTTATTGGCACCTCTTTCCCAAATTGGGGGAAATTTTCTTCTATGAAATTGTTGAAGATGCCTACTATGCCTTTGGAGTGGAATTCTTCTCCTTCTCCTATGCCCTGAATTCTCATATTGGATCTTTTCATAGTGTCCTGAATATCTTGAAAATCCCACTCATACTTTTCTATAAGTTTGTCTTTCTCTTTGTTGGACTGTATTAGATCTGCCACCTGGTCTTCTAGCTTAGATATTCTGTCCTCTCCCTCATCCATCCTACTGGTGAGATTTTCTACAGAGTTTTTTTATTTCATTAACTGTGTTCTTCATTGCTAGTAATTCTGACTGGTTTTTCTTTATTATTTCTATTTCCTTATTTATGTCTTGTATTGCCTTCTTTATTTCATTAAATTGGTGTCCTGTGTGTTCTTTGATTCTTTTGATTTCCTTCTTTATTTCCTCTTTGATTTCCTCTTTGATTTCTTCTTTGATTCTTTTGATTTGTTCTTTCACCTCTTTGAACATATTTATAATCATTCTTTTGAACTCTTTCTCAGGCATTTCCTCTAACTCGCTCTCACTAGAGGAAATTTCTGATGCATTAATACTTTTAGGTAGATTTATATCATCTTGCTTTTTAGTGTTTCTTGTGTTATATTTCTGTGTTTTTGCATCTTAGATTAAGTTAATGCTTGGATTTTCTAGCTAGCTGGGTATTCTTAGCTGTATCAATTGATTTGATGTTATATGTTTTCAGGGTAGGAGCTTAAGGTGTTAGGTGTGGCTCTTAAGACTCTCAGATTATCTACAAAGATGTTCCTAGGGGTTGAGTTTCCCTGCTATGGGAGTATTCAAGCAGGCTGAGTGGAATAAAATACAGGTAGACTCTAAAATTTAACTAAACACTGTACACATTCAATCAAAAACAGCCCCGATTATGTATGCAAAGTAGTCATTATAATGACCAGATCCTCTATCAACTAAGAGGTTAAGATTTCTGGTCTGTTGAGGGATCCAAGTCAGCTTGCGACCAAGTGAGACCCTTCCCTGGTGCAATCCCAGTTACCTTGGATGATTTTGGTCTCAGTCAAGTTCTATCTGGGTTGTTGGGCTGCTGTTCTGATTTCTGGAGCTGGGCACTGGCTTTTCCTGTGGGGCAAAGTGAGCCTGGCAAGTGTGGCCCTGCAGATCTGCACCCCTGCTGCTGGAACTGCTGCTGCTCAAGCTGCCGCTGCTGGGTCTGTAGCCACTGCTGCTGAAGCTGCTGCTGCTGGACCCACCACTGCTGCTGCCTCTGCTGCTGCTGTAACTGCACTGCTGGAGCCACCACTGCTGCTGAAGCTGCTGCTGCTGTGTCCACTGCTGCTGCTGGCACTGAAGTGGCTGCTGCTGGGTCTGCTGCTGCTGCTGCTCCTTGGTCTACTGCTGTTGGGTCTGCCGCTGCTGCCGTGACTGGAGCTGCTACTGCTGGGGCCGCTGTTACTGGTCCTGGAGCCACTGATGTTGCTTCCGAACTCTGCTCCTGCTTGGGTCCTGCTGTTGGGTCAAGTTGGCGTGGCCGGGTCCCGGGACTGCTGCTCTGTTCGCCAGAGGTGGGCTCAGGCGGTGGGGAAGGGGAGGGTGCCGTAGCTGCTCTGGTTCTCTTGCTGTTCCACGTGTTCTTCTACCTTGTGGTCTGCTCCTCCGTTGCTCACTGCCGCTCTCCCTTCATGTTTCCTGAGTTGTGGAGAGCGCGGTGTGAGGGGAAGCTCCCACACCTGGCTTTTCCTGTGGCTGGAGCCGAGTCTGGCTGCTTTCTGGTGCGCCACCCCACAACGGTTGGCCAAGCTGCCGGAGCCCCTTTTGCCGGCCTGTGTAGGCTCTAGATGCTCTGGATCTCTTCTACTTCTCTGCTGCCGCTTCAATTTCCTATACACCTCACTTTTTCGTAAAAGTGTGTATTTTGCTGTGTTTTTTTGGTCTTTTTCCCCCCTAGGCTGCTTTGGTGTGGTACCTACACCACCATCTTAACCGGAAGTCTGAAAGGTTATTTCTTACTATGTTGTACTCTATGTCTAATAGGGGTGGGCATGAGTGTTCTTGTGAGTAACAAGGACCTAAGCCAAAGTAGGCTTCATTTGTTTATTTATTCAGGTATGTGTTTGCATGGTGTGCATGAGGTTGGTATGCATGTTTGCCTGTGTGTGGGCACATGTGTATATGCAGAGGTTAGAGGTTGTCTTTGGGTGTCTCTGCTGCTGTCCACTTTTATTTTTTTTTTTTTGAGATAGGGTCTTTTGTTGACTCTAGAGCTTACCACTTCTGCTAGTTCAACTAGCCAGTAGGTGCCATGGATTCCCTGTTTCCAGCTCACCACCTCTGGAATTGCAGGCACTTTGGAACTTTTATATGGGTGCTGAGGATCCAAACTCAGGTCCTTCTGCTTGTGCAACACATACTTTACTCATTGAGACATCTTCCTAGATCCTAGAGGTTTTGTCTAACCACATGCCCCCAGTTGCTGAAATAGATGAGAATGTGGCACAACAAGCATTGGCTGCTAAAGCACCTGAAAAGATCACATGCAACTTCTGTCTGAGTGTCACTGGCAAAAGCAAGTTACACAGTGTAGTAGTTTGAATAGATGGCCCCCAATATATTCAGTTGTTTATTTGTTTGTAGTTTGCATCAGCTGTCACCTGGCTGGAGGCAATGTCAATGGGTGGCTCTTAAGGTGTGGTGGTGGGTTTCAGATTTCAATGTAAAGATATGCAAAGTGTGCCTAGCTGGAGTTCCTGAAGTGTGCTGTGCTGTGTGGCTTTTTGGTTTTTGGCTTGTACTTCTCTTTCTCTTCTTGGACCTGTGAAGGCAGGCCAGTTTCTTCTGCCATTATGAAACTTTCCCTGGATCTGTACACTTCAATAAATATCCCTTCCTCCATAACTGTGTCTGGTCTGGAAGTTCATCTCAGCAAACCTGAATCTGTCTGCTACACACAGTCCTCCTGCCTTCAAAGAGGGTTGTTCGTTCCATGTTCCTAGAAAACAGAAATATTCATGAATAGCATCAATGATACCCCAGAACTCAAGAAACCTCTTTCCTGGTGGACTGGGCTCTTCTCTCTAAGATGGCTTAGTGGTTAAGGTGGTTGCCTACAGAGCCTAATGACCTGGGTTCAATTCTCCAGTGCCCATGTATAGCCAAATGCACAAAGTCACACATGTATCATTTGCAGTGGCTGGAGGCTCTGGCATGCCTATTCTCTTTGTTTGTCTCTCTTCTATTTCTCTCTGCTTGCAAATAAATAAAAATATTTTAAAAAATTGAGTGTCTGAGCCAGGCATGGTGGTCCACACCTTTAATCCCAGTACTTAGAAGGTAAAGGTAGGGGGATTGCTGTGAGGTTGAGGCCACCCTGAGACTACATAGTGAAATCCAGGTCAATCTGAGCTAGAGCAAGACCCTACCTTGAAGCCCTCCCACCAAAATTGAGTGAATACATGAATATATTGTAATTTAAGTTCCCTCTTTTGTTCTCCTACTCATATTCCACTGAGCAACCTCCTCTTTTGAAGCAGTTAGCTGAGCTTTAGGGTTTTTTATGTTTTATATTTGCAAGGATATGAGGCTGTGGCTGGGTCTCTGCTCACTCTAGGCTCCCAACAGGAGTTTCTGTATAAGACAGCAGATGGATGATGTGCACACTGGATTGGCCTGACCAAAGCAGGAAGTGAGGGGGAATGGTACTGGGTAGATGAAACTCCAGTCAACAAGTAGCAAGGCAGTAAGTAAGTTACCTATGCCCTTCTGCCCAGCCTGACTTTCCTGGGCAGGGCCAGTACATGGGTTGGTTGGGGTTATTTTCCATGAGCATAGTGACTATGGTTTGTTCCTGTCTTAGCAGAGTGAAAGCATTGGAGCTGACATCCAGATCACCACCGCTACTTGCTGGGATGGGACTAGGGCCATCCATGCCTGTTGGGTCTTGGTAGTGAGGCTGTCTACCCAGCTTGTATATGAAGGGACTAAACTGACGCCATGACAGGCTTCAGTAAATTGCCACCCTAACTAGGCCTAAGTTTCCATTTCCTGGAGAGGCAGGCAACACTTCTGGAAAAGGGTGGGGTGCTGATCAGCAGTGACCCTGACATGTGGCCAGAGAAGATAGCCTCCCAGGGGCTGAGTCAGTTCCTGGAGACATGTCCAACCATGCCCAGACATGTCCCTTTTGTGCCTTTTGCAACCCTTTCACGCCTTCCACCCCAACCAATCAAAGACGTACAATTGTAACTGCTGCTTGCCTAGCCAGTCATTTTAAAAGGTCACCTAACCCAGCCTGAAATTCCCTTAGTTGTGCTTAAAAGGAGTCTGCATGCTCCTCTTGGGGTCACCATTTTGCATGAATGACTCCTGCATGCTGGCTGATTCTTCAGAATAAATGCTGTTTGCTTTTACATGCTATTTGAGTCTAGGGTCTTTCTTCAGCGATTTTTGGACCCTTACAGGTAGAGATCCATCCCTAGTCCAGAGCCTTTCAATGTGGGTTTGTGAGGGTTTTGAGAGAGGGATGATTTCCCTTCATGAAGGACATGACCGGAGGCTTAGAGTTGGGCTCTACCAATCCCCCTCCTTTTAGGTTGGAAACAGAAACTTGCTGTGCCACCATCTAGGACAAAAGCTGAGGTTAAAGTAACCCACTTCTGCATTGGAAATGAATTCTTTGTTTCCTGGTTTTGTTGCTGCTATTTTATTTTGTTTTTTGGTGGTAGGATCATATGTAGCCAAGGCTGGCTTCACACTCACTTTGTGGCTGAGGATGACCTTAAACTTCTGCCTCCATAACCTGGGTGCTGAGATTATAGGAGTCACCACTGTATCTTCTTTCATGTGGTGTTAACGGTCAGATGTGGGGCTTCTTGCATGCTAGTTGGGCATTCTACCACCTGAGCCATATCCCTAGCAATGTCATCTTTACAAACCTGTTTTCTTGTTTGGTAGGTTCTGGATTCCAGGTGAACCCAACAATATCGGGAACAATAAACACTATGCCAGTATAGAATATCCTTGCTCCAGTCCTTGAATGATGCTTCCTGTGACAATAAACTCCTCTTCATCTGTAAGCGGCCCTACATCCACTCAGATTCATGATGGGATTGGCCCCACACTCACCGTTTGAGTGCCAAGTCTTGCTAAACTTGTAGAAATGCTGCTCTCCCCAGACTTCAGAGCACTTTGTACCTGTTTTCTTTTTTTTAAATGATCCAAATTGCATCCTAGAGTCCATCAGCCTTGGCTGGGGATTATCTGACATGAGAGGGGCAGCTGGGATGGAAACGACTTGGGTTATATGGGTGATACTCTGGAGAAGACTTAGATATCCCCTCTGCCTCAGTAAGGCAGGTCAAGACCCCAGATATGCAGGGGCATCTTGGGTCTTCCTGTTCCTTCCAAGAAGCCTCAGCTGCATATGAAAATTACATAGAAATGACCAGTGTTTGAGGAGAGACATATTTAACCAAGCTTAAATATTGTACAACCTATACACATATCAGAACACCACATGGTGATCCATCAATGTGTATAAATTTCTTTCTTTCTTTCTTTCTTTTTTTTGAGAGAGAGAGAGAGAGAGAGAGAGAGAGAGAGAGAGAGAGAGAGAGAGAAAGAGGCAGAAAGAGAGAAGAGTGCCAGGGCCTCCAGCCACTGCAAATGAACTCTGGATGCACCTGCCCCCTTGTGTATCCGGTTTACGTGGGTCCTGGAGAATCCATCCGAGGTCCTTTGGCTTTGCAGGCAAGCGCCTTAGCTGCTAATCCATCTCTCCAGCCCTACATTTTATATTTTTGAATACATAAAAGTGATTTGAAATTGGGATGGGGAGGTGGCTTAGTGGTTGAAGGTACTTGCTTGTGAAACCTGGTGGTTGGGGTTTAATTCCCTCGTTCCCACATAAGGCCACACAGAGTGGTGGCATGCATCTGGAGTTTGTTTACAGTGGCTAGAGGCCAAGGCCCTGGGTCACTTATTCCCTTCTCTCTCTCTCTCATTGCAAATAAATTAATAGGAATATAAAAGTTGGGCTGGAGAGATGGCTTAGTCGTTAAGGTGCTTTCCTGAAAGCCTAAGGACCAAGGTTCAATTCCCCAGAACAGCATGTAAGCCAGATACGCGAGGTAGCACATGTGTCTGGAGTGTATTTGCAGTGGCTAGAGGTCATGGAATGCCTCTTCTCTCTCTGTGTGTTTCTCTGAAATAAATAAAATATTTTTTAAAAAAGAAAAAAAAATTTAAAAAAATAAACTCCTGAAGGTGATTAACTCCTATAGCAAAGTAGCAGGATACAAAATCAATGCACAAAAATTGGTAGCATTTCTGTATGCAAATGACAAAGACACAGAAAAAAAAATAAAGGACATAGTCCCATTTTTAATAGCAACAACAACAACAAAAAATACCTTGGAATAACGTTAACCAAGGAAGTAAAAGATCTATACAATGAAAATATAAAAACTCTCAAAAAAGAAATTGAGGAGGACTTGAGAAGATGGAAAGACCTCCCATGCTCCTGGATAGGCAGAATTAACATTGTGAAGATGGCAATCCTACCAAAGGCAATATATATATTTAACACAATTCCAATTAAAATCCCTACAGTGTTCTTCACAGAGATAGAAAAAATGATCTCAAATTTCATATGGAAAGGCAGAAGGCCTCGCATATCCAAACATATCCTCAGCAAAAGAAATACCTCTGGTGGCATCACCATACCTGATCTAAAGCTATACTACAAAGCCATAGTAATAAAAACAGCATGGTACTGGCATAAAAACAGGAGTATAGACCAATGGAATAGACTTGAGGACCCGGATTTTGGGTCCAGCAACTATAGCTATTTGATATTTGACAAAGGCCCAAACAATATAGGCTGGAAAAAAGATAGCATCTTCAACAAATGGTGCTGGACAAACTGGATAACCACATGCAGGAAACTAAAACTTGATCCACACATTTCACCATGCACTACACTCAAATCCAAATGGATCAAAGACCTCAACATAAGACCAGAAACTCAAATACTACTGGAAGAAAATTTAGGAAGTACTTTCCATGATATAGGAATGGAAAAAGACTTCCTGAACAAAACCCCAGTGGCTCAAGTTCTTAAACAGTCACTCAACCAATGGGATCACATGAAACTGAAGAGTTTCTTTACAGACAAGCATATAGTAAGCAAAGCCAATAGAATACCCACAGAGTGGGAGAAAATATTTGCAGGTTATCCAACTGATAGAGGCCTTATTTCTAGAATTTACAAAGAACTCAAAAGTCTAAACAATAAGAAGACAAATACCCCACTCACAAAATGGGGTGCAGAGTTGAACAGGCAATTCACAGAAGAAGAAATACAAATGGCAAACACACACTTAAGAAAATGTTCATCATCCCTAATCATCAGAGAAATGCAAATTAAAACAACTATGAGATTCCACCTTACCCCAATAAGGATAGCCAACATCAAACAGTCAAATGAAAATAAATGCTGGCAAGGATATGGAGAAGCAGGGACACTCATTCACTGTTGGTGGGAATGCAGGATGGTACAACCACTCTGGAAAGCATTATGGAGACTCCTTAAAAAGCTGATTATAGAGATACCAACAGACCCAGTTATTCCCTTACTGGGCATCTACCCTAAAACCTTCAAACCAAAGGCCAGAGAGATTTGCTCAACCATGTTTGTAGCAGCTCAATTCTTAATAGCTAAAAGCTGGAATCAACCCAGATGTCCATCATTAGAAGAATGGATAACAAAGATATGGTATATCTACACAATGGAATTCTATACAACAGTAAGAAAAAACGACACAAAGAAATTTGAGGAAAAATGGTTGAACCTGGAACAGATCATTCTCAGTGAACTTACCCAATCACAGAAAAAAAAATTGACACATAGTCTCACTCATCTACAACACCTAACCTGAATCTACCCAAGATACCTTACATACTCAGCAAACACCTCATGGACTAGACAATAGGATGGAAGGGAGGGCAGGGAGGGCATCGAAGGGTGGAAAACAGTAATCTGGACCCAAACGGCATTGGTACCATAAAATTCTACTTCCTAAAAGACAGACCAAATGGCTGAACCTTCACTAGACCTTTACAGGAAACACCTGAACCACAAGACACTGGAGAGGGTAGGATCAAAACTAACCTAAATCTTCTACATCTTCCCTCCCTCCCTCTCCCCCTCTCCCCTCTATCTCTCTCCTCTCTAACTCTTGTATATTAGTTATGTTTTTCCTCAATTTATTAGTGGGCACTGGCCTGTAACTCCCACTTCCAGATTGGGGCTACCTTCCACAATGAGCTTTTGATCAGAGAAACCTACAAGGTTTCCCAAAACAATGACAGACTTCTGTCAGAGGATTTGATGACCCAATTGCTAAAGACTCCACATGCAGCTGATATGCAAAATCGAACGGCATGGCTGGAAGCCAGGAGAGAGTCAGTCCCCAGACAGTCAGCGTGTCTAGTGCCAGAAGGCCCTACATGGGCGACTGGGGGAAATGACCAAGATCTGTCCAAGCAACTCATTGTCTAATCTAATTAGCAACAAATAACCTGACGTGATGCCCACACAAGTGCAATAGTGGCACACAGCCATGGTGAGGAACCAACTACTCTTGATTTGGCTAACTGATCCATTCAGTGGTACTAGACCCATAGCTGGAGCTGGGAAACAAGTCAGAACCATACCCAAACACAAGCCCACTCTACAATATCAAGCTATCATCAATCATGGGGTACAAGAGGGCCTACACCTATCAATCTGTCTACCAAAAAAGTAAGTGTTATTTCAATTTTCTGGGTGCTAACTTACTCTCCGTTGGAGAATCTGCTTCTCTTTTTCAGATAGATGCAGATCCTATGGAGAGAGCTGCCCCAACATACCTCAAAAGGGGCCCAACTGAAACTAAGGACAAATGGTGAAACAAGCAAGGGTGATGTTTTCCTGTGAACCGGATACCAGCACACAGGGGAAGGAGACCAACGCAGAGAAAAATCAACTCCTACCAAATCAGAGAGCCAGAGCCTCAGAGGCCCCCAACACCTCAGCACTGAAGCAGACCAAAAATGAACCCAACATGGCTCAGGGAAATTTTGCGGAAGAGGGGGCAGAAAGAATGTCAGAGTCACATGTTGGGTCATGATTTGCAGAGACATTTAGCATACCAATAACTGGGGACTAACTCCACAATGCACGACCCATTTACATCAGCAAGGAGGGTCTAATGGGAGGGGGTAGATCATAGATGAGCCTAAACAATGGTACCAAACTGCCTGTATTTGATGAAAAGAAAACTAATAAATCAAATTAAAAAAAAAATAAAAAAAGAAAAAAATTAAAAATTAAAAAAAATAACTTGAAATTAAAAATGAATGAACAAAATCTGAGTAGCTTTAAGCCAACCAAGTGATTCTTTTCCTACTGATACTTGGTGTTTTTTTTTTCCAGTGAATCCTCAGAATTTCCACATACATGTTTAGTGCAGGCAGGCTCTTTTTCCATGGGAACATCTCTGTTCTTGGTGACCTGTTGATTGCTCTCTTCACCCTCTTTTGCTGAAGTTGGGATCCCTTTTTATCTTGAGTAAGTTAATCCAGTGCCAGTTGGATCTGACAGGGTCTTCTTCTTTTGAGCAGAGCACCCTTTCTCTGCCTGCCACAATGTCCCCAATCTGTTGCTGCTCAACTCTGTTGCCAACCCTCCCTTGTGCCATCACTATACCCAGTGTCTTCTTCATCAGGCCAGGCTTCCCACACCTCCTCTCCTTTGTACTTTCTGTCTTCTGGCCAGTGCAGAAGTAGTCTTTCCTTTCAAATGCTTCCTGGGTTAAGGCTTTCTTCCAACCAAGTACACATTTTCATTCTTGGTGGTACCTGTGAAATTAACAACATGAATTTTAAAATTTTTATTTTATTTTTAAAATATTTTCTCATCTAAACTATGTTTGTTGCTTTTATTTCCCCAGTGCTTTGGAATATTAGCTGTTCCATGGGTTTGGGGGCAGTCTGGCACCTGTTTCTCCTCCCCGCACAAAGAGCCCTGGCTTCTGGTATTACTTGTACTATTCCTGACTCAGCCCAGGACCGCCATGCTTTCTTCATGTGCCCCACCTGCTCAGGGAGTCGACCCCCCCCCCCCCACGACCTCCTTCCTGGGTGTCAGACCCTCTTTTCTCTTTTCCACTACAGGCTTCCCCTGCTCTCTGTCCCAAGGAAAATGCCTTTTTCATTTCCTCCCTCCTTTTCTTCTTCTAATCTTACATTTATTCCTTCCCCTCTCCCACCATCTTTTAAAATTTAAAAAATTTTTTTAATTAACAACTTTCATGATTGTAAACAATATCCCATGGTAATTCCCACCCCACTTTCCTCTTTAAAACTCCACTCTCTATTATATCCCCTCCCCCTCTCAATCAGTCTCTCTTTTATTTTGATGTCATCAACTTTTCCTCCTCTTATGATGGTCTTGTGTAGGTAGTGTCAGGCACTGTGAGGTCATGGATATCCAGGCCATTTTGTGTCTGGAGGAGCACGTTGTAAGGAGTCCTACCCTTCCTTTGGCTCTTACATTCTTTCTGCCACCTCTTCCTCAATGGATCCTGAGCCTTGGAAGGTGTGATAGAGATATTGCAGTGCTGAGCACTCCTCTGTCACTTCTTCTCAGCATCATGGTGCCTTCTGAGTCATCCCAAGGTCACTGCCATCTGAAAAGAGAAAGTTCCTTAAAGAAAAAGTGAAAGTAACATTAATATATGGGTATGGACATTAAGAGAGGTGCTTACTGGGCAGTTTAATGAGTATAGTATATACATTTAGCCAGACAGCAGACATACCTCTAGGGCTTATGACTACCCCTGTTGTAGGTTTTTAGTATCAAGGATGTATTCCCTCCCATGGAGCGGGCCTCCAGTCAAATTAGAGGGCAGTTGGTTTTCCCCAAACAGATGTGCCACTATTGTACCCGTTGGCTCATTTGGCCTGTTTGGCCAAATATAAGGCTTGCAGTGTCCACGGTGGAGTATCTTCACTGGTGATTTCCCTCTCTCCCATTGAACTGCATGCAGTGTGGCTTTTTCCAGCTCTGTCAGCTGGTCAACATAGAGGAGGTTTTCAGCTCAGTTCCAGCAGGATTTCTCAGTGATCTTGCAGCCCAAGTATGTGCAGTCTTCAGCAATAGGGTCTTACAATCTCTTCCTGGTGGGAAACCAAGGGCACTGGCAATGGCTTGTAATGTTTTGGGGGCATCAGGGATCTTCCTGGCCAACAACTCACTGGAAGGTATCCCAGCCCTGGCACTGAAAATTTTCTAATAACAATCTATGGCTCCTGTGTATTCCATTGTCCAAAAAAGTAGGTTTCTATATGATTTATTTATATCCTTTTAGATTTGGATTAGCCTCCCTGTATCTTTCCTTTACTCAATCTCTTCCCCTGACCTCACTTAAGCCTTTTCACTACCATTAATCTATTCTTCTACTTACATATACACAATACCATCCTATTAAGTCCCCATCTCCCTTCCTTTCTATTCCCTTTATATCTCCTTTCTAGCTTACTAGCCTCTGCTACTGAATTATCTTCTTACTCACACAGAAGTCCAATCATCTGTATCTAGGATTCACATATGAGAGAGAACATGTGACATTTGACTTTCTGGACCTGGGTTACCTCACTTAGTATAATCCTTTCTAGATCCATCCATTTTCCTGCAAATTTCATAACTTCATTTTTCTTTGCCGCTGTGTAGAACTTCATTGTGTAAATGTACCATATCTTCATTATCCACTCATCAGTTGAGAGACATCTAGGCTGGTTCCATTTTCCAGCTATTGTGAATAGAGTGGCAATAAATATGGTTGTGCAAGTATCTCTAAGGCAGTGAGATGTGTCCTTAGGATATATGCCTAGGAGTGTTATAGCTGGGTGATATGGTAGATCTATTTTTAGCTGTCTTAGGAACCTCCACACTGATTTCTACAGTGGCTAGACCAGATTACATTCTTACCAACAGTGTAGAAGGGTTCCTCTTTTTCTACATCCATGCCAGCATTTAACCCTCCATCTTTTTTTAATCACAGACTGAATGATTCTACTTTTGAGAAACAGGTTAACCAATTAATGATAGTCAATGTGTTTTTAAAAGGAGGATTTTTCATATTCTATATGAATTTAAAGCAAAAGGGTTCCACAGGTCTTCTGAGGAAGAGACAGGTAAACTAAGCCTTGTGTGTGAGTTTGTGTGCATATGCCTGTGGAGGCCAGAGGGTGAAGTTCGGTATCCTCTTCCATTTTTTTTTAAACAAACCACCTCTCCAGTCCCCAAACATTTTTTTTTTTATTAAATAGTTTTGTATTCAGTAATTACAGTCAGTTTGGTACCATTATTAGGCTCATCCATGACCTTCCCCCTCCCCTTGGCCTCTCCTTGTTGAGGTATATGGGTCATGCATTGTGGAGTTAGCCCACAGTTATGGGTGAGATAAATGTCTTGCATATCATGACCTAACATGTGGCTCTGACATTCTTTCTGCCCCCTCTTCTGCAAAAATTTCCTGAGCCATGTTGGGTTCATTTTTGGTCTGCTTCAGTGATGAGGTGTTGGGGGTCTCTGGCGCTCTGGCTTTCTGATTTGATAGGAGTTGATTTTTCTCTGTGTTGATCTCCTTCCCCCTTGTGTTGGTATCCGGTTTATCAGGAAAACAGCACTCTTGCTTGTTTCACCAATTTTTCTTAGTTTCAGCCAGGGCTATTTTGAGGTATGATGGGGCGACTCTTTCCTTATCTGAAAAAGAGAAGCAGATTCTCCAATGGAGAGTAGGTTAGCACCAGGACAAATGAGATAACCCTTACTTTTTTATAGAGATATAAATAGGTGTAGACCCTCTTGTAGCCCATTATTGATGGTAGCTTGATACTAGAGAGCAGGCTTATGTTTGGATATGGTTCTGACTTGTTTCCCAGCTCCAGCTATGGGTTCCATACCACTGAGGGAATTGGTTAGCCAAATCAAGAGAAGTTGGTTCCCCACCATGGCTGTGTGCCACTATTGCACTTGTGTGGGCATCACACCAGGTTATTTGCTGCTAAGTAGGTTAGACCATGAGTTGCTTGGACGGAAACTGGTCATTTTCCCCCAGTCGCCTGTTGGCAGCTATGAGCCTAACCTCGGCCATGTTGACAGAAACCGCCATATAGCAAGTTAAGTTTCTATATCCTCATCTAAATTCTCAGTTACCAGAAATGAAGAAATCATACACTTGGGTGATATTTCCCCCCCTCCTTGCTGCTACTAATTGATAAAGAAACAGAGGCATTGCAGTTTAGCCAGTAACTCTGTGATCTTTGGCCTGATTATGTCCCCTTCCCCCTACAGTCTTATATAAACCTACATGTAAAAATAAAGTCTTGAGGCCTTGACAAGAAACTCAGCTCGGTCTCCTTCCTTGTGTCTGTTTGCCTCTTCCTATTCAGGTTAACTTCCCCTCAGGTCCTTGTTTGACTTCCTGCTGGCCGGGGCAGTCGCCCATGTAGCACCTTCTGGCACTAGATGCGCTGACTGTCTGGGGACTGACTCTCTTCCAACATCCAGCCATGTCATTCCATTAGTCATGTCAACCACATAAGCAGTAGGGTCTTACCACTAACCTTTGGTGGGTCATCAAGTACTCTGACAGAAATCTGCCTGTCTTTTAGGAAACCTTGTAGGTCTCTGTGATCAAAAGCTCATTGTGGATGATAGCCACATGCTGGTACTGGGAGTTACAGGTCAGTGTCCACTGAGAGAAGGAGGAAAAAAGATAACTAATATACAAGAGTTAGAGAGAAGAGTGAGAGAGAGAGAGAGAGAGAGAGAGAGAAGGAGAGGAAGGTAGGGAAGATGTAGAAGATTAAGGTTAGTCTTCATGATACCCTCTCTGGTGGCTTGTGGTTCAGGTGTTCCCTGTAAGGGCCTGGTGAAGGTTCAGCCATTTGGTCTGCCTTTTAGGAAGTAGAATTTTGTCGTACCATTGCCATTTGGGTCTAGATTTGTGTTTCCTACCCCTTTAATGCCCTTCCCTCCCTCCCCATCAATCCTAGTGTCTAGTCCATGAGATGCTTGCTGGGCCCATACAGTTTTTAAAATTTATTTATTTAAGAGAGAGGGAGAGAAAGAGGCAGATATAGAGAGACAATGGGTGTGCCTGGGCTTCTAGCCATTGCAACCGAACACCAGATGCATGTGCTCCCTTGTGCATATCTGGCTTACATGGGTCCTGAAGAATTGAACCTGGGTCCTTTGGTTGTGCAGGCAAGCGCCTTAACCACTAAGCCATCTCTCCAGCCCTCTTCCTCCATTTTTATCCACCTTCCTTATTGAGACAGTCTCTCAATTTAGCCTAGGACTCACTATTTTGACTAGTCTATTTGTCCAGCTTGCCCCAGGGATCCATGACTCTGCCTCCTGAGTGCTGGGATTACAGGCAGGCTGCCCTGCTGCTCCGGTAATTCCATGGCTGCAGAAGATCAGCATTCGGGTCCTTACACTTGTGCCACAACCACTTTATCAACTGCACTAGCTCCCTAGCCCCTCTTCCATCAGCTTTTAAAACATTTATTTACTTATTTATTTTAATGAGAGAGAGAGGGAGAGAAGGAGAAAGAGAGAATGGGTTTCTGGTTCTATAAAATGCTCCACACCCATCATCTGCATTTTCCACCCCTGTCTAGAATCAACCATCTCTAAGGAGCTCTGCCCCCAGAGAAGAGAACGGTGGGTGTGTGTGACTTTTAGGCTGAGGCTGAGGCTAGTGTGTGGGGTACTTAGGGAGAAGGGGCTAAGGAGAAGAGGAAGAAAATAGAGCCCAGGGTTTCTGGACTCCTGAGACCCATAGGGGAGGGGCCGGGTGGGCAGGCAGGTTTCCACATAGTCAGTAAGGAGGAAGGCAGGGCTATGAGGTGGTGAGGAGGTCATGACCTTGTCACGAGCACATAAGTTTGTGGTTAGCACAGCTTTGCTTCCACTGTTGCTGCTGGCTAGCAGGACAGTCCTTCTGGGGCAGGTTGTGTAAGCTGTGTTGGAGGATGAAGAACTCAGAGATGGATGGAGATGTGGCTCACTTCTGCACTGACAACCAATGTGTCTCCCTGTACACTCAAGGTGAGGCCACTACCTGTACCCTACTATCTGAGTCTTTATTTAATAGGCCAGAGAGCTGAGCTCTTTCCTGCTTGTAGAGGACCAGAGCCCTGGGCATCTGATAGCTTACCTACCACAGGCTCTCCATGATTCTTTTCTACCAAGGACAGAAACTTGACAACAGGTGTTACATGGACTTGATTTAGAACCCCACTTCTGCACACTGGCTATTAGTGGATGCACCGCTTGTCTGAAACCACGATTGGTAATATTCTAAGCCCAGTGAAAGCTCCAGGAGTGCCCCATGCTTTTGGGTTGGAAGGTAATGGTGTGGCCCCCTAAGAGCTGTGACCCTTGTTTTGGTCAAAGTTAGTAAGCCTGCCTGGGACCCCAAGGTCTGGTCCCACATGCTCTGTGCCTTCCTTTCCTCCTTCCTTTTCCTCCCCCCATTCCAACCACACTATAACCTTCTTCTCTATGCTTGGTCCTGAATTCCAGTGCCATCGCAGCCTCCTTGGGTTCAGACCCAAGTGCCAGGGTCTCAGACCGTTCCTTGGCCTTGTGCCATTGCCATCATGCCTGCAGTGAACACTGGTGAATGATTTGCGATGCTCCCCCCTTCCCGGAGCCACTCAGCCCCCTGGATAGGCCAGAAAACTGGGTGAGAGAGGCTGACCAGACCAGGCTGCCTGGCAGCCTCTCATCCCTGACCCTTGCTTCTCTCCTACAGGGATGGACTCTGCACCAGCAGCTCCTATAGCCACCCGGATGCCAAAGTACATCCAGGCCACCCTGGCATTCATGGTTATAACTGTGGCTTCCTCTCTCCTGGCTCTTTTTGTGGTAGGTAAGTTACCAGGTGACCTGAGCCCCACTGATACTCCTTGTGCAAAGGATCCCAGGGACCCAGATGGCACACGCTCTGGGCTCTTCTGCTCCCTGAAGCACCTCATTCCACCACCACCTTAGGCCCAACCACAGCTTTCCTGGGAACAGCCAGAGTCTACTCTGCAAGGGGTGGCTACCACAAACAGAGACTTTCTAGAGGAACTCTAGAAGTGGCAGCTGCCTATTTCTGGAACACAAGCTGGTATAGGGTTCCCTGTCCTCCCAGGTCTATTAGGACTAGGGATGGTGCTGACTCAGGCATGACTATTTCAGTTCTACAGTCCCCAAGACGCATACTGGACAAAGATCCTTCTTGGTAAGAATTTCCAGCTTTGCTTCTGGGAGACAACACTACTGGGCAGTTGCCTATAGAACCCAACACTGAGTAGCCACAGCATAACAGGACTGGGGGAAATGGGACACTGCATCGCCCAGATCCTAGGCCAACTTCTCCTCTACCATCCTAGATCCCTGAATGGCTTCTACCTCGGGGCTGGAGAGACGGTTTCATGGGTAAAGTGCTTGTGTGTAAGCATGAGGACCTGAGTCTGCACCCTCAGCAGCTACATAAAGCGGGACATGGTGGCACACGGCTGGACTCCAGCTCTGGAGAGGCAGAGATCAGGAATCCCTAGGGCTCACTGGTTAGCTAGTTTAGCCAAATCAGTGAGCTTTAGGTTCATCAAGATATCCTGTTCCAAAGAATGAAATAGAGAGCAGCTGAGGAGGATTCCCAACATTCACCTCTGCCTCCACATACACAACACACACACCCCACAGTACACTCACCCAATCTTTTTTTTTTTTTTTTTTGAGGTAGGGTCTCACTCTGGTCCAGGCTGACCTGGAATTAACTCTGTCATCTCAGGGTGGCCTTGAATTCATGGCAATCCTCCTACCTCTGCCTCCCAAGTGCTGGGATTAAAGGCCTGTGCCACCATGCCCGGCTCACCCAATCTTAATATGCATAAATGCATGCACACACACACAACAACAACAACAAAAAGTGAAAAAAAAAAAAAAAGAAAAGAAAATAGACTTTCGTTTCCAGGCCTGAAACAGCCTCTTTGTTTTTTTTTTTTTTTTTTTTTTTTTAATGAGAGAGAGAGAGAATTGGCATGCCCTGGCCTCCAGTCACTGCAGTAGAACTCCCGACACGTGTGCCATCTTGTGCTCATGGGCAACCTCACACACTTGCATTACCTTGTGCATCTGGCTTATGTGGGATCTGGAGAGTAGAACATAAGTCCTTAAGCTTCACAAGCAAGCACTTTAACCACTAAACCATTTCTACAGTTCCCAGTCTCTTTTTTTTTAATTTAATTTTTATTTAATTTATTAGTTTTCTTTTCAGTAAATGCAGGCAGTTTGGTACCATTATTTAGGCTCATCTATGATCTACCCCTTCCCATTAGACCCTCCTTGTTAATGAAAATGGGTCGTGCATTGTGGAGTTAGCCCCAAGTTATTGATATGATAAATGTCTCTGCAAATCATGACCCAACATGTGACTCTGACAGTCTTTCTGCCTCCTCTTCCGCAAAATTTCCCTGAGCCATGTTGGGTTCATTTTTGGTCTGTTTCAGTGCTGAGGTGTTGGGGGCCTCTGAGGCTCTGGCTCTCTGCTTTGGTAGGAGTTGATTTTTCTCTGCGTTGATCTCCTTCCCCTTTGTGCTGGTATCCGGTTCACAGGAAAACATCACCCTTGCTTATTTCGCCAGTTGTCCTTAGTTTCAGTTGGGCCCCTTTTGAGGTATGTTGGGGCAGCTCTCTTCTTAGGATCTGCATCTATCTGGAAAAGAGAAGCAGATTCTCCAATGGAGAGTAAGTTAGCACCTGGAAAATTGAGATAAGACTTACTTTTTTGATAGACAGTATGGTAGGTTTAGGCCCTCCTATACCCCATGATTGATGGTAGCTTGATATTGAAGAGTGGGCTTGTGTTTGGGTATGGTTCTGACTTGTTTCCCAGCTCCAGCTATGGGTCTAGTACCACTGAATGGATCAGTTAGCCAAATCAAGAGCAATTGATTCCTCACCATGGCTGTGTACCACTATTGCACTTGTGTGGGCATCACATCCGGTTATTTGTTGCTAATTAGGTTAAACAATGTGTTGCTTGGACAGATCTTGGTCATTTCCCCCAGTCGCCTATGTAGTGCCTTCTGGCACCCAGTCTCTTTTTTAAAATAGCTTTATTGAGGCATAATGGACATATATGTTATGCACATATTTAAAGTATACAATCTAATGATGAATTTTGATGTATGTATGTGTTATAAAACCATAACAATTAAAATAAGGAACACATTTGTCATCGATCCTTCAAGTTTACTTCTGGCCCTATGCCATCCCTCCCTCCTTCCTTCTTCCTTCAGTCCTAGTCACGCCTGTGACTAAAGATCAATTTGTTTTTTCTAGAGTTTAATATACAAGGGATCATACAGGGGCTGGAGAGATGACTCAGGGGCTGGAGAGATGACTCAGCAGTTAAAAACATTTGCTCGCAAAGCCTGATGCCTGGTTTTGATTCCCCCATACCCATGTAAAATCAGATGCACAAGGTTACACATGCATCTGGAGTTTGTTTGCAGTGGCAGGAAGATCTGGCCCTGACATGCCCATTCTCTCTCTCTCCCTGAAAATTAATAAAAATTTTAAAAAGGTATCAGGGCTGGAGAGATGGCTTAACAGTTAAGGTGATTGCCTGAGAAGACTAAGGACCCAGGTTTGATTCTCCAGATCCCGCATAAGCCAGACACACAATATAGCACATGTGTCTGGAGTTCAATTGCAGTGGCTAGAGGCCCCAGTGTGCCTATTTTATCTCTCTCCCTTTCTCTCCATCTCAAATAAAAATAAATAAATAAATAAAGATATGTGCCACCACACCCAGCTTATAAAAAAAAGGCATCATACATTTTGTCCTCCTTTTAAATCCTTTACCTGTCATGTGATTTGTGATAAATTTATATATACATTTGTGATAAATATATATATATATATATATATATATATATATATATTTAGAGGCTGAAGAGATGGCTTAGTAGTTAATGTGTTTGCCTGCAATGCCTAACAACCTGGGTTTGATTCCTTAGTGTCTAGATAAAGCAAGATGAACAAAGTGGCACATGCAACTGGAGTTTGTTTGCAATGGCTAGGGGCCCTGGTACACTCATGCTCTCTCTTTCTGTTTGTAAATAGATATCTAAAATATATTTTTTAATAAAATATTTGTTGGTGCTAGGGACAAACCCAGGGCTTAATGCATGCTAGCCAATCACTCTACCACTCAGCCTCACACTCAACCTGAAAATACTTTTTCTTATTTGGTGATTTATGTTTTCATTCTCTTAACAAGATTTTAATTTTGGTCTAGCCAGAAAAAGGGCCAAGTCCCAGGACAGGTTGCCACAACTTCTAGAAGCAGGGCTAGGTAGCAGCTAAAACGTTGTCTGCTGAACCTAGAATTAAGAGCACTTTTCTAGGGGGCTGGGGATATGGCTCGGTGAGTAAAGTGCTTGTAGTACAAGCAGGGGAATCTGAGTTCAAAACCCCCAGAACCCATATAAAATCCAGGAGTAGAATTAGTGACTATTGAGTGCTCAGCACTAAATGAGACAATTCTATCATGTCTCCTAAGGCTCAGGGAATGTTGTGGAAGAAAGGGTGGAAAGAATATGTGAACAAGAGGACGAGGACGAGTGCTTTGAAATGCTGTCATCAGCGTGAGGTGGCTGTTGTAGTTATGGCCTCACAGCAACTGTCATTAACTGCACAAGACCTGCACATCAACATTTTATCATGACTGATAGAGGAGGAAGAAAAATATTTTAGTTTTTATTAAATCATATATATTTAATACATATGTATGAATGTATATGTGTGTGTGTATGTATATATGCTGGGGCTTGAACACAATGCCTTGTGCATTCTAATAAAACATGAGCCATACTAGTGAGCTGCACCCCAACTCCTACCATTTTTTTGTCTTCCTATAATGGATCATTTGGTCTTGTATTTCAGCAAACTTGGCCTAACTCAAGGCTGCAAAAATTGTATAGTTTTGAGTTTTACATTTAAGCATTGTTGTCTAGTTGTGTGAGACATGGCTAAGCCCCTTTGTTTTCTTACACATAAGCTATTTCAGCAATATTTGTGGAAGAGGTTATTCTTTCTTCATGCTTTCACATGGTTGAAAAACATTTGTGTGTGTATATGTCTGGATTGGTTGTGTGGATCTGTCTGTCTGTCTTGATTAGGTAAAATCTATGATTCCACACCCTCAAAAGCCACCTGGCCCTGCCTCATTGCAGTGGCTGAGAACTCACCCACCACAAGGGAGAGCACAGGAGTGACATGTACAGCCTCCAGACAGGTGGCTTGCCTCCTTGGGGTTTGTTCTCTATTGCTGTGGGGAAGCTAGAATCTAGAGAGATGGGTCCTTGCTCACAAGGCAAGTCAAGGCTGATGTTTAGACCAGAGGCAGGTGGATGGAATGGGAACCTTGCAGATTAAAGGTGCTTCAGATGCTCCTTGAAAGATGCAGGAGACTTCTTCTGGTTGTACCATCTAGTTTTGGGATTCTAGCTCTTTGAAAGGCCATCTCAGGTGAGGCTTAATGTCACCTCAGAGGGCATGACATGTCTCCACCCAGGGTATGGACTGAACATACTTCCTCTTGGAACATCTGTTTTTTCCAGCATGAAATTTGTAACCCGGAAGTTTATGTTTAGCATATGTGTTTAGAAAGTAAGAAGGGTAGCTGGGCGTGGTGGCGCATGCCTTTAATCCTGGCACTTGGGAGGCAGAGGTAGGAGGATCACTGTGAGTTCAAGGCCCCCCGAGACTACATACAGAATTACAATTTCAGGTCAGCCTGGGCTATAGTGAGACCCTACCTTGGCAGGGGTGGGGAGAGGAACTTCATGCTTGGTGCATGCTCAAATACTAAACATGGGTTTTTTTGGGACTGTATCAGACAGCTTCAGGTTTGCTGAGATGAACTTCCAGACCAGGCACAGTTATGGAGGAAGGGTATTTATTGAAGCTTACAGATCCAGGGGAAGTTCCATAAATGGCCGAAGAAGCTGGCCTACCTTCACAGGACCAAGCAGAGAGAGAGAAGTACAACCCTAAAGATCAAAAGCTACAGCACACTTCAGGAATTCCAGCTAGGCACACTTTGCATATCTTTAGTTTGAAACCTGAAACCCACCACCACACCTTAAGATCCACCCAGTGACATTGCCTCCAGCCAGGTAGCCAGCAGATGCAAACTACAAACAAACAACTGAATATATTGGGGGGCATCTATTCTATTCAGACCACCACAGGGACCTACTTCCTTTTTTGTAAGGAACCATTACTGACAAGATTTTAGTAGAACTAAGGCTTCAGCTGCTCCAAGTGGTATAGCCAGCAGTTCCAGGTTAGCAATTACAGTGGTGGTCACCCAAGCCTTACCACACAATGGCTAGCTTAGAGCAGGCCAGAGCATCAACTCATATACATTAGCTATCGACTTCATCTACGCTGCGGCTTGGCTCACATACTCAGGTGGTCCACCTCCAGAGTCTGGATGGCTGCAGCAACCTGTGAGTGGGTTGTAGAGGAGCAACTCATAGCTACGTGTAGACATTCCCCTAGTGTATTAGTCAATTTTTCTTGTCACATGCTCACTTTCTCCTTTTTATTCAGTCTGGGGACCCAGCCTATAGGATGGTGCTGCCAACAGTTAGGATGACTCTTTCCATGTCAATTAACTGAGTTTAGAAATGTCCTCCCAGCAGGCCCAGAGGTGATTCATGGAGGTGATTCTACATCCTGTTGAATTGACAATTAGTATCAATCATCATACCTGAGAACACTGAAGAGAATCTGATTGGTTGGCTGTGGTGGTTTGAATAGAATAGATGGCCCCCAATATATTCAGTTCTTTATTGTTTGTAGTTTGCATCTGCTGGCTACCTGGCTGGAGGGATGTCACTGGGTGATCTTAAGGTGTGGTGATGGGTTTCAGGTTTCAAACTAAAGATATGCAAAGTGTGCCTAGCTGGAGTTCCTGAAGTGTGCTGTGGCTTTTGGCTTTTTGGCTAGTACTTCTCTCTCTCTGCTTGGTCCTGTGAAGGCAGGCCAGCTTCTTCTGCCATTTATGGAACTTCCCCCTGGATCTGTAAGCTTCAATAAATCCCTTCTCCATAACTGTGCCTGGTCTGGAAGTTTATCTCAGCAAACCTGAATCTGTCTGCTACATTGGCCATACAACCTGTCCTACATAATGGGCCTTTTGGGGCGCCTTCTTTGCTTCTTTCTTCCAGATCACTTATACAGATCAGAGATACAAGACACTACTCAGATGTTCAAGGACCACTTGGGGAATTCTACAAGCTGGCACATGGAGATCCAGATGTTGAAGTGCAAAGTGGACAACATTAGCTCTGAGATCCAAGCACTCGAGCATCATTTGGAAAATGCCAGTGATGACATCCATATGGCAAACGGTGCCCTAAAGGATGCTAGTGACTTGAGTTTGCAGACCCAGGCACTGAGGAACTCTCTGGAGGTGGCCAATGCCCAGATCCAGAGGCTGAGGGGAGACATTGATAAGGCAAATGCTGTAACTTCCCAGACCCAGGGTCTCCTAAAGAGTAGTACAGAAAATATCAGTGCTGAGCTCCATGCTCTGGGAAGAGGCTTGAAAGGTGCTAGCACTGAGCTTACGGTACTGAAGGCAGGGCTAGAAACGGTAAGTTTCCAGGCTTGGTTGGCAAATAGCAGCTTAGAGAGTGCTAATGCTGCAATTTGTGCTTTGAGAGAGCGTCTGGAGAGTGTTGATGATCTGAGAACCCAGGAGCAGGTTTTGAGAAGTGCTTTGGAGGGAGCCCAGGCTGAGATCCAGAGGCTGAAGGGAAGTTTGCAAAGTACACGTGCTCTGAGCTTCCAAACCCAGATACTTCTCCAGGGCAGTGTGGACAACACCAGTGCTGAGATTCAGGCACTAAAAGGTCATTTGGAAAGGGCTGGTAATGAGATGCACTCATTAAAGAAAGATCTGGAAGCTGCCACTGCTGAAACCCAAAGAGCAAGTGGCCACCTGAAGCAGACAGACACTCAGATCCAAGCATTAAAGTCTGAGCTAGAAAACGCTAAATCTGTAAACTCTCAGATTCAGGTGGTCAATAGTCAGTTGGAGAACACCAACAGAGAGCTACAAACTCTCAAAGGAGGCATGGAGGATGTTGCAGGCCTGAATGCCATGACCCAAGCCCTGCAGACCAATCTGCAGAGGACCAAAGCTGAGATGCAGAAGTTAAAAGGTGATTTGGAGGCCACCAAAGCCCTCAGTGCCAAGATCCAGGAAGAGCAGAGTCACCTGAGGACAATGCATGAGACCGTGGCTTTACAGGAGCAGCTGCAAAGGACCCAAAGTAAGAGAGAGAGAGATCTGGTTGGGGATGGACAGTCTCTTGGGATTCTGTGCATCTCTCTGGGGAGAAGCATGAGTACTGGACATGGGAGCAGTCCCAATGAGATAGATCAGCAGCGGTGAGATGGCCCCATTTCTAAGCTCCTTCCTACCTGAAATTGCTCAGTTCTGTCAGTTTTAGTTTTCAGGCAGGTGTGATAGTACATGACAGAGGTGTGGTGGTACACTATGGAGGCTAAGGCAGGAGGATTGAGAATTGGAGGCCTGGGCTAAAGAGTGAGTTTAAGACCAGACTGGGCTACATAGCAAGATCCCCATCTCAAAAAAATAAAGTGGGAGCCAGGTGTCAGATTACATGCCTGCACCCTTAGCACGTGGGAGGTAGAGGCAGGAAGCTCAGGAGTTTCAGGCTAGACTCAGCTATATGGCGAGTTTGAGGACAGCTTGGAATACATGAGCCTCTGTCTAAAAACAATTCCAGAACTAGCATGATAATTTCCAAGTGTAATCCCAGTACTAAGAAGGCTGAGTAGTTTGTATAAATAAGTAGTTTGGGCTACAGAGTGAATTTAGGTCACAAACACTGCATAAGCCACCTGCCCAGCCCACAAAAAAACTCCAACAAAACAGTTTGGATAATCATGTTTGTTTCACCATAAAGGTCAAATGCGCTAATACAAGTTCAGCATTTTAACAAAGTTTCCACTTACTTGTCTGACACTTTGTGGAGCCACTACTAAGGGTCAGGGTACAGAAACTAAAAAGACATGCTGTGTACCCTTGACAAGCTTTCAGGCAGTCGGGCAGGCTTGCATGAGAGACACACAGAGAGGTGTATGACGTGAGAAGTGAGGGTTGGGGTGAAGGAGAAATAAAAAGAAGGGAAAAGGATTCTCTAGGAAATGAGTGGGGGAAGGTCAGAGGGCACTTTCCTGAGGTGACAGTTTAGACTAGCACTGAAGGTATTTGTCAAACAAGCAGAGCAAGGGGAATATGCATTAATTTATGGACATGCAGACCTGGATCTGAGGTTGGAAACTTTGGGAAGTTAGAGGAGCCTGCGTGAAAAAGAGCAGTTTCATTAGTCGAGGTTAGATGGATAGTAGGCAGGGGCCAAATCGGTGGTTTCACATGGCTTGTGATGCAACTACGGCATGGAATTCATTTCTCATTGTAACCTGGTATAAATAAGTGTACACACTTTGCCAAAAACAAAAATTACTGCATCAGTCAGTGAACTGTGATAGCTTATCCTTGAAGAGAAAAAAAAAGAAAGGAAGGAAGAAAGAAAGGAAAAAAAAAAAAGCTGCCCACAACCTGCTAAAGAGCAGAGAGCTAGGTGGGTGGCCTGGGCAGGGGACTTTGAGCTTGGGTTTCCTCTTCCAAGGAGAGCTACTAGAGAGAAGCAGAGAGGAGGCTACTTAGCTGGCCTTCTGGTCGCCCTCTGAGATTGGGACTAGGAGAGAAAGGGAACACTTGCTGAGTCTGGAGGGAGATTCAAGGCTGTCATCTGCAGGCTGTGTGGACCAGGAGAAAGTTCTGGGCTACACACATGGACTTGAGGCCCTAGGATGTTGGTCTGGATGGAGCAATGGAATATTGGTGACAGAAAGCCAGGGAAAGAGAAGAGAGGAGAAAGAAAGACTGGGAGGGAGAGACAGGAGAGGAGCAATAGGAGAGAGGATCGACATTTTGTGTGAGTTCTGGGGATCCAAACCAGGTCCTTATTGCTTATTCAGCAAACACTTTACCCATAGAGCCATCTCCCCAGCCCACACTCACCATTTTTACTGAAACCATTGTTCTAGTATTATTGATAGTTCTGCCTGATTCAGAGTTTCTTCTTCCTGTTCAGTCTCCAACCAGCATGAAAATTCTCACAGTGCATATAATGGCTTTTTAAATCCTTCTGTGGTTTCCACTGCTCACAGGGGACATCCATGCACTTCCAGTGGGCTATAGGAGTTAGTGCTTAGTGCTAGGTTGTTTGTACAACTTTACCTGCTGTCCTTATATACTAGCTGGAAGTCATCTCAGCTCCCCAACACCCTGTGTGCATTGAGACCTACCATTTCCCAGCCTAGGATGCTCCCCTTGCCCCTGATCTGGCAAACTCTTCTTTGGTCTTTCAAGCCTTGCCTTGAGTGACACCTCACTGAGAATGTTCCTCCTCAGCCTCGTCTTCCTCCAGGGGAGACAGACCAGGCACTTTCTTGCTTTTATTCCAAGGGGCACCTTGTTTGTGTCCTTCCATCTTATTTGCTAGATTGCATTCCTTGAGGGCTTTGGCCTAGTCATTTGGGTCTTTGAATAATACTCCCTTGGCTTATAGAAGTTTAGTAAGGTTGGACAGTGGCCCATGAGGTCAAAGTCTAGTGAGCCTGGCAACTCCAGGCTCACAGCTGTGGTGCAAACACCAGAAAGCAGGTTGGGCAGGGAGGGAAGAGGAGTTGAGCTCTATAAGTTTGGAAATGGCGAGGCCAGGCTGATCAGGTGATAACACAGTCCCAGGGTAGCCATGGGCATGGGTGGCTGGTCTGTGGTTTGGGGATGCAGTTAGTTATGAAATGGTTATAACATCTTCCAGAAAGTTGTGGGATTGGAGTGGGAGAGAAGGACACACCAGAGGGCTAGCACCTGCAGAGTGCTGGCTGGTGGCAGAACCAGGGCCATCAGGAGGGACCAAGGCATCTGGGTGTCTGGAGAGCTGCTTCTCTAGGAAGGAGTTGTGGAATGGAGCAGGGGAGTTCACCTCATAGGTCCTGCTCCTAGCACACTGGGCATCAAGAATTGTCTGAGTTTGTAAACTTTCTTCTATGGTCTGCCCTAGGGCTGGGCAGAGAAATTAGCTCCTGGTTTCTTCTCCTCCCTACCCTCTGTTCTAGGTCAACTTCTCCAGCTGATCCTGCAAGGCTGGAAGGTCTTCATGGGAAGCTTGTATTACTTTTCTCATGTCAAGAAGTCCTGGCATGAGGCTGAGCAGTTCTGTGTATCTCAGGGGGCTCATCTGGCATCTGTGACCTCTCAGGAGGAGCAGGTCAGAGCTGGAGGTGTGGGATGGGCTAAGAAGGTGGGTGTGGGCCAGGAAGGCAGGTGCTGTGGCCTTGGCCCTCTCAGGGAGTAGCAGTGGAGACCTTTGTGTCTTCTTGTTAGGCGGGGAGCACACATTCCTGAGTTCCCATGAGCAACCTGTACTTGAAGTGGAAGTGTGGTGAGCAGCACCCACCTGTTCAGTGAATGAGATTCCCTAGGTCCAGGGAATGCCAGCAGGGAGGCAGGACAAGGGAGGTGGCACCCATTTCTGCTCTTCAGTATGGGGGTGTACTTTGTTCCCAGTCCCCTCAGCCTTTCTTTCTAGACATCAGTGTCAACTGAAATGTCGAGTGGCTGTTGAAGGCTCCGGCCCCTGGAAGCCAGATGCAGGCCTACACATCTGAGGACCACCAAAGCCAGTACCATCTGTTGGGAGAGGGTGTCTTCCCAGGGGCCTTGTCAGAAGCTGTCAGGTTATTAGAGGACCACACCAGGTTTGGTTCAGTTGTAAAAGTGCCACCAACTCCTTGTGGCTTTCCCAAGACTATTTTTACAGGACGGATGAACCTGCTGCTTTTAAAACATCCTAATAAGCTACAGCCAGGACCTCCTTGTCCCAGTAAAGCCCCTTTCCTCAAGGGTGGGCACTATTTAGGATAATTAATGTGGGAGAAACTGGGCTACTGCCTTAAGTTCTGGATAAGCTATGGAAGGTGCAGGAAGAGGCTAGCTCCTATAAAGAGGTGGGCTTCTGGCTCAAGGACCTGAGCAGGAACAGTGTGGAGAGTCAGCACCTCACAGCGTCCCTCCTCTGCATAGGCATTCCTGGTACAGTCCACAAGTACCTCTTACCACTGGATTGGCCTTACTGACAGTGGCACCGAGAATGTCTGGCACTGGGTAGATGGGACACCATTCAATCATGCCCAGAGCAAACCGTGAGTTCTGTTGCTATCTGCACTGTCCTTGGCACTGTCTTAGGTAGGCCTGGCCAGTGGTTCTTGCATGTCCCTGTCCTGTGTATATTTTTGTCCACTATTAGTGTTTGGGTTGCATGTGTGTAGTGTGTACGTGTGGTGTATGTGTGGTGCATGTGTGATGTGCATGTGGTGTGTGTGACATGTACAGTGTGTGACATATGTGGTGTCTGATATGGTGTATATATGTGGTGTGTATGATATATGAGGTGTGTTTATATATGATGTATATGGTGCATCTTATATAACATGTATGGTATATATGTGATCTATGTGGCATGATATATATTGTATGCAAAGTGTGGTGTATTTTGTGTGTACTATGTATATATGTGATGTGTGTGCTGTCTGATTTGTGATACGTATGTTATATATGTGGTGTGCTGTGTGTGTGTGATGTATGTATGGTATGGTGTGCATAGTATATAATGTGTATGGTGTGTGTGGTATGTGATGCTCATGGCATATGATGTGTGTAGAGTGTGATGTTTGTGTGGTATGTGATATGTCTGTGATGCCCCCAAAGGGACATCTGGAAAGGATAGACTCTGGGGCTGGCAGGCAAGCTGTGAGTGGGTCTTCTTGCTTTTCTGTTTTGGTCAGTTTCTGGTTCTGTCTTGTCCTACTTGTGTCTCTGCATCTCACTTGAAAAACCCTGGATGTGGGCTCTGGAGCGAGGCTTGCAGCATCCCCGGGTCCTTATTCCAGGGGAGGAGATATTTGCTTTGTCTAGCAGAATAAAGCTTTGTTGTTTCCAGGTTTTGGGACAAAAATCAGCCAGACAACTGGCAACATAGGAATGGAGAGTTTGAAGACTGTGTCCATATGCAGCGGATGTGGAATGACATGAACTGCAAGGACTCCTATCACTGGGTGTGCAAGAAGCCCATGGGCCAGGCAGTGGCCTGAGCAGACCAGAGCAGAAGCTTTCCTCCTAGAGACCCCAAGAACCTCTGAATTTGGCTTTTTCTGCAGGGTCCTCTATTGGCATGTCCTGCCTTGTCCCTCTGCTTAACTGTTTCAATCATGTTTGCTTCATGTGGCCAGAGGGCTCCATGGCTCCTCAGGGAGAGTCTTGATGTACCTCTGTGTGTCTAGCCAGGCACAGGTCCTCAATAAAGACCAATAAATGAAACCTTTGTGTTTGCTTCTTCCTGGAGGTCTGCCATACCTGCTATTATCTGGGCTGGTCCTCTTTCCCTCATGGTTTCTTCTGTCCCCAGACAGGCCCATTTTTACTTGGGGATTTTCAGCTAGTCACTTTAGCTACAGTAGTTCCCTGGGTTTCCTCTGGGTGCAGAAGGGTCAGGGATTTAAACTACTCTATTGATCCATTTTCCTTCCTAGCCTGTGGGCTGGCCTTGTCTCCTTACTTTCAGACCATATCTTCCTGTGGCTACCATTCATCCTTCCAAGGATTCCACTTTCTGCTCAGCCACAAATGAGCACTTCTCTGTCAGGCAGTGGACCCATCCCACCCATGCACAAAGGACTCTATGCAGGTTTCTGAAATGCTTTGTGGTCTTTTTGCACTCTGCTCCGAGTTCTAGTGCTCTCTCCTTAGTATAAAAGGGAGTCACACCCTGCCCCAAGGAAAACCCTCTAGGAAGAAACCCACGGAGGCCATAGAATCTCTGTCTTCTTGTCTGTCTTAATAATTGTGCTGTAATTTTGGTCTGTTGAGCTCAGGCCTTGCCCTGAGTGACTTCATTTTATAAGCAGTATTTTATTCCATCTGAGTGCAGTCATGGAGTCAGGATGGCTCTGCACCCTGTTGTGCATGTAAATACTACCACCTGTCCACTACCCATGAGACACAGACTGACAAATAACTTGTCCCATAAAGTAAAAAGGTGCTATCCTATAGATTAATTAAAGTAAATTGGGACTACAGGAACACATGGGTATGTTAAAATGTCACAGGATGCCAAGTATGGTGGTGCACGCCTTTAATCCCAGCACTCGGGAGGCAGAGGTAGGAGGATCACCGTGAGTTCGAGGCCACCCTGAGACTACATAGTGAATTCCAGGTCAGCCTGTGCTAGAGTGAAACCCTACCTCAAAATACAAACAAACAAACAAACAAAAAAAACCACCACAGGAAAAACAGGCTTAAGAACTTATTGAATATACTCGACTGAGGAAAGGGTGCACTATCCTCATCTGGCCCCCAGGAAGAGGTGGACACCAACACTGCAATGGAGATGCTCCACCATGTGTGCATGTCAAGGGACAGGCAGGCAGAGAACTCTCAACTGTCCCAGGAACTTCAGCTCTGCTTGGTATTGCTGTTGATGTGGCCTACTCAAATGGTCTTCTGTCTGTCTACCTGTTCTTCTGGACTCTTCTTTGCCTTTTGCCTCTAAGGTCTCCCTGGTCCCTCAGCTCAGCTCCACCCTGAGGCTTGACTCTTTAGGAGTGCATCCAGCAAACTTGCAGCAGGGTCACGTTCTAACTCCTGCATAGACCTGCTTTGCATTCCTTTTTACCTTCTGCTTGCCTCTAGCTTGACCTCATTGGAACTACTTGACTTTGCTGTGGCCTCTTTTTAATTCTTTGTAGCCATTCTATAGCACACACACACACACACACACACACACACCACTTACTGTGAGATGTAGGCCCGGGGATGTAGCTCATTTGGGAGAGTGCTTGTCTTACTTGCATGAGGCCATGGGTTTGATCCCCAACACCACATAAACCAAGCATGGTTGTACATACCTGTAATCCCAGGGGAAGCAGAACGATTAGAAGTTCAAGGTCATCCTCAGCTATGTAGCAACTTTGAGGATATTCTGGGCTACAATGAGACCCTGTTTCAAAACAAAAACAAAACCCAGGACTGGAGAGATGGCTCAGCAGTTAAGGTGCTTGCTTGCAAAGCATGGTTCAGTTCCCCAGTACCCACGTAAGGCCAGATGGACAAAGCTAGAGGCCCTGGCATGCCCATTATCTCCCTTCCCTCCTCTTCTTCCTTGCAAATAAGTAAATAAAATAAAAAATATTAAAATGACCTTTAAAAAATTCTGAAGGTTGTTGGGAAAGAAAGGAGAAGCTGGATATTTCACATGTTAGTGTAAAGATGCTCCCAAACCCTTGCTGCCAGTCTAGCCATGCAGATAGTGACTTTTTATTTATTTACTTATTTATGAGGGAGAAAGAGAAATATATATATAGAGAGAGAATGGGCACACCAGGGCCTCCAGCCACTGCAAAGGAACTCTAGATGCATGTGCCACCTTGTACATCCAGTTAACATGGGTACTGGGAAATTGAACCTAGGTCTTTAGGCTTCACTGACAAGTACCTTAACCATCAAGCCATCTCTCCAGTCCCATAAAGACTTTTTAGAAAGTGAAATGATTTTAATTTCAAATGAACAGAAGTCATTTCTAAAATTAGGAATGCATGCTGTTTTACCAAGTGGGTTTCATCATCCATCAAAATACTAATAAAATCTTTATCCTTTTATCCATTCACATAATATTGCCTGTTCATATAATAGCATTCCTGAAAGATGGATTACCTTTGTGTTTCTTGAAAAGAAACCCAATTAAACATGGTAGTCTTTTAATATTTTTCTGAATTTGATTTTCTGAAACTACATTTATTTTTGCATTTATAGCTATAGTATCATGGTTGTTTTCTTTGTATGTCTCTGTGCATGCATACATATATATGTTGTGGGTGCTGGAGAGATGGCTCACCCATTAAGGAGCTTACCTGCAAAGCCTAACAAGTCGGGTTCAATTCTCCAGTACACATGTAAAGCCAGATGCACAAAGTGACACATACATTTAGAGTTTATGTGCAGCAGCTAGAGGCCCTGGTGTGCTCATTTTCTCTTCTGTCTCTCTTTGCTGGTAAATAAACAAATTAATTTTAAAAAAATACACATGTATGGTTCAGGGAATTTTTCAGAAAAGTGGGTGGAAAGAGTTAACACTCTGCAAGTTGGGGCATCATGCCCAGAGGTATGGCCTCTCCCCCATAACTGACTGCTACTTCCATAATGCATAACCCACAACCCCATGGGGAAACCCTGCAACCCCAGTGAAGAGGGACCCCTTAGGAAAGGGGCCAGTGAATGAGGTAAAGAATGGTACCAACATGTGACATATCCATACGAAGTATGTCTGCAATTAAGAAAAATTTTTAAAAGACATATGTTGTATATGCAAAAGTACACACAATAGTTTGTTTTGTTATTTTTGTTTTTCAAGGTAGGGTCTCACTCTATCTCAGGCTGACCTGGAATTTACTATGTAGCCTCAGGGTGGCCTTGAACTCATGATGATCCTCCTTCCTTTGCCTCCCTCCCGAGTGCTGGTATTAAAGGCATGTGCCACCACGTCTGGCCAATAGTTTGTTAGTATAACTTCTTTGCATGTACTTTTGTTGTCTGTGTTAGAGTTTTCTTCGCTATGGAGCATTAGAAGCCAGTATTAAGCAATGTCCTATTGGGGGGAAGTTTTTGAGACTGTCTGAGTATATAATCACTTAAAAAATATTTATTTTTATTTATTTATTGACAGAGAGAAAGAGTGAGTAGAGAGAGAGAGAGCATGACAGAGAGAGAGAGAGAGAGAGAGAGAGAGAGAGGGAGAATGGGTGCACCAGGGCTCCAGCCACTGCAAACAAACTTCAGACACGTGTGCCCCCTTGTGCATCTGGCTAACATGGGTCCTGGGGAATCAAACCTGGGTCTTTGGCTTTGCAGACAAATGCCTTAACTGCTAAGCCATTCTTCCAGCCTTATAATCACTTTTTATAAATGTTCCATATTTCTTTTGTACATGTGTGTGCATAAGCACATGAGCATTACAGTGCAGATCAGAGACAACCTTCTTTACCTTGAGGCAACATCTCTGTTTGCCACAGTATTCAGCAGGCTAGCTAGCCCATGACCTTCCAGGGATTCTCCCGTCTTCTGTTCCCATCTCACCACACGAGGATGAGGATTGCTGATACTCATGCTGCTGTGTCTGGCTTTACGTGGGTTGTGGGGATCTCAGGTCTGCACACTTGTACCACAACTGCTTTATGCACTAAGCCATCTTCCCATCCTCCATAAACATATTTCTTAGATTTCTTTTGCATATGTGCAGTATGAATGTTCATATATATGTTGGTACATGTGTGTGTGTGTGTACATGTGTGTCTAGAGGCCAGAAGTCCATACTGGTAGTTTTCCTCAATCATATTTCACCTTATTTTTTACATATTTATTTTTATTTTTTATTATGGACAACTTCTGCTTCCATAATTACAGACAATAAACCATGGTAAGTCCCTCCCCCATCACTTTCCTCTTCACAACTCCACTCTCCATCACATCCCCTCCCTCTCTCAATCGGTCTTTTGTTCTGATGTCATCATCTTTTCCTCCTATTATACTGGTCTTGTGTAGGTAGTGCTCTATTCACAGTGTCCTTTGCTGTACTAAAGCTTTGTAATTTCATGAGGTTCTAGTGGTTTACTAGTGGTTTTATTTCCTGAGCAACTGAGGTTATCATTGTCTTATGCCAATATACTGAAGTATTTCCCCTACTTTTTCCTCTAGCAGCTTCAGAGTTTCAGGTCTGATATTAAGGTCTTTGATCTATTTGGACTTTTTCTTATGCATGGAGAGAGATAAGGATCTATTTTCATCATTCTTCATATAGATATCCAGTTTTCCCAGCACCATTTATGGAAGAGGCTGTTTTTTCTCCAATGAGTATGTTTGGCATTTTTCTCGAAGATCAGGTGGCTGTACCTGCTCAGACTTACGTCTGGGTCCTCTATTCTGTTCTATTGATCTACATGTCTGTTTTGTGCCAGTACCATGCTGTTTTTGTTACTATGGCTCTGTAGTGTAGGTTTAAATCAGGTATGGTGATACCACCAGCCTTATTTTTTTTTTTTTTGCTCAAAACTGTTTTGGCTCCTTAAGGTTTTCTTGTGCTTCCAAATGAATTTTAGGATTGTTTTTTCTATTTGTGTGAAGAATGCCATTGGAATTTTAATAGGGATTGCATTAAATGTGTAGGTTGCTTTTGGTAAGATTGGCATTTTTATAATATTGATTCTTCCAATCCAAGAATATGGGATGTTTTTCCATTCTCTAGTGATGTCTGCAATTTCTCTATTGAATATTTTAACGTTTTCATTGCAGAGATCCTTCACTTCCTTGGTTAGGTTTATTCCAAGGTACTTTATTTTTTTGTAGGCAATTATGAATGGGAGTGATTCCCTGATTTCATCCTCAGCATCTTTGTTGTTAGTATATAGGAAGGCTACTGATTTCTGCATACTGATTTTGTATCCCTCTAGGGTTTTTTGTGTATAGAATCATATCATCTGCAAATAATGATAATTTGATCTCTTCCTTTCCTATTTGCATCCATTTTATGAGTGCCTCTTGCCTTAATTGCTATGGCTAAGACTTCCAGTACTACATTAAATAAAAGTGGGGACAATGGACACCCTTGTCTTATTCCTGATTTTAGTGGAAAAGCTTAAGTTTTCTCCCATTCAGTATTATATTGACTGTAGGCTTGTCATAAATAGCCTTTATCTTTTTAAAATATATATTATTTTCAAGGAGACAGAGAGTGAATATGAATGAGCCAGGGCTTCCTGATAGTACAAAGGAACTACAGACATGAGCCACATAGTACTTCTGGCTTTATGTGGTTACTGGGTAAGCAAACCCAGGACATTTGGCTTTGCAAGCAAGTGCCTTTAACTACTAAGCAATCTCTCCAGCCACAAATATCCTTTATTATGTTGAGATATGTTCCTTTTATTCCCAGTTTCTGTAGGACTTTTATCATGAAGGGATGTTGGATTTTGTCAAATGCTTTTCTTGTATCTATTGAAGTTACAATATTTTTTGTTCTTCAGTCCATTTATATAGTATATATTTATTGATTTGCATATATTAAACCATCCTTGCATCTCTGTGATAAAGCCTATTTGGTGGGGTTGAATGATCTTTGTGATATACTCTTGAATTCTGTTTGCAATGTCAATTTTGTTGAGAATTTTTGCATCTATGTTCAAGAGGGAAATTGATCTGTAATTTTCTTTTTTGTTCTGTCTTTGGTTTTGGTATCAGGGTGAGGCTGGCTTCATATAAGTAGTTTGGTAGAATTTCTTCCTTTTTCTATTTTATGGAAAAGTTTGAGAGGCATTGATATTAGTTCTTCCATGAAGGTCTGGGAAAATTAACCAGTGAATCCATCTGAGCCTGAAGATATTTTTTTTCCCTTGGGAGATTGTTTTTTAACTGCTTGGATCTCTGTACTTGTTATAAAACTACTTAAGTGGTTAATCTCATCTTGATTTAATTTTGGTAGGTCATATAAATTGAGGAAATCATCTATTTCTTTCAGATTTTCAAATTTCATGGAGTATATGTTCTTAAATTATGTCCTTAAGATTTTCTGAATTTCTTTTGGTGTCTGTTGTAATTGTGCCTTTTTCACCTCTAATTTTATTAATTTGTGTCTCTTCTCTCTTTCTTTTGATCAGATTTACTAAGGGTTTATCAATCTTGTTTATTCTTTCAAAGAACCAACTTTTTATTTCATTGATTCTTTGTATGTTTTTTGTTTCATTTCATTAACTTATGCCCTAGTCTTTATTATTTCTTCCCATATGCTGATTTTTAGCTTGCTTTGTTCTTTTTCCAAGGCTTTAAGGTGAAGCATTAAGTTGTTTACTTGTGACTTTTCTAATTTCTTAATATTACACTTAAAGCTACAAGTTTCCTTCTTTGGACTGCTTTCATTGTGTCCTAAAGGTATGTTGTGCTCTCATTATCATTTGATTCTATTATTATTATTATTTTTTTTTTTGGTTTTTCAAGATAGGGTTCCACTCTAGCTCAGGATGTCCTGGAATTCATTATGTAGTCTCAAGGAAGCCTCAAATTCATGTTGATCCTCCTATTTCTGCATCCCAAGTACTGGGATTAAAAGTGTGTACCACTATGCCTGGCTTGATTGTATGAATTTTTTTTATTTTATTCTTGACTTATTCATTGACCCATTCATCATTTAGTAGTGTATTGTTTAGAGTCCGTGATTTTGTATGTGCACTATAGCATTTATTGTTGATTTGTAGTTCAGTCCCATTCTGATCAGATAGAGTGCAAGGAATTATTTCAATTTTCCTGTATTTGTTAAGGTTTGCTTTGTGTCCCAATATATGGTCACTATAGAGAATGTTCCATATGCTACTGAGAAGAATCTATATTCTGCAGCATTTGGATGAAATGTCCTGTATATATCTGTTAGGTCCATTTGTTCTATGACCTCACTTAATCCAGATGCCTTTCTGTTTATTTTTTGCTGGGATGACCTGTCAATTGATGAGAGTGGGGTGTTGAAGTCACCCACTACCACTGTGTTTGGTGGTATCTGTGACCTTTATTCTAATAGTGTTTGTGTGATGAAATTGGGAGCTCCAATGTTAGCTGCATGTATGTTTAGGATCATAATGTCCTTCTGTTGGAGTGTTCCTTTAATCAATATAAAGTGACCTTCTTTATATTTCCTACCTAATGTTGGTTTGAAGTCAACTCTGTCAGATATTAGGATAGCAACCCCTGCTTGTTTTCTAAGGCCCATTTTCTTAAAATACTGTTTTCTAACCTTTCACCCTAAGGTAGTGCTCACCTTTAATGAAAGGTGAGTTCCTTGGAGGCAACAAATAGAAGGATCCTGCTTTTTGACCTAGTCTTCAAACCTATGTCTTTTGGTTTGGGCATTGAGGGTGTTGATATTAAGGGTTATTATTGAAAGGTGTGTATTTATTTTCACCATTCTTCATGTTTTGTAGTTTTTCCAGTTTTTCCTCACTTTCATGTATTAACTATTATTTGAGTATGGTTTATTTTTTCCTGTTTCCTTATGTGTATACTTTTCTTTCTCTTCAGCATAGAGGATCCTTTCAAGTATTTTCTGTATAGCTGGCTTAGTTGTCAAAAATTCCTTTAGCCTGTTCTTGTTGTGGAATGTCCTTATTTCTCCATCAATTTGGATAGGCAGCTTTGCTGGATAATGCAATCTTGGTTGACAGTTGTTATCTTTCAGAACTTGGAATATATTATTTCAAGCCCTTCTGGCTTTTAAAGTTTGTGTTGAGTAATCTGTTATTATCCTGATGGGCTTGCCTTTGTATGTGACTTAATTTTTCTCTCTAACTGGTTTCAATATATTTTCTTTGGTTTGTGTGTTTTGTAGTTTAATTATGATATGATGGGGAAAGATTCTTTTCTGATTTTGTTCACTTGGTGTTCTAAAGGCTTCCTGTATCTGTAATTGACATCACCTTCCCTATTTGGGGGACATTTTCTTCTATGATTTTGTCAACAATACCTGCTATGCCTTTGGAGTGAAATTCTTCTTCTACTATACCCTGAATTCCTAAGTTTCATCTCTTCATAGTGTCACAAATGTCTTGAATTTCCCATTCATGTCTTCCTGTTAGTTTTTCTTTCTCTTTGTTGGACTTTATTAGATCTGCCACCTGGTCTTCTAGTTTAGATATTCTGTTCTCTCCTTGATCCATTCTAGTGGTGAGACTTTCTACAGAGTTTTCTATTTGACTTACCCTGTTTTTCATTTTTAGTATTTATAACTGACTTAAAAAAATTTTTATTATTAGATATGGACATATTTTGTATGTAAATATCACATTTTGGTACTATCCTTTCACTTCTCCCTGCCCCTTCTCTGAAGAGGCTTTCCTTGTTGGGGATGCAGTTCAACCACATGGGGATTGTGGGTGTTGCATTATGGGGGCAGCAGTCAGCTATTGGGGAGAGGCAATGTCTCTGTGCAAAATGTCCCAACTTGAGGCTCTACCAATCTTTCTGCCTGCTCTTCTGCAAAATTCTCTGAGCCATGCTGGGAACATTTTAAGTCTACTTCAGTGATGGGCACTTATGAGCATCTGGATCTCTGGTTTTGTAGGTGTTGAGTGTCCTCAGTATCTTTCTCAATCACCCTTGTGCTCATATAATCTTAACTAAGAAAGCAACATTCTTGCTCATTTCCCCAATTCCTCTGTGGTTTCAGCTAGGGCTGGAGTGGAGCACACTGGGTTGTTTATCTCCTCAAGTCCAGCTCCTGTCTGAAAAAGAGAAGCAGATTCTCAATGAAGAGTGAAGTCAGTGCCAGTTAAATGGGATAACTATTATTAATTTTGAAGAAATAAAAGGGTTTAGATACTCTTACAGTCTAAAGCTAGTGGAAGTTTGACAATGGAAAGCAGAATCATTTTCTGGATATAATTCTGACATGTTTCCCAGTTCCAGATATTGTTTCCTTTCACTGAGTGGATCTGTTAGCCAAACCAAGAGTAGTTGGTTACCCACCATGGCTGTGTGCCACTATTGCACTCATGTGAGCATCATGTCAGGTTGTTTGCTTCTCAGTTGCATAGCCTTTGAGTTGCTTGGACAGATGTTGACCACTTTCCCCTGGTAGCTCATGTAGTGCCTTCCAGCACTATATGGGTTAATTGTCTGGGGACTGGCCCTCCTCAAGATTCCAACCAGGTCTCTCCATGGCCCATGCCTTCAACATTTGGTGTCTTCAGCAGTAGGGTCTTACCATTAACTTCTGGTGGGTAATCAAGTGCTCTGACAGAAGTCTGTCTTGTTTGTTTTGGGAGATCTAATAGGTCTCTCTGATCAACAGCTTATTGTGGATGTAGACCTCATCCTGGTACAGGGAATTATAGGCCAGCACAAGGGAAAGCAAACAAGCAAAATCCAGAGAAGAGAGAGAAACAGGAAAAATTTGAGGTTAGGTTTCATCCCACTCTCTCCAGGACCCTTCAATTTAGGTGCTCCCTCTAAGGTCTTCTTGAGGATTCCACCTTTTAGCCTGACTTCCAGGATATATAATTCTATGGTACCAGTTCAATTTGGTGTCCCACCCCCTACACTCTTTCCCTTCTCCCAAGACCTGCTCTCCCTATTATCCAAGCCTTAAGATGCTATTCAGTTATGTCAGCAATTTGGGCTGGTCCAGGTTAGGAACTGCAGATGAGTGAGATCATGCAACAACTATCTTTCTGTGATTGCATGATCTGTTCCAAGTTCGACCATTTTCCTACAGATTTCAGTGTGCCAGTTTTTCTTACTGATGAGTAGAATTCCATCATGTAGATATACCATATCTTGGCTTTCCATTCATCCAGTGATGGGCACCTGGGTTGAATCCAGTTTTCAGCTATTATGAGTCGAGCAGCTATAAACATGATTGAGAAAATATTTCTGAACTGGGATGTGGAACTTTTAGGGTCAGTGCCCAGTAAGGGAATAAAAGGGTCTGTTGGTAACTCTATATTCATCCTTTTCAGGAGTCTCCAAATTGATTTCCACAGTGGTTGTACCAGCTTATATTCCCTTAAACAGTGAATGAGTGTTCCTATTTCTATAATTTTTTGTTGAATTTTATTGACAACTTCCATAATTGTAAACAATATCCCGTGGTAATTTCTCCCTCCCCCCACTTTCTCCTTTGAAACTGCACTCTCCAGCATAACCCCTCCCCCTCTCAGTCTCTCTTTTACTTTGATGTCATGATCTTTTCCTCTTATTATGATGGTCTTGTGTAGGTAGTGTCAGGCACTGTGAGGTCATTGATATCCAGGGAGTGTTCCTATTTATACACAGCCTTGCCAACATTTGTTTTCATTTGATTTTTAAAAATACTGGTATTTATTTATTTATTTAAGAGAAAGAGAGAAAGAGTGAAAAAGAGAGAGAGAGAGAGAGAGAGAGAGAGAGAGAGAGAGAGAGAGAAAGGCCATGCTAGGGCCTTTAGCCACTGCAAACAAACTCCAGACAGATGTGCCACCTTGTGCATTTGGCTTACATGGGTCCTGGGGAATTGAACCTGGGTCCTTTTGCTTCACAGGCAAGCACTTTAAGTACTAAGCCATCTTTCCAGCCTTCATTTGACTTTTTAATATTTGCTATCCTTAACTGGGGTAAGGTGGAATCTCATAGTTTTTAAACTTTTAATTAATTTGCATTTAATTAATTTAAAGTTATTTAAATTTATCAATTATAAATTAATAAATTAAATTAAATAGTTATTTAAATAAATTTAAAGGTAATTTACATTTTCCTAATGGTTAGGGATGTTAAACATTTTCTTAAGTGTGTGTTAGCCATTTGTAATTCTTCCTCTGAGAACTCCCTATTTAGTTCTCTGCCCCACTTTTGGAGTGGCTTGTTGGATTTTTTGTTTAATTTTTTTAGTTCTTTGTAGATTCTAGATATTAGGCTTCTGTCAGTGGTATAGCTGGCAAAGATTTTCTCCCATTCAGTGGGTAATCTATTGGCTCTGCTTATGGTATGTTTGTCCTTGCATAAGCTTTTTAGCTTCATGAGATCCCATTGATTGAATGCTTGTTTAATTTCCTTGGCTACTGGGGTTTTGTTCAGGAATTCTTTTCCCAGTCCTATAGCATGGAGAATGCTTCATATATATATTTTTAAATTTTATCTATTTATTTATTTGAGAGCGACAGACACAGAGAGAAAGACAGATAGAGGGAGAGAGAGAGAATGGGCGCGCCAGGGCTTCCAGCCTCTGCAAACGAACTCCAGACGCGTGCGCCCCCTTGTGCATCTGGCTAACGTGGGACCTGAGGAACCGAGCCTTGAACCGGGGTCCTTAGGCTTCACAGGCAAGCACTCAACTGCTAAGCCATCTCTCCAGCCCCATATTTTTTCTTACAGTATTTGAAAAGTTTCAGGTCTTATATTGAGGTCTTTACTCCACTTGGACTTGATATTTGTATATGGTAAAATGAGTGGGTCTAAAGCCAGCATGGTGGCGCATGCCTTTAATCCTAGCACTGGAAGGCAGACATAGGAGGGTTGCATGAGTTCAAGGCCACCCTGAGACTCCATAGTGAATTCCAGGTCAGCCTGGGCTAAAGTGAGACCCTACCTAAAAAACAAAAGAAAAAAAAATGCGTGGATCTAATTTTATTTTTCTACATATGGTCATCCAATTTATCTAACACCATTTGTTGAAGATGCTGTCTTTTCTCCAGTCTATATTATTTTTACCTTTGTCAAAGATCAAGCAGCTGTAGTTGCTTGCCCTAAGGTCTGGGTCTTCAATTCTTTTCCATTGGTCTAAATTTCTGTTTTTATTGTAGTACCATGGTGTTTATGTCACTATGGCTTTGTAATATAGCTTCAGATCAGGTATGGTGATACCACCAGAGATGTTTCTTTTGCTGAGGATATGTTTGTATATCCAAAGCCTTCTGCCATTCCATATGAATTTTGAGATCATGTTTTCAGTCTCTGTGAAGAATGATACTGGTATTTTTATTGGTATTGCATTAAATCTGTATATTGCTTTTGGTAGAATTGCCATTTACAATATTACTTCTACCTATCCAGGAGCATGGGAGGTCTTTCCATTTTCTCAAGTCCTCCTATATTTGTGTTTTGAGTATTTTTTTGGGGGGGTTCATTATATATTTCTTTCACATCCTTTGTTAGGGTTATTCCAAGGTATTTAATTTTTTGTGTTGCTATTAAAATGGGACAGCCTCACTGATTTCTTTCTCTGTATGTTTGCCCTTTGCATATAGAAAACCTACTGATTTTTGTGCATTGATTTTGTATACTGCCACTTTGCTGAAGGAATTTATTACCTTTAGAAGTTTTTGGATGGAGACCTTCGGGTCACTTATATATAGGAGCATGTCATTGGCAAATAGGGCTAACCTGACTTCTTCCTTTCCAATATGAATCCCTTTTATTTCTTTCTCCTGTCTTATTGCTTGGACTAGTACTTCTAGTACTATGTTGAAGAGCAGTGGTGAGAGTGGACACCTCTGTCTTGTTCCCAATCTCAGTGGAGCTCCTTGAATTTTTCTCCATTAAGTATTATTTGGGCTTTAGGAGTTTTATATATAGACTTTATTGTATTAAGATATAAACCCTCCATGCACATTCTTTCCAGTGTTTTGATCATGAAGTGGTGGTGTATCTTGCCAAAGGCCTTCTCTGCATCAATTGAGATGATCATGTGATTCTTATCATTCAATTCATTTATGTGGTATATTACATTGACTGATTTCCATATGTTAAACCTTCACTGCATTCCTGGGATGAAGCCTACTTGATCAAGGTGAATAATGTTTTTGATGTGTTGTTGAATTTGGTTTGCAAGGATTTTGTTCAGGATTTTTGCATCTAAGTTCATTAGGGATATAGGCCTATAATTTTCTTTCCTTGTTGCATCTCTGTCTGGTTTTGGTATTAGGGTGACGCTAACTTCATAAAAGGAGTCAGGGAGGATTCCCTGGTCTCTGATTATGTGGAATAGTTTGAGAAAGATTGGTTTAAGTTCTTCTGTAAAGGCTTGATAGAATTCAGCTCAGAAGCAATCCTGTCCTGGACTTTTCTTTCTGAGGAGGTTTTTGATTACTTTTTCAGTCTCCATGAATACAATAGGTTTGTTTAGGAGATTAATCTGCTCTGAGTTTAGTTTTGGTAGGTGGTATGTGTCTAGGAATTCATCAATTTCTTCCAGATTATTTAAGTTTGTGCCCTGATGATTCTTCCAATTTCATTGATGTCTGTAGTGATTTCTCCTTTTTCATTTCTGATTTTGTTAATTTGAGACTTCTCTCCTTTTTGTTTGATCAGTTTGGCCAGGGGTTTGTCAATCTTGTTTATTTTTTTCAAAGACCCCGCTCTTTGTTTCATCACTTTTTAAAATTATTTTCTTATTTTCCAATTGATTAATTTCTGTTTCAATCTTGATTATATCTTTCCATCTGGGGCTCTTTGGGTTGGATTCTTCATGTTTTTCTAGTGCCTTTGGTGGACAGTCAGGTTACTGATTTCTGATCTCTCTGTCTTTGTAATGAAGGCAGTTAGGGCTATGAATTTTCTCCTTAAAACTGCCTTCATTGTGTCCCATAAGTTTTGGTAGGTTGTATTTTCATTAACATTCAAATCTAGGAATTTTACAATTTCTTTTTTGATTTTTTCCATGACTCAGTCATTGTTTAAAAATGCGTTCTTTAGTCTCCAGGAGTTGGTAGAGTTCTAGATTTGTCTCTTGTTGTTAATTTCTAGCTTTAAATAATTGTGATCTGACATGGTGCAGGAAATTACTTCAGTTTTCCTGATTGTATGAAGGCATGCGTTATGGCCTAATATATGGTCAATTTTGGAGAAGGTTCCATGGGCTGCTGAAGAAGAATGTGTATTCTGTAGAGTTGGGGAGGAAAGTTCTGTAGATATCCATTAGGTCTACTTGATCTATGATGCTGTTGAGCTCTATTATTTCCCTGTTGATTTTCTGCTTGGATGATCTGTCTATGGATGATAGTGGAGTATTGAAGTCTCCAACTATGATGGTGTTGGTGTTTATTTCTGTTTTATGGTCAAGTACATTTTGTTTTATCAACTTTGGTGCCCCTGTGTTTGGCATATATATTTATGATTTTGATGTGCTCATGTTAGATCACTCCCTTGATGAGTAAGAATTGGCCTTCTTTGTCCTTTTTGATTACTTTTTGTTTGAAGTCTATTTCATCAGATATTAATATAGCAACACATGCTTGTTTTTTATTTCCATTTGCTTGGAATATTATTTTCCAACCTTTCACCCTGAGGAGGTATCTATCAGCGGTGAGGTGGGTTTTTGAAGACAGCAGATAGAAGGGTCTAGTTTTTTTGATCCATCCTGATAACCTGTATCTTCTGATGGGTGAATTAAGAAAATTAATATTTAAGGTTATTACTGTGAGGCTGGAATTAATTCCTGCCATGATGAGGTGTTTTATCAGGTTGGGTGCTTAGTTGTGTTATGTACTATTTTGAGCCTGGTTTATTTTGGTTATTATCATCTTCTTGTTGGCTCTTGGGATTGGTTGTTTGACTGTTCTATGTGGAGTATTCACTGAAGTATTCTCTGTATGTTTGCTTTTGTGTTTACAGTGGTTTGATTCAGGTTTCCCCCATAAACTTAGGTGTTCTGAATGCTAGGTTCCCAGCTGATGGAGATTTGGGAATTAATACCTGCTAGAGGCAGCCTATTGTTGGGGGCAGGCTTATGGGTGTTATAGCCAGTTTCCCTTTGCCAGTGTTTGACACACTGTCCTGTTCCTATTGTCCACCTTATGTTGGCCAGGGGGTGATGTCCATCCTCTGCTCATGTCATCATTTTCCCCTGCCATTGTGAGGCTTCCCCTCGAGCCTATAAGCCAAAACAAGCCTCTTTTTTCCCACAAGCTGCTCTTAGTTGGGTGATTTCTATCAGCAATGCAAACCGAACTGCAACAGTAAAGTGGTACCAAGGAGTGGGATTGCTGCTAGACACCTGACTGTGTGGCTTTGGCCTTTTGGAGCTGATTTTCAAGAGGAATATGGAAGGGCTTGAAACCTTGGCCTAAGAGATGCCTTGCAGTGCTGTAAGTATAGCCTGATTGACTATTCTGGTCAGAGATGCAAGACCTGAATGCAGTGAGAACTATGGACTGTGAGGTTTGGCTTATGAGGGTGAGAAAGAGCTTTGCTTGGATTGGGCTAGCAGTTTGTGTGAAAAGCTTGCTGTAATGCCTGTGTCCTGAGAAGTTGTGCAGGGTTGCATTGTGTAGAAATGAACTGGTGTGAGCAGAGGGATATGGCACAGAAAAAATGAAAACTTTGGGCCTAAACTGCTGCCCATTCACCTGCAAATTGTTTGAGAGATTACAACCATTGATATTGGGCCAGCTGACCTGTACAGGGGCAACAGGAAGAATGTAGACTTTGGAAGGGACCTGAGTGCTCAAGGAGTGTCCTGTTCTTCAAAGTCTACTTTATTCCCCCCAGATTAATAAATTGGAACACTACCTGGTATTGTGGAGTATAAGAAATGCAGGAAAGAGAGGATCATTGAGTTTGTAACATGGTCTTGTGTTTTGGAAATGGCCATGGGCAGTGTGAAGCAGGTTTGCTGGATACCTGCATGGGGACCCCATGGAGCCATGAGGATGAACTGTGGATTGCAGTGGAGACCCAGTGGAGATGTTGGGACCATGAGAAGGCTGCTAAGGAAAGCTGCTGGCCCCAATGAAGTTTTCCAGGATTGTGAGTAGCCTAGCTGGAGGGGCAGAATTGGAATGCCAGAGACATGTTTACATGGAGATTTGTCACTGGCTAGAGTTGTTGGACTTGAAGCTGTAGAGTTTGATATTTGCTCTGGTTGTTTTAAATCTTGTATTGGCTGAATGTTTCTTTGCTATGCCCAATGCCATCTTGTGCAGTGTGAATGTTTATTCTGTGCCATTATGGGTTTTTTGAGGTGTGTGTGTGTTTTTGGTATTATGGTTTAGTTAGAAGATCTTGGACTATGGGGATTTATGAACATCATTGAAATTGATAAAAACCATGGGAACTCTTAAAGTTGTACTGAATGCATTGTATTTTATACCATGTATGGGTATCAGTTTATGGGGGCCAGGGGTGTAATGTGGTGGTTTGATTCAGGTGTTCCCCCATAAACTTAGGTGTTCTGAATGCTAGGTTCCCAGCTGATGGAGATTTGGGAATTAACACCTGCTGGAGGCGGTGTATTGTCGGGGGCGGTCTTATGGATGTTATAGCCACTTTCCCCATGCCAGTGTTTGGCACACTGTCCTGTTGCTGTTGTCCACCTTATGTTGGCCATGGGGTGATGTCCATCCTCTTGTCATACCATCGTTTTCCCCTGCCATTGTGGAGCTTCCCCTCAAGCCTGTAAGCCAAAATAAACCTCTTTTTTTCCCACAAGCTGCTCTTAGTTGGGTGATTTCTACCAGCAATGTGAACCAGACTGCAACAGTGTTTATATAATCATAGAGCTGACTTTTTTCATGAGGGATACTTTTGCTGGGTAAAGTAGCCTGGGTTGGAACCCATAGTTTTTCAGACTTTGAAGTGTTCCAATTCCAGGCCCTTATAGCTTTCAGGGGTTCCATTAAGAACTCTGATGTTATTCTAATGGGATTGCCTTTGTATGCTGTGAATTGTTTCACTTTTGCTGCTTTTAATACTTTGTTTTCATTGTTAAGAGTTTTAGCTATAATGTGTCTTGGAGAATTTCTTCTTTTGTCCTGCCTGTTTGGTGTTCTGTGGGATTCTTGTATCTAAATGGGCCTCGCTTTTGCAAGATTCAGAAAATTTTCTTTAATAATTTTGTTGAGTATTTTTTCTATGCCCCTCTTTCAGGTATACCCATGATGCAGATGTTTGGTCATTTTAGAGTGTCCCACAGTTCCCTCATATTCTGTTTACTTGATTTTTTTGAATTTAGCAAAGTTTTTAACTGCTCAATCAATATCTTTTTTCTTATCTTTCAGGTCAGAGGTTCTGTCTTCCACACGAGTAACTATTGGTGAGTGGTTATCGAGAGGTTTTTATAAATCCTATTTGATTTTTGTTTTCTGTTGTGTTATTTTGTATCATGTCCATCTTTTTGAGGTATGATTTCAATTTGAATTCTGATTTTCTTGATGCTTACTGTAGTTCATTCTTGCATTTGATCAAGTTTTCATTAAGCTTAATGAACCGGTTGTTGAGGTCTTCCAGTTCTTGATTTATTTTCAATTTATTCATATCTCTTTAGAGGGCTCTAACATTTTCTTCAATCAAGTTAGGCCTACTGGCAAAGGATGAATGCTCTAGGAGACAATTCTGTTCAATTTCCTTGATATGATTGTTGGTTCTTTGATAGTTTGCTTCAAGTTCAGTGTTTTTTTTTTTTGTTTTTAAATCAGGGTCTCATTGGTTGTGGTGTTTTCATTTTAGGAATGAATTTATGTTGGTTTTTCTATGATTTCATTGGAAGCTTCTGTAGTAGGACTAGCAGTGTTGGTGGGGATCTCTGTTTTCTGAATTTCATTGCCCTTTTTGCATTATTGTCTACACATTGTAGTAAGTATATTTTATTGAAGAGGGAGCAAATTTTTGTTTTTTGGCCCATTCACCCTCTGACTCATGTGAACAGGAATGCTGGCACCTAGTGGCCAGTCAAGATATCAGAAAAAAAGACCTGATTCTACAACTCACACATTGGCCAGGCCTCCCTGAGCAAGGCACAATGGAATTTACCAGGACCAGGGGACTAAGAGGAGCAAGGGAACAAGGATCTGGCCTACTTTGTGCTGCTGTGCCCTCTAGGACACAGAACAGTGCAGGCAACCCAGACTAGGGAGGGGGGAGAAGCCTAGATACAGGGGTCTGACCTACTCACTCCACACCTCTATGCCTGCCCATGCACTGTCCACACAAGGAACTCAGACCCAGGAGGTGGGAGGAGTCCAGAAATGGGTCCAGCCTACTTACTCCAGACCACCACACCTGCCCACACACTGACTGCACCTGATTGGCCTTTTTTTCCCCCATTATTTCTATTTCCTTATTCATGTCTTGCATTGACCTCCTCATTTTATTAAGTTGTTTTTCCCATGTTCTCCTTCAGGAATTTTTCTTTGATTTAATTGATTTCTTTGAACATAGATATAATCATTTTTTGAAATCTTTGTCAGGCATTTCATCTAAAACAGTCTCAATGGAGGTCATTTCTGATAGATTTATGATTTTTTTTGTATTTCTTATATTATAATGTAGGGTTTTGTTTGTTTGTTCGTTTGTTTCCCAAGGTAGGGTCTCACTATGACCTGGAATTCACTATGTAGTCTCAGGGTGGCCTTGAACTCTGTGCAATCTTCCTACCTCTGCCTCCATAGTGCTGGGATTAAAATCATGTGCCACCATACCCAGCTTAATATAGAGATTTTTGCATCTTGAGTTAATTTGATGCTTTGGTTTTCTACTTATCTGCAGTGTTCTTAGCCATGTAAATCCGACTTTATATATCTTCAGGGTAGGAATTTAAGGTGCCAGGTGTAATAGTCTTATACTTCAAGTGGATAGCAGATGTGACTCTAAGTGCTGAGTCTGCCTGCTATTCAAGTATTCTAGTAAATTGGATGGAGTAATTTACTGGCAAGTTCTAAAATTCAACTGAGCAATATACACATTCAATCAAACCCAGCACAGATTATTTATGCAAGATTGGGGATTAACACAAACAGATAATCTAATAAAGCCAAAGTCTCTAAGGGTGTGTGTTGCCCCACAATCTTAATACTGTCAACTAGGAGGTTGAGATTTCTGGTCTGAAGTGGGTTCCAGGTCAGCCTGGGGCCTGATTAGACCCTGCTCCCCATAATGACAGAAGAAAATGTCACAGGCAACAATAGTCAACACCAAAATACAGTTTATTTGAGCATGGTAATGCCAACTAATATATCAATGCAATGTAACACATAACATATTCTGACATGGAAAGACAGAATAGCACTTCCAGTGCAGGCCTATGTACCTGTCTTTGCGTAAGTAGGCCCTGTTACATTTTGGGATGGCTTCCAATTTCACCTATGCTGAGTGGCCACCTTGATCCCTCTCTATTGTGCTATGGACAGTTGTGTTGCTTGGGTCACTGGATCTGGTGTTCTGGTTGGCTGTGCTGGTTGCTGTATAGCTGGGTGTGTGTGTATGTATGTAAGCATATGTGTATGTATGTATGTGTGAAGGATGCCTGAAATTGTAAGGGGGTTGCTCTGCTTGTCCTGTTTGTGTTCTCCTTCAGCAGCTGCTCAGTTGGTCCCTACTATCTTTCCCTTCAGGATTCTTGAGATTGCCAGGAGGCTGATGTGAGTGGAAAATCCCTTCACTTGGTTTCTGCTCCTGTAGCTGTGTACCAGGTGGGCCAGCGGCTGGGCAGGCAGGCATAGACTAGGGCCTCTGGTGCCTCAGTGGGATTCTGGCTGGTTTCCTCTTTCTAGAAGATCTGAGTCTCTCCTGTTTCTCTGCTGTGGTTGATAATAACTTATATACCTTTGCTTTTCAGTAGAAGAGTGTATTTTGCTGTTTTTCTGCTTATTTCTCTCCAAAGGCTGCTTTGGCATGGCTATTATGCCCTCATCTTTCCCAGAAGTCCTCACCTTATTTTTGAGACATACCTCACTGAACTTGGAGATCACCAAATCAGCTCAAGTAGGTAGGCAGCAAGTACTAGGTAGTCTCCTCTCTCCACTTCATAGATTTTGATATTACAGGCATGCACTTAAGTGGCTGAGAGAGATCCAAACTCATGCTTGCATGGCAAGCACTTCAGTGATTGAGCTATCTCCCCAGCCTAACTTTAACATAAAAAAAACCCACATTATTTATTTACCTATATGTAGGCATGCCAGAGTTTCTTGCTGCTGCAAATGAATATCAGATGTTTGAGCCACGTTTTGCATCCAGTTTATGGGAGTGGCCTGGGAATTGAACCTGGGTTGGTAGACTTGCAAGCAAGCACTTTTAACTGCTGAGCCATCTTTCCAGCCAAAATTTTTAACTTTTTTGTTTTTGGTGTTTTGAGATAGGGTCTCACTCTAGGTTAGGCTGACCTAGAATTCACTATGTAGTTTCAATGTGGTCTTAAACTCACAGCAATACTCCTATCTCAGGCTCCTGAGTGCTAAGATTAAAGGGGTGTGCCACCAGCTAAATTTAACATTTTTATTATGCAAATGTGTATGTTTACATTTACTCAGTCTATCAATTTCTGTGAGTTGCTTTTTAAAACTCTTACTGTGTTTATCATTTTGTCACTTGCACCTTATATTTCTAACAGTTTTTTTATTTATCTATTTCACTTTGCTTAATGTCCAAAGATTCATAATCCTTAAATCCACTTGAGAAAATTTACATCTGTATGAATCCATTCAAGGATTATTGTGTGTCTCCTGTAGACCAAACTCTCTTCTCAGTATTAGGGACTCAACAATGAACAAGCGTTACAATCCCAGCCCTCACAGGCCAGTATCTGGGTAGGGGAGAGGTTGTTAGGACATCAGCCTGTAGGAAGGGTGCCTGTAAGGCAGAAATCTGATAGCAATGGCATTCTGGAGAAGCAAGAATGATGTATCATCATCCAATTGGGCACCATCCATCTAGAGATAGTAGAGAGGTAGGGGTGACACCGGGGAACATGAAGCACCCTTCCTGCTAATGTGCAATGTCATTTCTCAGGCCCAGGCTGGCCACTTCTCCTCCAGAGGTCTGAGAGCTGCAGTTTCCCCAAGAGAGAGTCATAGGGATGAAGTTCCCCATAGACTGACTGGAGCCATCTGGGGAGACACAAGTTCTCAGTTGACTTGGGGGAAGTGGCCGGCTTGTCATCCTGGAGTGCCTTCATTACCTGCCTAAACCATGGGAACTCTGTACAGATGCTGCCCTGTATGACAGGGATTGCTTGGTGGCACTAGCAGGCTGTGACAATGGCCACCACATGGGTTATGCTGTTGGCACTCCAGTGTCCCTAGCCTTCTGGCTCAGAGATTTCTTGTCTTTCTGGGTGTGAGAACCTAACCTGGTGAAACCTGGGGTCCCGCACATTGTGGTTTAGGGGAGCACCAACTCTAACATAGAAACTTTAGATTTCATGTTGTTATGTACTGACTCCCAGACTTGGTTTTCTGGGGACAGAAAGCAGTTCCTCAGTTGAGAGTGAAGACATTATGAAAGAAAATGGAAAAGAAATTTTCAGGTTAGGAAAGCCAGTCAATTAGAAAAAAGAAACATACAGTTTCTTTGTCCACTAACAAGCAATTCACAATTCCTCCATGCTCTGAATTTATACAACACATACTGCCCAGGACCAGTCCTGTCTGTGTGCCAACTAAGCTGGTGCTCCCTCTGTGCTGCCCTCACTTAGGAGAGCCACCTATCCATAACTCTGCTGTTTCCACCAGCAATTCTAGCTGCAGCTCAAAACAATTAAGTACAGGGGCCCCAAGAGAGCCCCAAGTCCCACTAAGTTGCCCTTGGGAGATGTGAAGTTCCATGTGCTAATAAAATATAGACATGCCAAATAAAACACAGAAAACGGAACTGAAAGAGTAATGGAAACTAAATGGGCTGTATGTGGTGGTCCAAACCTTAAATCCCAGCAGTCCCGGGGCTGAAGTAGGAGGATTGAGAGTTTAAGGCAAACCTAGGCTACATAGTGAGTTCCAGACAGCCAGGGCCACACAATTGAGACATAGGACAAGAGATACATACATACATACATACATACGTACGTATATACATACATACTGAGCTTGGTCCCAAGCAAAAAGGTAAAGATATCCATGTGGATAGTGGCCCAGTGCCAATATTGACTTCCTTGTCTGAATGACTTTGTGCAGTTTTATTTAGGGGGAAATAGCCAGTGGCATATTTAGGGGTGACGGGACATTGTATCTGCAACTTAAATACTTTAAAGAATAGCTCGCCTGGTTACTGTGGTAGACACCTGTGGGTTCAGTTACTGGGGCAGGAGGATGGCTTGAGTGCAGAAGTCAGTCACCCTGGGAAATACAGCAAGGCACTATTTCCAAAACAATTTCAAATAGTTTGGAAAAAGAATCATGAAAATTAAAATAAAGAAGTTGGAGCAAATAACAAATGTGAGACAATGTGAACAGGAGAAAATCTCACAAGACTTTTTTAGTGTTCTTTTAACTTTTTTTGCAGCTCTGATTTGGTTTTGGCTGGGGATGGAATGCAAAACTTTAAGTGCTCCATCGCTAAACTACATTTCTGCAGCGTTACTTTAAAATGAATTTGGAAAAAAAGGTGTGTACACTACATCTTTTATGCATATGTGTACTTGTACACATGCATACATATGTGCATGCACATATCCAAAAACTGAGACTTCAACTCAGAATTAATCAGAATTTTAGGGAGTGTACCTCATGTGGATTTAAAACAAACGAAAAAGAAGAAATTCCCAGTGAGTCTAGCGTGCATATAAATTGAGAACAGGTGCTGTAATCAGAGTTCATGACACCCACCTATGGAGGTTACTAGAGGGTTCCTGATTCAGCACACAGAATGGGAAGGGTCTGCAGTTCTAACTGCAGGCAGCAATCACAGTCGGCTGTGGAGTCCCGCCCGCGCCGCCCATCCACTGCTTTGGCCCCCAGTCACGTCAGCCCCGGAAAGACAGATGTTAAGACCTCTGCGCTGGGGTCCTGCCCTCCACCCTGTTCCTCAGCCACGCCCTGGCCTCTTGCTTCCCAGGTGTAGCAAGTTAAAGAGCCTTTGACCACTGACTTCCCGGCGTCCGCCTCCACCACCCCCCCCGCCCTCCGCCCATCCCTCTGGCATCCCACCGTATCCCAGGTGGGCAGGTGGGCGGCTCTCAGACCGCCAGACCTCCCGGTGCAGGTCTCACCCTCCAGTTTATCCCCCCTGCGCTCCCCGCGGGGTCCTGCGGACGTGGGCAACTGCGAGGTCCTCCCACCCGCGGCCCTAGAGCCTGGGCCTGCGCCCGGCCATGGACGCGGCTCCCGGGTCTCCGGAGCCCTTTCTGGCCACGCCGCCCGCGGAAGTGCTGGAAGAGGTGCTGCAGGCTCAGCTCGGGCCGCTGCCCAGCTTCGCAGTCATCTCCCGGCTCAAGCGGCTGCCGGCGGGCGGCTACTCGTCCACGGACGACCAGCACGTGGTGCTGGAGCGCCGGCGCCTGGCGAACGCCAAGGAGCGCGAGCGGGTGAGCGGCCCGGCCCGGGTCTCGCCGGCCTTTCCGCGTTGTCCTCCCGAGGCTCGGCTCCCCAGGGCCTCGCCGCCCCTCTCCTGCCCGCTACCCTACCCACTGACCCTCCCACGACGCGGGTCCACCGGGGGCACCAGGGCAGAGGGGCTTCAGAATGGCCCCGTCGGGAGCTTTATAAATGCCAAGCGCGCGGGGCTGCGCTTTGCCTCATTGCTGAAGGCGCGGATGGGTGCTTGAGCGAAAAGGCATTTCCCCAGCTCCTTTCCCCAGCCTGCTGCATTTTGGCTTCAGTAGCGAAGATGCCCCTGCATTCCCTCTCAACCCTTGCCAGGATCAACGCGTATTCACGGCGCCATCTCCTGGCACCTTTTCCTATATCTAACAAACTTGACCTCAAATTTGCTGGAAGGTGGTCTTTGGCCCTGGGTGATGTTTGGGTTTGGTTGCAGCAATGGAGCTGCTACAGTGGGAAGGATGAGACCCGCACAAAGGAGAGGAGCACACTTTTCCTGCTAAGACTTGTTCCTAATGTTTCAGCTAGGCCTTTCAGACATGAGCTTCTGTGACTAGATTGGGAGCCACGTGTGGGATAGAGAGTGAGGGAAGGAAACTCCCAAGGATGGAGAATGCTTTGACCAGACACTGGACTCTATATAAAAATAACCACATTATCTGATTTGTTGGCCCTAAAACGAGATTATGATCTAATATTTTAAGTGGATCTTAGTGCCAGGGATTGCCTTCTTTTTAGAATAGGTCCTGGTTTTATCCACTAAACTTTATTGTGATAAAGTTAATATACCTGGAAAATACTTAAGTGAATGAAAAGGGAATAAAGGTCCTTACATCAGACAGTCACAGAACTCTTGCATGCATCCTCCCAGGCTTTTCTTTTCCTGGTTGTGGATGTCATGGATATAGTTCTACAAAATTTGGGTTATCCAGTATATTAACTTTGAAATATTTTCACCTAATATTACCCAGGACATTTCCTCATTTTCTAAAGTATTCTTTTGCAGAATAAGTTTTGACTGCATATGTCATGGAAGTGGACAATAACTTATCACACCTCTTATTACTGGGCATGCCTGATGTCTGCAACTTTATACTGGTAAAAAAAAAGTTGATGTGTATGTCCACTAGTTGCTTTAGAATAAAATTTTAATAGCAAAATTACTGGAATATAGGGCATCTAGCTCATGGCTTTTGATACAAATTGTTTTTTAAATTGCTTTTTAGCCAGGTGTGGTGGCACATGCCTTTGGTCCTAGGAGGCAGAGGTAGGCAGATCACTATGAGTTTTGAAAGGCTTCTTCTAATTTTGTTGCCTGTGTGTAGGATGTGAGGTGTGTGTACGTTATGTGCTGATGTGGCACTCTGCATTCACCTGTGGCCGCTGGGGGAGAACATCAGTCTCCCTCTCCATCACTCTTCTGCCTATTGTCCTTGTGGAGGAGTCGCTTTCTGATTCCAGAACTTGCCATTCACAAGCCCTGGTCGTTCTGTGGTTTCTGGAGAAACCACATGTGGGCTCTGGAGATCTGAATTCAGGTGATTTCAGGCCCCCTCAGGCCCTCATGCTTGTACAGGCAGTGCAATTAACCACTAAGCCATTTCTCCAGCCCAAGGTTTCTAACTTTTGACCCCATAACAGAATATAGAAATGTCCTCTTTTTCATAATATTCTGATGCTGGGTATGCTGAAACAAAAATATGACCAGCTTGGCACATGAAAATTGGTACTTAGTTTGATTGTCTGATCATTGAAGCCTCCTGTGATTCAGTGTGTTCCACATTTCCTTTGTTCCAGGGTGGGAGGGGCTCTTGGTATAAGTGAGCATACAGGCTTTAGGGAGTAAAGGGAGCTTGTTCTACTAGGCCCAAGATCCTCTAGAGTGAGGTATGTCAGTTCTGGCTTTCAGTGCCATGCTAGTAGACACTGTAAGGGAAACAAGCTAGAAGAGTCTATCAGCTCACCAGGGTGCAGATGCTCAATTCTCATTCTCTGTCTTTGCTGAGAAAACAGCTGATGGCATTGATGGTAGCATGCTTGACCTCCCTTTTCAGATGTTCATACTGAGGCTTGGTGATCTGAAGTTTGCCACATACTTTCCTAAAGATGGTAAAGGTGGAGCAGGGTCTTAAAGCCTTCATCGGCAGTGCTTAGCCAGGTGTGCTGACATCCTGCTTTCTGTAAGTTATAATGAGTGGAAGCATTCTCCAGACAGGAGTGGAGTCTACAAATGTGCAAAGCTCAGGGCCCCTTTCTAGGAACCATGTGATGCCTGCTTAGATTCTCCCTGGGAGAAGAGAATGATGGAGATGAGTTCTCATATCCCTTTCTGTGGTTGGAGGTGGAAGATGTCCACACAAGTTCACTTTCCTGTGTATCACTATGTCATTTCCTTTTCTAGGTAAAAAATCTGAACCGTGGCTTTGCTAAACTGAAGGCATTGGTGCCATTTCTTCCACAAAGCAGAAAGCCTAGCAAAGTTGACATACTTAAAGGTGCAACTGACTACATTCGACTTCTTGGAGAGGTTTTGAAAGAAACCAAAACTTCTGAGGTAAGTGAGAATTTAGGATGAAGTTGGGTGTGGCAGCTTATGCCTCTCATCCCAGCATTCAGGATCAGGGCAGGAGGACTACTGCAAGTTCAGAGCAGAATAGCTCTAGAATAAGGTTACAAAGTAAGACCCTGTCTCAAAAAAACCAAAACCCTTTCTAGCAACTTATGTAAACTTATGTAAACTTCTCTATTGATATTTATAATACTCCTCTGATCTGCTTGTGATGCCCATTTAAAGGAGGAAGCAAAAATATAGATGAAAGTCATAGAGCTAAGAAGTATCAAGATTGGGATTTGAACCTAGATTATGATTGTCAAGTCCCAATCTCCTGTCACTGACTGGGGACCCTGTCTGCCAAATCTCTAATAGGACTCTGACAGCAGAAATGATGTGAGGAGTGGCTTTGTGGGGATTACTTCTTGTCGGTAGACTGACAGACAGAAAATGAAGTGCTTGTGATTATTCAATGGGTGATACAAATGACCATGTTTTATAAACTATGATATACAATGGTGTCACCTCCAGTATAGAGTGGTCAGCCCAGATATGCCCTGTGGGTAGGAGGAGGAGCTAGCTGATTAAATGGCTTTGTTTCATGGACAGGAACACATTGGAGGGCTGAAAATGGATTTGTCATTGGCAGAGGTAAGAAATGAAGAGAGAAGGCCTTCAAATTGAGTTCTCAGTGACACCATTAGAAAGAGGATGTAATTAGAGAAGAGAAGGCGGTAGGAAGAAAGGGGAACAAGAAAGTCCTACAGTTCAAGGGTAAAGAGTCTTGTGAAACTCAGGGTGGACATTGGAGATACTGCAGAGACCAAAGAGGCCAAAATGAGAAACCACCAGGGCCCCATTTGGAAGGTGCAAGAGAAGTGGGCTAGAAGTCAGATCATGGAGATAGTGTTCTTGATAGCTTTCTGGAATTAAAGTGGGGGGAAATGGCAGACTTCAAGCTCATTTATACTAGAAGTTTGAGAATAGAAGGAAAGAATAAAGAAAAGGAAGGAAGAAAACTTAGGTTAAGTAAAGGCCTTTTCTCAGTAACAGTGTGATCATGCTTAGGAGCAAAAGCAGAGAGATTCTAGAGAAAAGAAATATTCTAGAAACTTATGTATAGTAGAACTGTTTTTCTTGGGCTAGAGAGATGGCTTAGCAGTTGAAATGCTTGCCTGCAAAGCCTAAGAACTCATGTTCGACTCTTCAGATACCATGTAAGTAAGCCAGGTGCTCCAGGTGATGCAAGCTCTCAAGGTTTCACATGTGCACAAGGTGGCACACACATCTGGAGTTTGATTACAGTGGCTGGAGGCCCTGGTACAACAATTCTCTGTCACATAAAAAGGCCAGTCTGTTAGGTTTGCCACAAAACAACACAAAACAAAACAAAACAAAACTGTTTTCTTTTAAATCCACAAGTCCTTTTCAGTTGACAGTTAGGAGCATTGTCAGGAATGTGTTATCCTATTGGTTGAATTGGGTGGTTAGATTATGGCATGGATATTTGAGCATATGTAGGTGTCTTTTTGTGTGTCTTTTTGTGTTTGTTTCTAAATATTTTACTTATTTGTGAGGAGAGAGAGAATATGGGTATGCCAGGGACTCTTGCCACTGCAAACAAACTCCAGACACATGCACCATTTTGTACATCTGGCTTTAGATGGGTACTGTGGAATTGAACTTGGCCTGACAGTCTTTGCAAGCAAGTACCTTTAACTGCTCATCCATGTTCCCAGCCCTTGTTTTGTTTTAATTAATTATTTATTCATTTAGTTTTTTTAGAGAGAGCAAAAGAGATGGGTTCAGGGGGAGACAGGGGAGAGAATGAGAATTGGCATGCCAGGGCCTTAGCTACTGCAGTCAAACTGCAGACACTTGTGTCACCTAGCTGGCATGTACAATCTTGCTCTTGCCTCACCTTTTGTGCATTTGGCTTATGTGAGATATATAGAGAGATTGAACATGGGTCCTTAGGTTTCACAGGCAAGTGCATTAATCACTAAGCCATCTCTCCAGCCCTTGTTTTGTTTTCTGAAAGAAGATTTTATTTATGTAGTTCAGGCTGGCCTCAAAAGCATGATCCTCCTGCTTCACCCACCCAAGTGCTAGAGCAATAGACTTGCACCATCACCCTCAGCCCTCCCTTATGTGTTAACTGTGTAGCAGAAGTGTTATGCTCTTTGTTACATTCCTTATAAAATATGGGGCATATCCATACATGATATTTTAGATACATTTGGCCACTGTGCAATATTTAAGGGTATAAAGCAAAATGTAATACATTGAGCAATATTTTCTCTCTATAATAACCTGAGCATTGTCTTTATTGCTTAAATGAAACCTTGTCACTTTCAAGCTTGAAATGTGTTGATTTAAATCTCCAGAAGTCTGACTGCTATATTGTATTGTTTGATGATTTACTGTGGTTTCTAGAAGCCAGGCCTAGAGGAGCAGACCTATAGCAGCAATGCCTCTGACCCACAAGTGTCCTTGGCTAGAGAGCTACTGGGAAATGCTACCCAGCATGCCAGCTGTGCCAGTGGCTTGAAGAATGAAGAGGAGGGGCCCTGGGCAGATGGTGGCAGTGATGAGCCAGCATACACGTGTCAGCAGAGCATGACACCCATGACTAGAAGTTACTTCACCCATCAGGAGTCTGGTAAAAGATTCCTTCTAAAATAGCCATATAGATGTCGAGACGCTCACAATATGTTCCTTGAGAAGTGGGCCATTTCCTATGCTAAGGCACGATTAAAGCAAGATGTGGGGAAAAGTATTTAAAAATGTGGAGAAGGTATTGCAATTGTGGAAGATTGTTTCCAAAATAAATAGACTGAGGGGAAGAACCCAATAAAGACCAAACCTTAATTTTTTTCATGACTTTATTTAATATATCAAAAGGCTTCTTGGACTCTATGATATCTGGAAAATGGATATATGTAGCTTGCCATGCCTTTTTTGGTGACTCTAATTCTGGGGAGGAGTGGTTGGTTGTAAGGTCCCATTTTTTTAAAAAATATTTTTTGTTCATTTTTTATTTATTTATTTGAGAGCTACAGACACAGAGAGAAAGACACATAGAGGGAGAGAGAGAGAATGGGAGCTCCAGGGCTTCCAGCCACTGCAAACGAATTCCAGACGCGTGGGCCCCCTTGTGCATCTGGCTAACGTGGGACCTGGGGAACTGAGCCTCGAACCAGGGCCCTTAGGCTTCACAGGCAAGCGCTTAACTGCTAAGCCATGTCTCCAGCCCTGTAAGGTCCCATTTTGTAAGTACTAACTGTACTTTATTATAGTAGGTCTTACTACTTTATCAAACTAAAGAGACATTTGGGCAGAGGGACATGCTTCTCAAAGGCTAGAAAGTCAGCCTTTGCTCTTGCTGTACATTAGCCCTGGGCAAAATAAGTCCCTCACCTTCTCCTGCCCTGGAACAAATGTTGAAATAAGAAAGGCTTACACTAACTGAGCCAAGCCTACTGTCTCCAGCCATGTTATTCATTGTGATAAAAGATATAATGGGGACTGTGGAGTCACAAATGACGGGTGGTAGGAAGCAATTTAGAATAACAGCTGAGAGTATGCCCTGGAGGCTGACTGCTGAGATTCAAACCTTGGTTTTGCCATTTGATAGCTGTGTGACTTTGCATGAGCTACTGATGCTGAGTTACTTTTCTGTCTGTAGAATGGGAAGAATAACTGTACCTACCTTGCACCTAAATTAACAGGTAGGTTCAAGTGGGTTAGGTAGGAAATTTCAAAGTATCTCCTCATAAAATATATGTTGATTATCAAAGAAAAAGACTGAGGTGAAGAAGCCTTACAATCAACATTTTAACAACTGATCAAAGAGAGTATCATTAGAAATGGAACAACTAAAAATCTGTCACATGGACTGGAGAGAATAGCTCAGCAGTTATAAGCACTTGCTATTTAAGTATGAGGGTCTGAGAGAGCCTGAGATCTAAGAGTTCAATTCCTCCAGAACCCATGTAAAAAGCTAGGTATGGCTGTGCACATCTGTAATCTCAGTCTATAAAGGTGGGGACCAGAATATTGCTCGGACTTGCTGACCAAAAATGGCAGACATTGGTTGAGAGACGCCACCCATCTCAAGGAAGTATGTGGATGATTGATAGAGAATGGCACCCAGAGTTCTTTTCTGGTCTCTGTATCCATACACACACTACATGTATTCACACACATGTGAATATACCACATCATTCATCGCACACCATACCACACATATTGTACACACACATGCACACACCCTGCCACATTGAATGGGATGCAGTGAACAGAAAAATGGTATTGTTTCTGAGATTACTGCCAGAGATACACAACCTCAATCAAAGTGGTGGTGGTGGTAGGGGTGATCAAGAAACAGACTACAGAACAACTGGTCTGTCATTTTCAGAAGCACTACCTCACACAAGTCACAGACAGCAAAGCCTAGATGGAAACTAGAGATATCACAAGTAAACATGATTCATGGTTCTCAGTTGGATTTTTTGCTTAGGAAGGGCACTTTTGGAACTACTGGTGAAATATGAATGGGGTCTGGGGATTGCTTGGTAGAAATGTAATGACATTTTCCCAAGGGGGTGGCCCCTGTTTGTTGCAGGTGTGATGGGATGTCAGGATGGCCACTCTCAAATGAGCCAGGAGAAAGTCCTCACTACATCACTTGTAACCTTTCTATGAGTTGATTAGTGTTTCAGAATATTTTTATTTTAAAAATGTATGATTTAGGACTGGAGAGATTGCTTAGTGGTTAAGGTGCTTGCCTGTGAAGACTAAGGACCCATATTTGACTCTCCAGATCCCACATAAGCCAGACTCACAAAGGTGAGGCAAGTGCAAGGCTGCACATACCCAGTAGGTGGCATAAGCATTTGGAGTTCAATTTCAGTGGCTGAGGCCCTGGTGTGTCAGTGGTTTCTCTCTCTCTCTCTTTCTCTTGAAAAAAAATTGTTCACATATCCAAATATGAGAAATTCTTAGCACAACTTATGAAATCTTGGACTGTATGTATAGAAATGACACCATATTTTTTATTGACAGCTACCATACTTACAGACAATAAACTCTGATAATTCCCTCCCCTCCTCCACTTTTCCCTTCACAAATCCACAGTCCATCTTATCCCCTCCCTTTCTCCATTAGTCTCTTTTATTTTGATGTCATCATCTTTTCCTCCTATTATGAGGGTCTTGTGAAGGTATTGCTAGGCACTGTGTAGTTGGGGATATTGAGCCCAATTTATGTCTGGTCAGTTGCATTGTAAGCAGTCCTATCCTTCCTTTGGCTCTTACATTCTTTCTGTCACCTCTTCTGCAATGGACCCTCAGCCTTGGAGGCTGTGATAAAGATGTTTCAGTGCTGAGCACTCCTCTGTCACTTCTTCTAAGCATTATGGTACCTTTTGGGTCATCCCAGTGGTCACCACCATCTGAAAAGAGAAGCTTCTCTAACCAAAAGTGAAAGTAGTGTTAATATATGGATAGGAACATTAAGTGAACTGCTTACAGGGAAGTGCAGTGAGCTTAATATATGCATTTAGCCAGATAAGAGCAGGTATTACACTCCTAAGGCTCATGACCTCTTCTGCCATAAGCTTTTGATTAGGTTTTTCAGTAGGCATGTATTCCTTCCCATAGAGTGGGCCTCCAGTCCAATTAGAGAGCGATTGGTTTCCCCCAGAACAGACATGCCACTATTGTACCCATTTGGTCATTTGGTCTGGCTGGCCAAACTTGAGGCTTCCAGTGTCCACTGTTTTCAATACTGATGACTTCTGTCTCCCATAGGGCTGCATGCAGTGCAGCTTTTCCCAGCTTTCAGTCAGCTGGTCTATAGGGAAGAGGCTTTCAGCTCAGCCTCAGCTTGAGTTCTTAGTGACCTTACTGCCCAGGCATGTGTAGTCATCAGCAACAGGGTCTTACCATCCGTTTCTGGTGGGAAATAAAAAACCTTGGCAATAGCCTGTTTTGAGGGCAACAAAGATCTCCATGGTCAACAACTCATTGGAAGGTATCCCATTGCTGGCATTGAACTTTTTCTAGTAACAATCAATGACTTCTGGATATGCCATTATCCAAAAACGTAGTCTTTCATATGTCTTGTTCACAGTATCTTGAATTTTGATTAACCCTCCCCCACCCTTCTTTTACTCAATCTCTTACCTTGACCTCACTTAGACCATTCCATTCCCTATAATATGTCCTTCTACTTTCATGTATACAATACCATCCCTTAAGTCTCCCCTCTCCTCCCTCCTTTATGGCCCTTTTCTAGCTTACTGGCTTCTGTTACAGATTTTTGGTTCCAGCTCACATACAAGTCTACATTTTAAACCCACATATGAGAGAGAACATGCAATGTTTGACTTTCTGGGCCTGGGTTACCTCACTTACTATAACCCTCTCCAGATCCATCCATTTCCCTACAAATTTCATAATTTCATTTCTCTTTAGCACTGAATAGAACTCTATTGTGTAAATGTGCCACATCTTCATTATCCACTCATCTGTTGAGGGACATATAGGCTAGTTACATTTCCTAGCTACTGTGACTAGAGTGGCAATAAACACGGTTGTGCAAGTATCTCTAAGGTAGTGAGAAGAGTCCTTAGGATATATGCCTAGGAGTGCTATAGTTGGATCATATGGTAGATCTATTTTTTACTTTCTTAGGAACCTTCACACTGATTTCCATAATGGCTGTGCCATACTACATTCCCACCACCAGTGTAGAAGGGCTCCTCTTTTTTCACCAACATTTATTGTCATTTGTTTTGATAATAGCCATTCTGGAAGGAATGAGATGGAATTTCAAAGTAGTTTTAATTTGCATTTCCCTGGTGGCTAAGTAGAATATTTTTTAGATGTTTATATATCATCTGTATATATGCTTTTGAGAACTCTCTATTTAGTTCCATAGCCCATTTTTTAAATGGGTTGTTTAATTTAATATTGTTTAGTTTTTTTGAGTTATTTATATATTCTGGATGCTAATTCTTTGTCAGATATATAGCTGGCAAAAATTTTCTCCCATTCTGTAGGTTGTCTCTTTGCTATATTCACAATGTCCTTTGCTGTAACAAAAGCTTTGTATTTTCATGAGATCCCAGTGGTTGATGAGTGGTTTTATTTCCTGAGCAACTGGGTTTATATTCACAATCATTGCCTATGCCAGTATGTTGAAGGGTTTCCCATACATTTTCCTCTAGCAGTTTCAGAGTTTTAAGTCTGATATTAAGGTCCCTGATCCATTTGGACTTAATTCTTGTACATGGAGAGAGACAAGGATCTATTTTCATCCTTCTACATATAGATATCCAGTTTGCCCAGCACCACTTGTTGAAGAGGCTGTCTTTTCTCCAGTTAATATTTTTGGTGTTTTTGTCAAAAATCAAATGGCTGTAGCTGCCTGATTAACATCTGGGTCTTCTATTCTGTTCCATTGATCTACATGTCTGTCTTTGTGCCAGTATCATTGCTGTTTTTGTTACTATGGCCTTGTAATATAGCTTAAAAAATTGGGTATTGTAATAATGCCAGCCTTATTTTCATTACTCAAAATTGTTTTGGCTATTTGAGGGTTTTTTTTTTTGTTTGTTTGTTTTTACTTACAAGTGAATTTTAGTATTTTTTTCTATTTCCACAAAGAATGCCATTGGGATTTTAATGGAGATTGCATTAAATGTGTAGATTGCTTTTGGTAAGATTGACATTTTCACAATATTGATTCTTCCAACCCAAGAACATGAGATGTCTTTCCATTTCCTAGTGAGAAATTCTTTATTATTATTATTATTATTATTATTATTATTATTATTATTATTTGGTTTTTTGAGGTAGGGTCTCACTCTAGCCCAGGCTGACCTGGAATTCACTATGGAGTCTCAGGGTGGCCTCGAACTCACGGAGATCCTCCTACTTCTGCCTCCCGAGTGCTGGGATTAAAGGTGTGTGCCACCACGCCTGGCTTAATTTTTTTTTTTTAAGGTAGTGTCTCATTCTAGCTCAGGCTGGACTGGAATTCACTATGTAGTCTCAGGCTGGCCTCGAACTCATGGCGATCCTCCTACCTCTGCCTCCCGAGTGCTGGGACTAAAGACATGTGCCACCACACCTGGCTGCCCAACATTTTATATGAGTGCTGGGAATTGAATTCAGATGCTCATGCACACAAGGCAAACACTTTACCAACTGACCCAGCTCTGGGACATATCTTTAAAAGTTGTATCCAGCTCTGAGTAGCTTTGTTCACCATGTACTCCCCACCTCAATACAAATATATAGTAACTGGACCAGCAACTATGAACTGAAGCCACTGAAACTGTAAGTCAAAATAAACCTTTCCTCCTTCAGTTGACTTTTTCCTAGGTATTTTCTCATAGAAATTAAAAATTAAAGCCGGGCATGGTGGCACACACCTTTAATCCCAGCACTCGGGAGGCAGAGGTAGGAGGATCACCGTGAGTTCGAGGCCACCCTGAGACTACATAGTGAATTTCAGGTCATCCTGGACCAGAGTGAGATACTACCTCAAAAAACAAAACAAATTAATATGGTTACATCTTTAGAGACCGCTTGTTTGAACAAAAAAAAAACTTTATTTTTTAGTAGCACAATGCTGTTGAGACTATCCAAATTGTATCAATAATCTGTGCCATGTGGGGCCTGGTGGTAGAGGCCTGTAACCCCAGGACTTGGGAGGTTAAGGTAAGAATATTGAAGGTCAGTCTTGGCCTGTGCTTCCTTCTATTGCTGAGCAGGCCATTGTGTGGGCATACTACAGCTTAACTGTTTACATATTTGAGAACACTTCGATTTTTTTTTTCTATTTTTGTTTGCTTTTGGGGGAAGTAGTTTGAGACAGGGTACCACTGTATAGTTTAGACTAGCCTCAGAATTGTAATTCTTCTGCTTCAATTTTCCAACTGCTAGCATTTCAGGAGTACTTGGCTGTTGATTCTTTTTTATTTTTATTTTTTGTTTTGTTTTTCGAGGTAGGGTCTCAGTCTGGCCCAGGCTAACCTGGAATTCACTATGTAGTCTCAGGGTGGCCTTGAACTCACAGCAATCCTCTTGCCTCAGCCTCCCGAGTGCCAGCTCTCATTTTTTATATATTAGAATGGATGTGTGCTTTTTATTAATTAACTTGATTGTTACCATCATATAAAATAACATGCCATATGTTGCAGTCAGGTTCGCATTGCTGGTAGAAATCAAGAGCAGCTTGAGTGGGAAAAGGGGTTTATTTTGGCTTACAGGCTCAAGGGGGAAGCTCCACGATGGCAAGGGAAAATGATGGCATGAGCAGAAGGTGGACATCACCCCCTGTCCAACATCAGGTGGACAACAGAAACAGGAGAGTATGCCAAACAATGGCATGGGGAAGCTGGTTATAACACCCATAAGCCTGCCCTCAACAATATATTGCCTCCAGGAGGCATTAATTCCCAAATCTCCATCAGCTGGGAACCTAGCATTCAGAACACCTAAGTTTATGGGGGACACCTGAATCAAACCACCACACCATCATTATTTTTGCTCAAATTGTTCTCACTGTGGCCAGCTTCAGGTAGGCTGCCTGGTTTGAATATAAAGTGTCTCCAAGAAGGCCTAAAGGATGAAGGCTTGGTCCCCAGATGGTAGGTCACACCGTGAATCACACATTAATCTGCTGATGGAGCTGTAGTTTGATAGCATGATTACAGAAGGTGAGGCCTGGTTGGAGGAAGTAGGTTACTGGGGGCATGTCTTTGGGGGATATCTTGTCCCTGGGCTCTTCCTGTCTTTCTGTATCCTGGCTGTCATGAGGTGAGTAGCTTTCCTCTATTTGCCATCTGCCATGATGTTTCTGCCTTGCCACAGCCCTAAAAGCAATGGAGTGTTTTTTCTTTTAAAGTGTTTTAGGTATTGGCCACAGTGATGAAGAATGTAGCACATTACTCTTCTGTCTGGCCTGTCATCATCATTTGATCTCTTCCTTTCTGACAGAGAAGTTCTAAACTCCTCTAAGGCTTTCCCACCCTATCCCTTGATTTGCCTTTGTTAGAGGCCATGCCTGTGTGTAGCTTGTCAGCCTCTGGTCACTATCTACTCCTGAATGGCTGCTCTGCACCACTTGTAGGTTATGCTACACAAACTCTCTTTGGCAATAACCTTTCACCCCAGGCATGGCTATTTCCCCCTATGTGGATGCCAGCTTCACCTGCTTGAGCCTTACACCTCCCTGTGGGTAACCATGGCTACCCCCACCTCACTGTAACCCAATGACTAGAATTAGGACTGAATTGTTCAGGAGTGGGAAGAAGAGAAGGGTGATCACTTTTTCTTTTCTTTTTTTTTCTTTTCTGTGTCCGTGTGTGTGTATGGTGTTTGTATATGTGTGTAGGTGCATATATGTGTGGCTATGCATTCACATGCATGTATGTTCACGTGAAGGCCAGAGGTTGATGTTGGGTGTATCTATCGCTCTATACCATATTCTTTTAGACAGAGCATCTTGCTAAACTTAGAACTCACCAATTAGGCTAAACTGGCTAGCCAACAAGCTCCAGAGATCCTCCTGTTTCTACATCCCTAGTACTGGGATTATAGGTGCATATTGCCAGGTCCCACTTTTACAAAGGTGCTGGGGAAATCAGGTGCTCATGCTTGTACAGCAAGCATTTTACCTACTGAGCCATGTCCTTGACCCAAAAATGCTTTTTCTCTTAGTGATGCCATGCCGCCATCTTTCTGGTTAGTTTTCTCTGCTAACACATTTAATTCTCATCCTCATTGGTATATGAATTGAGGACTTATTCAGCAATCACTTATTGACTTCATAAAAAAATTTGCTTTTCACAACCAGAATAGATCCTGTATAAGAGGGACAGAGTAGCAATTATAAAGCTAGCCTTTATTTGACAAAAGCATTCAGCCCAGATTACCTAAAGGCATGACTACATAGGGCTTTGGAATTCTGGCCCAGCACCCCAAAGCAGCTGGCCTGGCTCTCTGAACTAAAATGCTTTTCTGAATGGGGCTTAGGGCGCAGGAGGTAGTCGTTCCAGCTTCGGTTTACAGGAGTGGTGCCTTTCGTTCTGTCCTGGGATCTGAGGAGTTGAGATCCTCGTGTGGACAAGGATCTGATTTGGAGGTAGGGTCAGAATGGGCTGTGCAAAGTCAACAACATTCCTAGGGGGCAGAATCCTGACTGATGGAAGAATGTGCTGATGCTAGAGGTAGAGATTAACTTCTGGGGCCACAGCAGTTTCATGGGGCCTAAGGCCCCGTGTGTGCATGTGTGTGCATGTGTGTGCATGTGTACATGTGTGTGTGATGAAACTACACATTTGGCCTTAGTCGGGATACAGATTTATTTAAAGGTCTAGAAAAGGTTTGTTTAAACTTGCAGTTTCTGGTGTACCTTTTTTTCCCCCTTCCATACTGGGGTTGGGCATTGCGCTGGGGGCAAGGTATTGGTTATCCTCCCATTATTTTTTTTTTTTCCTTTTTTCTTCTGTTTGTCCCTTGTGGTGATGGCTCAGTCATTTCATGTATGTCTTATATGGCTCAAAGCCATGTTCAAAGTTGCCTGTGATATTGTGTAGATTATGTCTCTGAACAAAGACCAACTTTGATTTTGGACTGGATGACAAGAGTGTTAGTGTTTAAGGGGCTTAGGAAAGGGATATATTGTCTATTACAGGGACCTGAATATGTAGTATGTGTGTGTGTATATATGTGTATACACAATTATATGCACACACACGCTTCTAAGTGACTTCATGTTGTGGGAATATTCTAGTGTAGGTGGTAGACTCCTACTAACCCCTTTCCCGGTCATGCTAATCTGTGAAACTAATCATTAGGACTATTTCTTTACTTTTTTTTTTTTTTGGTTTTTCAAGGTAGGGTTGAATTTCAGGCTGACCTGGAATTCACTATATAGTCTCAGGGTGGCCCTGAACTCATGGCAATTCCTCCTACCTCTGCCTCCCCAGTGCAGGGATTAAAGGCATGCACCACCACACCCAGCTCACTGGGACTATTTCTTATAATAGTATTTCCAGCACTAAAATTAGGTGGTCTGACTAGGTAGAATGACTTTATTAGCACCTTGGGAGAAGACCTGAAACCTCTTCCAGCTTATATCTACTCTGGTTGTTCCATGGGCTAGTAAAGTCACCACAGTAGCATGAATCCCTGGCTTTTGCATGGAAAGCATATTTGCCTCACTCTGAGCTTGCTGGCAGCAGATGGAGCATATTCTTATGACCTTACCAGCGGAGTATTTTGAAATATTGGATTTCCTCTTGGATGGAACTAGCAAACTATGGCTTGGCTGAGTCTCTGCCACTTGATCAGTTCTGTCAGTAGCATGTGTCCCCTGCTTAGCCAGTTGGCCCAGGTAAGGATATCAAGACTCAGGGAAGGCTGCTCCCATCAAGATACTTAGCTCTGTTTCCTAAACATTGGAGTCTAGGAGTTAGTGCTACAAAGATGCATGTCCTGGGATATGCTTGTAATGCTCTGGGACTTTGGAGGGGTGAGCATGTAGGGCACATAGGGTTGGCTAGGCTGTCTTTGGAGGTATGTTCCTTCTGGTGGAGGAGTTTCATCTTGTAGCTACTGAGGATAAATCTAACCAGGCTCCCAGCAAGATACTTAGGTGGAAACTAATCAAAACAAGAAGAGGGCTGGAAAGATGGGCTAGTGGTTAAGGTGCTTGCCTATGAAGCCTAAGGACCCAGGTTCGGCTCCCCAGAACTCATAAGCCAGATGCACAGGCTGATGCATGTACATAAGGTCATGCATGTGCACAAGATGGCACACATGACAGGAGTTTGAGTACAGTAGCTAGAGACCCTGGCATGCTAATTCATTCTCTCCCTCTCTCTCTTTTTGTTTTTTCTGAGGTAGGGTATCACTGTAGCTCAGGCTGACCTAGAATTCCTTATGTAGTCTCAGGGTGGCCTTGAACTCATGCAATCCTCCTACCTCTGCCTCCCAAGTGCTGGTATTAAAGACATGTACCACCATGTCTGGCGTGTGCTCTCTCTCTCTCTTGCTCTCTCTCTCTCAAATAAAATAAATATTTTAAAAAAGACAAGAAGAAAGTGTTTGCAAGGAGATAGATATCAATTTCTTTGTATAAATAAGATAAGGAAATTACTTTCTATTGGAATTTAAACTTTTCTGTGGGTGCAGAAGATTGAATTGATCATAAGTACAAATTTATATGTTTTCTTTCTATATGCACATGTATGAAATTCAGTATTTCTATGACAAAAATGCTTAGCTGATGGATTGGTTATTTGCAGTCATCGTCCTGATAAGATTTTAAATTACAATGGAACTTTCTGGGCATATCTTCAAGGGGGTTGCTAAGATTAGCTTAAATGAAATGAGAGGGCCCACTCTAACTGTGGTGAAACCATTCCTTTGGCTGGGGTCCTAGACTGCATAAAAGAGAAAGCTTGCTAAGCAACAGCATTCAGCACTCTGCTTCCTAATTGTGGACCAAATGTGACCAGCTCTGCTTTATGCTTTTGCCAACATGCCTTCCCCTCAATCATGGACTTTAACTTTGAACTGTAAGCTGAGATTTAAACTCTTCCTTCCTTAAGTGGCTTCTGATTAGATATTTTGTCATAGCAATGAGAAAGTAATTAATATAGCTGATGTGTGGCCAGAATATTTAAGAGTCAACATTTCCTTCCTCCTTTCTTTCTCTTCATATGATGGTATTGTGATTAAATTGATTGCTAGAAGTCTTTACCCATTCCATTAGAGTTCCAAAGAAGATTTATATGAGATTTTTTTTAAGGGCCTCCTGAAAGGTCCATTTCACGGCTCCTAGACAGGTACAGAAAAGAAAGGCAAATTGGATAGAACCTCTCTCTGAGGCTGCACTTTTCTTGAACACTGTTCTGGAGACAGACAGGCAGCTCCCTGAGTTAGCAGGAAACTAGTAGGCTGACACCAATAAGTTCCAGTCCCTGAGGAAGTCATGTGTATGTTAAAGCTTCAGTATATGCTTCCCTTACTCTAATTATTGGATTCCCCAGAACAGATGAGGAATAATATGGTTTCCAAAGACCCAGTGTTGGACTTCTGGTGAAGAAGGCAGCATAGGTACCATGCCAAAGCAGCCTGGGGGGAAAAAAGACCAAAAAAACTCAGCAAAATATACACTTTTACTAAAAAGTGAGGTGTGTAGGAAATTGAAGTGGCAGTAGAGAAGTAGAAGAGATCCAGAGCATCCAGAGCCCGCAGAGGATGGCAAAAGCGCCCCCAGTAGCTCCACCAACCACAGTGGGCGGCGCTGCATCAGAAAGCCACCAGGATCAGCTCCAGCCGCAGGAAAATCCAGGTGTGGGAGCTTCCGCTCACACTGGAGCTCTCTGCAACTCAGGAAACGTGAAGGGAGAGCGGCAGTGAGCAATGGAGGAGCAGACCACGAGGTAGAAGAACACGTGGAACAGTGAGAGAACCAGAGCAGCTGCAGCTCCCTCCCCTCCTCCACTGCCTGAGCACAGCTCCAGTGAACAGAGCAGCGGTCCTGGGACCCAGGCACGCCAACTTGGGCCACAGTGGGACCCAAGCAGGAGCAGAGTCCGCAGCAACATCAGTGCCTCTGGCACTGTTAACAGCGGACCAAGCAGCAGCAGACTTAGGAGCAGCAGCAGCAGCGGTGGTGGACCCAGCAGCAGCAGCTTCAGTGGAAGCAGCAGCAGTGTGCCCAGCAGCAGCAGCTTCAGCAGCAGCAGTGGCTCCAGAAGTGGCAGCTACAGTAGCAGCAGCAGCAGAGGCGGCAGCAGCGGTGGGCCCAGAAGCAGCAGCTTCAGCTGCTGATAGACCCAGCAGAGGCAGCTTTAGAAGCAGGAGTTCTAGCAGTGGGGGTGCTGATCTGCAGGGCCACAGCTGCAAGGCTCAGTTTGCCCCACAGGAAAAGCCAGTACCCAGCTCCAGAAATCAGAAAAGCAGCCTGACGACCCAGGCAGCAACTTGACTGACACCAAAATCATCCAAGGTAACTGGGTTTGCACCAGGGAAGGGTCTCACTTGGTCACAAGCTGACTTGGATGCCTCAACAGACCAGAAATCTTAACCTCTATGTTGATAGAGGATCTGGTTGTTATAATAACTACTCTGGCATACATACTTGGGGCTGTTTTTGATTGAATGGGTACAGTGTTTAGTTAACTTTTAGAATCTACCTGTATTGTATTCCACTCAGCCTACTTGAATACTCCCATAGCAGGGAAACTCAATCCCTAGGAGTACCTTTGTAGATACTCTGAGAGTCTTACAAGCCACACCTAACACCTTAAGCTCCTACTCTGAAAATATATAACATCAAATCAATTGATACAGCTAAGAATACCCAGTTAGCTAGAAAATCCAAGCATTAACCTAATCCAAGATGCAAAAATATATACATTATAACACAAGGAACACTAAAAAGCAAGACGATATAAATCCACCTAAAAGTATTAATGCATCAGAAATGACCTCCAGTGAGAATGAGTTAGAGGAAATGCCTGAGAAAGATTTCAAAAGAATGATTGTAAATATGTTCAAAGAAGACAAAGAACATATCAAAGCAGTCAAAGAGGAACTTAAAGAGGAAATCAAAGGAATCAAAAAAGATGCAGGATACCAATTTCATGAAATAAAGAAGGCAATACAAGACATAAATAAGGAAATAGAAATAATAAAGAAAAACAAGTTGGTATTACTAGCAATAAAGAACACAGTTAATGAAATAAAAAACTCTGTAGAAAATCACACCAGTAGAATGGATGAAGGAGAGGACAGAATATCTAAGCTAGAAGACCAGGTGGCCGATCTAATACAGTCCAACAAAGAGAAAGACAAACTTATAGAAAAGTATGAGTGGGAATTTCAAGATATTTGGAACACTATGCAAAGATTTTATTGCTCACGCAATAAAACCACAGATTAATCATTGGAACCTCATGAAATTACAAAGATTTTGCACTGCAAAGGACACAGTGAAAAAAGCAAAGAGGCAACCTACAGAGTGGGAAAAAATCTTCGCCAGCTATATATCTGATAGAAGATTAATATCTAGAATATACAAAGAACTCAAAAAGTTAAATAATAAGGAATCAAACAAGCCAATCAAAAATGGGCCATGGAGCTAAATAGAGCATTCTCAAAGGAAGAAATACGAATGGCATATAAGCATCTAAAAAAATGTTCTGCGTCACTAGCCATCAGGGAAATGTAGATTAAAACTACATTGAGATACCATCTCACTCCTGTCAGATTGGCCACCATCATGAAAACAAATGATCATAAATGTTGGTGGGGATTGGGAAAAACAAAGACCCAGTGTTAACAGTAGATCTATTAGTAGGAGCCTAGGTGTAAATACTACTCCATTACTTTAGGGACTCTTGTACCTTGCTTTGACTCATTCTTTTCCTACTTGGAAAGCTTGTCCCTTTTTGAATTATGTCCTGGCTGCTTTGGTGTTGAGGTACCTGTCTTATTTAGAGTACTCTGAGGTGAGTAACCAAGTGACATAGTCCTTATGCATATGTGATCAGGATCAGGATTCCAAGGAACAAGTCTAGGGCTGCATTAAGCTTGGTGGTTATTGCAGGTTTGCATTTCTGGCAGAAAACATCTGGCCAAGAACAGCTTGTGGGAAAAAGGTCTATTTTGGCTTATAGACTTGAGGGGAAGCCCATTGCATGGCAGGGGTAATGATGACATGAGCAGAGGGTAGACATCACCTCCTCACCAACATCAGGTAGAAAATAGCAACAGGAGAGTGTGCCAAACACTGGTGTGGTGGTTTGAATAGATGGCCCCCAATATATTCAGTGTTTTATTACTTTGTAGTTTGCATCTGCAGCCACCTGGCTGGAGGCAGTTTCACTGGGTGGATCTTAAGGTGTGGTGGTGGATTTGAGATTTCAATCTAGAGATATGTAAAGTGTCCTAGCTGGAGTTCCTGAAGTGCTGCTGTGCTGTGTGGCTTTTGGCTTGTGCTTCTCTCTCTCTCTCTCTCTGTTTGGTCCTGTGAAGGCAGGCCAGCTTCTTCTGCCATTTATGGAACTTCCCCTGGATCTGTAAGTGTCAATAAATATCCCTTCCTCCATAATTGTATCTTGTCTGAAAGTTCATCTCAGCAAACTTGAATCTGTCTGCTACAGAACTTGGTACCAGAAGTGGGGTGAGATGAACCTGACCATGTGGATGTTGGTCTTTTAGAACTTTTGTTTTGGAGGAATGGGCATGGACTTGGTGCTTGCAAGTGAAGATGCCTTCTGGAGTGGTAAGCCAAGTTTTATGGACTATTTTGATCACAATTTGAGAATGCTAAGTGCAGATTGTATTGAACTTCAAGGTGTGGCTTATGAACATTCTAAGTGGAAGGAAAGACTGCAGAGAAGTTTGTTGGATCTGGGCTACTGGCATAAGGGTTGGCTGCATTCTGCTGCTCAGGCCCAGAGAGTTTGATCATGGTTGGTTACGTTTGTTATGGACTGATGTGCTTGGCTAAAGATATTACACTGAGAGATTTAAGATTTTTAAGCTGGAAAACCTCAAACAAGTTAAAATTACAGATACTGAGACTGATCTTAGGTTACTGAACCTGCTATAGTCAAGCATATTAGCAATCTTAAGGAAGTTGGTCCAACTGCTTTACATTAAAACAATGAAAACTATGCCTGAGGAAAGACTATCATAGAAATGCAAACTCTTTTGGAAAGAGTTGACTGGAGAAGGAACCTGCTTTTTAAGGTTAGGATTTATTTTGTCCCTGAATTAAGAATATGGCTGTGTCTTGCACACGTGGTATTGGATTCAGAAGCATGGAAAATGCTAGGAGTGGTCATGAACTGCACAGGAGCTGCTGCTGAGATGCAGTATGAGGCAGGGCCTGATGCCCTGATAGGCTGAAGAACCTTTGGAAGATGGATTGTGGTTTCCATGAAGACCTGAAGATGTTTTAGATATACCAGGACTATGCAAGGGCTACCATAGAGCATGCTGTTGGCCTAGGATAGAAGTGTTCCCTGGCTACTCTGCCTAGCTGGAAGGTCAGGATTGAAAAATCTAGAGACTGTCAGTCTCTGGTTTTATTGAACTTGAACTGCAGAAGTTTGATGTTATATGATGGTGGCTGAGTTTGCATTGTTTTAGTCTCTCCTTGCTATGCATTATACCAGTTGAAAATGTTTACTCTGTGCCTTTATATGTTGGAAGTATTTAACTTGTTTGATTTTACAGGACTTACTATTTTAAATTGGTCAAGACTGTGGGGAACCTTAAAATTGAAATAAGTGCAATTGCCAATGTGTGATGGTTATAAATCTATTGGGGGCCAGAGGTGGAATGTGGTAGTTTGAATAGATGGCCCCCAATATATTCAGTGTCAGATTGCATCTTCAGCCACCTGGCTGGAGGCAGTTTCACTGGGTAGAATTTAAGGTGTGGTGGTAGGTTTAAGATTTCAATCTAAAGATATGCAAAGTGTGCCTAGCTGGAGCTCCTGAAGTGTGCTGTGCTGTGTAGCTTTTGGCTTGTGCTTCTCTCTCTCTGTGTTTGGTCTGGGAAGGCAGGTCAGCTTATTCTGCCATTAATGTAACTTCCCCTGGATCTGTAAGTGTCAATAAATATCCCTTCCTCCATAACTATGCCTGGTCTGGAAGTTCATCTAAATGAACCTGAAGCTGTCTCCTGTAACTGGCAAAGGGAAAATGGCTATAATACCTACAAGCCTGCCTCCAACAATACACTGCCTTCAGGAGGTATTAGTTCCCAAACTTCCATCATCTGGGAACCTAGCATTCAGAACACCTAAGTTTATGGGGGACACCTGAATCAAACCACCAGATTCTGCTCCTGACCCCAATAAATTGATAACCATCCATGATGTAAAATGCAATACATTCAGTCCAATTTTAAAAGTCCCCATAGTTCTTTTTTTAAACTTTTATTTATTTATTTGAGAGAGAGAGGAAGGCAGAAAGAGGGAGAGAGAGAATGGGTGCACCAGGGCCTTCAGCCATTGCAAACAAACTCCAGATGCATGCATCCCCTTGTGCATCTGGCTTAGGTGGGTCCTGGGGAATCGAACTGAGGTCCTTTGGCTTTGCCAGCAAATGTTTTAACCGCTAAGCCATCTCTCCAGCCCAAGTCCCCATAGTTTTATCAATTCCAATGATGTTCATACTCCCCATAGTCCAAGATCAATACAAGATTTAAACAGGGCAATATCAAACTCTGTAGCTCCAAGTCCAACAATTCTAGTTAGTGACAAATCTCCATGTCCGATAATTCTAGCCAGCAATAAGTCTCTGGAGATCCAATTCTGTCCCTCCACCTAGGCTACTCATAGTCCTGGAAAACTTGATTCAGGGCCAGCAGCTCTTCTTAGCAGCCATCTTGTGGTCTCAGCATCTCCACTGGGTCTCCACTGCAACCCATGGTCTTTCCTCTTGGCTCCATTGGGTCTTCATGCAGGCAACCCAGCAAACTTGCTGCACACTGCCCATGGCTGTTTCCAAAACACAAGACCATGCTGCAAATTTAAGTTTGTCTTTTTATTTGTTGGCCTGTAATAGATCTGCCACTTGGTCTTCTAGCTTAGATATTCTGTCCTCTCCTTCATCCATTCTACTGGTGTGATTTTCTACAGAGTTTTTTATTTCATTAACTGTGTTCTTCATTGCTAGTAATTCTGACTGGTTTTTCTTTGTTATTTCTATTTCCTTATTTATGTCTTGTATTGCCTTCTTTATTTCATGAAATTGGTGTCCTGCATCTTCTTTGATTCCTTTGATTTCCTCTTTAAGTTCCTCTTTGACTCCTTTGATTTGTTCTCTGACTTCTTTGAACATATTTACAATCATTCTTTTGAAATCTTTTTCAGGCATTTCCTCTAACTCGTTCTCACTGGAGGTCATTTCTGATGCATTAATACTTTTAGGTGGATTTATATCGTCTTGCTTTTTAGTGTTTCTTGTGTTATAATGTATATGTTTTTGCATCTTGGATTAAGTTAATGCTTGGATTTTCTAGCTAGCTGGGTATTCTTAGCTGTATCAGTTGATTTGATGTTATATATTTTCAGGGTAGGAGCTTAAGGTGTTAGGTGTGGCTCGTAAGACTCTGAGAGTATCTACAAAGGTGCTCCTAGGGGTTGAGTTTCCCTGCTATGGGAGTATTCAAATAGGCTGAGTGGAATAAAACACAGGTAGATTCTAAAAGTTAACTAAACACTGTACCCATTCAATCAAAAACAGCCCCAAGTATGTATGCCAGAGTAGTTATTATAACAACCAGATCCTCTATCAACATAGAGGTTAAGATTTCTGGTCTGTTGAGGGATCCCAGTCAGCTTGTGACCAAGTGAGACCCTTCCCTGGTGCAAACCCAGTTACCTTGGATGATTTTGGTCTCAGTCAAGTTGCTGCCTGGGTCGTCGGGCTGCTGTTCTGATTTCTGGAGCTGGGCACTGGCTTTTCCTGCGGGGCAAGCCAAGCCTGGCAACTGTGGCCCTGCAGATCAGCACCCTCTCTGCTGGAACTGCTGCTTTGAAAGCTGCCTCTGCTGGGTCTGTCAGCAGCTCAAGCTGCTGCTGCTGGGCCCACTGCTGCTGTTGCCTCTGCTGCTGCTGCTGCTGCTGCTGTAGCTGCCACTTCTGGAGCCACTGCTGTTGCTGAAGCTGCTGCTGCTGGGTCTGCTGTTGTTGCTGCTCCTGGGTCTGCTGTGCGGGGTCTGCTGCTGCTGCCGCTCCTGGGTCTGCTGCTGCTGGGGCCGCTGGTACCCGTTCCAGAGTTGCTGATGTTGCTGCTTGGGTCCCGCTGTCGGCTCAAGTTGGCATGGCCGGGTCCTGGACCACTGTTCTGTTCGCCGGAGCTGGGCTCAGGCAGTGGGGGAGGGGAGGGAGCCGCAGCTGCTCTGGTTTGCTTGCTGCTCCACGTGTTCTTCTACCTCGCGGTCTGCTCCTCCGTTGCTCACTGCCGCTCTCCCTTTACGTTTCCTGAGTTGCGGTGTGCGGGGAAGCTCCTGCACCTGGCTTTTCCTGCGGCTGGAGCCGAGCCTGGCGGCTTTCTGGTGCACCCCACTGCCGCCGCAGTTGGCGGAGCTGCCGGGGCCACTTTTGCCCGCCTGTGTGGGTTCTGGATGCCCTGGATCTCTCCTACTTCTCTGCTGCTGCTTCAATTTCCTATACACCTCGCTTTTTAGTAAAAGTGTATATTTTGCTGAGTTTTTTTGGTCTTTTTTTCTCCCAGGCTGCTTTGGTGTGGTACCTACACCGCCATCTTAACCGGAAGTCCCATGCTGCAAATTTAATGACTTTCTCTTTCCTACATTTTTCATACTTCACGATACCAGATAGGGTGCCAATTTGTTAATCCACAGGGGAAATAAAGCAGACTTTGAGGAACAGGACACTCCTTCAGCATTCATTCCCCTTCAAAAGACTGCATTCTTTCTGTTGTCCCAGTGCAGGTCAGCTGGCCCAATGTCAATGGTTGCAATCTCTCATACAATTGCAGCTGAATGGGCATCAGTTAAGATCCAAAGATTTCATTTTTTCTGTGCCTTATCCCTCTGTACACACCAGTCCATTTCTATGCAAAGCAACCCTGCCCAAGTTCTCAGGACACACGCCTAACAACAAGGCTCTCACACAAACTGCTTCTAACCCAGTCCAGGTAAAGCTCTTTCTCACCCTCATAAGCCAAACCTCACATAATTCTTACTGCATTCAGGTCTTTCAACTCTGACCAGAATGGTCTATCAAACTGTACTTAGAGCATTGCAAGGCATCTCTTAGGCCAAGCTTTCAAAATTCTTCCACATTGTTTTCTCAAAAATCAGCTCCAGGGGCTGGAGAGATGGCTTAGCAGTTAAGCGCTTGCCTGTGAAGCCTAAGGACCTCAGTTCAAGGCTCAGTTCCCCAGAACCCATGTTAGCCAAATGCACAAGGGGGCACATGCCTCTGGAGTTCGTTTGCAGTAGCTAGAAGCCCTGGCGCACCCATTCTCTCTCTCTCTCTCTCTCTCTCTCTCTCTCTCTCTTTCTGTCTGTTGCTCTCAAATAAATAAATAAAAATAAATAAAAACACTAAAAAAATCAGCTCCAAAAGGCCAAAAACCACACACTCAGGTGTCTAGCAACATTTCTTGGTACCATCTTTACTGCTGCAGTCAGGTTTGCATTGCTGGCAGAAAACACCTGGCTAAGAGCAGCTTGTGGGAAAAAGGTTTATTTTGGCAGACAGACTTGAAGGGAATCTCCATGATGGCAGGGGAAAATGATGGCATGAGCATAAGCTGGACATCATCTCCTGGCCAACATATGGTAGAAAACAGTAACAAGAGAGTGTGCCAAAGACTGGCAAAGGAAAACTGGCTATCATACCCATAAGCCCATCATCAACAATACACTGCTTTCAGGAGGTGTTAATTCCCAAATCTCCATCAGCTGGGAACCTAGCATTCAGAACACCTAAGTTTATGGGGGACACCTGAATCAAACCACCCCAGTGGCTGTAATGGCTTATCAACCTGATTGGGTTGAACAGCACCTAGGAGATTAGTAAAGCACACTTCTGGGTATGTCTGTGAAGGTATTTCTAAAAAGGAGTATCTAAGGAGGGAAGACTCCTGTATGTTGAAGACCCAGATGGAATAACAACACGAAAGTGTAGGAAGCAAGCTAGTACAGGTGTTTTTGTTTTGCCTACTAGCTTCCATGAAGTAAACAGCTCTGCCCTTATAGCATGTTGTACTGATTTACCATAAGCTCAGAAACCAGCCTAATATGTGAGCCAAAGTAGATCTGTCCTCCTTTAAGTTGCTTATGTCGGTTATTTTATCAGTTACACAAAAATCTGACTAATGAAGAAAATTGGTACCAGAGAAGTAGAGTTATTGCTGTAACTACTACGTTCTTTAGCCCTTTGAACCTGTTTGTGGGAAGAATTTGGAAAAGTTTGGAGAGTGGGCTAGAGGAGCCCTGGGAAGCTCTAAATACAACTTCATGAGCAATTATAGTGGGAGGCTCAAAAGACCTGAATGCCAAATATAAATGCAGACAGTAAACACTGTGACATTTCAAACGAAAACAAGGACTCTGGAAATTTGACTAGAGGCCATTTATGTTAAATTTTGGCAGAGAACTTGTCTGCATATTATCTGTGTCCTGAAACTGTGTGGGATACTGAGTTTAAAGATGATAGACTAATAGCTGGGTGTGGTGGTGCATGCCTTTAATCCCAGCACTTGGGAGGCAGAGGTAGAAGGATCGCCATGAGTTTGAGGCCACCCTGAGACTCCATAGTGAATTCCAGGTCAGCCTGGGCTAGAGTGAGACCCTACCTCAAAAAACCAAACCAAACCAAACAAGGCAGTCCGGTATTTAGGCTAAAGGCATAGTTATTGCTGCTGCTGCTAGCCAGGCTTACTTATAGTGATGATCAGTACTGCTCACGCTGTCAGCTCACCTTAGAATCAGCCACTTAGAATCAGCCACATGATGCTGGTTGTTTAGGCGTACAAAGTGTGGGGTCATAGAAGCTTCTCAGATTTCAAGGAAAGGCCCAAGAGGCCAGGCAATATGTGACAGAGTCAGGATCCCCACAGGAAACCCCTGAGAGGGCAGTAGGCAAAGCTGTGAGGGGGAAGAAAACATGGGCACAGCAGGGTCTCTTGAGATTTTAGACCAACTCCAGATGCATGTGCTATTTTGTACATGTCGCTTTATGTGGGTACTTGGAAATCAAACCCAGGCTGGGAAACTTTGCAAGGTAAATGACTTTTATCATGGAACCATCTCTCTCTAGCCCATGTTGTATCTTTTTTTTTTTTTTTTTTTTTTTTAAGGCAGGGTCTCTCACTGATATGAAAACTCACTGATTTGGCTAGACTAACTGGCCAAAAAGACCCAACGATCCACTTGTCTCTGCCTCTGCAGTGCTGTGTGTCACAATGTGTATGTGGAGGTCTGAAGATAACCTCGCGTGTTGGTCCTCACCTTCCACCTGCTTTGAGGCAGAGTCTCTCTTGCCACTACATAAGCTAGGCTAGTTAGCCTTCAAGAGTCTGGATTCTAAGCCTCCTCTCTTGCTGAAGGTGTACTGGGATTATAGACACACTGTACATATGGTTTTAAGCAAGTTCTGGGGGTCTGAACTTGGGTTATAAGGCTTGCCCAGCAAACACTTTAGTTTTTGAGCCATCTCCCCAGCCCTCCTTCCACAGTTTTTGCCTTCCAATGACTGTTGTCTAAGCTCTAGTCCACTGAAATTCAAACATACCTTTTTTTAACTTTGGAGCTGGATATGGAAAGACTCCTATCTACAGTTCTCTCCTTCTGTCAAGATGTGGTTCAATGGGTGAACACAACATAAAAAAGTACATTAGCTAAAATGCATCACATTATCTAGTCACACAATCAACAACCTTCTTTTTGGACCTTTAACTTTTTGGCTTAGATGAGGCAAACAGTTTTTAAAACTAATAGTAACATTAAAGACAACGCTGAAAAACTTCATCAAAATTTCCTGTTTTGATGCTTTACCTATTTTATATATACATGTTCATGAGTGTGAGTGTGGGTCTGTGTGTACTACAATATGCTATGTGGAAGCCAGAGGACAGCTCTCAGTTCAGTCCTCACCTATCTTGTTTGAGGCAAAGTCTGTAGGTAGGAGAGGACTGTGTATATCTTTGCTGATGAAGTGAGTTTCTTACAGGCAACAGTTTTGCTACTTTCTATCTTTTTGCCCCTCCTTTTATAAGATCTTTTAAAAAAAGTATTCTTATTTGTTTGCAATCAGAGAGATTGAGACAGACAGACAGACAGAGACAGAGAATTGAACCTGAGCTAGCAGATAAGTACCTTTAGCTTTTGAGCCAGCTCCCCAGCCCCAGTCTATATCTTTTAGACAATTACATTCAAGGTTAATAAAATTTATTCCTGTGATTTTTGTTATATTCTGTGATTTTTGAATATCCTTTCTTGCTTATCTGCACTTGATGGTTTAATGTTTTATTTTTGTCATTTATTTGAGAGACAGAGAAAGAGGCAGATAGATATTTGGTACGCCAAGACCTTTAGCCATTGCCAACAAACTCCAGATGCATGTGCCACCATGTGCATCTGGCTTATGTGGGTAGTAGGGAATTGAACTTGGGTCCTTAGCAGGCAAACGCCTTAGCCACTAAGCAATCTCTCTAGCCCTAAGTTTTTTTTTTTTTTTTTTTGGTTTTTCGAGGTAGGGTCTCACTGTAGCCCAGGCTGACCTGGAATTCACTATGGAATCTCAGGGTGGCCTTGAACTCATGGCAATCCTCCTACCTCTGCCTCCTGAGTGCTGGGATTAAAGGCATGTGCCACCACACTCAGCTGTAATGTTTTAATATTTGATTTTTTTCCTTTTTATTTTGCATGGTGTGTGTATGTGTGCATGTATAGGTGCATATGTTTGTTCAAGTGCCAATGCATATGTATGGAAGTGTAAGGTTGATATCAGGTGTCTTCTTTAGTCACCCTCCATATTTATTTGAAAATATTTTTATTTATTTGTGAGCAGAGAAGGAAAGAAAAGGGAAGGGATGCGAAGTGAAGGGAAAAGAACATGGGCACACCAGGGTCTCTTGACACTGTAGACAGACTCCAGATGCATTTGCTACTTTGTACAGGTCGCTTTATGTGGGTACTTGGAAAGCAAACCCAGGATGGCAAGCTTTGCAAGGTAAATGACTTTAACGATGGAACCATCTCACTAGCCCATGTTCTATCTTTTTTTTTTTGGTTTTTCGAGGTAGGGTCTCACTCTGGTCCAGGCTGACCTGGAATTAACTCTGTAGTCTCAGGGTGGCCTTGAACTCATGGCGATCCTCCTACCTCTGCCTCCCGAGTGCTGGGATTAAAGGCGTGCACCACCACGCCCGGCTTTTTTTTTTTTTTTAAGGCAGGATCTCTCATTGCAACTAGAACTCACTGATTTGGCTAGACACTAACTAGCCAAAAAGATCCAAGGATCCACTTGTCTCTGCCTCTGCAGTGCTGGGATTACAGGTGTACACCACCAGGCCTGGCCTTTATGTTGGTACCGAGGACTTAAACTCAGATTCTCATGCTTGTGTGGCAAGCATTTTACCAACTGAGCCATGTCCCCAGCACCCATTTGATTCTTTTACATATCTCTTTTGTATATCCACTCTTCTAGCAGGATTTATATTTTTATATGTTTTCATTTCTACACGTAGGATGCTGTTAAACATCTTTTGTAAGATTAGTCTGGTGGTCATTGGTCACCTCAGTGTATGTATGTCTTAGAAAATTTTGATTTATTTACTTTTCAGGGTTGCCTTGCTGGGCACAATAATCTTGATAGGCAGTTATTTTCTTTTAGGTCTTAAAATATATATCATTCTGTTTCTTCTTGGCCTATAGGGTTTTTTGATGAGAAATATGTTGTTAGTTTAATGGGAATAGCCTTAACTATGACTTTGCAGTTTTCTACTAAGGATTTTGCCCTGTACTTTTGACAGTTTGACTATATGTCATGATGAAGACTTTTTATGACTATGTATATTTGGGTTTTATAAGCCTCTTGTACATGGATATCCATGCATTTCCTAAGAATGAAGATTTTTGTTATTTCATTGATTAGATTTTCTATGCTGATTCTTCAAATGTTTAAAGTTTTTTGTCCACACCTTGAAATATTTTTAAAAAGAGGATATTTATTCACTCCATCTTCTCCTCTTCCCCTCTTCTTTCTTTCCCTCAGAAGCATATGAGAGAGAGTCTCCTGGTCTCCTCTCTCTCTTCCCAATAGCGTGTAAGGGGGAGTATGTCTTTTTAAGAAAATATTTTATTTTTATTTATTTATTAGAGAGAGAGAGAGGGAAAGAGCCAGATAGAGAGAAAGAGAAAGAATGGCATGTCAGGGCATCCAGCCATTGCAAATGAACTCCAGATGCATGGACCATCTTGTGCATCTAGCTTATGTGGGTCCTGGGGAATCCAACCTGGGTCCTTTGGCTTTGCAGGCAAGTGCCTTAATCACCAAGCCATCTCTCCACACCTTCCCCTACTTTTTTTTTTTTTTTTTGAGGTAGGGTTTCACCGTAGCTCAGCCTGGCCTAGAATTCACTATGTAGTCTCAGGGTGGCCTCAAACTCACAGCGACCCTCCTACCCTCCCAGTGCTGGGATTAATGGTGTGCACCATCATACCTGGCAAGAATGTCTTTTGACTCAAGTGTTTTCCTACTTTGCTTTTCCCTCTCATCTTAATTCTCCCTAAAGTAAATCCCATAATTTACCATTTTCCAAGTTCATGTTTTCAATTCTTTGATAACTTGAACAAGGACCCGCAGTTGAGGCTCATGGGCCTGAGGGATCCCTTACAGGACTCCAATCCTGTGTCATTGTCATGGTCATCTTTAGAGGTGCTGAGGTTAGAATTAAGCATATGAGTGTCAAAGGAACAGACAAGGCAGGGCTGTTACCCCTTTTCATCTGGGACGTGGGAGCAAGGGGTCAGGGAAAAGAGGCCACACTGTCTGTGGGACTGAGACTGGTATTCTCATCCATGGGGCTGTAATTCAGTTCTCTTTATGTAGCTGGCTTTTGCCACAGAATGGTGGAACTTTTATTGACAGAAGGATGGTTTCTAATAAACTCCTGAATCTATTGGGGGACATCCATTTAAACTACCACACTCCACCCCTGGCCTCCAATAGATTCATAATCATCTCACACTGTAAATTGTATTCAGTCCAACTTCAAAAGGTCCCCAAAGTCTTTACCAACTTGATGGTTTCAAAGTCCTAAGTCCCATCTGAGATTCAAGACTGTCTCTTAACTTTGAGTCCTGTAAAATCAAACAAGTTATATACTTCCAACATATAAAGGCACAGAGTAAATGTTTCCAAGAGTTATAAGGCATAACAGGGAGAGATTAGACCAATGCAAACACAGTAACCATCAAGCAAACATCAAACATCTGAACTTCAAGCCAGTGACTGACAGTCTCAGGATTTTCCAATTCTGCCCCTCCAGCTGGGATGAATAGCAGGGAAGACTTCCATCTCAAGTCAGTAGCACTCTATGGTAGTCCTTGCATAATTCTGGCATATCCAAAACATCTCCAGGTCTCCATGCAAACCACAGTCCATCTTCCAATGGTTCCATTGGTCTATCAGGGTCATCATGCCCTGCCTATATGGCATGGCTCAGCAGTGGCTCCTAGAACTGTGTGTACTTCATGACCCATTCCATGAATTTTTCATGCTTCTAAAATCAATACCAGGTATGCAGAACACAGCCATATTCTTTTTTTTTTTCACAGCCATATTCTTAATTCAGGGACAAAATAAATTATGACCTTGAAGAGTAGGTTCTTTTCTTCCAGCCAACTTCTTTCAAAAGAGTTTGCATTTCTACCATTCAGTCTTTTCTCAGGCATCCTTTCTACTTTTTCAATGTAAAGTAGTTGGGCCATCTTCCTTCCAATTGTTAATGTATTTGACGATAGCAACTCCAGCAATCAGTCTAAGTACTAGTAATTTTAAGCTTGCTTGAGTTTTTTTTCCAACTTTAAATCTCAAATTTCTCAGTTCCTATCTTTACCCATGCAAATCAGACCATTACAAATTTAACCTTGATCAAACTCTCTGGGCATGGGTAGCAAAATACAGTCATCCCTTATGCCAGTAGCCCAGTTCCAACAAAGTTCTCTGAAGTCTTTCCTTCTTTGCCTTAGAAAGTTCATAGGCAAAGCCTCCCAATACAATTCTCTCTGCACTTAGCATTTTCAGATTCTCACTACCGTAGTCCATAAAACTTGGTTTACTGCTCTGGAAGGCATGTCCAGTTGTATGTACTAAGTTCATGCCCATTCCTCCAAAACAAATGTTCCAAAACACCGGAATCCACATGGTCAGATTCATTGTGGAGAAACAACCCACTCTCTGGTACCAATTCTGTTGTAGTCAGCTTTACATTGCTGGGATGAATTTCCAAGCCAGGCACAATTTATGGGAGGAAGGGATTTATTTGAAGCTTACAGATCCAGGGGAGTTTCCATAATGGCAGGAGAAGCTGGCTCCCTTTCACAGATCCATGCAGAGAGAAATACCACCACCAGCACCATAAGCAAGCACACTCCAGGAACCCCAGGCACAGCTCAAGCACTCTGCCTAGCTTTAGGCTGGAATTCCAGATCTGCTCTCAAACACACCTTAGGTCTGGACCCTAGGATCCGCCTACAGTGACACTACGTTCAGTCAGGTGGCTAGAGATCTAAAGCTTTAATAAATTCCTGAATATATTGGGAAACATCCATTCAAACTACCACATGCCATGTTCATGTGTGCTGTGTGGCATGATAGTATGTGCAGTGTAAGGTGCACATGTTGTGTGTTCAGAACCAAGGCTGTAGCAACAGGTGAAGCACTGCCAGAAACACCATGGATTCACTGAACATTTGATTTTGAGTTAATATTTGGTTATTGCATGTTCAGAAACCGTTTTTGTTCCACATTTATTGTGAATTCCCACATTCAGGTATAAGTACCTGCATGGGGTTGCAGCCCACAGTTTAAGTAGCTTTGCCCTAGAAGTAGTGGTTACATGAGTATAAGCTGGGAGGCAAGCTCAGAAAGCACCTGCAGGTAAGTAGGAAAGTGACACAAGGAGGAGAAGCAGGCCTTGGAGGATGAGTGATATGTAGGTTCCTCCTTGTAGGTAGCTGGACTGCATTCTGCTGAGGCTGTCTGGGAAATAATGAGGACATGCCTCAGTGGTATCTTCTCAGTGCTCAAGGGTGACTGAGCTAGGCTGTTCACACACTAAGTACTGATGGTCAAGGGCTGAGGACTGATCTTCAGAGTGCTAAATCCTGCAGCAACTCTAGCATGTCCCACAGAAGGCCACTGGGCCTTGAGAGTACTAAGGATCTGTATTGGTTATCTGTTGCTGTGTAACAAATTGTCACACACCCAGCATCAGAGAGTAATACATTTACCATCTCATGATTTCTGTGGCTCAGGAGTTGAGCGTTAGCAGACACGACAAAGTTTTCTGCTTCCAGGTTTCTCAGGGTGTTGGTCAGGGGTGAGTATCAGGTGAAGGTTCAACTGAAGAAGGATCCACCTTTAAGCTCATGTGTTTATCACATAATTCATTTCCTCTAGGACTTTTGGACTGAGTTCTTCTACTTCTGGATGATGCCACCCTCAGTTTCCTGCCATGTAGGGCTTCCTAATATGGACACTAATGACAACTTAAAGTTAGGAAGGCAACAAAGAAGGTCTGCCATAAGGAAAGTCTTTTGTGACTGTAACACTAGATGATGTCCCAAAACTCTGTTTGCAACCTATTGGTTGGATGCAAGTCAGTCCTACCAATACCTAAGAGATAAATTCTAAGAGATGGAGGCCTTAAGGTCATCTTAGAAGCTTCCTAGCAATGCACTGGGTGCCTGACCCATGGATATCTCCTTTCCCTATGAATTATTGCTGCTGCTTTGTCAAAAGACTTGAGTTTGAGAAATAATTTTATTTCAAGTCAGTTACAAAATCTAATTTTATTTATCTGTTTTGACATAGGTACTCATGTATCTCAGGCTGATCTGAAATTTGCTATATAGCTGCAGATGACCTTGAAATTCTGATCCTCCTGCCTGTACCTCCCAAGTGCTGAGATTATAGACATGCAGCACCATGCCTGTTTTGATACAGTGCTGTCAATGGAACCTAGGAACCTAGGCAAGCACTCTACCAATTAGGCTAGCTCCATTTTAAACCAAAGTTGGCACTGCGAGTTAGCCAGTTGAGCGGTCCGTGTCTGACATGGGATATCTCGAGCTCTGTGTTACTGGTTAAGGGCTAAGCATGTTATGGCCTATTAAGTCTCAAAGTTGTCTGGTGACAGCTGGAGCTAACAACCTTTATAATTCTTATCACTTGAATTCAACGTGAACTTGGAATCAAGTGGATGGAAATTTCTGGAACTTTAGCAAAACTTTCATAGATTATTAATATAAAATTTAGTAAAAGTCCTCTTTTCTTCCAGATATTTAAGTAATTCCAAAATTTTTGGGATGGAGCCACCTTTCTTAGCACAGTCACGCTCAGATGGAGGCTGGAGAAGTGGAACACACATTTGATTTTTTTCATTTTGACAGTCCTGTCATAGCTAAAGAATAGAACCACTTCTTTGAGCAAAGGAGAGTTTGTCATTGTCTTGCTTATGTTTTTTTTTTTTTTTGTTCCTAGGTAGGGTTTCCCTCTAGTCCAGGCTGACCTGGAATTCACTATGTAGTCTTAGGGTGGTCTCGAACTCACAGTGATCCTCCTACCACTTCCTTCCGAGTGCTGGGATTGAAAGCATGCACCACCATGCCTGTCCAGCATTTTGTTTTGTTTTCGGGAGATAAGGCTTACTCTGTAGCTCTGTACTCTTGGCTCAACTGAAATCTGATGTGTAGCTCAAGCTGCCTCAAACTTGTAACAATCCTCCTGCCTCTACTTCCTGAGTATTGAGGTTACAGGTGTGCACCACTATATGCAGCTTTAAGTTTGGCTAAAAAAAGGCTATTTTGGAGTCAGGTGTGGTGGCACATGCCTTAATCCCAGCACTTAGGAGGCAGAGGTAGAAGGATCGCTGAAGGTAAAGGCTACCCTGAGATTTCAAGGTGAAGTCCAGGTCAGTCTGGGCTAGAGTGAGAGCCTACCTTGAACCCTCTCCCCAAAAAAGCCTATTTTGGAGGTTGGGAATATGTCTCAGGGGGTAACAGTGCTTACTTCTCAAGCATGAGGACCTGAGTTTGATCCCCAGCACCACCACCATCATACATGCTTCTAACCCCAGTGCTGAGGGGGTGGAAACAGGAGGATTGCTGGCTCTGGTCACATAGTCTGATCTAAAAGTGGGGAGCTCCAGGTTCATTGAGAGACTCTGTCTCAGGGAAATAAGTCAGAAGAACAATGGAGGACACAGTATCTTCCTTTGGCCTCTGTACATGTATTCATGGGGCATGTGCACAGAACACATGCATCTGTACACATGTACGTATGCCACACGTACACATTAAAAACAAAAACATTTTTTTTGTCCTTTCGGGAAGGCCAGGCAGCAGTCTAGTCAGAGCCATGATTTGGAATCCTGACTCTGCCATATACTAGCTGTGCCTTGGACAGCTTACCGTTTTTGTGTGTCCATTTCCTCATCAATAAAGCAGGGATTAGTAACCACCCTTGTGGAGTTCTAAAGATGGAGTAAGATTGTGTATTAAGCCTCCAAATGCTTTCAGGAGCCAACAAGGGCTTGCTATTATTAATTTGAAGAAACTAACATGCTAGGGAGAGAAATATGAGGGTGACAGAGGTGGCTGGGAGTGACTTTATGAAACCTATGGACAAAACTCCTTGTTTCCCTCTGGGGATCCTACTTAGGAATACAGCCCACTTTGTCATTGATACCCCAGATCTCATCATCATTGGTACCAGTGGTGTCACAGTCCCCTGGACCTCTGACTGGACAGTCATAGGGCTTCCTTGGCCATGGGATTTTGCCTTGGGGATGGGTGAGAGGAAAGCTCACTTGTGTGGCTAGACGTGTTGTACTTCTGGTGGGTCTCAGCAGCAGCGTGAAAGGAGGCTGGCAGACTGCTTCTGAAGAAAGAATAGGAGTGAGTGAGAAGCTGAGAGTGGGGAAGGAGGATGCAGGGACCAGAGATAGGGGTGTGGTTAGGGGGAGCTACTGCAGAAATACAAAATCCACTCTTTTGAGGTGCCCTGCCTGCCAACCATTCTAGGATTGTTGCCATGGACCTTTTTCATTTTTGAGTTGGTAGCAGCCTAGTAGCTATTCTTAACTTAAAGGTCAGTGTGCCAAGGAATCACCAGGGCCCTTGTTAAGAAATGGTCCATTCTGGACCAGAATTCAGGGATTCTGCCTGCACAGCAGCACTGCAGTAAGGCCCAGAGAGTTCGGGGGGTGGGGGGAGCTGGTCTGGTTTGGGATAAGTGACCAGAGGCCTTTCTGGATGCTAGATATTCCAAGAGAAACATTTTTATGGATGATGGAGGAGGGCATGAGGTTCCTAACAGTGGTTGCAGGAGATGGGGGGGGAGCGGTGGTAGACATTTTCTTCAGTAGTGTAGTAGCATGTACTCTGGCAAATAACCCCCACCCATACTCATGCAAGCAACCCTAATTAAACTAAGTGGGTCAAACACACATATCAAAGTAGACGAGTGAATAGCTAGGAAGAAGAGGCTCAGGTAAAATAGAAGGCAGTGAGAGGTCATAATATGCGTGTATGAAAATGATCAATAAAATTTTTAGAGCATTCAGAGTAAACTGATTTCAGAGGCTTTTGGGAAGCATATGATGGAGGTTAAAAGTCCTAAACTGCCCCTGATATCCTAGTCTCTGAGGGCCAGAAGCATTAGCAATGGCCCAGGTAATGAATACAGTAGGTCATTTACCAGGGAGAGGTGGTGAGGCCCACAGTTAGGTGGCTTCCTCAAAGTCACACAGCTGGGTAAAGGTGGGTCTAAGGCTGCAACCCAGATGTATGTTTTCCCAGCACATACCCATTCTGGTCCCTGAATGGCGGGAGGGGGAAGAGACGGCGGGGTGGGGGGAGGTAGTGCAGGTTGGGGAGCTGAAGCCCCCAGCCTGGGAGGGCAAGGCAGCAGCACACATTTTGTCCTAGTTGAAAATGGGGTCAGAATTAGAACAGGGGTCATTATCGTTTGGAATTCAGTCAAGTGAGTGCTAATTTTCAAAGGCAAGTGTCTTTCATACACTCCAAAAACAAAATCCAAGAGTAAATTTTTTCTAAACCTGGAGAGGATTATCGCTCGCAGTTTTCTTGCCAACAGCAGGCTCTGGCGTTGCCTGGGCGGTGGGGCTGCGGCAGGCGCGGGCGGGGACACTGCAGCAGAGGCCGCGGCCGCTGGGGGGGCGCTGCACGCTCGCCCGGCCTTTGTCGGCGCGCGCGGCGGGAGCGCCCACTCCCTCAGCCAGCCGTCGGCCGGCTCCGACTTCATTCTGGCTGCTGCGCCTTTCGGGGCGCGTGGCCGAGGAGGGCCTTTGTCCAGACCCGCGGGACGCCGCTCGAGGCCGGGCGGAGGGCGGGAGGCGCCGCTCCGCCGCCGAGCAGCTGCGCGCTGATGAGGCTCCCGAGAGCCGCGGAGAGCCGCCCAGCAGCCCGGCGGGACGGACGGACGCGAGGTAGGCGTCTCGCGAGGCTCAGGGTGGGCGCCGCGGCGGGCGGGTCTCGGGGCGCCCCCAGCCGCGCGCGCGGCTCTGCGGGGCTGCGGGCGGCCGGTGCGTGGCGGGCCCGCGATGGCGCCGGCTTCCACCTGCGGCTCTGCTGTCTGTCACCTGGAGCTTTGCACATCCACCCGCGCGCCCGCGTGCGGACCGTGGGGCACGCCCGGGGACCGGGACGCCAGGCGATGTGGCCTTCTCCTTTGCCTGCCTCCGCGGCCACCGCCCTGCGGGGAGTAGCCAAGCTGCGCCCGCCTGGCTGGGCGCGCCGGGCCCGCACTCCCCAGGGCCGGCCCGGGAGGAGCGGAGCCCGCGCAGGTGTTGGCATAGGCGACCAGAGCCCGGGGCTGCGGGTTTGGGTGTTTCTGAGGCCACCGCTGTGGTGGGTGGGGTTGGGAGCCCTGTTCCTGAGGGAATGCTGCCACCCAGTTCACCTTTTAGCTCCCACCTTCCCACTCTCCCACGCCACTCCAGCCCCAATCCCATGGAAAGACCGCCATCCATCGTGGAGGCAGGAGTGAACCCTGGGTTGCTTGTTTTGAAATCTTAACCGTAGCCCGTCAGGTGCTGGGGGAAGGGAGGACTGGGCCGAGCGCTTTAGGATGCTGATCAGGCCTGCCTATGGCCTATTGTCTTTCTTTTTCCTTTCCTTTCTCATGCCTAATCTCCACCCCCTGCCAAAGACAGACAAGTAAAATTTAAAAAGCAAGCCTCAGCCCACACAGTATCTAGTTCTTTTAAAAACTGTCATTTATCTATAACCCACAAGTCATTACCAACCCATTTCTTCGTGCCCACCCTTCCTTCTGACAGTTTATCACCAAGAATCAACTGACTGAAATGAGACATAAATAATAGAAATTAAATCTTAGGTTCCTGTGTGGACATTTTTGACTGCTCAGGAAAGAGGGACTGTCTTGGCATTGGAAAGGAGAAAGGGATGTTCAGCTCCTTTGAAAGGTATTTGGGGACTAGTTGGGATTGTGAGGTGTTTAACTTTTGTAGTGTGGGGTGTTTGCCTGAACGGGGAAGTTAAGTTTCACTTAAGGGAAAAACAGCTGGTCAACATTCAAGCAAATGTGCTTTAAATGAGTATGATCAGAAAAGGCAACTGAAATTATAGACTTGCAAGAAAAACCTCCCACTGATCCATGAGTAACACATATTGAAAGGCAGAGACCATTTTATTTACTTTTTTAAAAGCACGATTTTCTGGTGCTGGGGCTCAAATCCCGTGAGTGTGCTAAGCAGAGGGTCTACTGCTGAGCTATATCCCTAACTAGTGCATTTGCTTGCTAACTTTCATTCTATAAAATGAACAGGCTTCTAGATGCTGTGGACAGGACTTGCCCCCAGCATCCCTCCCTCCCTCCTCTCTCCCCTTCTTCCCTCTCTTCCCACATAAGACATAAGTGATAGCAAAATGTTCTCTATGAATATTCTGCCAGTACATTTTGGAACTAAAGTCTAACTATTTTTTGATCCAAAAATCCTTAATTTTATAGCAAGCTCCATTTTCTTTCTTGTCCACTAAATTACCCAGCCCTATTAGAAATGTTTTTGTCCAGGCTGGAGAGATGGCTTAGTGTTTAAGGTGTTTGCTTACGAAGCCAAAGGACCCAGGTTTGATTCCCCAGGACCCACGTAAGCCAGGTATACAAGGTGGTGCATGCTTCTGGAGTTTGTTTGCAGCGGCTGAAGGCCCTGGCACACTCATTCTCTCTCTCTCTCTCAAACAAATTAAAAAAAAAAAGGTTAAAAAACAATAAATAAAAAAAGAAATGTTTTTGTCCAGGCTGGAGAGAGGGCTTAGTGTTTAAGGTGTTTGCTTGCAAAGCCAAAGGACCCAGGTTTGATTCCCAGGACCCATGTAAGCCAGCTGTACAAGGTGGTGCATGCATCTGGAGTTTGTTTGCAGTGGCTGAAGGCCCTGGCACACTCATTCTCTCTCTCAAACAAATTTTTTTAAAAATATTATTTGTTCATTTTTATTTATTTATTTGAGAGTGACAGAGAGAGAGAGAGAGAGAGAGAGAGAGAGAGAGAGAGAGGGGGAGAGAGAGACACAGATAGAGAGAGAATGAGCACTCCAGGGCTTCCAGCCACTGCAAACAAACTCCAGATGCGTGCGCCCCCTTGTGCTTCTGGCTAACGTGGGTCCTGGGGAATCGAGCCTCGAACCGGGGTCCTTAGGCTTCACAGGCAAGCGCTTAACCCATAAGCCATCTCTCTAGCCCTCAAACAAATTTTTAAAAAAGGTTAAAAAACAATAAATAAAAAAGAAGTGTTTTTGTCTTATATATAGCATACTACTTTGCCTCAAATACCCATGGGCCCTGGCCTTGAGGTGGAATTCACATTAAATATTTCCATACTGTGGGAGATAGCTATTTTGTTTTCCTTTGGAGACACAGTCTCACTGTGTTTAGATCAGACCTTGAGCTTAGTGGCCCCTTGCCCTAGTCTCCCAAGTGCTAGGGTGCCAGACATGTGCCGCCATGCTCAGTAACCCTCAGCTCTTTTGAAGGGTTGTAGATGATCAAGTGTGTTTGCTGGCATAGAGTTAATGGTTTTGTGTCAAGATTTAAAAAATATATATGACATTAGAAACTTTATTTAGCTCCTACCTTGTTTCACAAGGGATTTAAGACTGTTTATAAGGATTCATACAATGTAACAAGGTAGCCCAACTTTGAAGCAGAAGGAAAGGAAAAAGACAATGCAAGGTAGAAATGCTAGGGCCAGAATCCAAGCCAGATGGGAACCTGCTCAGATGGGAAACAAATACCTATGTTTCATTTACTCATGTATTCCCTCAACAAACAATGTGCCAGGTTTTGTGAGAGGTTCTTGGAACAAAAAGGTGACACAGATAGTCGTGGTCTCTGCCACGCTGGCACATGAAGACAGATGTAAGACCAGATGTTCATCAAGAAATCTCTCAAGAGGCTGGAGAGATGGCTTGGCGGTTAAGGTGCTTGCCTGCAATGTCTAAGGACCCAGGTTCAACTCCCCAGGGCTCACATAAGCCAGGTGCATAAGGTGGCACATGTGTCTGGAGTTCGTTTGCAGTGACTAGAGGCCCTGGCATGCTGATTCTTTCTCTCCTTCTACCTCTGCCTCTTTGTCTCACTCAAATAAATACATAAAAATAAAATATTAAAAAATCTCTCAAGAGATTATAAATCATGATAAAAGTTGCACAGAATATAAAAACACAAAACCGTCTTAAGACAGGGAAGCCCAGGAGTTCCTTATTCTGAGACCAGAAAGGACCTGTTTCCAAACACAGTGTGAAGTGATATGTTCTATCATGTCCTTTCTTGTCAGTGTCAGTTACAGGGCGAGTTTCATTCCAAATTGCCATGCAGGTTTCTCATATCTCAGGTGTTCTGAGGGATCTACAAATTCTCTAAAATGAGTAACTTTATCCTAGTGATAACATAATGTGTTCCTGTGCATCTTGAGATGAGGTGCCACCCACCCATGCTAGGGCCAGGCTCTGCCTCTGTGTGTTCCCACGGGAGCCAGGCATGGAGCAGGCCTGGTGGCCACTTACAACACAGGGAAAGGAGGGAAATTTTGAAGAGAGCGCACATGAGAAACAAACGTTGGCCTGCGCAGGGGACAAGCTTGCCAAGCTCAAAAGAACAGCTCCTGGTGCCTGCTGCCATTGGCAGGGAATGAGGGTCACACCAGGCCCACCTTCCTGTGACCAGGTCAAAGCCATTTATTAGCAGCAGGTATAGCAAAAGTACACTGAAGAAGTCATGTTGGTTTTAGCAGTGACTGCACTAGATCTCCATGGAATGCAGATGAGTGACTCCCTAGGAAGAACTTTCTACCTCAGATGATAAGATGGGCAATTGGGTGCCATGGTTAAGTGTTGCTCTATTGCCTGATTTCAAATTATTCTACTTACCAGCTGTGGGCATTTGGGCAAGTTACTTGACCTCTCTGTACTTAAGTTTCCCCTTGTGATAATATGGAGATAAACATATGTCATTTATGTCCCAAAGATTGGTGAATTATTCCACAGAAAATTTAGGTACAGAGTAACATTCCACAGATGTTAGTGGTGACTATTTTATTAGTATAGGATGGCAGCTCCCTTATAAAGTCTCTCTGTTGCGGTTTGGTGGCAGAATTTTATTTTATTTATTTGAAAGAGAGAGAGAGAGACAGACAGACAGAGACAAGGGGAGGGGAGGGGAGGAGAGAGGAGGGAGGGAGGGAATGAATGAATATGAATGGGTGTGCCAGGTTCTTCAGCTCTTGCAAACAAACTCCAGATGTCTACACCATCTTGTGCATCTGGCTTACATAGGTCATGGGGAATTGAACCTGGGTCCTTTAGCTTTGTAGGCAAGTAACTGCTGAGCCATCTCTCCAGCCCATGGTGGCAGAATGTTAAATTATATCTGATTATTTTCAAGTGGCAGGCACATTTTGAGGTGATTAGCATTGTTTTGCAATTCATGCTGTGAGCATTGTCTACACAGGCATTGTTGAAGTCAAGTGGTAAAAATGACAATGTGTAAAATCACCCCTTAGGCCTGACTTTGCCATTGTCTTTACTTAATGTTTTTAATGTGTGGTTTTCTAAGATAGGGTCTCATTCTGTAGCCCTCCTCAGGTACTCATTATGTAGTACAGGCTGGCCTCAAACTCATCAATCCTCCTGCCTTAGGCTCCTGAGAGTATGTGTGTGACCCACCACACAGCTTCTCATTGTTAAACTAAGAATGATGTTTTACTTTCAGCAAGACAGTATTACCTGGCATAGTAAGCTGTTTAAAACTGTTACACAGACAATTTAAAGTTTGATTGTTGCATTTATTTGTATATTTGTTTTGATTTTTTGAGACAGAGTCTCACCCTGTAGCCCAGGTTAGTCTTGAACTTATGGCAATCCTCCTGCCTCAGCCTGTCAAATGCTGGGATGACAGATGTGAACCACCACATGTAGGTTGTTTTGTCATTTCAATAGTGTAAGAATTATAAAGAATAGCTGTTTTAAAAAATATTTTTAGCTGGGCGTGGTGGTGCATGCCTCCTAGCACTCGGGAGGCAGAAGTGGGAGGATCACTGTGAGTTCAAGGCCACCCTGGAGCTACAGAGTGAGTTCCAGGTCAGCCTGGACCTGAGTGAGACCCTACCCCGAAAAACCAAAAAAAGAAAAAAATTTTTTTTTTTTAAATTTATTTGCAAGTAGAGAGAAAGACCATGCCAGGCATCCTGCCACTGCAGTGAACTCCAGATGCACGTACCATTTTCTGTGTCTGGCTTTATGTGGTAGTGGGGAATTGAACCTGGGCTTCACAAGTGCCTTTAACCACATAGCCATCTCAGCAGCCCAAGCATAGATGTTTTGAACTGGTTCTTGTGAATATACATATTGAAGTTATATTTTATTAAAGTGACAAAATTCAACTCAAGTTGTCCTTGAGTCCATGAGAAATGTGTTTTTCCTTGTAGAGGGATTCTTGTGTACTTTGAACATTTTGAACTTTGTACAAGGGTGCACACCCTGGTACTTGGATTATAATTCTAAATCTCAGGAGAGAGACAATAGTATCAGTGTTCAACCCTATGTACTGTGTCTACCAAAGTCTGAAACCCCAAAACTGTCTTCTATATTCACCCGTCACTGCCAAATCCCTCATATTCAGATTGTATGTAGAATATCAAGTTTCTAACAGATTCATCTTGACCTTGCTTCTCAGTTAAACCAACAAAAGTGGTTTGCAAGTGGCAGAATGAAGTGATAAGAAAATTTGTTCTTTGTGGGCACAAAGCAGTTATATCAGGACAAAGCGGTTGACTATCTTATTCAGATCTATTTGGTTTTGGTGAGCCAATGAATTTATTGGGTTACTTATAGAGCAGGGTGAGGAGTTGTTTACAGGAACATGGAGCCCCCCCCACCTGCCTGCCTGCCCACTCTGGGGCTTATAACCTTCTCAGCCATAGGCTTTTGACTATGTTTTCAGTACCACATATGAATTTCTTCCAGTGGAGTGGGCCTCCAGTCCAATCAGAGAGCAGCTGGCTCCTCCCATAACAGACATGCCACTGTTGCACATTTGACACATGTTGCCTGGCTGGCCAACTGTAAGGCTTGCAGGGTCTGTTGCTGGTTACAACCATTGATGACTTGTCCCCAAAAGGCTGGGTGCTATATAGCTCTTTCTAGCACCCTGACAGCTAGTCAACAGAGAGGAGGTTTCTTGCTCTGCATCAGCTCGATTTCTCAGTGTCCTACAGCCCAAGCCTGTGGAGTCTTCAGCAGTAGAGTCTTACCATCTACTTCTGGTGGGCGACCAAGAGCCTTGGTAATGGCCTGTAATGTTTTCGGGACATCAAGGGCCTCTTTGGTCAACAACTCACTGAAAGGTATTCCACCCCTGGCACCAAAATTTTTCTAGTAATAGTCTATGGCTTCCAGGCTTAGCATTATCTGCCCCACAAAGCACTTCTACCCAAACTCTCTTTTAGAATATATTATTAGCTAGTGATAAGAAGGTTTCTATATGGGTTATTCATAACAACTTTTTTTTTCAGGTAAGGTCTCACTCTAGCCCAGGCTGGCCTGGAATTCACTATGTAGTCTCAGGATGGCCTCTAACTCATGGTGATCCTCCTCCTTCTGCCTCCCAAAGGGCTGGGATTAAAGGCGTGTACCACCATGCCTGGCCACAACTAAATTTTGAAATGTACTTTTTAAAAGTTTTATCTTTCTTTATTTATTAGAGACGGGTGGGGGGAGCAGGAAGAGGACACTCCAGGGCTCCCAGCCACTGCAAATGAACTCCAGATACATGTGCCACCATGTGCATCTGGCTTACATGGGACCTGGAGAATCAAACCTGGGTCATTAGGCTTCGAAGGCAAGTGCCCTAACTACTAAGGCATCTCTCCAGCTCCAACTTAAAGTTTGATTAACTCTCCTTTCACCTCTCCTCTCCTTCATCCCCTTCCCTGACACCACTTAACCACTCTTAAAATTATTTTAATTATACAAATCAATGGGAGTACCGTGTAATAATATGATACATATATCATGACTGTGTAATGGTTAAATCAGGGTAGTTAACATTTCCATCTCTCTAGATGTTTATTTTTGAATACTGTGTACTAAGCCATCTCTCCACCCCTAAAGTGTGATATTTTAATTCATGTATACAATGTGTTCTCATCAAATCAAGGCAATTAATACTTCCTTTTCCTTGCTGTGACTTTGTGTTTGGAGCCCTTAAGCTCTTCTTTTCTAGTCGTGCATGAAACATGGAATAGTCATTGCAAATTATCCCCTCACTGTGCTATGAAAACAGAACTTGCCATGTGTGCATTTGATCCTCAATTCCTACCCTCTTACCATCCTTCTTCTCCCCATCCTTCCAGGCTCTGGAAATCACTACAATACATTTTACATTTGACTTATAGAAAAAGATATTTACCCGAGAGAGAACAATGTTGGGTTTCTCTAAGTCTGACTTTTTCACCTAACATAATGTCCTTCAGCTTGTCCATCCTGCTGCAGGTGACAGAATATTACACACAATATATGGACACCATATTTCCTTTATCCAGTCATCCATGGACCATCATCTAGGTGGGTTCTATGTCCTAGCTGTTGTGAATAGTGTAGCAATGAACATGAGTGTGCAGGTTTCCTTTACCTCTATCCCCAACAGTGAGATAGCAGGGTCCCCACCGATGCAGCACACCAACTGGGCCATCTTTGATGAAACAAACATACAGAGTGATGGTTAATGCTGTGCTATGTGTTGGGGCTCTGATAGTCCAGCCTGATGGGTTTCCTGGATGGGGACTTGCGTGCTAAAACCAACACAGTGCCAGGTAAACTAGCTGACCTGCAAGAGAGAGAGAAATCAATCTGAAGTAGTAAGTAGCTATAATCCCAGCCCTCCTATGGAATGATGGGAGGCAGAGTCAAGAGGATTCCCAGAAGCTTGCAGGTCAGCTAGTCTGGTAAACAAGGAGCAGTAAATAAGAGACCCTGTCTCAAACAAGGTGGAATATCTTCATAACTGTACCTTAGGATGAGCCTCTACTGCCCTTCTATTCTTTCTCCACACTTTACCCCCAAGTAGTCAGGGCCACTCCATCCTTCTGAAAGTACCCCCTCCATTTCTATACCTTTCTTGAGCTCTTTGCTGAGCCCCTCCTTGTGTGCCCTCCCCCACTTTGCGCCTAGCAAGTTGATACTTTTTTGTTGTTGTTGTTTTTGAGGTAGGGTCTCACTCTAGCTCAGGCTGACCTGGCCTCGAACTCACAGTGATCTTCCTACTTCCGCCTTTAGTGCTGGAATTAAAGGCATATGCCACCACACCTGGCTTGCAAATTGGTACTTTTAGATATCAGTAAACCTGGGCTGGGGTCAAGCTCAGTTGGTAGTGCTTACCTGGCAAGTGTGAGGACCTGAGTTCAATCCTCAGAACCCATGTTAAAAAAAAATAAAGCCAGACATGGTGGTGAGCAGTTGTAATCTAAGGGCTGAGGAGGAGACAGATTCCAGGGGCTTGCTGGCCATCCATTCTAGGATAATTGTTAAGTTCCAGTCAAATGAGAGAGAGGTATATGGCACCTGAGTAATGATACCTGAGATTGTCCTCTTGGCCTCCACATGCATGTGTGCAAGCATGCACACACATGCATACACACATACACACTGGAGTGAGAAAATCAATAAAACAGGCAAACTTCCATTAAGACCAAGACAGAAAGGTAAAAATACACAATCCTGGACATATGAAACAAAGGGCAGAAAAGATTTAAAATCATTAAGAACAAATCCTAACATGTAAGGCTCTTAACAAAATGGTAATTTTTCACTGAAAATATGAACTACCAATATTTACTGAAGAAATAGAATGTCATGTTCCTGGATGGGAGGAACCATGTTGAAAAATGTCAGTCCCCCACAGTTCCTGCTGTGCGGATGGCAGCTTCCTGGTAACCCAAAGTGGTGCAGATTTGTTCCTATTTTTATATTCCTTTGGCAATTTTCTGTGGAGTTTGGAAAGAGAAATTAAATACTTAGACTCAATTCTGAATCATTTTATCAAAGGGAAAATCCATTCAAGTTCATTTGAATGTTATTAAACTTTGAGAGGCATGGGGACTTTATGCAGACAATTTCATTTAACAATGGACATGATTTTCCACTTTTTTTTTTTTTTTTTTTTTGCTTTTTACTCTTATCTTAGGCTGACCTGGAATTCACTATGTAGTCTTAGGCTGGCCTTGAACTCACGGTGATCCTCCTATCTCTGCTTCCCAAGTTCTGGGAATAAAGGTGTGTGCCACCATGCCCAGCTCACCCATGTTGTTTTTTGAGTATAATTTTTCATCATGCTTGCTTCATTTGCTCAGCCCAGGGCTCCAGCAGGCTTTGTTTTAATCCATAAATAAATAAATAAATAAATAAATACACACACACACACACACACACACACACACAGTGAGAAGACTCAGGGCAGGCGAGGGTGGACCAGTTCTTTCCTTTTGACTATGTCAGATGGCAGAGCACCCATGCTGATGATCTCAGAGTCCCTTTATTTAGAATTTATTCCCCTTCTGTCTTGACATCACATTTCTCTGAGCTCTTTTGTGTCCTAAATTAGCTATATCTGTTACCATAGTTATCCTGTAGGCAGCTTAACTGTTGCATACTTGTTTCTACCATACACTATGAACCCATCATTTTTTTTCTTTTCTTCTTTTGTCCCCTAATAATTTTGGAGACAGAGTCTCACTCTGTAGCCCAGGCTGGCCTCATACTCCCAAGCCTCCTTCCTCAGCTTCTGGGGTTACAGACATGCCCCACTATGCTTGGGTACATTTTTTTGAAAAATTATTTATTTATTTATTTGAGAGCGACAGACACAGAGAGAAAGACAGATAGAGGGAGAGAGAATGAGAATGGGCACACCAGGGCTTCCAGCCTCTGCAAATGAACTCCAGACGCGTGCGCCCCCTTGTGCATCTGGCTAACGTGGGACCTGGGGAACCGAGCCTCGAACCGGGGTCCTTAGGCTTCACAGGCAAGCGCTTAACCGCTAAGCCATCTCTCCAGCCCAACATTTTTAATTTTTAAGGCAATGCAGGCACATAGTTCAAAAGTCAGATGTGACTGAAGAGGTTCTCACATAAATCAATAGTCCTGTCTCACCCCATATCCTTAGTTCATAGAAGCTTTTAACTGTTTTTTAAGTTCTACTTTGGGTACCTCTATGTCTTATAACTTCTTGTTCCCTTAACTGTTGACCATGTATGTCACTCAAATCTACTCTATAATGTGAAACTATTGTCACCTCTTCCTTTGCCTCCCTTCTCTACTCTAGTGATCACTTACATTCACTTTATCAAAGTGGCTAAAATATTTCTTCTGTTCAAGACATCCCATCATTTGTTTCTATGATTTTTACATAAGGATTTGCAAAATCTGAAAAAATTTGTTTTAATTTTACTTATTTTTACATATGCATGTGTGTGTGTGTGAGAGAGAGAGAGAGAGACAGAGACAGAGACAGACAGACTATGGTGCACACACATCATAGTGCATGTGTGGAGGTCTAAGGATAATTTTCAGGTCAGTCCCTCCCTATCCACCTCATTTAAAGCAGACTTTCTAGCTCTTGATTCTCTGCTGTTCTTTGCTGCACTCACTACAAACTTCCTGGAAATTTTGCTTTCTCTGTCACCCATGTTGCCACAAGTGTCCTAAAATTACAGAAGCGTCCCACAGCTTGCTTTCTCCTTGGGATCTGGGGATCAAACTTAGTACTTCAGTTTGAGCGGTGAGCACTTTATCTATTGAGCCATTTTCCGACCTCAAACCTAAGAATTCTTAAAGTGGTCATTATCTGGCTCTGTTGATAGCCAATATCTCAAGGCTTGGGCCAGTAAGTGGAAATAGTTTCCAGGGTGAATCAAATGGGTGCTGTGATCTGGAGATCCTAGGTGGCACCTGAGAAGGAATTTCCTTTGGAGTTCCTAACGTCATCATGACAACTCCAGTTCTCACCTGCAGTGTCTCTAAGAAGACCCTTCTAGTGATGGAATCTGCAGAGTTTAGAAATGGCAGTTGATACAGGCAGTCTTGAGATAAAGAGGTAGGCCACACTGACCAACTGCTTGTGGACTGCTGTATGTGGGACAGGAAAGGGCGCACAGGTCTGTAGCTCTGTATAGAGGTCACAGTTTGTATCCCCATGCCAGCATCTGTTTTCCCTTTCTGCTCGACAAAGCACCTGCCACCTCAGAGTTCCAGATATTTGAGGCTCTGTCACACAGACCAGCTGCTCCTTGACTCCATCCTCTCTTGCTTGAAAGCTAGGCTGAGTATTCTTTCCCTCTCAGACATCAGTTACCAGTTGCCTATCTGTTTTTCTGTCCTCTAGGAAGTTGAAGTCTCTTCTGGACTTTCCTGTCATTATGGGATTCTGTTTTTACTTTCTTATGATCAATAACCATGAAGTCCAAGGAAAGACAGTAATGCAGAAACAGGTGGGATAAGGCTTCCATCTTTAATTATAAGCCAAGGCTTTAATTTTCAGCAAGCCCATATGCAGCAGAAAAATACATTATTGCATGGCCATGATTTATATTTAAACTCTGGGGCTAGGGAGGTGGCTTTGTGGTTAAGGAGCTTGCCTGTGAAGCCTAAGAACCTAGGTTTGACTCCCCAGAACCCACATAAGCCAGATGCACATGGTGGCACATGAGTCTGGAGTTCGTATGCAGTGGCTGGAGGCCCTGGTGCACCCATTCTCTCTCTCTTTCAATAAATAAGTAAAGATAAAAATATTAATAAATAATAGAGAATAAGAATAAAGTTTGCATTTGCTGGTGCCAGTTTAAATATTCCCAGGTTATGTGTGATAATTGGTTGGTATAAGATGAGATGTCTTTTACATGGTTCTGGCTTGCCAACTGTGAGTTAAAACTCAAGGCTTGTTGTGAAGCCTAAAAATATTCACAAAGAAGCTTTAAACTGGTGTCTTTAGAAGGAAGATAGAAACAAAAAGATAGTGGTTAAAAAAAAAAAATGGGGTCAGTGCTCTTGGTGCCTTTTCTATAATTGTACTTGTTTTTTAATTAATTCCTTTCACTGCCAACCTCAAATTACTGTACAGTATATGTCTTTCTGCTTGTGATCAGCTTTGGCAACAGTGACAGCCCCATGAGTAGCCACCTGTACATTTGTAAACTGACCTGACCCAATTTTGTTTTGACATGTGTGGGTTATGTTGCAGTCACCCAAGTACCTGTTATTTTACACATGTATAAGGACATTAATTTACAAAAAAAAAAAACAAAAAACCACAATTTTCATTCATAACAGGGAATAGAATGTGAAAGCCAGCTCTTTCGGAATACCCTATACTAATATTAGATTTGGATACACGTATTCCATTTCTTATAGTACAAATAACTGATCATTTGACCAGAGTAATGACCTCAGTGGATTTGCTTCAACCCTCACATTTATTTTTTTAAATGTTTCACATGTTACATTATTAGCTGAATAAGTTAGAAAATTCTGGAAGATAGAGACTTATATAGAATTAGAAGGTATTAAGGAGGGGATAGGAAGTAGGGTCAAAACCTACCAGTACAACTGTGAATTCTAGGTGAGGTAAAAATGCACTTCCACTGAAACAAAGCATTTCTAACCGCTTTTTCTTGATTGTGAATCTTAATTTTGAATATAAGATGATAGGTAAGCGCAGCTTTCTTGGATAATCTGAATTCCCAAGTGCCAGGAGTAGGATTTCATTATAAAATTAATAGCTAATCTTATTCTGTCTCCTGAAGATTTAATTGCTATTCTTGTTACCCATTTGAAATCAGCTGTACTGTGTGAACGAAATAAAGACAATAAAGACGAACCCCTTTCTGGCTGCACGGTCGCTTATGGCAGTTCCACACAGTAGTTGGCGCCCAATGGGGGGTCCCTGAGACTTGCATGTAAAACTAGTCTAGATGTCTTCTTTTTTTGTAAGTTTTATTTTTGTAATTGTGCATGTAAAGCATCATTGAATCAATGGATCTGTTGAAGAACTCAGCTGCTGGAAACCATGCAAAATGTTTTGAATTGCCCTTAAAATATGGAAAATGTTTTCTGAATGCTTTATATTCTTTCTGCTGTAAATTAAAAATGAAGAAAATTTCCCCATAAAAAAAATTAATAAATAACCACTGACGTTTGCTTCATGTTATGCAAGTACCCCAATTACTCAGTTCCAGTATCTTTTCCCATCCAGAGTAGTCCAGAATCTATCCCGCTCATGATCACTGACCATTGCTTTACATAGAATTTCCACAAGTACAGTTATATCTCATTATAGATCAGAACAGAAGATGTGGCAAATTAGGTTTGGCTAGTTGTGGCAAAAATGTGACTGCTGAGGAATTAAATGCCTCTGCTGAATAATGACTGGTGGTCATTATTGTTCAAGTCCCAGGGAAGGTAATCACTCATCAGGATTGCCAGTATGTGATTTAGACACAGAAGTAAGAAACTAGCAGAAGCAAAGGGAGCTAACAGAGTGGGCCCTCATGAAGGAGGATGGGGCTGTTAGCTTTTCCCACCGGGATGAAAAGGCAGAATTTGTAGGTGCTAGAGACTGTTCAGTACCTCTGTGGTTACAATACACAAGAAGAACAGCTGTCTCCATGTTTCTATCACCTTGCTTTAGCAGTGATCATTAAGGCTGGAAAAGGGTTTGGACTGTTGCTGGATAGCTTGACCTTGTCAACATCTCAGGCTGCAAAGCTATTGTCAGTTCTGAAGACTGTATTATATTTCGGTTTGTTCCAAACTGAAGATATATCAAGATAAAAGATACCAAATAATTAAAATATCTGTGAAATACGAGGAATGGTGGTATATGTTCTTAATTCCAGCACTCAGGAGGCTGGAGTAGGCAAATTTCTATGAGTTCAAGGCCAGCCTATACTAGAGTGAGATCCTGCCTTGAAAAAAAAATTTTTCTTCTGAAAATGTCTATTGTGTGTTGGAGGGATGGCTCAGCAGTTAAGAGACTTGCCTGCCTATCAACCTGGATTTGATTTCCTTAGTACCCACGTAAATCCAGGTGAACAAAGTGGCACATGTATCTGGAGTTTGTTTGCAAGGCTAGAGGCCCAGGCATACCCTATCTCTTTATCACCTTGCAAATAAGTAAATAAAAATATTTTAAAATGCCTATTATAGTTATGGATGAAGTGGTGTAATATCTAGGATTTATCTCAAAATAATATTTTGCATGAGAAGAGGAGTGGGATAGTGGGATTATAGGTGAATTACAATTGACCATGAGCTGACAGTTGTTAAGCTGAACATATCTATCATGCATACTGGAACACTGTGGATGAAGTGAGGCATCATTCATAAAGATATTGGAACAGGAGGCATGTATGGGACTCCTGGACAAACCAATCAGTTCTAAAGATACTAGTGATTCCTTGGGGTTATAGCATATTCTTCTTCTTTTTAAAATTTTTATTTATTTATTTGAAAGTGATAGACAGAAAAAGAGGCAGATAGATACAGAGAGAGAGAGAGAATGGGCGCATCAGGGCTTCCAGCCACTGCAAACAAACTCCAGACGCATGTGCCCCCTTGTGCATTTGGCTAACGCAGGTCTTGGGGAATCGAGCCTTGAACTGAGGTCCTTGGGCTTCACAGGCAAGCGCTTAACTGCTAAGCCATCTCTCCAGCCCATCTTCTCCTTTTTTTTAATTTTAGAGCAAGAGAGAGAGAGAGAGAGAGAGAGAGAGAGAGAGAGAGAGAGAGAATATGAATATTGGCATGCCAGGGCCTCAGCCACTGAAATCAAACTCCAGATGCTTATGCCACCTAGTGGGCATGTGTACTTTTGCACTTGCCTCACCTTTGTGTATCTGGCTTACATGGGATCTGGTGAGTTGAATATGGGTCCTTAGGCTTCATAGGCAAGAGCCTTAACTGCTAAGACATCTCTCCAGCCCAGCATATTCTTTAATTTTACATATTTTCCAAAATTAAAACATGCTTTATACTGTTTGTTATTTTATAAATATTGGAAGTTTTGACATTGAACCATGAACTATTAACCACACATAAAATGAAAACAATTCAAGAACATTGTCAAAAGATCCTGCAGGTGGGTCACACAGTAAGCAATATTTCATCAAGTCAACAACTAAAGCAGATCTGTGCTTTAGGTTATGTACAGGCACCTGGTTTCTGCTGTGCTCAACTTGTATGTTTCTGATGCATAGAGGCAGCTCAAGAAAGAGCAAGCCTGCTGGGAAACCGTGGGCAGGGCAGTGAGCAGGTTTGCTGCTGCAGAACAAGTGCCCTTGCTCTCTGCCCATGTCATTTGTCCCTGTCTGAGGCACTCTGGACTTTTCACCTGCTAAGATGATTGTCTTTTATAGTGTGAGTCTGATTTTGTGAAAAAATTCCATTTTTACTCTGTAATTCCCACAATGCAGTATTTGCACAGTTTTGGGATTTTTTTATGGCTGCATCTGTTAAGATGGCACAGGGAGGGGTTTGAACAGGATTACCAGGGTGGGGCCTACCTTACAGGACAGCAATAATTTGGATCCTGCCAATTGAGACCCAGGTGGCTGCAGATTGGGCATGCTGCTGCATATGCCCTTTTCATGGTGGTCAGCAGGCAGGAAGATAGCACACAGAATGGAAGTGGAGCTGCCAGGCAAGATGCTGTAGCATTTGCAGGCTCTTCACACTAGAGCATACTACCTTAGCCCCAATGTGGGTTCTTCAAAGGCAGTTCATTCTCCCCCAGCATTATACTGAAGCTTGCTTTATAAAACGTCAACTTACTGATACAGAATATTGTAAGCAAATTTATGTTCCTTACATGTATATTTTTACTAATTGTACACAGACATACGTGTCATTATGAAACAGCCACTACAATGAGGACTGTAAAAGTTACCATTATCCCTCTCTAGTGAATCTGACTCACAGGCCCTGGTACCCACACACTTGATTTGGGTTTTACATTGTTATAAAATATTGAAAGTTCTTTTTTATATGTGTGTATGTGTGTTTGTGTTGTCCATACGAACATGCATATGTATGTATGTGGAGACTAGAGGAGAACTTCTGGTGGTATCAGATATCTTTGTTTTGAGATGGTTTCTGTAGCAATTAACCTTCTTGTTCCTGGGACAAAACACCTGACCAGAAGCAGCTTATGAAAGGAAAAGGATTATTTCTGGCTTATAGTCTTGAGGGGAATTTCATCATGGTGGTCAAGGCATGGCAGGGGCAGGAAGCTACCTTACATCATCACATATCAGCAGGAAGGAAATAGAATAAGCTCAGTAGAACACCCAGTGTGGCTGGGCTAATAAACCTCGAGGCCTGCTTTCTGCCAGTGACATACTTCCAGCAAGGCTCACCTCCCGAAGGATCTACCCCTGGGGACAAAGATGAGGCTTAATCAAAAGCACTTGATTGAGGCTATGGGGGACATTTTACATTCAAACCACCACAGTCTTTCACTGGCCTCGAGCTCATCAAGTAGGTTAGACTGACAAGTGAGTCCAAGGCATTCATCTGCCTCCTCCCCACAACCACGTGGGTTCTGAGGATGGATTCAAGACTTCATGCTTGCAAGGTAAATACTGACTGAGATACCTTCCCTAGCACCAATAGTTCTTTCTGATTGCTAAGTAATATGCCTTTAGATGGATTTACCACAGTTTGTTTATGTATTCATTCATTAAAGGATGTTTGGGCTGGGCATAGTGGTGCATGCTTGTAATTCCAGCATGAGGGAGCCTGAGGCAGGAGGATAGATAGTAGATCACCAAAGGGTGGTTGGCCGCTAGAGAAGGATGGAGGGAATAGAGTGAGTGGGAAGGAAAAAGTCAAGAGGTAGGACCCTGACATTAATGTTGAGTGGTGATCTTGCAAGTGACACAGACCTAGGATATGACCATGGGAGGTGGTGGCTGGGGCTAGAGGAGAGGGAGAGAAGACTGGTGCCAGACTGTGGAGAAGGCATCAGTGTGGGGTGGCTTACTATGTGGATGGAGAAGTCATCAGGGTGAGTAAGACTGTAGATGAGGGGAAGATGGCAAGGCATGAGAGGATGTAATCAGAGGACAAAGGCAGCAACCATGAGCAGGGTGAAGAGTCACACAAGGAGAAGGGACAGATGTCAGCTGAAGATGTGTACTTCTGAAGAGACAGGTTTTTTTTGTTGTTTTTGAGACAGTGTGTCATGTGTCCCAGGCTGGCTTTAAGTTTTCTATATAGCCAAAGGTGGTCTTTGAAAGTTTGGTGCCACAACTCCATTTTCCAAATGTAGAGATTATATGTGTGTGTCAACACATTAAGTTTTATGTGGTGTTGGGTACTGACCCCAGAATCTCATGCATGCTAGGCAAGTACTCTACCAACTGAGTCACATTCCCAGCCTGCAGTAGGGGTTTTGAAGAAATAGAAATGGAGGTAGATGACTTTCAGGTATGAGAAGAGTGTTTTTTTTTTTTTAAATTATTTATTTATTTATTTGAGAGTGACAGACACAGAGAGAAAGACAGATAGAGGGAGAGAGAGAGAATAGGCGCGCTAGGGCTTCCAGCCTCTGCAAACAAACTCCAGATGCGTGCGCCCCCTTGTGCATCTGGCTAACGTGGGACCTGGGGAACCGAGCCTCGAACTGGGGTCCTTAGGCTTCACAGGCAAGCGCTTAACCGCTAAGCCATCTCTCCAGCTGGAGAAGGGTGTTTTCAGGGAATTTGGGCCAGCTCTGAGCCCATGAGACAGAGAGTGTGTCATGGATGGCAGAGTGCTGGGGAGAGCTGCCTTACTTCTTTATTTGTGCGTCATGGGAATGGGCTTCATGTGGCAGGAGTCCAAAATGCCGCCAGCAATAACATGACTGTTGAATCTAATTGGCTTCCAAGTGGGGCTGAAGGTAAATGAGGAGGTATTCTTGGCTTTGTGTTTGTTCAAAATTCACTTAAGCCAGGTATTGTGGTACATGCCTTTAATCCCAGCACTCAGGAGCCAGAGATAGGAGGATCACTGTGAGTTTGAGGCCACCCTGAGACTACAGGGTGTGTTCCAGGTCAGCCTGAGCTAGAGTGAGACCTTACCTTGATAAACCAAAATAAAACAACAAAAACAACTTAAAAGCAATTCATGCTTTCTGGTGATGTTTACCAAACTTTGTCTATGAGGGATTGAGGGATCTAGCAGATGTCTGAAGTGTAAGGTCAGGAGGAGAGGCTCCCTCCTGAGGCATGGTCTAGTTTGCAATACCATCCCTTAGCTGTAGTCCCATGGAGAGATTGAGATCTCCTTGTGGACCTCTACTTCACTCTGCAGCGACTCCCCTGTCCGGCCTCGCTCTGCCACTGGTGATCCATAGTGTGCAGAATGCTCATCGAAATGCTGTGGACTGATGGGGGAAGGTGCATTTTCTCCTGACTCAAGCCTTGGTTCAGTACAGGGCATTTGTGGAGGAATTAAGCTTTCTATAGAGTAGGTTTTTCTTTTTTTTAAGATAACAGCCAAATAAAGTACCTTGTGCTACCCTCCCTCTGAGAGCTCAGCTCATCCAGGACTTGGCTTTAGTTCTATTTACAGGCTGCAGAACCCACAGTCTTTCTCCTCTGCAGGGAAGGCTAGATTGATGTTTCTCAAATTTTCTTTGTGCCTACAGATTGCCTGTGGAACTATAGGTATGGGTGTGGCCTGAGACTCAGCCTTGGCCAGAAAACTCACCAGAGGTGCTGATGCTGCTGGCCGTCTGGCTCTTTGCAGTGTTGAGTAATGAGGCAGCAGCCTCATGCACCAGCTGCTTCCTGGAATGTGCTACATGGATATGCTGCAGGCATCTCCACCCAAACCCAACATGTCCTTACTAGAGCTCTTGACATTTCGACCTGTTTCTCCACATTTCCTTACATCACCCTTCCAGTTGCTTCAGCCAAAAAAGCTGAAGTTGTCCTTAATTTCTATCTTTACTTTCTCATACAACCCACCAGCAATTGTTCTGGCTTAATCCTCCAAACCCCACCCCCCAAGTTCTCCCACTGAGCTCTGTGATAACAGCAGAGACTGGTGTTTGCCCAGTGCCTCTTGCATGCCAGTGAGTCGTGTTCACTCTTTGTGTTTTTCACTTACATGCACTGGAAGTGTGGTCATCACAGCTTCTTTGTGGGGAACAGGCTGTTAGTAATCTTACATTTTTAAATGATAAAAGTAGATCCATAATAGGCAATAAATCTTTTAAAATTTTTATTTATTTATGATATGTGTATGTGTGTGTATATGTATACACACACACACACACACACACACACACACACACACACACACACATATATATGGAGAGAGAGAGGGGGTGGGGAGAAGGGAGGGGGAGGGAGAATATGGGCGTGCCAAGGCCCCTAGCCACTGCAAACAAACTCCAGATGCATGTACCACCATGTGCATCTGTATTATGTGAGTTCTGGGGAATTGGGTCCTTAGGCTTCACAGGCAAATGTCTTAACCACTATGCCATCTCTCCAGCCCGACCAACACATCCTTATAGACTGAGTAAATGGATAAACTTTATAGTGCATAACTAGGTAATCTCATGCAGACCTGTGATTTTTAACTTTAAAGACTCAATAGTTTTGGGTTATTTTTCTCCATTATTATATATATAGTAGTCAATAGTACTTTGATATATTGAGGTATATCAGTATATTAGGGAGGTAGAATCTTATTGTAAAATTTCTATGTCCTTGCTGGGCACAAATTACCTGTAATTACCCACAAACAATTTCCAAAGGGTTTGAGTATTATAGAACTGATAGTTTATCAAACCACTGTGGACAAGGGCTTCATGCATTTAAGGCATTAAGACCATCAGTGTCTGAGACTATAGCACTGTGCGGCACCTTATCAAGGCATTATATCTTAGGTGTCTTATAAAGAGCAGGATTCCTCTACTTCTCATTATGCTGCTAATGTATGTGGAGAAAGAGACATCCAATCTCCAAGACACGTTCCGTCTCTCAGTTTCTCTCACACTGATCAGTTTTGAGAGTATCATGCTCTCTGTTGTGCAACATACTCACAAAATGTGATGTGAAATGTGGTGTCTAAAGAGAGCCAACCTGCAAGGTTATGTCAGTGGAAACCAAGGTCCTATGGTGAAATGCTATCAAGGATCTTGGGTTATTTATATTTATATAAGTAATTATATGTTTGAGTTATTTATATGTCTTACAGGAAATCTTTAGTAGACTTATTCATAAACTGAAACCATATTTTTTATTATGACTATTACTATTATTATTTGGTAAATATACATTTCCTCTAAGGTTGGGAAAGGGAGGCACACACACCTTTGTCTTGTTAGTGTCTATTGAGCTCTATACAAAAAGTTTCCTGTCTCTTAGAACTTTCAGTATGCCAAGGCCAACATAGCTGCAAACACCTATTGCCGTCTTCTTCAGGACAGTTAGAAGAACAATCCTAGGAAGTAAGATTTTTATGTGTAGATGTCACTGACATAAGGATGGTTTGACGATTTTTTTAACTTTATGATGATGACACAATTTACTGGAAACCATAGTTTGATAATTTTTTGTTATTGTTTTTCATTTTTTGAGATAGGGTTTCGCTCTAGCTCAGGCTGACCTGGAATTCACTATGTAGTCTCAGAGTGGCCTCAAACTTGCAGCAATCTTCCTACTTCCTCTGTCTCTTGAGTGCAGGGATTAAAGGTATGTGCCATCATGCCCAGCCATCCTTTAAATTTTGATCTTTTCCCAGGCTGGGGATATGAGATGATCTGCCAAAATGCTGGGCAGCAGCAGGTAGCTGCTGCTCCCACTTAGCCATGTAATTGTGATTACTGCAGTGAACAGCCATACTGTACCCTCCAGTGTGCAATATCCAGTCAGTGATATGAGCTAGCTAGCTACACTCTTCATAAAACAGACTTTGTGTGAGATGATTCTGCACTGCTGCAGGTGAACACGTACAGATGTTCTGAGCATGGTTAAGGTGGGCGAGGCTGAGTGTGAGGCGTCATAGGTTAGGTGTGTGTTCAATGCATTTTTGCCTTAATGAGATTTTTATTTATGCAGATTAGGAGTCTATCAGGAGGTACCCCTTTACAAGTTGAGTAGCACTTGTATAAGTAAACTCAGGAAACCTCAAAGGAGCCCCAAGCTTTGAGTAGGGCGGGCTGCTCTGATTTTCCATCCTAAAGAAGAAAAACCTATATAGATGTGCCTTGACCCAAAATAAGGCATATTATTCATGGAAAACCCAGGTTTTTAACAAGCTGTTTTTGTGGCATTTCTACTTAAGCTTCAAATTCCCCTTCTTTAATGTCAGAATTTTCAAGATACTTTTTGGTTTCAAGGAAGAGTGACAGGAAGAATATACTTTCCTTATAAAAGTCTCAAAGGTAGTGGAGGAGGTAGGTGTGGGTGAGGCAGGCTCTTTAGGCTTCCAAGTTTAAACATTGACCCCAGTTCTCTTCCTTGGAAGATATTGTAGTAATGCAGCTTTTGTAACAGGGTTGCAAAGATTTATTGGTTTCCTAGAGCAGCCTTAACTACTTACCACAGACTAGAGGACTTAAAACAATAATTTCTTTTCTCCCAGGTCAAGATACTGTCTCTTCTTACCTTCCAGCAGGGCCAGTAATTCCTGGTCTCTCTTACCTTATATTTTATTACTGAGTATCCGCCATACTCATCACATGGCTTCCTCTGAGTGGACATTGCCTCCATGTCTTTGGCCATTTGGTTTAAAATTCACCCTAATCTGTGGTGACCCCATGTTACCTTAAGTATGACTGTGCAAACCATTTTTATAAGCAAAGGCATATTCACAGGTTTTGGGTAGACACAAATTCTTGACAGACACTAGTTAAGCTAGTATGCAAAGTTACAGTGGTTTTATGTTTCAACATTTACTAAGAATTTATGTTTGCCTACAAGAGTATCCAGGAAAGGAAAGGGGTGGACAGAGGAAGAGAGAGGGGAGAGGAGGAAGAGGAGGAGAGAAAATACTCTTGGAACACTGAATATTTGGTGGGGCATGATCTGTCAGCAAGAACAAATGAAATGAAAGGTTCTATGGTCATGAGAATTTGAGAGACACTGAACTGTTTGCTTAGAATATCACCAGGTACAGCTCAGAACAATCCTATCACAGTGGCCTGTGTTTACCCTTCCTTGTCTGGGTAACACTTGGTATTAGCTAAGGTTTGCCTCCAGTTGTGCAAAGCAGAAGTCCAGCCACAATAGCTTAGTGAAATAAGGGCTTATGTTAGTTAAGGATGTCCCTATGGTTTCAAAAACAGTGTAGGCTATTGCCACTGCTACTGTTCCTGCCCATGAGAACTAGATGGTAAGATCCTATTGCTGAAGACACAACATGCTTTGATTGAAAGACAAAGAAATCAAGTAGGAACTAAGGCAGAAGCTTTCTCCTTGCTGACTAGCTTTCATAGCACTAGAAAATTCTATGTAGGTTGCTGGGAAAGACAGATGCACAAAGTAGCATATGCATCTGTTTGTTTGCAATGGCAGGAGTCCTTGGCATACTGATTCTATCTCTCTCAAATAAATAAATAAAGATAATAAATTTTAAAAAATGCCTGAGGCTATGAGGCCATATTTACATTAAACTCCAAACCTGGGTTAAGGAGGCAGCTCCCAACCAGGTTAAAAGGATGGGGATGCCAGGTTAAAAGGATGAGGATGCTTACTGTCTGCTGAGCATCTTCTTCACACTGGGTCTCCAGCAAAGTTGCTCTTTCTCTCATAATTCAGAAGCAACTTGGGAGAACCTTGAGACTGTGCACTCATCCTGTTCATTGTCTTGGTGTGCCTGCTAATTTGTCATCAAGAGGTATTCCACTGGGATCACCATGGCAGAGGCCAAATAATGAATGTGTCACCTTCTTTTAATTCTTTGTGTATCTCTTAGCCCCCTGTGTTTTTGTTCTTTGTTTTGAGACAGGGTCTCAGTATATAACCAGCTGGCCTTAAATTGATGATCCTCCTGTCTTGACCTCTGAAGTACTGAAATGACAGGCACACATTACTGTGCCCTCTCTCTCTGAGACCTCTCCTTCTGAGTTTGTAAAGGTGGAATATGTCCCTTGCCTCAGATGTAAGCTCTGGAGAAACAGACCTGTCCTGTTGATCACTGTGTGTCTCATAGTACCTAGAATACTGTTACACACAGATGATTCCAATGAAAGTTTGCTTAACAGATGGCTGAATGTGACCAGGAATGTATCAAACTCCTTCTATGAAGCCACCATCACCCTGATTGTAAAACCAGACAAAGACAGAACAAAAAAAAAAAAAAGAAAAGAAAATTACAGGCTAATCTCCCTCATGAACATAGATGTAAAAATTCTCAACAAAATACTGGAAAACAGAATACAAGAATATATCAAAAAGATCATTCATTCTGACAAAAGTAGGCTTTATTCCAGAGATACAGGGATGATTCAACATTTGCAAATCAGTAACTGAAATACACTATATAAATGGACTTAAGGGCAAAAATGACATGATCATCTCAATAGATGCAGAAAAGGCATTTGACAAAATCCAACATTCCTTCATGATAAAAATCCTGTAGAAACTGGAAATAGAAGGAACATATCTCAACATAATAAAGGCTATTGATGACAAACCTACAGCCAACATAATACTAGATGGGGGAAACCCTGAAGCTTTTTCACTAAAGTCAGGAACAAGACAAGGGTGTACACTGTCTCAACTTTTTAAAATATTTTATTTTTATTTATTTATTTGAGAGAGAGAGAGAGATACAGAAATAGGCAGGTAGAGTGAGAGCAAGAGAATGGGTGTGCTAGGGCCTCCAGCCCTGTAAATGAAATGTGCCCCCTTGTGCATCTGACTTACGTGGGTTATGGGGAATCGAACTGAGGTCCTTTGGCTTTGCAGGCAAGCACCTTCACTGCTAAGCCATCTCTCCCTGCCCCCCACTTTTATTTAATATAGTACTGGAAGCCTTAGCTATAATAATAAGGCAGGAGACACACATAAAAGGGATACAAATTGGAAAGGAAGAGATCAAATTATCATTATTGGCAAATGATATGATTCTGTACATAAAGGACCCTAAAGACTCTACTAGAAAATTGTTAGAACTGGTAAACACTTTTAGTAATATAGCAGGATAAAAAATAAGAACAAAAATCAGTAGCCTTCCTATATGCTAACAACAAGCATGCTGAAGATGTAATCAGGGAATCACTCCCATTTACAATTGATTCAAAAAAAAATAAAGTACCTTGGGATAAACCTAACCAAGGAAATAAAGGATCTCTACAATGAAGACTTCCAATCTCCCAGAGAGAAATTACAGAAGACACTAGGAAATTTAAAGACATCCCATGTTCTTGGATTGGAAGAAACAATATTATGAAAACAATATTACCAAAAGCAATCTACATATTTAGTGCAACCCCCATTAAAATTTCAATGACATTCTTCACAAAATAGAAAAAACAATCCTAAGATTCATTTGGAAACAAAAAACAACAACAACAACAAAAAAAACCAAACCTTGAAGAGCCAAAACAAGGCTGATTGTCCAGAGCCATACTAACAAAAACAAACCTGGAAATCAATGGAACAGTATAGAGGACCCAGATGTAAGTCCAGGCAGCTATAGCCACCTGATCTTTGACAAAAATGCCAAAAATATTTGTTGGAGAAAGAGAGCCTTTTTAAAAAATGGTGCCAGGAAAATTGGATATCTGTATGTAGAAGGATGAAAATAGATTCTTGTCTTTGTCCGTGCACAAGAATCAAGTCCAAATCTATCAAAGATCTTAATTTCAGACCAGAAACTCTGAAATTGCTAGAAGCAAAAGTATGGGAATCCCTTCAACATATTGGCATAGGCAGTGACTTTCTGAACATAACCTCAGTTGTTCAAGAAATAAAACCACTCTGGAAGCCCTGGCACGCCCATTCTCTCTCTCTCCCTCTATCTGTCTTTCTCCCTGTGTCTGTCGCTCTCAAATAAATGAATAAAAAATGAACAAAAATATTTAAAAAAAAAAGAAATAAAACCACTAATTAACCACTGGGACCTTATGAAATTACAAAGCTTTTTTATAGCACTGGAAACTGAATAGAGCAAAGAGGCAACCTACAGAAAGGGAGAAAATCTTTGCCAGCTATACATCTGACAGAGGACTAATATCTATGATATAGAAAGAACTCAGAAAACTAAATAATAAGAACTCAAACAACCCAATTAGAAAGTGAGCTATGGAACTCAATAGGGAATTCTCAAAAGAAGAAATACAGATGGGATATAAACATCTAAAAAAAAGTTCTACCTCCTTAGCCATCAGGAAAATGCAAATTAAAACTACTCTGAGATCCCATCTCCCTCCTGTCAAAGTGGCTACCATCAAGAAAGGAAATGACAATAAATGCTTGCAAGGATGTATAAAAATATGTAGAAAAAGAGAAACTCTTATACATTGTTGTTAGGAATGTAATCTGGTACAGCCATTGTGGAGTTTGGTTTTCCTGAGACAGCTAAAAACAGATTTACCATGTGATTCAACTGTATTACTCCTAGGCATATATTGTAAGGACTCATCTCACAACCATAGAGATACTTGCTTAACCATGTTTATTGCCACTCTACTCACAATAGTTAGGAAATGGAACCAGCTTAGATGTCCCTCAACTGATGAATGGCTAATGAAGATGTGGTACATTTATGCAATGGAGTTCTATTCAGTTGTAAAGAAAAATAAAATTTGCAGGGAAATGGATGGATCTGGAAAAGATTATGCTAAACAAGGTATCCCAGGTCAAGAAAACCAAACATCACATATTCTGTCTTATATGTGGATCCCAGCTATAAATGTTTAGACTTGTATGTGAGTTGGAGAAAAATTTGGTACCTGAGCCAGTCATGTGGTGCACACCTTTAATCCAAGCACTTGGGAGGCAGAGGTAGGAAGGATCGCGGTAGGTCCAGGTAAGCCTGGGCTAGAGTGAGACCCTACCTCAAAAAAGAAAAACAAGAGGAAAATCTAGGTGCGGGAGCTTCCCCTCACACCGTGCTCTCCGCAACTGAGGAAACGTGAAGGGAGAGCGGCAGTGAGCAGCGGAGGAGCAGACTGTGAGGTAGAGGAACACGTGGAGCAGCGAGAGAACCAGAGCAGCTGTGGCTCCCTCCTCTCCCCCACCGCCTGAGCCCAGCTCCAGCAAACAGAGCAGTGTCCCGGGAATGGCCACGCCAAATTGGGGCGACAGCGGGACGCAGCAGCTCCAGCACCGGTAACAGAGGCCAAAACAGCAGCAGACCTAGGACTGGCAGTAGCAGCAGGCCCAGCAGCAGCAGCTTCAGCAGCAGCAGTGGCTCCAGAAGTGGCAGCTACAGCAGCAGCACCAACAGAGGCAGCAGCAGCAGTGGGCCCAGCAGCAGCAGCTTCAGCAGCTGACAGACCCATCAGAGGCAGCGTTAGCAGCAGCAGTTCCAGCAGCAGGGGTGTGATCTGCAGGGCCACAGTTGCCAGGCTCGGTTTGCCCTGCAAGAAAAGCCAATGCCCAGCTTCAGAAATCAGAACAGCAGCCAATGACCAGGTGGCAACTTGACTGAGACCAAAATCATCCAAGGTAACTGGGATTGCACCAGGGAAGGGTCTCACCTGGTCACAAGCTGACTTGGATCCCTCAACAGACCAGAAATCTTAACCTCTATGTTGATAGAGGATTTGGTTGTAATAATAACTACTCTGGCATACATAATTGGGGCTGTTTTTGATTGAATGGGTACAGTGTTTAGTTAACTTTTAGAATCTACCTGTATTTTATTACACTCAGCCTACTTGAATACTCCCATAGAAAGGAAACTCAACCCCTAGGAGCACCTTTGTAGATACTCTCAGAGTCTTACGAGCCACACCTAACACCTTAAGCTCCTACCCTGAAAATATATAACATCAAATCAACTGATACAGCTAAGAATACCCAGCTAGTTAGAAAATCCAAGCATTAACTTAATCCAAGATGGAAAAATATATACATTATAACACAAGGAACACTAAAAAGCAAGACGATATAAATCCACCTAAAAGTATTAATGCATCAGAAATGACCTCCAGTGAGAATGAGTTAGAGGAAATGCCTGAGAAAGATTTCAAAAGAATGATTGTAAATATGTTCAAAGAAGTCAGAGAACAAATCAAAGCAGTCAAAGAGGAACTTAAAGAGGAAATCAAAGGAATCAAAGAAGATGCAGGACACCAATTTCATGAAATAAAGAAGGCAATACAAGACATAAATAAGGAAATAGAAATAATAAAGAAAAAGCAGTCAGAATTACTAGCAATGAAGAACACAGTTAATGAATTAAAAAACTCTGTAGAAAACCTCACCAGTAGAGTGGATGAAGGAGAGGACAGAATATCTAAGATAGAAGACGAGGTGGCAGATCTAATACAGTCCAACAAAGAGAAAGACAAACTTATAGAAAAGTATAAGTGGGAATTTCAAGATATTCAGGACACTAAGAAAAGATCCAATATAAGAATTCAGGGCATAGTAGAAGGAGAAGAATTCCACTCCAAAGGCATAGTAGGTGTCTTCAACAAAATCATAGAAGAAAATTTCCCCCAAATTGGGAAAGAAGTGCCAATGCAGATACAGGAAGCCTTTAGAACCCCAGCCAGAAAAAACCTGGAAAGAACCTCTCCTCGTCATATTATAATCAAATTTCCAAACACACAAACCATGGAAAAAATACTGAAAGCAGTTAGAGAGAAAAATCAAGTTACCTACAAAAGCAAGCCCATCAGGATTACAGCAGATTATTCAACACAAACTTTTAAAGCCAGAAGGGCTTGGAGTGATATATTCCAAGTTCTGAAAGATAACAACTGTCAACCAAGGTTACTTTATCCTGCAAAGTTATCCATTCAAATAGATGGAGAAATAAGGACATTCCATGACAAAAGCAGGTTAAAGGAGTATTTGAAGACAAAACCAGCTCTACAGAAAATACTTGATAGAATCCTCCATGGTTAAGAAAAGGAAAAGCACACATATAAGGAACCTAGCAAAAACAAGCAATACTCAAATACTAGTTAACAAAAGAGAGCACAGGTAGAACCAGAACCACACACACACCAAAAACAGGCAAACAAAAATACACACCTTTCAATAATATCTCTTAATATCAATGGCCTCAATGCCCCAATGAAGAGACATAGGTTTGCAGACTGGGTTAAAAAGCAGGATTCTATAATTTGTTATCTCCAAGAAACACACCATTCTACAAAGGATAGACATTATCTTAGGGTGAAAGGTTGGAAGATGGTGTTTCAAGCAAATGAGCCTAGAAAACAAGCAGGGGTTGCTATCCTAATATCTGACAAGGTAGACTTTAGTCCAACGTTAGTCAAGAAAGATAAAGAAGGTCACTTTATATTGATTAAGGGCACACTCCAACAGGAGGACATTACAATCCTAAACATATATGCACCTAACATGGGGGCTCCTAAATTCATCAAACAAACACTAACAGAACTAAGGTCACAGATAACACCAAACACAGTTGTGGTGGGTGACTTTAACACCCCACTCTCATCAATTGACAGGTCATCCCAGGAAAAAATAAGCAGAGAGGCATCCGGACTAAATGAGGTCATAGAAGGAATGGACCTAACAGATATATACAGGACATTTCATCCAAAGGCTGCAGAATATACATTCTTTTCAGCAGCACATGGATCATTCTCTAAAATAGACCATGTATTAGGACACAAAGCAAATCTTCACAAATTCAGGAAAATTGAAATAATTCCTTGCATTCTATCTGACCACAGTGGAATTAAACTACAAATCAGTAGCAAGAAAGGCTATAGAGCATACACAAAATCATGGAAACTAAACAATACACTACTAAATGATGAATGGGTCAATGAAGAAATCAAGAAGGAAATAAAAAAAATTTATAGAGTCAAATGATAATGAGAACACAACATACCAAAATCCCTGGGACACAATGAAGGCAGTTCTAAGAAGTAAATTCATAGCCTTAAGTGCCTATATTAAGAAATTAGAAAGGTCGCAAGTAAACGACCTAATGCTTCACCTTAAAGCCTTGGAAAAAGAAGAACAAGGCAAACCAAAAATCAGTAGACGGGAAGAAATAATAAAGATTAGGGCAGAAATTAATGAAATAGAAACAAAAAAACAATCTAAAGAATTAATGAAACAATAGTTGGTTCTTTGAAAGGATAAACAAGATTGATAAACCCTTAGAAAATCTGACCAAAAGAAAGAGAGAAGAGACAAAAGAAAGAGAGAAGAGACACAAATAAATAAAATCAGAGATGAAAAAGGTAACATCACAACAGATTCCAGAGAAACTCAAAAAATCATAGGGACATACTATAAAAGCATATACTCCACAAAGTATGAAAATCTGAAAGAAATGGATGATTTCCTTGATCTATATGACCTACCTAAATTAAATCAAAATGAGATTAATCACTTAAATAGACCTATAACAAAGACGGGGATCCGAACAGTTATCAATAATCTCCCAACTAAAAAAAGCCCAGGCCCAGATGGATTCACTGCTGAATTTTACCAGACCTTTAAGGAAGAGCTAACACCATTGCTTCTTAAGCTTTTGCAGGAAATAGAAGAAGAAGAAATTCTACCAAATTCCTTCTATGAGGCTAGTATCACCCTGATACCAAAGCCAGGAAAAGATAGAACAAAAAAAGAAAATTACAGACCAATCTCCCTCATGAACATAGATGCAAAAATTCTCAACAAAATATTGGCAAACAGAATGCAAGAGTACATCAAAAATATCATTCACCCAGACCAAGTAGGCTGTATCCCAGAGATGCAGGGATGGTTCAATATACGCAAATCTATAAATGTAATACATTATATAAATGGGTTGAAGGACAAAAATCACATGATCATCTCATTGGACGCAGAGAAAGCATTTGACAAAATCCAACATCCCTTCATGATAAAAGTCCTACAGAGACTGGGAATAGAAGGAACATATCTCAATATAATAAAAGCTATTTATGACAAGCCTACAGCCAACATATTACTAAATGGGGAAAAACTGGAAACTTTTCCACTAAAATCAGGAAAAGACAAGGGTGTCCACTGTCCCCACTTTTATTTATTATAGTTTTGGAAGTCTTAGCCCGAGCAATAAGGCAAGAGACACACATAAAAGGGATATAAATTGGAAAGGAAGAAATCAAGTTATCATTATTTGCAGATGACATGATTCTATACATAAGGACCCTAAAAACTCTACTAGCAAATTGTTAGATCTGATCAAAACCTACAGCCATGTAGCAGGATACAAAATAAATACACAGAAATCAGTAGCTTTCATATATGCTAACAACAAACACACAGAGGATGAAATCAGAGAGTCACTCCCATTCACAGTTGCATCAAAAAAATAATAATAATAAAGTACCTTGGAATAAACCTAACCCAGGAAGTAAAGAATCTCTACAATGAGAACTTTAAAACACTCAAGCGAGAAATTGCAGAAGACACTAGAAAGTGGAGAAACATCCCCTGTTCCTGGATTGGAAGAATCAATATTGTGAAAATGGCAATCTTACCAAAAGCAATCTACACATTTAATGCAATCCCAAAGCATTCTTCATAGAAATAGAAAAAACAATCCAAAAATTCATTTGGAATCACAAAAAACCTTGACTATCTAAAATAATACTGAGCAACAAAAATAAGGCTGGTGGTATCACCATACCTGATTTTAACCTATACTACAGAGCCATTGTAAGAAAAACATCATGGTACTGGCACAAAAACAGACATGTAGATCAGTGGAACAGAATAGAGGACCCAGATGTAAGCCCAAGTAGCTATAGCCACCTGATATTCGATAAAAATGCCCAAAATACTCATTAGAGGAAAGACAGTCTCTTCAGCAAATGGTGTTGGGAAAACTGGATATATATCTGTAGAAGAATGAAAATCGATTCTTCTCTCTCTCCATGCACAAGAAATAAGTCCAGATGGATTAAAGACCTTTACATCAGACCTGAAACTCTGAAACTGCTAGAGGAAAAAGTAGGGGAAACCCTTCAACATATTGGTCTTGGCAAAGACTTTCTGAATACAACCCCAATTGCTCAGGCAATAAAACCACAGATTAATCACTGGGACCTCATGAAATTACAAAGATTTTGCACTGCAAAGGACACAGTGAAAAAAGCAAAGAGGCAACCTACAGAATGGGAAAAAAATCTTTGCCAGCTATATATCTGACAGAGGATTAATATCTAGGATATACAAAGAACTCAAAAAGTTAAATAATAAGGAATCAAACAAGCCAGTCAAAAAATGGGCTATGGAGCTAAATAGAGCATTCTCAGAGGAAGAAATACGAATGGCATATAAGCATCTAAAAAAATGTTCTACGTCACTAGTCATCAGGGAAATGCAGATTAAAACTACATTGCGATTCCACCTCACTCCTGTCAGATTGGCCACCATCATGAAAACAAATGATCATAAATGTTGGTGGGGATGTGGAAAAAGAGGAACCCTTCTACACTGCTGGTGGGAATGCAATCTGGTCCAGCCATTGTGGAAATCAGTGTGGAAGTTCCTAAAACAGCTAAAGATTGATCTACCCTATGACCCAGCTATAGCACTCCTAGGTATATATCCTAAGGACTCATCTCATTTCCTTAGAAGTACGTGCTCAACCATGTTTACTGCTGCTCAATTTATAATAGCTGGGAAATGGAACCAGCCTAGATGTCCCTCAACTGATGAGTGGATAATGAAGTTGTGGCACATTTATACAATGGATTTCTACTCAGCGGTAAAGAAAAATGAAGTTATGAAATTTGCAGAAAAATGGATGGACCTGGAAAGGATTATACTAAGTGAGGTAACCCAGGCCCAGAAAGCCAAACGCCACATGTTCTCTCTCATATGTGGATCCTAGCTACAGATGACTGGGCTTCTGCGTGAGAATGAAAACACTTAGTAGCATAGGCCAGTAAGTTACAAAGGAGATATAAAGGGAAGGGAAAGGAAGGGAGGAGGGTACTTAATAGTTTGATATTGTATATATGTAAGTACAATGATTGTTATGGGGAGGTAATATGATGGAGAATGGAATTTCAAAGGAGAAAGTTTGGGGTGGAGGGAGGGAATTAACATGGGATTTTTTTATATTCATGGAAAATGTTAATAAAAAATTAAAAGAAAAAGAAAAAGAAAAATTTGGTAGCAGAGGCCAGTAAGCTAGAAAAGGGCTATAAGGGAGGGAGGAGAGGGGAGGACTTAAGGGGATGGTTTGTATATATGTAAGTAGATTATAGGGGGTAGAATGGCCTAAATGAGGTCATGGGAAGAGATTGAAGAGAAGGGTTGGGGAGGATTAATCAGAATTGAAGATGTTGTGGGTAGAGAGATGGCTTAGTGGTTGAGGCACTTTCCTGTAAAGCCAGAGTACCTAGGTTCAAGTCCCTAGTACCTACGTAAGCCAGATGCACAAGGTGGCTCATGCATCTGGAGTTCATTTGTAGTGGCTGGGGGCTCTGGCACAACCATTCTTTCTCTCTCCCTCTCTCTATATCTGCCTCTCTCTTTCTCTCAAATAAATAAATAAAAATAAAATATTTTTGAAAATTCAAGATGTTATGAATAAGCCATATGGAATCCTTCTTTTTTGGACAATGGCACACCCAGAAGCCATAGACTGTTACTTGAAAAATTTCAGTGCCAGAGATGGGATACTTTCCAGTAGGTTGTTGGACAGGAAGGTTCCTCATGCCCCAAAACATTATAGATCATTGCTAAGGCTTTTGACTTCCCACCAAGAGTAGATGGTAAGATCCTATTGTTGAAGACTCCATGTGCTTGGGTTGCAAGGTCACTGAGAAACCAAGCTGGAGCTGAGCTGAAAACCACCTTCCTGTGGACCAGCTGACAGGAAGCTGGAAAAAGCTACACTGCATGCAACTTCATGGGAGAGAGAGAAATCACCAGTGAAGATACTCAACAGTGGACACTGCAAGCCTTAAGATGGGCCAGCCAGGCCAAATAAGCCAATGGTTGCAATAGTGGCATGTCTGTTATGGGGGAAGCCAACAACTCTCTAATTGGACTAGAAGCCCACTTGATGGGAAGGAATACATGCCAGGCATTAAAAACCTAATCAAAAGCCTATGGTGGGGGAGGTCATGAGCTTTAGGAGTGTAATGCCTGCTTTTTTTCTGGCTAAATGCATATACTATGCTTACCATCAAATTGTCCTGCAAGTACTTAATGTTCATACCCATATAAATGCTACTGTCACTTTTCGTGAGGAAAGCTTCCCTTTTCAGATGGTGGTGACCACTAGGATGACCCAAAAGGCACCATAGTGCTGAGAAGAAGTGACATAATAGTGCTCAGCACTAAAATGTCTCTATCATACCTTCCAATGCTCAGGGTCCATTGCAAACTAGGTCGCAGAAAGAATGTAAGAGCCAAAGGAAGGGTTGGACTCTGACAATGCAATCATTCAGACAGAAATTGGCACTGATCTCCATAAGCTTGCAGTGCCCAGCTACCTTCACAGGATCCTCATAATAGGAAGAAAAGGTGATGAGATAAAATTAAAAGAGACTAATTGATGGAGGGGATGTGATGGAGTGTGTATTTACTAAGGGGAACGTGGAGGAGGGGAGGGAACTTATCATGGTTCATTGTCTATAATTATGGAAGTTGTTAATAAACAGTTTTTTTCAAAAAAGAGTTTCTATGGGGAACTCACCCTCTAACTTCCTTTTTTCAATAAGCATTATCATAGCATGGCTCTGAAGGTGACTTGGAAAGGTTTGCAGTTTGATAAGGTAAAAGTAAAGATCTCACAAGAGAGTTAAGACATGTCTCCTGTAAAAGATGTCCTTGTGAGATTCATAGAAAATTTAAAGTTTACAGCTAGGTAGGAGTGAGGCTGTTTAGGCAGGCTTAAGCATGGTTAACAGCTATTTTAACCTTCTCATTTCAAATATTTCTATAGAAAAGGAATATTGTCTTGTGTAGGCAATCTTCATCTCACATGTTAATTGTGATGAAGTTCTTGACTCAGCTGGTGAGTCTTTCACCAGAATGTGGGGCATTGGCTTCTTTCCTTTCCCATGTCCCTTCAATTTTCCCCAACTTCCTATCCTGCTTTCAAGGTGTAGCTCCGTGGTAGAATACTTTTCCATTGCAGGTGAGGCTCTGGGCCTAACCCCCAGTACTGTCAATGCAAACAAAAATATAAGAGAACAACAACAACAAAGAATGACAGTGAGCACAGAGGCATTCTGTTTCTGCTTAGCCAGGACTTGTTTTTTTTTTTTTTTCTCTCTCACTCTCCATGTGGAGATGTGAGAAGCTGAATTACCACCAGGAATTCTTAAAGAGATGGCGAAGAACAGGGACTCTTGGGGTGAATGATTGTTTAAAAACAGAATGGGATGTTTATCACATAGGAACATCTCCCTCTCTCCCAAACTGCCTTTATGAGCATTCTGGGGGGACCAATGACGACTGTCACCTTCAAGCTGGTGTTATGTAAATTTTCATCCCCATCCCTCTTTAAAGCAGAAAAGTGGAGAAATGGCTTTTTTTCATGTCTACAGTAAGGAAAGCATTCATAAGATTTTCAGACTGCATAACTTTTGAAAGGCCTGTACAAAGTTCCTGGAGTTATACAATAGGTAAAACAACTTATCTTACTGAAATGTATCAGGTTTTGGGGCTGGAGAGATGGTTTAGTGGTTAACATGTTTGCCTGTGAAGCCTAAGGACCCAGGTTCAATTGCCTAGTACCCAGGAGAGCCAGATGTACAAGGTGGTGCATGCTTCTGGAGTTTATTTGCAGTGGCTAGAGACAACCCCCCACCCCCTGTGCCCATTCTCTCTCTCTCTGTCTGCCTCTCTATTTCTCAAAATAAATAAATAAAATAAAAAGTGTCAGGTTTGAGTTGGTTTAGAAGCATCAACTGAATATGGTGTTAGACTTCATGCTAATACCATGACCGCAGGGAAACTAAAGATATGTATAGATGCTAGGTCACTCGGAACAGGAGCAGTCATAGTTCCTGTGACTTCTGCAGATGCGGAGGCAGCTTACACCTAATGACAGTGTGAACTGTCCAGAGAGCCCTAACGAAGTGCTGCAATTTCTACCTTCTGCCAATAACATTTTACTGTTGGCTGCTTGGTGGTCAGAAATGAGGTCCCTGCTCAGCTGTCCCCCTTAATTCAGCTTCAGCCTAGCCTCTGTCTTCTGCCTCTTGCATTTGTGCCAGTTCTCTGCTAATGGTTGTGTGATAGCACTCCACCTCTGCTCCCCTGACAGTCAGAGACTCTCTGGGCTGTGTGTCCTGTGGCTTCTTCCCTTGCCTGTCTCATCCTTCGGCGCATGGATAGTGTGCCTGCCTTGTGTAGTGGGAAGTGGGGGAGAAAAAGGAGGTAATAATTGAGCTTTCTGAGGTTGTCAGAACTGAGTGAGGAGGAAGAGGAGGGAAGTCAGGCAGACTGAGGAGGACATTAATGTTTAGAGGAAAAGCCTGTGGGTAGCTGGGTGTGGAATGTAGCAAATCAGAGCGGAATAGGGGTGGTGTGTGTGTGCATGTTTGTTCATGGGGCCAGAGGCCAAACTGGGTTTCTTTTCTCAGGCACCACCCACCTTTCTGGAGACAGGGTATCTCATTGCCATGGAACGTGTGAATTAGGCTAAATTGTCTGGCTAGCAGGTCCTAGAGATTTGCCTAACTCACCCAGATTGGAATTAAGGGTATATATCATCATGTGTGACTTTTTTTTTTTCCTTCAAGCATAGACATTTGCTTGCCTGTTTTGACTTTATTTTCAGGGACCTCTGTATTCTTTGGAAACCACCAGTGACATTCCTTTGGATAAACAGGGTTGTTTTTCCTTTTATTTTTAATTTACTTTAAAAATTTTTTATTTATTCACTTATTTTACAGAAGGTTATAGTCATATCCCCTCTCCCATGACCCACTTTCCCTAAGGGTTCTCCTCAGTGGTGCTATTGGTATTTAGTGGGGGCTAATTAAGGCTTTGGTCCATCTCTGGGAGGGGGGCTGTGTTTCAGGTAACTTTTACCCCCTCTGCAGCTCTTACGATCTCCCTGCCCCCTCTTTCACAATATTCCCTGAGCCTTGGTGGGTCTGTTAGCAGTCTGGTTTAGTGTTGAGTTCTCAATGGCATCTGGGTTTCTGCTTCATTGTGCTTTGATTAACCACTGTGTGTCTTGCCATTTTCCTACAGCTGGTTGTCAGTGTAGCAGTAGGGGCAATACTTGTGTCACTGCTTCCTCTGTAACTTTTTCCTTGGCCCCTGTAGTTGTGGTATAGGTGGCACATCTCCTGAAAGACAGTTGGGTATCTACTTGTCCTACTGATGGATCTTGGACTCCCCCCATTATTCTCTGCTATCTGTGAAAGAAAACAGAAACTCTGACCAAGGGTGAGAGCAACTTTGATTTTGGGGATATGCAAAATTAAGAGAGTTGTTGATGTGTATGCCCACTCTAGTTATCCAGAGAGTGCTGGGGATTTCTCTCATGGGTCTATGTTATTCCTGGCCATGGGGTTCTAATTTGGTACCAGGTATGTGTTCTCTCCCACGAGCTGGTCTCATATCCAATCATTGGGCAGTTGGTTACCTGCATAGGCTGTGTGCCAGTATTACACAGATGTGTACCTCTTGGGTGGTTGGTTGTATAGCTTGTAGGATCTCCTGTTTATTCATGCTATTGGTGGTTTTTATCCTCCAGCAGCTTCCTTAGCACTTCTGGCACCATGAGGATTTGTCAGGAGAGGGCTGTTTCCTTTCAGTTCCTGGTGTTTTCAGCAATTAGGTCTTACCTTTTAGCTCTGGTGGGTAATCAGTTGCTTTAGGCCTGACTTTTTTCATGAGACTTCTGGGACAAGCAGTTTCCCCTCTGAGCTATCTCTGCAGCCCACAAAAGAGGAGTTTAAAAACGCATTGCCTCTCCTGTGTTCAACAGGGCATTTGAGAAGCTGGCAAAGTATTTGGGTTGCATGAATTGTATTCCTGTGACTACTGGCCTGGCTCAGGACTGACCCAGGTGTATAGCTGTCTAATTAAAATCTAGTGCTACTGGACAAAGAGTGATTTCCCTTTCTATTAATCATTATGCAAGTCTCTCTCCAAGGCTCCTGTGAGGTGGTAGGCAGGTGTTCAAGGGTCTTACCAACTTCCCTGTGCTGACAAAAATGATTGCTATCATCTCCAGAAGGAAGAATAATAAAGTAAATATAGTGGTTGGGATAGCCTGACAAAGCAACAGTAGCTCAGGTCATATTGTTTGAAATTCAAAAGATGAAAATCTTCAAATTCTCATGTTCATTCCACAACTGTGAACACCTTCTGTAGGTGATCTACCTGGTACATGAATCTCAACAGTTCCTGGTAGTAGTGCAAACTGAACTGCCCAGGCTGTGGCTCATGGAAAGATAGGCCCACGTGTGATTCCTTAGGGCTTTGGCTTAAAAGAGCAGATGAATCATGTATCCCAAATGGGACTCAGGCAAGGCAGAGGTGTCAGGAAGGGGGCAGGCATACACTGGCTTGGGAATTTCAGAGGATCTATTTGCTTAATAATGGAAAACATTCTGAGAAGCATGCGTTAGATGATTTCTTTGTACACAATCCGCATAGAGCACACACATGCACACCTGGACAGTGTTGCCTGGGCAATATAGTGTCATTGTGGGATTTGAGAGTGATGGGGCCTCTCTTGGCCCAGATAGGCTGGACTTCAATGGCTTTTGACTTCATGTCTCCATCTAAGAAGAATTCAGAAATGGGGATAAGGGGTGAGGGTGGTAAAGTTGATTTTATTAAGGAAGACATAGAAAAAGATTCCCAAGAGAACAGGAGGATTCCCCCAAAGAGAGAGGGGGTTGCCATATCAGGAGCTTAGAGGTAGGAATATAAAGGTGGGAACTCTAAAAGTGTCAGGGCAAGCATGTGTAGGGCTCCAAAGAAGAGGAAGAAAGGGGGAAAGAGAAAGCTGTGCTTCCTGAGTAAGAGCTCAGAACAGCAGCAGACTCTGTAGTGAGTCAGCAAGCAACTACAATCAGGGAGGGGCCTTCTTAGGGGCACAGTACATTATCTCATTAAGGAGACAACTATTCCTTTCACCTCTTTAGCATGTCTCTAAGTAAGAGGTGAGTGATGGACCTCTCAGGACCTTAGAACTTTGTTCCTCTGATCTGGAGAAAGTGTTTCTTTCAAGTGATACCAGGGAAACAGGAGGTGGGGTCCAGCCTTCAATGACCTCTAAGCCTAATGTTTGCCTGCCTGCAACAGTGTACACTATAATTCCCAGGCTACCAACCTGCACAAAAGCTACTAAACACAGTGCTAGATCTCTGCGTATCCAACTATGCAGTAAATACACAAGGCCAGGCCTGAATGTGGTGGTGGCACAGACCTTAATTCCATTCTTGATCTGTATTTCTGAGGCAGAAGCATTCTAAATTTAAGGCCATCTGAGCTATATAGTAAGACTCTGTCTTCAAAAACCCAAAAAGAAAAAAAAAAAACAACCCAAAACAAAATTAAAAACAGAAACAAACAAACAAAAAAAGCCTAATAAGGTCACAAGAATTTTTAGCTTCTTTGTAAATTTATGTGAATTTTTAAGTCATGCCGTCCCATTACTAGAATTTTTAGGGTTCAAGCCTGGGCCCAGGCAGCCCCAACAAGTAAGGCATAGCCATCCATCCTTAATAGACCAATTTAAGAGACTAGTAATAGTGAAAATCAGAGAAAGGAGATTTAGTTAGTGTGGCCACATTGGGAAGAGGAACAAATAAAGAGGTCCATCGACACCCAAGGTCCATCTTGGGGTCCTGACATGAGGTTCAGCTTAAACAAGGCAAGAGGCATGCATAACCAAGCAGCCATGATCAAGGTGGGTCCTGCCCATCACTGACCCATCTTTGTTTTAGCTCCAGTCTCTCCTGCACAATGGTCTGGCAACTTGTCAGAACTTGAAATCTCTTCCTGAGAGGCAAGTTTCTCCTCTGGCTGGTTTCAGGGCCCCAGCCTTCTCCTTCCCCAGCCTGAGATTCCTAGGGAAATTCCAATTCTTTGGGGTTCATTGTTTCAATAGTCTTGACAGTCAAAGTGAGGGATCCAAGTGTCTTTTTAGAATTTCTTCATTCCTACCAGATAGTTACAATCCTGTAGTTCATTATTGACTGAAATGTGTCTATGTGTACCACTTTACATGCCCTAAAATTTGGACCAAGCCTGTGTGTTCCTTTTTAGGTGAAACTGTCCATGGAGACTGTCACAGCCTCTTTTAGTTTATCCCTTGCTCTTAGATTTCATGAGCACATTCCTTGTCTTCTGTGTTCTCAGCTCCAGGCTTACTCCTGCCTTGCCTTCTTTCCTTCCCATCTTGACTCTCTTCCCTTCCTTAATGGTAGCAACATTTCCTAGTGGTACCTAGACAAGGATCCTTCTGCATCCTGTTTCACTCCTGAGTCTTTGCGCGCCCCTCACCTGGGAGCATTTTGATCTAAAGGCCACTCTAGGCTACGTCTGCCTCAGATTGCACACCAGGCCCGGTCCATTGGATGCAGCAGTTAGGCTCCTACTGGGAAGGATGTGCTGCAGATGATCTGGAGAAGGTGCTGGGTTGTCAGTGGGTGGTAGTTCCTGCTTCCTTAGGCTCTTCCTGGAAACACAGGTAACTGCCTAGCCCTTGTTCCCAGGCCTTTGCCAAGTGTTTCCTGCCTTTCCGTATGGAGACACTCTTTTGTTCATGTGGTCTATGTATCTGCCTACTGGTTGGCTTAGGCTATCACTGGAATGCTAGAGAAAGTCAGGGTGTGAGTGGGGGAGAGACAGCAGGCTCCAGCAGTAGGAGTGGGTGTGAGGATGTGCAGAGGCCAGGACTAGTTTCTGATTCTAGAGCTAAGAACAGACTGGTTTCCTTGACAACAGAGATGAAGTCTGCTTAGTGGCTGCTTGTGATGGGCTTTTGCATATCTGTGAAAAGCTATGGGACTTGGGGACAAGAAAGATAATCCTTTCTTTATTGGTGCAGCAAGCCATTTGTGGAAGTGCACCAAGCCTTACTGTATTATTAACATTAAAACCTTCCCAGGTGGCCCAGTGACATCAGTTCTGCTATGTGGACATTGGGAGTCCACATACAGAGGTATTGATTCCTCTCTACCACATCACCTCTGAGCCGTGGTATGTTGTACCATGTCCACATGTTCACCACACCTTTTTGATGGCATGCTTTAAAATGTCTGTCAACTTTGTCCTAATCCCTACTGTTCTCTAAGGCTAACCCAATAGCATTTCTTTTTTCCTTAGACAGACTGCTGAGGAGGTAGGAGGGGGGATTAAAATCAGCCTTTTACAAACTGACATGAGCTCAAAGTTATACTTGTCAGGCATTCTTAGATAAACTTTTGGGATCCAACCCCTCATTTTTTATATAAGCCAGAAGACTAGAGCAAAGCTGGCCTGTTTGAATTAACCATCAGGCTTAGTGTGGAAGTGGAACATCTTGGTGTTTTATTTATTTATGCACCACCTTCCCTTGCTATGCATTTTTAATTCTGCCTCCAGAAGCAGTCAGAGATTGCTGGGAAGGAAACAGCCAGCAGTGATTTCACATGCCCCCTCAAAAAGCAGCATCTATGCAGGGAAAAAAAAAAAAGACTCTCCAAAATTGTAGCTCAAGGCACATCTTATAGAGATGCTCTTCAGATCTCAAGCTTGAAACAGTGGCTCATGTGTTCAAATGTGTCTTATTTTTTAATGTGTCAGTGCACTGAGGTTTTGAATGTAAATAACATGGAAGTGAACTGTGAGCAGGAGTTACTATGATGAGATGGGATTAGTAGGGAAGGTGTGGATTCAGACAAACATACAAATAGTCAGATGCAGGCAGGCCCTATGACCTATTCTGCCAGGCAATTCTTCCTTTTTGTGACATTCACAGCTCCGGGCTGAGTTATATCCTCTGAATTTCCTCTTCTCCTCATAGCTGCCAGTAGGGTGGGGGTAGGGGTAGCTGGGCTATGCCATTCTGAAGACTGCCACACAATTCCTTTGTTTCCCTTATGTCTCTAAAGGAGAGCACCCAACGTCCCCAGGCAGACAGTGGGCTCAGATGAGAGGAGGCTTTAGTCTACTGAACTCTTTATCTGAAGACTTTTTCTGACAGATAAGACCCTCCTCTGTGAGCCCAACCCAACTCCATGGCTATCCAAGAAGGAAGGGGATCAGAATCGGGTTCTGATCTCGTGCATGCTTAGTGCTTCTCCTTAAGACAAAGTCTCCAGCACACCTGCCTCTACACAGCTTGTATGTCCAGGTGCCAGGGAGAGCTTTCTCCTTCACAGATGTGCCATCTCGTTCTCATGCTGCCCAGCTGGATAGAAACTGATGATCTGTGGTAATCTTTGCATTGGGCAGGTATGTGATCTTCATGTCTTTAGGAAGGTGTGTCCCTGGCTAAATCCAGAACTGTTTCTGGTGGACAGATGGTTTCATGAACTGTAAAGACCCAAAGTCTTGATTCTGTATTTTATGTACAGCATCGCTCACTTTGTTCTCCCTTCCTACAGAATTGTGTCTGCTCCTTACTGTGGCCTGTAGTACATCATGCTCTGAGCCCAGTGGCAAGGGCAGGAAAGCATGACTGAAAATATCACCTTTGTTACTAGGTCCAACAGAATATTGGCAGTTTCATTTTGCCCGTGGTATCTCAGAAACAGAAGGTAGAGACCTCCTAAGGGAGGCTCATGTGTGTCCTCCAGGGTGTAGCTTCTGCCTGTGAATTGACCAAAGGCTTGGGGAAGGGAAACAAGGTTAGTGGTACCCAGGGAGGGATGATTGTGCTATCTGCAAGGACACATGTTGGCAGGCCATTAAGCAGACTTGCCTAATGAAGAGAGCCACCTATGAAACAACAGAGGGCCATTAGAGCTGGACAGAGCCTCCCTGTGGGTTCTACAGAGGGACCTGTCTGTTCCCCAAAGTTCCAGCTATAACTCCAACGAGAGATTGTGCAGACACATGGTCGGGCCCTTGAGGGAAGACAGTGCGAGTAGAGGTGCCTTGGGGTGTCCCTTCATTGTATGTGCCATTCCATTCAGTGACCCAGTTCTCAGTGACTGATTCTAGTGATAGGGATGCCATAATGAATGACATCAGACAGGCTCTACCTTTAGCCCAGGATCAGGGACAGCCTGTTCTAGTTCTTGGCTAGTCTTAGAACTTTAGTAAAGAAATTTTGCACAGCTCTGATGATTGCTTTTGTCTCCTGCCTCAGGATCAGCTGTTTGCTTATACCTGTTCCCTCAGAAAGGGAAGGTGTAGGTAGTGGCAATCTGTCCTGGCAGGTAATAACCCCTAGCAGACTCCCTCTTTGGTGCTCATCAACTTCTAAGGAGCCCATTCTCCTCTTGCTCAGAGTCCCCCTGTTACTTTAGAGTAAGGCAGCCTGCATCCCCTCCATATGTCTCCATAGCTACCCCATGCTGTCCCTCCATGAGTCCCCTGTCTGTCAGCCCTTACCATTTGTAGAGCACCAGGAAGAAGCCAGTCTCAGTAGGTCACATTGATGTTGGAAGGATGAACAAACACTTAATCAACTCTCCCTGGATTTCTGGCTTCTCAACAGAGGAGATATATTAGCCAAATAAACCTCCAAATGTTCAAACCTCAGGCTGAGTGGAGGAAGGGAGAATGGCTTAGAAAGGCTTCATGTTGCCAGTGGCTAAGTGTATGGGGAACACAGCTTCACATCTTCATCCGCAGCAGCCTGAGGACTTCTGTTCAGAGCGCTCTATTCAGGTGGAGGTGGAATTCTTACTTCACCCCAGAAAAGAGTTTCAAGATAAGCCAGTATGAAGCAGAGTTACATTTTCTCAGGAAGAGAATTTAACTTTGATTTAAAAATGGGGAGTTAATAATAAGAGAGGCTCTCAAGGAAAGGATAAGACATACCAAGAAAGGGTATGGGCTTCTCCAGAGAGAGTCTGATGTGTCTTAGCAGTAGCAATATATACAGTTTTGGTGTCCTGAAATAACATTGTTCAAAACGTTTCTAAGGAACAACTAATTCCTCCTCCTTGTTGGTAATGAGATAGATGTCTTTGATAAACTTAACAATTGATAAGGTAAAATCATGGGTCACAATGATTGCAGAAATGGTCTTTTACTGTAAATGAAGTTTATAGTTTTGCATTTGAGATTCCTATAAAATTATAGACAAAGGGGCCGGAGAGATTTCTCAGTGGTTAGCACACTTGTCTACAAAGCCTAACAACTGGGGTTTGATTCCCCAGTACCCACTTAAAGCCAGATGCCCAAAGTGGTACATGCATCTGGAGTTCATTTGCAGTGGCTGGATGTCCTGACACATCCATTTCTCTCTGTCCCTCTTCTCTATCTCTCTCTGCTTACAAATAAATAAATAAAAATATATATTTTTTAAATTGTAGGTAAGGGCTGGAGAGATGGCTTAGCGGTTAAGCGCTTGCCTGTGAAGCCTAAGGACCCCAGTTCGAGGCTCGGTTCCCCAGGTTCCACGTTAGCCAGATGCACAAGGGGGCGCACGCGTCTGGAGTTCGTTTGCAGTGGCTGGAAGCCCTGGCGCACCCATTCTCTCTCTCTCCCTCTATCTGTCTTTCTATGTCTGTCACTCTCAAATAAATAAATTTTAAAAAATGCACAAAAAAATTGTAGGTATGCTGGGTGTTGTGGCACATGCCTTTAATCCCAGCACTCAGGAGGCAAAGGTAGGAGGATTGCCATGAATTCGAGGTCACCCTGAGACTACATAGTGAATTCTAGGTCAGCCTTGACTAGAGCGAGACCTTACCTCAAGCAAAATAAAACAAAACAAAAAGTGTAGATAAACAGCTGGGAAAGGATAAGAGTCATACTTAGATATATATGCTTAGGCATCATAACTATTTTAACTTTTTATTTGAAATATCTCTATGTGGAGGGAATATCGTCTCTACTTAGGCTACCTTCAGAGCAAGTTTTGTTAATTGTGTTGGATTTTTTTTTTCTTGAGGTAGGCTCTTGCTCTAGCCTAGGCTAACCTGGAATTCATTATGTAGTCTTTGGCTGGCCTCGAAGTCACAGTGATCCTCCTACCTCTGCCTCTTGAGTACTGGGATCAAAGCCATGTACCACCACTCCTGCCCCTGCCACTGTGTTGGACTTCTTGACTTTGACTTGGTAACAGACTTCATCCAGTCTCTGGGGTGAGGTTCTCCCTTCCCTTCTCATGTTCCCTTAATTTTTTTCTTTCTATCCTGCCTTAATAAGATTTAGGCAGAGTATTCCAGTCCCCTCCATACCTATAATTACCTTGTTTGGCTTCCCAGGCTAACAGACTGTCATTGTGCCTTCTGCCTATAATGTGTGTATATGTACTATATGGGTGTGTGTATATATACACACACACATACATACATGTATGCAAATGTACTATCTATATGTATTATATATATAATGTGTGTGTGTGTGTGTGTGCGCGTGCGCGCGCACGTGCACATGCGCATGCGTTCTTGTTAGTGCCTATTTAACTAATATACATTCTTGTCATAGAACTATGGTGGGGAACCTGTCTTAAAGAAAATCAGTATCCAAGGCCCTAAAGTGATATGTCCACACATGTTGCCCCTCCAACCCCAGGGGATTATGCTTGACTTGTCACCCCACTCCATTCACACAGAGAGGAAAGCTGAGATATTTCATATGTACTATCCCAGGGATGCTATTTGGGAAAGAAATAGGATTCATTTTCTTGACATTATCTTTCACAGGTTACAAGTACGTATGGGACTCTTGAGAAATGAAGTGTTAATTAGCAGAGCACTGTATATTTAAAATACATGGAATGTTAAAATAACTATGAAATTAAACTGACTTTGCAGAGTTGCAAAACCATCTGGTCCAAAAATCTGAGTGATACGGGAATTTTGGCATGTCTTGAAAGCATCAGAGCCTTAACCTGGCTCTTAATGGGTAGCAACTCAGCTAAGACCCCCCCAAAAGTCTATGGTGATGCAAAGCTCTTGCTGAGCCAGTGGCCTCTGGATTCTTGCTTATAAATTCAAAGAATTGAAATCCATAGAACAGAGGGAAAACTTTGCAGGTTTTATGTTTTCGATAGAATTTAGGAGAATGAAGGAAGGCACAGCTTTTGCCCAAGGAGGCAAGAGGGAGTTCCAGAAAATAGTGAAGCCCACTCTGATACCTTTGAGATAATCTTAGTTTAAAAATTTTTATTTTATTTGAGAGAGAGAGTAGGGGAGAGGAGGGAGGGAGGGAGGGAATGGGCACACCAGGCCCTCTAGCCACTGCAAAGGAACTCCAGACATATGTGCTACCTTGTGCATCTGGCTTACGTAGGCACTGAGGAATCAAACCTGGGTCCTTAGGCTTTGTAGACAAACACTTTAACTACTAAGCCATCCCTCTAGTACTTAAGAGAATCTTTTATGTGAGATGTTTGAGGTCTGGTTGGCTGAAAAAGGGCAACTTTCCCAGAAGTCTTTATTCTCTGGGAAGAACCTTCTCAGAAGGGGGTGAAAGGCCTCCCTTAAGAGGCAGAGATAAGAAAAGATCAGACCCTTTACATATTTTTGACCTGTAGCAAAGTGTAATGACCTAGATTCTACCTATAGGCTCAAAGACATTCCTCACTTTTTCTTTAGGGGCCCTGTTACTCTTATTAACTGCTTCATGAGGACTTAAATTTTGCTGCATATTAATATATGCATTTTTAAATGCTTCTGGAAATGATTTTTTTTTCATAACACTTTTATTTCCTTAGATGTGGAAACTGATGTTTGCAAGCAAGCTCTGAGCTGGTGATGGTCACAGGCTGGGACTCTCCAGTCACTCTGAAGGTCCAAAGGGCCTGTTTAAAGAGGGAAATGGAAGGAATTATGGCTGCCTGAGAGCACATGAGCAGTTAACTTGATGCTTAATTGTCAGGCCACATCCTGTGAGGTTCACACTGTGAGTGCTACTGTGACTTCAAAGATGGACTGAGTTGGTCCTGGGGAAATAGTGCTGTAGCTAAAAGCACTTGCTGCACATGCCTGGTAACCAGAGTTTGGATCCACAGCACTCATGTAACTCTGGACATGCAGTGGCACACATATTTATAATCCCAATATACCTATAGCAATGGGAGGTGGAGTCAGGACAGTCCTGAAGCTCATGAGCCAACTATTCTGACACCCTCAGCAGCAAATAAAAGGAGACACAGACTGGAGAGATGGCTTAGTGGTTAAGGCACTTGTTTGCAAAGCCAAAGGACTCAGATGCGATTCCCCAGGACCCATGCAAGCCAGATACACAATGTGATACATGTGTTTGGAGTTCCTTTGCAGCAGCTAAAGGCCTTGGTGTTCCCATTGTCTCTCTCTCTCCCTGCCTCTTTCTATCTCTTTCAAATAAATAAATAAAAATTAAAAGAAGAGAGAGAGAGAGACACTGTCTCAAACAATTAGGATAGGATCAATTCCTTAAGGTTGTCCTCAGACCTTTACATGTGCACAGTGGCACATGTACACCCATACATCCACAACATCATTCACTCACATTTACATACATACACAACATATTAAAAATTAAGAAAAATGGACTAAGTAACCAGCAAAAGTTCTTTATGCTTGAGTTTTTTGTGTCTGTTTGTCTTTATCTCTCTCTTTCTTTTTTTTTGAGGTAGGTTCTCACTCTAGCCCAGGCTGACCTGGAATTTACTGTGTAGTTTCAGGCAGGTTTCAAACTCACAGCAATCCTCCTACCTCTGCCTCCCTACTGCTGGGATTAAAAGTGTGTACCGCCACAACCAGCTGTTTGTCTTTTTTGCATGGAAAATGGGGATTTGTAGACTACAACAATATTTCTTATAATTCTATTTTGCCATTTAGTGTCCTCAAACGTCACAAACTGCTTCTTTCTCAACACGAACACCTTAACCCCTCATACTTTCTGGCAGGTCCCATCCTTCTGTCTTCTGCCCAGCACCCATCCTTGTTAATTCTACATTAGGAAAACCTTGTAAGGCAAGGCAGCTTCTCTTGAAAGTCTGGGAAGGAAGTTTTCCTCCCATTCCTACTACTGTAACAGAACATCTCTGGCTGGATGGATGAGGAAAAGCTTCTTTGGCTGACAGTTGTAGAGGCAGAAGCCCAAGAACAGAGGCCATATCTGCTGGGAGCCTTCTTGCAGCATAACATGCATAAGAACACAATAAGCAGAAATGTTGGAATAGGCTGGAGACATAGCTCAGAGACAGATGGCATTCTTAGCATGTACACACCCCAGTGTTCAATCCTCAGCATTTAAAAACCAGGTGAAATTCATCCTTCTCATTCCTCCTTTCTCCCATGCTTCCTTCCTATCTCTTGATAAGGGCCTCACTGTGTGGCTGAGGTTTACTCCAAACCCCAGGGCTCAAGCCTCAGTCTTCTGATTATCTACAGATTTGGATCACCTGGCTTTCTAGCAGGAACTAACTCCCCCACTCTTGAGATAGTGGCCTTAACTCATCCATGAAAGCAGTCCTCATAATCTAACCACTTCTCAAATGTTCACCCCGTAACACCATTGCAACATCTAAATTTCAAGAGGGGTCTTGGAGGGGACATTTACACTATGGTAGAGGAGATGGGTCTGAGGGGTGTGGAAGGGCCTGGAGTCATAGGCCCTATTCATACATCAGAAGCATAACTAAAGAAGAAAGATGTAGGTGCTAAATGAGGAGACCTAGAGCCAAGACGAGAGAAGTCAGTGTTGGAAGCCACAGAGGCAGCACCATGAGTATGAAGGAGTCGGGTGGAGGAGGGGCTTCCCTTGTGTGGAGTGAGCATCTCATGTGGAAGAAGACTGGAGATAATGTTCTGGTGGAGCTTGAGAACCCTTATGGCCACCTGTTGTCCAGAAAAGGCATAATGCCACTCTTCCCTGAGCCAATGGCTAGTACTAAGCATAAATCCCATATTCTTCCTAAATGTATGCAGGGCAGGACCTTTTCTCTTTAAGGAGGTGACTCTTGATGTTGGGAGCTTGTGTCAGGCCAAAATCTTTGGGGCTGTGATAGTTTGAATGAAATGTTGATTCTATCTTAATACATTGAGATAGTATCTCTCTCTGTTTTAGATTTTTTATTTATTTATGTGAAAGAGATAGAAAGAGGCAGAGAGAGAGAATGGGTACACCAAGGCCTTTAGCCTCTGGTTTTGAATACTTAGTCCCCAGCTGATGGCAATTAGGGAAAATTGTAGAGAAATGTGTAACTAGGGTCAGACCTTGAGGTTTATTAATCAAAATTACTGATTGTTCAAACTGTCTCACTCAGACCACTTCCTTCCCATTGATATGGAGATGTGACCCAGGTTTCCTGCTCAGGCCTGTCATGTTTCTCTTGCCTTGATGAAACTTCCCTTTGAAACTGTAAGCTAAAACAAACCCTGTCCTCCCATAACTTGCTTCTGGTCAAGTGTTTTGTCCCAGCAACAAGGAGGTGACTGCTACAGGGCTATCTTAGCTACAGGCAATGAGAAGTTGTGGATGTTTTTGCCAGGCCCTTTAGAAATATAATCATGTGTGAGGAATGGACTGGGAGGAGCTGAAAAGCCTTAGGAAAATGCCATGAGCAAGCCACACTATCTGCCTGTTACCATTACTTTGGAGGAGCAGAGCATATAGGCTGCAGCAGTGAGGAAGTCACTTACTCCCACCCAAATCCCACAGTCTACACTGACCTCTGCTCCTCACCTGTCAAAGTCAGGGTACTTACTGTACAGGCAAGTTTTTGTCTCCTTTTTGGACCAAGTACATTTAATCTATAGAAACATCAAGACAAAGATAATTGTTTATAGTTTTCATCAAGTCCATCAAAATTAGGAAAATCAGAAAAGTGCAGATAGAACATTGCTTAGGAGACAGGCCCTGTCACCAATGTTCTTTCAAAAATTCTCCTGTCAAAAAGGATGAGACCACTCTTGACTGACCTATTAGAGAGTTCTAAATTAGGGCAATCAGAGCCCATTAAAGCCGGGTGTGGTGGCGCACACCTTTAATCCCAGCACTCGGTAGGCAGAGGTAGGAGGATCGCCATGAGTTCAAGGCCACCCTGAGACTACAGAGTTAATTCCAGGTCAGCCTGGACCAGAGTGAGACCCTATCTCGAAAACAAAAAACAAAAAAACAAAAACAACAACAACAACAAAAAACCACCACCACCAAAAAAGAACCCATTAGCATTGCCTGGGTGAGCTGCGGTTTAATTCATGAACATCATTTGAGCCTACAGACAAGTGCCACTGAAGGTCAATGACTTGCATCCACTCTATCCCACAGCTAACACCAGAACTTCTATGCACTGTCGCCATGGCCTGGCACTGTGGCTGATTAGATCTATAACTGTTACCCCCTTTTTTCCTATGGTTACCTTTGTCACGGTGTTATCAGTTGCAAGATGCTTTAAAACTAACCTGAGTTCACAGTGGGGACCAGCAGGGGTAGCAGCATGGAAACTAGGGCCCACTCCATACCAATGAGTCATAGAATGCAGCTGGCAGACTCTCCAGGTATCTGTGTGCATGGTAAGGCTGGAAAAGTCCAAAATCAGTGTGTGAGCAAGGCTATGCTCTCTCCAAAGGCACTGTGGAAGGCCCCTTGTTTATCTCTTCCAGTCTCTTGTGGCTCCCAAGGTTCCTTGTGACAGCATCACTCCACTCTCTGCCTCTGTATGTTATTTTCCCATTGCTATAACAAAATACCTGGACAAGAGCAATTTTAGGGAGTAAGAGTTTGTTTTGGCTTACAGTTTGAGGAAATACAGTCCATCATATGGGGAAGCCATGGTGGGAGGAGCATGAAACAGCTGCTCACATTCAAGGTGCAGTCAAGAAGCAGGGAGAACTTGCTTTCTTTTCATTCAGTATGTGATTCTAGCCCATAGAATGGTGCCATCCACTGTTAGGTTGGGTTTTCCCTCCTTGGTTAACCCAGTCTAGAAAACCCCTCCTAGGCATGCCCAAGGTTTTATCTTGTAAGTGGTTTTGGATACTGTCAAATTTAAAATATGAACATCACAATCTCAATGATCCCATTGCCTTTCCACTGCTGTGTCAAGTATCTCTCTTTCTCTGCTAAGGATCTGGTGATAGAATTTAGGGTCCACCTGGGTAAACCAGGATAATTTCATCTCAAGATCCTTAATCACTCCCGCAAAGGAGTGGGAGGCCCACATGCCTGTGTGGATGTTAGAATGGAGGCAGGGACAGGTACACATTTGCTTTTTTTTTTTTTGTTTTTTTGAGGTAGTGTTTCACTCTAGTCCAGGCTTACCTGGAATTCACTATGTAGTCTCAGATTGGCCTCGAACTCACAGCGATCCACCTACTTCTGCCTCCTAAGTGCTGGGATTAAAGGCATGGACCACCATGCCCAGCAACACATTTGCCTTTTATTGGTGCAAAGTTTCACTGGGAATCTGACAGCTAAGTCAGGTTCTGAGTCCCTTGTGAAGTGGCCATCCAGAAATGCAAGTGGGACATTCCTCATGAGACAGGTTCTGTGATGGCCATCATGTAGAAATAGGAGACTTGCCCAAATTTCCAGTTTCTGAGACTCTCATCTTCACACAGGACTGTGCTTAGCATGGCATCTGGTTGCAGCAGGCACTAAGTGTATATATTTATTCCACCCCAATGGCTTAATCTCACATCATGTAGGTATATATTTCCACAAGGTAGCTCTAGTGTCATAATGCATTGGGCAAAAGGTTGTTAAATGGATGCTTAATGTATCTCTATCATTTGGCTCTTGTCACCTATACTATGCCCTGGGCTGACACATTTCAGTCATTTCCTCACCAGTATGGGAAACATTTTTGAATTTGCTCCTAATGCCAATCCTACTATGTTGAATTGGTGAGACATGGAGTCTTTTCTGGTTTTCAGATTTGATTTCCAGTCCTTTGCACTTTCGTTTTTCCTGGATGGAAAAATCTTACTCCTGACTCCTGTATTCTGTGCTTGGCTTTCAAGGCGAGCCAGATGCCCTTTCCAGGGAACAAGTGTATCAGGAGCTGGCAAGACACAGCCTTTCATGCCTATAACAAGTGGCTACACCAAAGGGGGCAGGCTAATGACCTGGAAGCCCCACAGCCTAGCCTATACATTCTCACCAGTGAAGGAAGCAGCATTATAACCCATGTTGGTAGCTCTGGATTACTGCTGCCCTCTTGTATTTTCAGCCATTATAACAGAATTTCAGAGACTTCATGAAGAACATTTATGAAAAATGTATGACTAAGAGGTTTGTTTAGCTTGCAGTTTTGGAGATTATGAAGTCTAAGGCATGACACAAACATCCACTGAGGGTGTCACATGTGGAGGAGGCATACACAAGACAGAAAACTCAGCTAAATTTACCCTTTTGGCAAGTGCCCTCACTGAAGATAATGGCCTAATCCAGTCACAAGCAATTTACCCTTCTGACCGAACCATCTCCCAGAAGTCCAGCTTCTTAATACTGTTGTCAAGGCAACTGAATTTTAACATGAGGAGGGTACATTGGAACACTAGCACATGCTCAGAAGGAGAGATGGAACAGATCATTTGAAATGCATAGAGACCACCAGATCTGCATGTTTATTTTAGAAATGCAGCCACAGACGTAACCTGCCTAATTTTTTATTAAGCTCAGACTCATGGAATCATTGACAGTCCCTTGAGAACATTTGATGGGGCAGCCAGTCCAGATGCATGCTTGCTGGCAAGATGGAACCAGGTAGTGATTTTTATATTTTTGTTTATTTTTTTATTTATTTGAGAGTGATAGAGAGAGAAAGAGGCAGATAGGTAGAGAGAGAATGAGTGTGGAGGGCCTCTAGCCACTGCACACGAACTCCAGATGCATGTGCCACCCTGTGCATCTGGCTTACGTGGGTCCTGGGGAATCGGTCTTTAGGCTTCACAGGCAAGCACTTAACTGCTAAGCCATCTCTCCAGCCCAGTGATTTTTATTTTTAAATTTGTTACATTCTCAATTAACCACACTGGGAATGATTTAATAGTGGTACCCAAACTTTGTTGAATCTTTATTTGTCAGGCCATATGTATAGCCTGCACTCATGAGAGTTATCTCATACAATCCTATCCATTCTGCACAAATGAGGCTACTGAAATTCAGAAAATGAAGTCTTTCTGGACTGAGGATGTAACTCAGATGGTAGAGTGCTTACCTAGCTGAGCCAGGCCCTTGGCTTGATCCCCAGCAATGAATAAAACTAGATGTGGTGGTGCATGACTATAATCCCATTATTATTATTGTTCAGCGAATTGGAAGTCCAGGCAGTGGATGTATTTCCACATTTATCTCAGGAAGTGGGGACAGGAGGATCAGGAGTTCAAGGTCATTCTTGGGTACATAGTGAATTTCAGGTTAGCCTAGAGACCCTGCCCCTGTCCCACCAAAAGGAAAAAGGAAAAGGAAAAAGAAGGAAAGAAAGATATGAGAAGAAAAGAAAGGAAAAGAAAATTAAGTACTTTGCTTAAGGTCTTAACTAGGAAGATGTAAAGCTGGGATTCAACCCTGGTGTTGGCTATCATGCTTATTGGTGGACACAATCCCCTGGGTACTTGGCATAGAAAGATAGATTTAGAGTTCTTCTGAGTTATTCCCTACTGTCCATAGCCCTTCATTCTTTCTGCTTTCTCCCAGTGTGGGAAAAATGCAGAGTAGAAGTGAATGGCAGATCTGATGGGACTTTAGATGGGAATTGCCATTGTCAAGCATCTGCTATGTGCTAGTTCCTCTCTAGAACACATTTAGCATGTGGTTTTATAGCTTAGTGAATCAGAAGCCCAGAAGTGGACATGTCTCCACATATATCTCATTTGGTATTCTCAGTGTTGACCTTCTCAAGCTTGACTAGCTTTGTACTTTAATGTTATGCTCCTGTCTGACAGAGAAGAAAGAGGCCTCCTGGTCACAATGTGGTGGTATACCAAGCAAAAGCTATGTGGGAGCTGTGACCCAAGTCTGCCTGTGTCCTGGACTTCAGGACACAGCACCAGGCAGAAGCAGAGTTTGGCAGCCAGCAAGCCTTGCCTGCTGTGGAGGGGACAGCTAAAGTCCTCATGGCTTCTTTCTGTATTGGCATCTCTTGGTCTCTGACCAGGTAGATAGCTGACTAGGAAAGGTAGCTGATGACAATATCTTCTAACTTGGGCTCTAATACATCACTGATTTAAAGATACATAGTTTCTTTATGTTTAGATGTCTCTAAAATTGGAGTGTGTTTTCTTATAAGTATTTTAAATAATGGTGTACCTATCAATCAGTGATGCCTTAGATTTGAACAAACATGATGAGCCAATGGGTCTAGACTTAATGCTTATTTTTGCTTCTGACACCTGCATCTGCCCTTGTATGACTCATCTTACCTGTCATTCTCTCAAGCAGGAGATGTCCTGGACCAAGATCTGCTAGCCCTCAGATTGTTTTCAACCATGTGGACTCTTCCTTCCCTCCTCCTTATATCTTAGTAACAGTTTTATGACTTCTTAGGAAGCTGTTAGATAGAAGGTTGTATTTTTTTAAATTTTTTAAAATTTATTTATTTATTTGATAGTGACAGACACAGAGAGAAGGACAGATAGAGGGGGAGAGAGAATGGGCACGCCAGGGCTTCCAGCCACTGCAAACGAACTCCAGACGTGTGCGCCCCCTTGTGCATCTGGCTAACGTGGGACCTGGGGAACCGAGCCTCGAACCGGGGTCCTTAGGCTTCACAGGCAAGCGTTTAACTGCTAAGCCATCTCTCCAGCCCAAGAAGGTTGTATTTTTTATCTGATGTTGGTACGCCAATCACCTGATCACCTACAGAAGAGCTTGGCTGAACTTTATTAAGTTTTCCATAAACAGAGCACCATCCATTTTATAACCTGGAAATAGGGTGAACTGATGTCCTTAATATTTGTCCTGTTATGTCTCTAAGTTTAAGAGGACTGATCACCAAGGTAAGTGCCTTGGCAATATTAGTGCAGAACCTGACTGGATGCAAGGAGTGTCAACAGTATTTACATGTATATCACACTTGACTTTCAGAAAGCACTGTCTAATTTCTCTGATGGTTATATTTGTGTGTGTGTGTGTGTGTGTGTATGTGTATATGCATGCATGTGTGCACATGTCAGGGTCTCTTGCCCCTGCAAATGAACACCCACCTGACTTTATGTGGGGAGTTAGGGATTTGAACCCCAGCCAGCAGGTTTTGCCAGCAAGCACCTTTAACTGCTGGGCCTCAGCCCCTAAACATCATATCTTATGTGGATTTGATTTTACTTTATCAGAAAATTCAGGAAAAGAAAACCAATCAAAAATGTCTCAAGAAAGCATCCTTAATTTATTTTCCGAGTAAAATAATCTGGAAGACGCAAAATAATCACTTACCTCTAATGTATAAGCAGAATAAAAAATGACAGAAAAATATTTGATGTCCTTAGTATAGGTCAAAAGAACACAGCTTCCAAGAAATAGGGGAGGTTAGCACAAGGAAAGAATAGATTAAGACAAAAGGTCTGGGGCAAAACTAGAGACAAAAAGGAAATTATGCAAAAGAGATAAAATGGCTGGGCATGGTGGTGCATACCTTTAATCCCAGCACTTGGGAGGCAGAGGCAGAGGTAGGAGGATTGCCATGAGCTGGAGGCCACCTTGAGACTACATAGTGATCTCCAGGTCAGCCTAGGCTAGAGTGAGATCCTACCCCCACAAAATAAAAATGAAATAGATAAAATGTTAAGTATCAGATAAATCCACATTAATTTTGCTGAATTAAAATCATGTAATGTGGGTGTGATGGCTTACACCTTTAATCTTAGCATACAAGAGGCTGAGGTAGGTAGATCTTGAGTTCAAAGCTAGCCCAGGCTACATGGCAAGACCCTGTTTCCAAAAACAAAAAGCAATCATGGAAGTGCAATGTAACAATGACAAACTGTCAGGCTGATAGGATAAAATTGATGCTCAAACTGGTGAGAGGAAGAGCAACAAACTTGGAGGTCAGAGATGCTTATGGGGGATGCTGGTTCAAAGGGTCGTGGGAGAGGTAGCCATAAAGTTTCCAGAAGACTCTCAGTGAAGGAAAATGTAGGAGCTTTTTCGGCATAGGCTGCCTGCTATAGCAACAACCCATAGAAACACTGATCTGCTGCTTCATAGGTTGCCTTCCATTTTTTGGCCCCATCATCCCAGAGCTGGGACTTTCCACTGGATGCACGAGGAGATCAGCCAGGTTCCCATTACTACACTACATACCTGAGATGGATCATCTTAGAAAGAGGAAAAGGTTATTTTGGCTAACAGTTACAGAAGGTTCAGGCCATGGCTGATTGGCCCCATTGCTTTGGGTTCCTGGCAGTTCAGTGTGTCATGGCAGGGTCCTGTGGCTGCTCATCTCAAGGCTGGTCACAAAAGAGAGTAAGAGCCAGGTGTGTACAATACCCTTTCAGGTCCCCAAACCTCCCACCTCTTAAAGGTGTTCTTTAACAAATTTCTCTCATGCTCAGTTAGTATTGAAAAATGAAAACCAAAAATACCCCCACCAACTCTAATAAAATGAAACCATCTAAACAATTTTGGCTTTAATTTATTAAAGGAGTTCATTTCCCCCTCTGGTGGCTGGGGAGTGTGGCTTACTTTATCAGAAGCAGAGAGCAGTACTGGACAGCTGCTCCATGGAGCTCTTGCCTAGGAGTGGGGGTAGGGGTGAAAGCAGGCCTGCTAGGTGATCTACTAGGTGACATTCATTTTCTTACTGAAGAAATACTGCTCATGGGCCAAAATACAAGACTCATTGTTGTGTTTGCACTTGGTTCAGTTGAAACTTTTCAAAATGGCACTTTATTGATTTTCATCAGAAAAGTGACTGCTTCTGAGGGTCTGGGACAAGAGTCACTGAATCTGGAGGTAGGTAGTAGTGACTCACAGAACACTCAACTCAGGAAGCCTTTTGGATGAGTTCTTACCTATAGTCTTCCAGGTTAGCCAAAGGTTGGGCCCAGCCATTTCTCTGCTTCCCAAATGCCTCCTCTACCTTATGCAGTCATAAGGACCACCTGGTTTTGTGACCTATGGCAGAGGCACCTGCTGCATGGCTTAAGGCCTAGTGCTGGCATCCTGAGGGCTGGAACTTCCCAGCTGCTATTCTAAGCCTTACCAAGGGCACTGTTCACTCACCTTCCCCACAAAAAAACTGTAATCCTCTTCCCTAGGTCTTTACCCTACAAGGGCCTATGGAGGACTCGGATTGGGAACTCCACGCCTTACACCTCTAGCCACTGGAGGCCTGGCTTGTGGCAGGTGTTTTGTGAAGAAACTGTCCAAATCGAATAGGGGTCAGTGGTGGTTTCACTTACCTTGCAGTGACCAGTGGCCATGGGAGCCTGTGTAGCTGACCTATGGTTAGTGTTGTGGCTGCAGTCCACCTGACCTGCAAGGCTGGCTGCACTTTCTACCTTGTCAGACCTGCCTCTCCCTCCTAATCTTCCTTTTATTCTGAGCTGGGAACAAGCCCTGTTCTGAGCCCATGTGCCAGGAGCAGGAACCAGAATTGTCCTCCCAGGCTAAGTCCTTGGGGCTTCTGCTGGGAGTGTGAAGCCTAGTCTTTGGCCAGAGCTGTTTGTTGATTTCCATTCTCTGCTTTCCACCAGGCCTACCTGGTGCTCACCCTCATTTGAGTGAGGAGAGGAAAGCATAGGGAAGTGAAGGGAGGACAGGCTCTCAACCAGATGCTCCCAAACCCAGGCCCTACCACTGACCAGCTTTGGGTCCCAGATATAGGCAATCAGGTTCCCAAGGCCTCAGTTTTCCCCCTTGCAAAGTCACCATGTTGGCCCTTCACTACAGGCCCTGGAGAGAGGGCTCCTCCCTGCCCTGCCCCGCCACACCCTGTCACAGCAGTTGTTCTATTTGATTGAATTCTATAGGTTGAATAATGTCTTTCTTCATCATCTAACTTAGGACTTTGGTTCTCATAAATGTGGACCCAAAGTTTCCAGTGTCATGTCCCAAGAAGCACTGTGCACCGTCTGTTCAGGTCACGCTGGTCTTCCTTTTCAGACCCTGTATTGTGTTGAACAATAGAGGGCATGTCTACATGCATTTATCGTCTATGTTCTGTGTGATTTTATGTATTCATGTCTTTCATGATTATAAGCATGGCTGTGGCTCTGTAGCAGGCAGGGGCCAGATGTCATTCTTGCAGATATTCCCCTCTCATATCCAGTTCCAGTTCCTGCTTACCACTGGGTTCCCACAGATCCTTGGTCAGTCTCCCTGCCTGCCCAGTGAGAGGAATGGAAGTGATTTGGGGGAAGTACTGCTGGCCATTCTTTCCCAGCAACTTAATTCTTGGAGAGTAGTAGGATGGAAAAATTGTTTACCAACCCCTAGGTTTGAGGCCGTTGGCTAGAATCTTTTAACATTCTGTGGACTTTGGTATGGGAACATGTGGCAGGAGCACCCAGAAGTCAGTACTGTTGTCTAAGCCAGATGTCAGTTAAGAGGCCATTCTAGCCAACACAGTTTGTGAATATGGACATAAACCTTACCAGCTCTTCCTTCCTCCTCCTTTCCCTATTTTAAACTAATTTGGTTCTATATGACCATAGCAGTTAATATGTGATATGGAATACTGAAGAAGTCAGAAGTGTATGGTGTGAGGAGATAGTGATAAGTGCCCTCCCACCAGGACTCCTCCGTTATCTGAACACAGCATGGAGGGTGTGGTTGGGTTCCTTATTCAACTGCCTCCAGTTGAGAGAAGAAACAGCATGGTGCAGACTACCTCCTCTCCCACTTGTGGCTGTTTTCAAGGATCTGTGAGTTTGGGTTCTGATGCCAGGCCTGATGTTTGCAGGGAGTATCTGCCATGATGGTTCTGCCTGGGGCTGGCCTTGCCCTGGGGAAGGGTGTACTGGGCTTTCAGATGTGCCTGTGGCAGTGGTGACCAGTTGGGCAAGGACAGAGCGTAGCTCTTTGGACACTAGGTGGTGAGCCATTTGACTGTGTTCTAGTGAGGGGATATCCTGCTGGGTTGAGTCCTCAGCTGAGGAGGGCAGAGTTGAGACCAAGCCCCACTGTTAGGGGCTCTGAGCTTCCTGAGCTGAGGTCATGGGACAAAGAAGGGTATGATGGGGACTGTGGAGAGCCAAGGGGGTTGAAGTGGGTGGTGTGCAGAGTGGGCTGTGTTATGTTGATGTTATCTTTTCCTGGATCTCACTGAAGTCAGTGCTGTGTCTGCAGTTGGGTTGTTAGGAAAATCTTCTGGAAATAAGTTTCAAACAGAGAGGAGAGGCTGGAGTGGACAAAGGATACTGTGTTTAGAAGGAGTTGATTTAAGCCCCATAGCACCCTCAAATATGCTTTTATGAATGCTTGGTACCTGGGCTATTTGGGGTTGTCTCACCACCTGAGATTTCTCTGGGCCTTTGTCACCCCTAACACTCCAGGTTAGACCAGGGCTGCTTTCTTGAGCTGGCCCATCTCTCATTAATGTTAGTTGCTAAGTTGCCTTAGTTTGAAAGCTCAGTTAGCATTTGTTCAGCATGTGCTTCTCACCAGTCCTACAGCAATGCCAAGGGGACTGAGATAAGCACAAGACACAACTCTGCCTACTAGGAACTCTGGGTCACAGACTTGCTGTTAGATTATTAAGTGAAATAAAGAAAGGTAAGGGAAAGTGATGTGACAACTGGAGGGAAGGGAATCCTCAGAGAGAGAGATACCCGAGCTGAAGGAGGAGGAGAAGAGGTAAGGAAACCCTAGCAGACACCAGTGCCCCTGGGAAATATGTGTGGTGCCCCGAGTAACCCCAGAGTATGACTGGCAGTGAGGATGGGGCAAGAACTGAGTGTCATCTCAGGCTGAAGACCTCATTCTACAGATGACTTTGAGAAGAGGGATAAGGAGAGAGAGACAGAGACAGAGAGAGAGAGAGAGGGGGGGGGGGAACACACGCACGCAAGCAAGTGAGCTTCTAGCGGGGTTGATGAGTTTGAACTTTAAACACTTTAAGTATGCATTTGGTTTAAAAAAGCAAATTCAGAATTAAGGTTTTATGTTTGGAAATGGTGAAAAGAACACCTGCTTTTATGTAACAGAATCTCAGTTTGACTAGTTCCGGATGGAAGAGCATTGCCCCTGGTGAAGGAGATGGGGTTTCAGAGGGCAGTGGCAGGCTTGGACCAAGTTTGCAATTTTGAGAGAATAACTCTAGTGATCAGTTACAGAGTGATTAGTAGGAAGAAAATGCCATAATGACAATTAAGGGGTGGAGAAATAAAGGGAAAAAACTTGAGCTCTTGGTAGCTAATGAGATGTGCAGGGTGAGAAGACAGGAGAGTCAAGGATGCCTCTCAGGGTGTTTGTAGGTGGGTAATGGCCAGGCAGAGGGAAGCCATGACATAGATTAGCAGGAACCATGGTCTACTAGAAAGGTTAACTTCAGGATGGATGTGAGGGAGATGCCAGTGGTCAGAGAGACTTAAGCATTTATTTTAATGCCTGAATGTGTATGTATGGGCAGCCATGAACTAGAACACACCATTGGACTTTTCCTGCCTCATCACAGCCCAGCTTGATGTCCCACTGAATCAGATAGCATCAGGTGAATCAGGAGCATTATGTGCCACCTAAGGGGTTCAGGTGCCTCATTTTCCTATATGGGCACTATGATACAAACTATCCCTTGCTTCTCAGCTCTGCTGAGGACTGTGGGCAGCTGGAACCAGGTGTGCGTGTAGGGTTGGGGGCTTTCCAGGTATGTGCTGGGAAGCTGCAGAAGAGATTGCAGTGGTACTGGGCTTCACAGGCCACTCACCCAGGCTGGGAGGTGCTCAAGCAAGTTCATCATTTAAACATTTAAAGCCTTCCCTGACTATTCAGCCCAAAACCCTGTGAGTGGTTTTGTTGTGGTAGAGTAACAGTTTAGTCAGTCATTTCACTTTAGTCCAGGAGTGACACCCTGACCCTGGGCATAAGTTCTGTTGGAACTTCCACACTGTTAGGGACTGGGTCAAGGGTTATGTTCTTCATTGGCAGAACAGACATCTGCCTCCTTCCATGACAGCACATGTGAAGGGCCAGTTCTGTTATTGCACACAAGAAACAGCTCAGACTCCCAACACTTCAAATCTTGGTGAGTTGAACTTAGCCAGGGGCTGTGGGGAGGTAAGGAAGGAAGATGGTCACAGACTAATTCTTAGGGATTATAAGCAGAGGCCAGTGGAAGAGAGGCCTCAGGTGGGTACTATAGTGGTTGTGACCCTGTTGTTAAAAATCACCTTTAGGAGATCCCAGCAGATACAGAGCCAGAGCCTTGCTTTTGGAAGCAGGGTGACTATCAGGACTGGCCCAAGGGACCTCCAGGCACTGAAACATGGAGGAGCCTGGCTGGCTGGCTGGACTAAGAGAGTTGTACTTCAATGACCACATAGCCATCCTGGATTTCCTCAGGCATACCACACCCCCATGTCCAGTTTCCTTTCCTCTTATTGAGGGGTTGGGTCTTCTGGAATAGTTTTGGACATCAGATCAGACCAAGGCAGAGGTCTGTCTGAGCCATGGCTGTGAGTGGGCACATAAGAGATGGCCAGGGATGCTGCCAGGCCTGGTACTGAACAGCTGCTATGCATACAAAAATGACAGCTGCCACTTACAAACAAATATCTTGAGGGTTAATCTTGTGAAGTCCTTGATTCCTGGGTGTTTGCATGAGTAACTCTCCTTCCTCTGTATGGTCTTGACACTCTGCCCTCCTAGGAAGACTTCTGACACATGACTCAGTTGTAAGACAAACCATTTCTTTACTCTGCAGGTGACATTGTTTTGAATTTGAGACTGTCCCACTTTCTTGGGGTGTGTGGTATTCTCTAAGTTGTATCCCCAAATCCCTCACCCTGATGTCTTTGAGTTCAAATGTTATTAGTGAAGTGATTTGGGGGCAGGATGTCAGGCAGGGGTCTCATCCCCTAGTTCTTGGGGGAGCTTCTTACTCTGTTCCCGCTACCATCAGAGAGTAGCTTCTGTCAATGCTGCTGCTTCCTCCAACTCCTCCTCAGTCCTCTTCCTGTAACTCCTCCACTCCTCTTTCTCTTCCTGTGATTCCTCGTCTAACTCCTCCCCTTCAGCTCCTCCTCCAAGTCTTCTCCTTCAGCTTCTCATCTAACTCTTCCTTTCCCTTCAACTCCTCTTCCAGGAGTTTCTCCTCCTCCTCTCCTCAATTGCACAACCCAAAGAGGTATAAAAGGAAGTTTGATCCTGACTGTAAAGGTAAGAAAGCCATCCTTACCATCTATAGACTCAATTTGTTCTTAATAAACATTCATCTCTGGGTCTTTTCTAAGTGGATACCAGCACTCTATGAAATAAGTCAAGTGAAAAGTTGCACTAATGTTTTGTATGTTTGTTTCCTAGTTTCTACCTGGATGCATGAGGTATAGACGTGTCTGGCCCTTCTAAGAGCAGAGACCGGGAGCTGAAAGGACCGAGCCTGGATAGGCCTGGGCTAGCCCCACCTGTAAGTAGTTGGTAGTTTTGGAGTCATGGGGACGACTTCCGCTTGATAGTTTGGTCCATAGACCTAGGGTGGGTTTCTAAGCAGTGGGGTCTTTGTTCTGAACTCTAAGCTGCCCGTCTTGCTGATTTGAGAGTGACATAGAATGTGAAGAGCCTCAGAGGTTGCCAGCCCTCCCTAGCCCCAGTCCTAGCCTTAGAATAAGGGGCTCTGCAGCATCCCAGAGTGGGCTGGCTGCTGCCTATCCTTCCTCTAGCAGCTGCTCCTGCTGGAGGAATTTCTTCTTCACTCCCTCAGGAAAGTGCCTGCCTGTAGCAGCCTGCTGTCTCCCTTGTTCTGGTCCCAGGACTCCAGGGAATGAACCAGCCTGAGCCATCCCACAAGATGGCCCCAGTGTTTGGGGACAGTAAGATAAAGTGGAGAAGTGAGGATCTGGGGTCAGGCATGTTTTGAGTGAATCCACTGTTGTCGGTGACCTTGAGCAAGTTAGTTAACCTCTCTGTTTCTTTATCTAGAAATGAGGCAGTAACACGCATGTCATAGAGAGGGCCTGGGTGAACATAAATCATGACTAGAAATTGCTGTTCTGTCACTAATTCTCTGCTACCAACTGTGTTATCAACTGCTTGCCTTATAATTCCATTCAGTTATGGGATGGGATGCCTAAAGTAGAGGACCCACACATGTTCATTTGTTACTATAACTCAAGGTTGAATTAGCTTTTGAAATAAAATACATAACTACAGTCATTAGCATGTACCTGTTCATAGCTGAACCATAGTCTCTCATTACTTGTCACATAATGTAAGGTCATTCTAGCCCCTCAGTGACACCTGGTAAGACTAAAGAGTTGATCCTGGTTGCTGGGTAACAGGCCCTATTCACACATACAAACTTGCTAACCTTCATAGCCATTTTATCACATCCCCCATTCTATACATGGAAAATTGAGGACAGTTAGATTCCCTGGTCCAAACTATATTACGAGGCATAGCTGAGACTCAAACCCAGATGATTTTTGTTCCAGGGTCTGTGCCTTTAGCCACTAATCACCATGTAATCACATGACCAATGGTAAAGAAAGCAGAGCTCCTATTGCCATAGGGATCACTTCAGAGCATCCCACAATACCCCCAAACAGCCCTGTGGGTTAGCTCAGAGTTGGGATGGTGGCTGAGATCAAGTTGGCCTCTCTTTAGGCCTAGAAGACCTAGTTCCCATGCTTTAGCAGGGAGTGAGTTGCCCCACAGACATCCTGGGGCTGGGCAGCTGCTCTGTGAGGGAGAGGGAGGACTACTGAGGCCAGGTCCAGTACCGCCTGTGCTGGCCAAAAACCATGTCTGTCCTAGCTGGTGAGCCCCAGAGATCCTCCTGTCTCCACCTTCCCAGCTCTGTGATTGCAGGTATGCACTGTGGACCCAAACTCAGGGCTTCATGCTTGTGGGGAAAATGCTTTCCTGAGTGAGCCATCTCCCCAGCCCTCCAGAATAGTATCTTTTAAATTAAGATCTTAGATTAGAATACAAAGAAATGGATTTCATCGTGGCATTGTCACACTTAAGTGTCATTATACTACATCCAATACTACTTTTTAAGCATGGACTAAAGAATTAGGTTGCACTAAGATACATTTTTACAAAGCCAAAATCACCATGGTTCCAGAAGCCAGATCAAAGTTCAAGTTCAAGTACCAGCAAATTATTTCCCACAGTTCACCAGGAATGCTAGGCAAAGCTAGGCTCCAGCCTGTAGTGGTCTGCTTCTTAGATGAAGTACTGATTCTCAGTAAATAGCTTCCATACTTTAGGGAGCACAGAAAGGCTCAAGAAGATTTGCAGGTCATGTTTCCACTGCCCCAGTGTAACCAGTAAAGCCAGGCCCTTATTTTCCTCACGTCCTGGCAGTGCATTAGCGCCACCTATGGAGCAGGGTCCCAGGAAGCTGCCAGCATCCTGCCCCACACTGGTTCCCTTACACCTTCCTGGGTCTCCACACCCCACTGTGAGTCTACTTCATGCTACCCCTGCATTCACATTCGTGGCACCTACTGGGAGCGTCAGCCATTGCTCACCCTGTCCCTTCTCTGCAGGGTTCCAGGAGCAGATCGTAGGCTTAGCCTGAAAATGAGTGAGGATGGGGTCCCTGAGGCGGCCTCCCCGCCGCCCGCGCCAGGCCAGCACTACTTTGACCACTTCTCTGAAGATGACCCAGAGTACCTGCGCCTTCGCAACCGAGCCGCAGACCTGAGGCAGGACTTCAACCTGATGGAGCAGAAGAAGCGGGTGACCATGATCCTGCGGAGCCCGGTGAGGGGCCAGTGGGTGGCCAGGGCAGACTCCCCATGAATGAGATACTGTAGTTCTCTTGTTTTGGAGGGGACGGACCTAAGACTTGCTGAGCAGGATGGGCTGGCCATGGAGGTACTTGACTCCTCTTCCATCACTGGCCAAGGCCCTGTGAGCTTGCAGGTTGGCTCTGGGAGCGAAACAACACTCCCGAATCCCTTCTGAGCCCATTTCCAGTCTTCCCTGCAGCAATCATCATGAGAGGCTGGAGGGTGGGGAGCTGGGTCCCTATGGGCTGGCCTGGGCTCCCTTATTGAGCAGTCCATAGTTCGATCTCTGTGTACCACTATTAGCATGGCAGGGTGAAGCAACACTAGCCAGTGTTGAGCATGTGCAGATCAGGGGAGGCCTGGGTTCTCAAGAGTAGTTTGCATTCAGCAACTGGTCTGAAGGGCCCTCAGCATGCCCCCAACCCCTGTGGGAAGCTCAGGGACCAGCCCCTGGGGACCTGTGGGGCCTTCAGCTTCCTGTGTGAAGCCGGGGACCAGCCCATGGCCTGCCGCAGTCTTTCAGAGAAGAATTGGAGGGCCTCATCCAGGAGCAGATAAAGAAAGGCAACAACTCCTCCAACATCTGGGCACTACGGCAGATCGCGGACTTCATGGCCAGCACCTCCCATGCAGTCTTCCCGACATCTTCCATGAGTAAGTGGGTGTCTGGGCTGCAGCCAGGAGCAGGGGAGGAGGGAGGGCAAGAAGCAGCTTGGTTGCCAGGCAACAGTGCATGCTAGCAGTTGCATTAGCAGGCCTGTGCCAGAAGATGCTTGGCTTTGCCTCTGATGTCCTTCAGAATTAAATTCCCACAAGAGAATTGTCCCTGATGCCAAGTGTTGGAGGGGTGGAGGTGACTTCAGGGGATGAGAAGCAGCAAGTCACGCCACTAGACATGCCAAACTAAAGCTATAGATGAGCTCTAAGAGGAGGTAAGGCTCCCTTCCTGGGCATCAAGGAGCTCTTTATCCACATAACTCACAATGGGAGGTTGGGATCCAGGAATGGGCAGCAAAGACCACTCTGCTATGTTGTCAAAACCCAGAAGTCGGGCTGGAGAGGTGGCTTAGTGGTCAAGCGCTTGCCTGTGAAACCTGAGGACCCCGGTTTGAGGCCCGACTCCCCAGGACCCACGTGAGCCAGATGCACAAGGGGGTGCACACGTCTGGAGTTCATTTACAGCGGCTGGAGGCCCTGACACGCCCATTCTCTCTCTCTCTGCCTCTTTCTCTCGCTCGCAAATAAATAAATGAAAATAATCTAAATAAAACCCCAGAAGTCACAATTAGTAATATTTTATTGTATATTGTTTCAGCCCTTTTACCATATTGCAAGCAGGCATATGATCATACCATACATATAATTTTAATAGCATCAACTAATTTTTTACATGATAAAATATGGTTTTGGACTATAATTTTTAGTGGATATATATTATTAAATCATGTCATTATTAGGCTTTTTGTGTGTGTATATGTATGTAGTATGTACTTTGTGTGTGTGTGTGTGTGTGGTGTATGCATGTATGTGTGCACATGTACAAAGGCCAGAGGGCATCTATTAATCTTCTGCCTTATTTCTTTGAGACAGGGTCCTTTACTCAACCCAGAACTGCTGTGTTTTGGCTAGACTGGCTGACCAGAGAGCCTCTTCCTTTTCTTCCCTTCGTGATGGGGTTATAGGCATATGTGACCATGTCTAGCTTTTTTTGTTGTTGTTTTCATTTTTCTGAGGTAGGTTCTCACTCTAGCCCAGGCTTACCTGGAAATTCTGTAGTCCTGGGCTGGCCTCAAACTTAGAGTGATCCACCTACCTCACTCTCTATAGAGTGCTGGGATTAAAAGCGCGTGCCACCACGCCCAGTTTAGCTTTTTTTTTTTTTAACCTGGGTATGTGTTTATGGTATGTGTGTGCAGTGCACATTCATATGCATGTATGAGTGCTTGTGCATGTGGAGGTTGACAATCAGGTGTCTTCCTCAGTTGCTCTCTACCTTACTTATTGAGACGAAACCCAGAGCTCACCATTTTGGTTAGTCTATCTAGCCGTCTTGCCCTGGGGATCCCCTGTCTCTGCCTCAATAGCACTGGGATTACAGGTGGGCCTCCACATCCATCTGGCATTTAATGTATGTGGGGATCTGGACTCAGAGTCTCACACTTGCATGGCAAAAGCTTTACCAACTGAGCCATCTCCCTGGCCCGGTTTTTAAATTAACGCAATTTTTCACGTTTCTCCTTTGCTTCTTAATTTTGTTCTGTTTTCATTTCTTTCTTGTAGGATTACTTGTATGTAACAGAATCCACTGCTCTTTTCCTTTGTGTCTTCTTCCCATGGCCACACACCTAGAAACCTTTCCCCATGTCTTATCATCTGACAGGACAAAGACCATTAGTCATTCAGTGTTTCTTAACTGTTTGAATGAACTTATTCTTTACAGTGTTAGAATTATTTTGTCAAATTCCATCCCCATCTGCCTTTTTAAAAAGTCCTTTTGGGGTCTGGAGAGATGGTTTAAAAGTTAAGTCATTTGTTAGCAAGGCCAAAAGACCCAGGTTGGATTCCCCAGCACCCACACACAGCCAGATGCACAAAGTCTGGAGTTCGTTTGCAGTGGCTGGAGGCCCCTGGTGTATCCAGTTAGGTCTGTCTCTCTCCTATCTCTATCTGCTTGCAAATAAAATAAATAAATAATATTTCTTAAAGCTCCTCTTGGGATTTTGATTGGAACTGCATTAAATGAATACATTGATTTGGTAGAAGAAATGAAATTTTATAATTTTATATTTGAATATAAGTTCCTTGGGGGAAATTTATGTGTTTGGTTTTAGAATATATCCCACAATAACATCTGGAACATGGTGAGGGGAAGGTGCTTTAAAAATATTTGCATGGGTGAGTTTTAAATCCTTTCACACAAGGTATGCTTTCTGTTTATTTTTCTTTTTGGGGCATGTGTATGTGTGTTCATGTATGTGGGTGCATATGTATGAGTGTGTGTGTGGAAGCCAGAGGACAACAGCTTCAGGTGCTATCCTTCACCTGTTTTTGAAACCTACCTATTTCCTGACAGCTGGACACTGTGAAGCCCAGGAATTCACCCATCTCCACTTCCCCAGAACTGAGATCATATGTGTACCCCACCACACAACTAGCATTTACTTGGATTCTGGAGATCAAATTCAGGTCTCATGCTTTGCAAAAAGTTATCTCTCCAGCCCCTGAAGTCTTCTTTAAATATCCATCAGAAAAGCTTAGTACTTATTTTCATACGCTTTCTACCAATGCCTTAAAGAACTTTATGTAACATCGTTATCATAAATGAATTTTTGTTCAAACTTATTTTGAGTAACATTTTCTTGAGTTTAAAAAATATTTTTATTATTTATTTGCAAGCAGAGAGAAAGAGGGGGGGGGATGAATATGGGTGCATCAGAGCCACCTGCTGTTGTAACTGAACTCCAGATGCATACGCTACTTTGCGCATCTGGTTTTACATGGGTATTGGGTAATCAATCCAGGCCTTCAGGCTTTGCAAATAAGAACCTTTAATTGCTGAGCCATTTCCACAGTCTCTTTCTTGAGTTTTTGTATACAGATAATCAAATAATCTGCAAATGGTCATATTGCCTTCATCCTTCCAGCATTTACCCTTTGATTTATGTTTTGTTGTTGTTTCCTATTATCCACTGGAACTTTGAGGACAGTGTTTAATAATAGATTAGTGATCAGCCTTGTCCTGTGTGGTGGTTTGAATTAGGTGTCCCCCATAAACTTATATGTTTTGAATACTTGGTTCCCAGCAGATAGCAACTTGGGAGGTGGAGCCTTGATGGAGGAGATGTATTGCTGGGGATGGATCTTGAGGTTTATTATCCCCAGTTTACTACTGTTAGTTGGCTTAATCTCTTGCTGCTATTTCCACCTGTTGTGGCAAAGGTGATATACATCCTCTGTTCATGCCATGTTTTCTCCTGCTACCATGAAGCTATCCTTCAAGATTATAAAACAAAATAAATCCTTTCCTCTCATCAGCTGCTTTTGGTGTGGTGGTTTGTGCCAGCAATGAGAAGGCAACTGCAACATCCTATTTCTGGCTTTAATGGAAATTCTTTTACCACAGAGTTTGAGATAATTATTTTTTATCCTTTACAAGAAATAGCTCTTTATCCTAGTTCATTATGGGTCTTTCTCAGAAATGGATGCTGAGTCTTATAAAATCCATTTGGACTATGAGTTCCATTTCCTTCCTTGAACAGTTGCCATAATGAGTTATAGTAATAAATCTCTGAATATTGAGCTCTTCTTTAAATTTATGTAATAAATAATTCTTGGTCTTGATGCATTGTATTAAACATACTCTTCTGGATTTGATTTGCTAGAACTTTATTATGAATTTTCACAGGCTGGAGGGATGGCTTAGTGGTTAAGGCATTTGCCTGCAAAGCCCAAGCACCAGGTTTGATTCTCCAGGACCCATGTTAGCCAGATGCACAAAGGGCACATGTGTCTGTAGTTTGTTTGCAGTGGCTTGGAGGCTCTGGTGTGCCCATTCTCATTCTTTCTCTCTCTCTTTTTCTCTGACAAATAAATAAATAAATAAAAACAAAATATTTAAAAAAAGAATTTTCACACCTGTATTCACAAGCAAGGCCAGTGGTTCACTTTTGGGGCTGTCTTTATGCAGTACTGACCTAAGCTGTGACTTCATAGGGTGAGCCCTGCCTTTCTCCTTGCTTTGACAGAGTTCAAATAAGACCTGAAGCCCACATGCAAAGTCATCAAGAACATAGGTAGAGATTTTGGACATTCCCTCATCTCCAGTTTCATCCAGAATCAGTTTGCTGCTGCTTCAGAATATTCTGGTCATTTATTCCATGTGAAGTGACCTACTTCAGGAGATCTTTTCAAAGTTGCTAAAGTGACTTAAACATTACTTTCATCATTTAGACTGTTCTGTGATGAGGTGTGCCCATTCTTGTTTTTGCTGCAACGTTGTCATTTCCTGATTGACTACCTCAGATGTTCACTTATTCATGTATCTCACATATACTAATTCATGAATTTACTTACTGGTTCTGTTTTTCCTGATTTTTACCTTTTTTTCAGTGCAGAGGCTCAAACCCAGGATCTTGACATGCTAGGCAAGCACACTAAGCCACATCTCCATCCTTGTCTTTTTGAGACAGAGTCTTGCTATGTAGCCCAGTCTGGAACTATCAGTCTTCCTGAGTGCTGGAAACATGGGCAAGCATCTCCATACCTGATACTTTACTCATTATTATCCATAACTTTTTGTATTATTCTGGTCTTTACATTTTTTTCTAGAGCTAAAGAAAATTTAACCTTTTCATATTTTAATTCAACAATAAAGGCACTTAAGCTGGATATTTCTTACTGAATATAGGCTTAGCCTTATCCTATGAAATTTGGCACATACATATTTCTTTTATTAGCATTTGCATGGGTTCTGGGGATCAAACTCAGATCCTTGTGCTTGGAAGGTAAGCATTTTGCCAACTGAGCCATCTCCCAGCCCCTCAAAGGCCATTTTAATCTATTTGAAGTTCCGAGGAGCTGTAATGGGGAGTACTATACTAGGAAAGTCTTGACCAGGAAACTAGAATCCTTTCTCATTGACTAGTTATTTCTAGATGCTGAATGGCCTAAGTGTTGGTGCCCAGATGCTTTTCTCTGCTTTCCTGAGACATTTAGGCAGTGGTCATCATGGTTCAGAGGTTAGACTGGACATTAGCACCCAGATCTGTAAGGTACTTTACGGATAAGACTATTAATTAAGCCTTCCTAGCCAATATCCAAGTCCCTATTGTCTGTCCACAAATTCCCAGAACCAACACATTAACCAAGTGACTGTATGTCCAGAAAGGAGTAGACGTACCTTGCTGGAGGCCTCATGCTCTTTAGCCAACCATGGCTTTTGGGGTTTAGGTCTCAAAAATGACTTGGAAAAGTTGGGTTTTCTTCCTACATTGTTTTTCTGTCTGCCCTGTTTCTAAGACACACCCTTCTTCCTTAAATGAGATGAGGGTTTACCCCTTGCTTTAAGGGCAAGAGCCCATTGCTCCTTCACCTAGGATGTCTCCTTGCAGTTGTAGGGCCACTGATATCTAAAGAGATGGAGAGCAAGTACTGGGAGAGCAGGTGTGAGCTCCTGACCTCTGAGAACCACACTGTCCCCACTGTCTCTGCAGACTTCTCCATGATGACGCCCATCAATGACCTCCACACTGCTGACTCCCTGAATCTGGCCAAGGGGGAGCGGCTGATGAGGTGTAAGATCAGCAGTGTGTACCGACTGTTAGACCTCTACGGCTGGGCCCAGCTCAGCGACACCTATGTCACGGTAAGGAGAACACTACCTGTGGACCCCACAAAACCCCAAGTGAGAACTGCCAACCCTTAGTGTGTCAGGGCACTGTTGGTGTCCTTTGACCTAATCCACTGAACTCTTCTAAGATCTCTAACCACTGAAGACACTAAAATAAATAACCTTCCCAGTGGCCTTTCCTTTTGACCAGAAACTCTTGGATCCTGTCTCCAGGGTTGTTCTTAAGCACTGTGGGATTCTTCTTGTAGCTCTTTTTCCACAGTCCAAATCAAGATCAGGTCCTCTCCTTCTCCTAATGGTGAGGGAGAGCAAAGGGCTCACCGGAGGAAGCCTTGGGTACAATGATTCAGGGAAAGAAGGGATTCAGATACAGTCTTTGGAAGTGTCTCTGAGGATGTGTGTCTTTCCTCCAGTTGAGAGTGAGCAAGGAGCAGGACCACTTCCTGATCAGTCCAAAGGGGGTTTCCTGTAGTGAGGTCACAGCATCCAGTCTGGTGAGTATAGTCCAGCATCTTAATGCTGATCCTTACCAAGGTGACAGTGCCCGTCTGATCCTTTAGGAACATCTTCAAATCAGCCTTTATTGTCCTGACCCAGAGCAGGGAAGACACATGGAAAAAAGTGGTGTCTTAGGTATGTTGTAACCAAGGTGCAGGCATTAATCCCAGCAGGAGAGAGGAAGGGAGGACGGTTGGGCCTGGAGCTCTTGGGCACACTCCCAGAGGCCCAAGTCTGAGATTAGACCACAGAAGTTCAGAGAAGTACTCCCTGGATGGAGACACAGTGGAGCCAGCATCAAAGCTTTGCTGTGGGGGTAGAGACTGCTCCTGGGTCTCTTTCCATGCTCTGCCTTTCAGGTGGGATGGAGTAGACATCTAGAAGATGATGTAGACTGGGAAATATTCCTGGGTGGGGGAAAGAAGCAGCTGAAAGGAATGTCGTGAAGCAGACAGGTCTCAAACACATGGGCCTTTGTGTCATATGCCCAGGTGAGGGCAAGCAGCAGGTCCAGGGTTCCTCAGATATAAGTCCAGGCTGGAAAAACCATAAAACTGATATGACCTCAAAGATAGCCAAGGTCACTCTGTAAGTAGAATTCACTGGTATCCATAAAGGGTTAAGTGATTAAGGAGATGATGGCCAAGTGAGAAGTGACATCTCTGGTTTTGCCTTTAAGGGCCTGGTAGTCTGTGGTTAGTGAGATGGGCAAGGTTGTTAGAGATTCACGCTGAGAACGAGGAACCAGAGGAAGCTTGGAGAATCCAGGGCAAGGGCCCTGTACCACTGGGTTCTGTGGGAGGATGAGGAAAGAGGCTTCTAGGGGAATGAGGTATAGAAGTCCTTGTGAGCCAAGTGGCTAAGCAGACTCTGGGCGGCTGGCTGAGGGTGGGGGTGTAGGTGTAGGTCTGGCTAGAACTCAACATGCACTGAAGCCACATGGGAGGACAGATGAATAGCAAGTCTGGCTCAGTATTCTGTCTATACCCAGAGGCCTGGAAGGGATTAGGGACAAAACATGAGGCACAGAGGCCTTGTACAGCACTAGCTTTTTTTCTGCTGAGTGTGCAGAGCCATAACAGTGTTACAGGCAGGTGAGCAATGCCATCAGATCTCCACTGTGCACAGATCCCCTGACTGTGTGTGCAGGCCAACTGATGCCAGGACAATTGCCATGATCTGGGAAGGAAACCCTGGTCTTGCATGCTCACTGCTCCCAATAATCAACTGATGTGGGTGTTGAGTGAGATTGGTGGGATGTTCCAGAGGCAGAGTCAGTTGTCATCTTAGATTCCGAAGAGACCTGGCCTAAAGATACAGGTTTGGGTGTCATGAGCCAGAGATTCTCTGGGGTGTGGGTAGACCTCAGGCTGCTGTGTATGGCTGTGTAGCTCATGCATCCATGAGGGAACACGGCTGAGGAAGAAGAGAACAAAAAATGAGATAGGTTGTACCCCACTCACCAAGGATATCCTGACACTTGGTTTATTTTTGAATTTACATAGCACATCAAGCCTGTGCCTCTGGGACTGTCCTCAGAGGTAGTTATTGTTTGTGCAAGGATACTAGATGGGTTGGCGGCTGTCATATTACGCTGTAGAGATTGTTGAGTGACAGCAGATCCTACATCCAAGGATGAAATGAATATATGAGGTCAGATATAATGGTCCCTGAGATGGCATTCTCACCAAGCTGCTCCTCTGAGGAACTGAGATGCTGGGATGCATGAATGTGGGTTTTATGGGGTGAAGGCAGTAGGTGTTCTGTTTAACTCTCCTGTGTTACAGATTGAGGTTATAGACATGGGTGCTGCACTTATGAAGGTTGTGGTTGTTTTGATTTGTAGAAACTGTGACTTAGCTGTTGGTATGCAGGGAATAATTGTAGTCAAGAAGTTAGGTGAGCTGTTGGCTGCAAGGATGCCTCCTGGAGACCAGAGTATGTGCTCAGAGAGGTGTTAGGATGTTTCAAGATGTAAGTTTGTGATTTGGGTTTGGTGGGAGAGCTGTGGGGCCAGGTGTGGCCTTGTGGTATATGCTAGGGAGATGTAGGGACAACTCAAAGATGGGACATTCTACTTTTCATTTAGGATCGCAGCACACAGCCAGGTTTCACCTACCTGTCACTGATAAAGAGGTTCCCCTCGAGAGCAGGGATATGGGAGAGTCCATCATTGTCCATGCTTAGACATGATTAAGGAGGGTCATTTGTCTAGTCTGAGAGTTACAAAGTGATCTCTGGTGTTGATATTCTGTGAAATTGTTTATGTTGACTGAGGAACGTCACAGCCAACCACTAGTTTCACTTCCTGTTCTCTTTTGTTTCCACACACACAGTCACATACAAGTGTATCTTTTCTTTTTAGCTATAGAACCTGTCAACCTCTGTTGGTCAGAAGCAGAACACACAACTAGTACTCTCTCCACTCGTCCTTTACTATCTTTCTCTTTGGCAATTGGTAAACACTGTTCTTTTTACCTTTGTTTATGCTTTTAAAATGTTTTAAAGATGAAATGGCTCATCTTAGACATGTCTTCCTCTGGGAAGGTTTCTGATCTTCTCATTCTGCTAGCATTAAAAGCTCCAACTAGCTACCTCTGTATAATTCCATCATTGACTCTCAGAATGAAGTCCATGCATCACAGCATGGATATCGCTTGGAAAATTTGTACAAATAGATTCCCCTATGAGTCAGAACCTGCATTTTTATTGGACTTGAAATGATTCACAGAGAAATCTTGCCACCACATTTTCCCCACTGAATTACCACCACCCATCACCCCCTTAAGATTGTGTACTCATTGTGGGTAGAGATTTCTGGTCACTGTCTCCCAACATCAAGCCCAGCCATTGCTCCTGACATCTAGAGCAGGCAGACATAAGGGAGACATGCTGGTCCCATGTCCAGGAAGAGGAAGTGGGGCCCTGTCACCCCATCAATCTGAGTCTCTTCTCCTTTGCCCTGGTCCAGATCAAGGTGAATATCCTGGGGGAGGTGGTGGACAAGGGCAGCAGCTGCTTCCCAGTGGACGCCACAGGGTTTGGTCTGCATGCAGCCATCTATGCAGCCAGGCCTGACGTGAGGTGTGCCATCCACCTGCATACGCCAGCCACTGCAGCGGTGAGTGGGAACTGCCAGCCCCATGAGCACCACCTAGTGCCTCCTTACCCATGACAGCCAGACTTAAGGCAACCTCCCGAGGGAATATGATCTGAGGCATAGCAGTCTTATCATTTTAAAAGTTCTTGAAAGAGGGGTTGAGGAGGAGGCTTAGTAAGTAAGATGCTTGTCACCCAAGCATGAGGACCTGAGTTTGGATCCCTAGTTAACCATGTAAAAGCCCAGGTATGGTGGTACACACTTGTTATCCCAGCCCTGGGGAGGCAGAGACAGGAGGGTCCCTAGGGCTTTCTGGTTAGCCAGTCTGGCTGAACTGGTGAGCTAAGAGAGTTAAGGTAGAGACATACAAATATACAGGCAAAAAAAATAGTTCTGGAAAGATCTAAAATTCAGGCCACAGTGAAGAGGGAGAATTTCTACCTTATGAGCCTCCAGCCAGGTCTATTCATCTACCAAGGTCTTGATTAAAGGATAAATACAGGGAATGTTCATTCAAGTCATCTCTCACCCTACTGCACCTGTAGTCTGAGAACTCACACAGGCCATTGCACTTCCCAAAATTCACCTGAGTCAGTTCTATTGGACTATGGGCTGCCCTGTCCCCATACAGCTCTAGGACAATAAACTGGTGGAAGTTGAGCCTGTCTACTTTTTCATAATTTTCAATGTTCACTTGGATTTTAATCCTAGTCCCTGGTGATTATATTATTCCACAGTCATAGAATGGTTCTTTACAATGATCTTCCTTGTTAGTGAGAAGACAGGTATTTTCTGCATTGAAACCAAGGCTAAGGGTTTCCCAACCCAAAACAAGAGTCCTGGACCCTATTTACCACAACCTGGTTCAAAGCTGGGAGGTAGCTCAGTTACTAGAATGCTTCCCTAGCATGCATAGGCTCATTGTCCAATACCAAGCCAGGCATGGTGTCACACACCTATAATTCTAGCCCTAGGGGTATGGAGGATTAGAAGTTTGTCATCCTTGGTTACATAAAGAGTTTGAGGTGAACCTGGGTTATATGAGACCCTGTCTCCCTGCTCACCAACCCAGCCAAGGGAAAAAATCTCAAGAAACTCTGCCAAACGTTCCTCTCCCCAGAGTCACAGGGCAAGAGCAAAGCTGGCCTGAACTGAACTCCCTTGGGTACATTCTCTCCAGCAGTCTTAACTGCTGTACTAGCACTGAAGTCATGACAGAAAGCCATTAGAGGCAAGCATGAAGGCAGAGCTGGGTGGAGGGCTTTCAGAGGTCTTCTTCCCTATACTTCCCAGCTCCAGAACAGGGCTGGCCTATTCTCACAAGAGATGGCAGAGGTAGACTCCCATTGTTTCCCTGCAGGTGTCTGCCATGAAGTGTGGCCTCCTGCCTGTCTCTCACAATTCCCTGCTGGTAGGGGACATGGCCTACTATGACTTCAATGGGGAAATGGAGCAGGAAGCTGATCGCATCAACCTGCAGAAGTGCCTTGGACCCACCTGCAAGGTTTGTTTGTTCTTCTGGGAGGATACTCTGATGTGGCCTTAGAGCCTTCTGTATAAGCATAAGGACTTTGTTCAATCCTTAACACCCACATAAAAAGCTGGATATGGCCGTGCATGCCTAGAACCCAAGCACTGAGCAGAGCAGAGACACGAGGATTGCTAGTTAGCCAGTCTAACTGAACAATTGCTAAACTCCTGGGCTAGTGAGAGATGTCATCTCAAAGAAATAAGACCACTGCACACCTTTAATCCCAGCACTCAAGAGGCAGAGACAGGAGGCTCCCTATGAGTTAGAGACCAACCTAGGACTACAAAGTAAGTCCCAGCCTGGATTAGATTGAGACTTTACCTTGAGAAAAACAAAAAATAAAAATAAGGCCTCTCTGCATGTATGCCATGGGATGCATGCATTTGCACACATACATACACCACAGTACACATGTAGACCACATACTACACACATACCAAATTGACAGAACATACAAAAGATGGCACCACAACAGTGGCATGTGTCTTTGGAGAATATTTACATATTGCAGATATTTTTAAAATACTGAAAAAAGAAAATTAAGCTGGAAGGCCACATGGCTTCTGTCACATAGTCACACAACTGTGGGGTCTTGGAGCTGGCAGGACCTCCCTGATGTTCTGGAGTGAAACCTGAGGTCCAATGGGGTGATATGATCACTTGCTTCTGTGCACCCTCCTCCTATAGCACTGGGTTCTGATCCCAAAGTCAACTAAATCATGGTCAAAAGGTTGGTTTTGAGGTTAGATACTTGTATTAGGCATCAAACAATTTCAATCACATAGTGCACATGTACCAGTTTTTCAGACTTCTGAGTTCTCTGAGGCCTGAAAACCCATTGCCCAAAGAAATCAACCAGAGTTGAGGGAGGGAGTTCTGAGCTTGGATATGGAAGTTGACTTAGATGCAAAAATAAATAAATAACTATAAAAATAAACCCTCTCAGGAGTAAAGTTTTGAAGGTTTATTTGGCCTTTTCCTCCACCACAGATCCTGGTGCTAAGAAATCATGGCATTGTTGCTTTAGGTGACACCGTAGAGGAAGCATTTTACAAGATCTTCCATCTGCAGGCTGCATGTGAGATACAGGTGAGCAAGGTACTCTGGGAAATAGGCTCATAAGTTGGCTTTGATAGGGTCTCTGGGAACTATGGTGACACTACTGGCTAGGAATTGGGAACCAATCTTTGCTTGGAATAACCTGCTGCATGTGGAGTTTTCCACAGTCAGTTCCAGCCTTGACAAAATTGACCAGCAGAGCCTGACCATCCTGTTTTGGGGTGTCTAAGCCTAGGACAGGAAGCCCATGGCACTCATCAGAAACTGTCACAGTGCACACAAAAGCTCCTATTGTTCCCACCTCACCAAGTGTGCCTGCTACATTAAGCTGTGACACTGAACACACAGAGGGAGGTTTCTCTCTCTCTCTCTTTTTTTTCCAAGTGGAATGGGAGTGGGATTTGCAAAGGCCATGCATGTGGTCAGATATGGAAAGAGAAGAGGAGTGGGCCCATTGGAGCATTGTCACAGCAACCTGAATATTCAGAGTATCCCCAAGGGGATATGTAGGAAACTAGCCTTTCATGCAGTATTCTCACTGGAAAGGGATGGGTGGAAGGGGGGCGGGGATGCCTGTGATCACAGAACCCCCAAAGCAGTAGGTAGAGAAATAGTAGGAATTTAGACAAGTGTTGATTCTGTCAATAGCACAGTGGTATTGGGTCAGCCAAGAACACACTATGCAGTATATAGGTTTGTGGGGTAAGGAAGGCCCTTACCCAGTCCTGGAAAGATTTTTTTTCCCAATTATTTATTTATTTATTTGAGAGTAACAGACACAGAGAGAAAGACAGATAAAGGGAGAGAGAGAGAATGGGCGCGCCAGGGCTTCTAGCCTCTGCAAACGAACTCCAGATGCGTGCGCCCCCTTGTGCATCTGGCTAACGTGGGACCTGGGGAACCGAGCCTCGAACTGGGGTCCTTAGGCTTCACAGGCAAGCGCTTAACCGCTAAGCCATCTCTCCAGCCCCTGGAAAGCTTTTTTAATTGGCCAGGTAGGCCCCATGATCATGAAATTCCTGGGAGGAAGGACTGGACTTTCCAGACATGAAAGGCTGTGAATGGTGATTTTAGGACTCAGTTGACAAAGGGGGAGGCTGAGTGCCCCAGGGTGAGCCAGGGAACTCTTTGTGTCCTCTCTGTCCTAGTTTGGCTGGCCTGGCTGAGCAGTGCAAAAGGAACACCCCCTGCCTTTCTCAATGTCACTGGGGGACAGTGAGATCAGCCCTGCAGTGTGGTCAGAGGAGGTGCTCTGTGGCTCCCCTGAAGTTGTTTTAGAAGAATTTGTTGCAAAGAGACATGTGAAAACAGAAAGGTAGAGGTGTTATAAGGAGGGGTATAAGGACACCATCCCCCAATGGCAGTGATCAAAACAGGAGACCATGGGACCCAGGACCCAGATGATAACTCTCTAATGTGGTTCTCTCCTCTACAACCAAGGATGTTGTTGCCAAGCTTGGGCTTGTGACTAATGTCAGACCTGACAGAGTCTCCGCTATAAAGGGAAGCCACTGTCCTTCTCCTTATGGAGACTAAATAAGGTTTCCCATCACAACTCTGAAGAAGAGGTCTCCAAGAAAAACTAACTCATGGGAAAAGCTCATCTCTGTAAAGTCAGCCTGGCCTTTAGTTAAGATGGATGGGAAGATCTGCCTATGTTCCCTATGGCTGTACAGTGAGAAGGCCTCTCCTGGGCCTAGGCCCTAGAAGGGATCCCTGAGTAATTTAACCAAAGGCAGAATCACCATCTGTGATTAGAGACAGAGGTGTCAACCCCTTTGCTGACAGCCCCACTTTCTGCTCAGGGCTCGTTTGATATTACTACCCACATCCACAGTACAGACAGCCAATCCCTAACAAAGCTCCAAGGATTGCACGTCAGTTGGCAGGGCAGGAAGGCTTCTATAGGGAGGAAAGGTATAGAAGATGAGACCAGAGGCTGAGGGTTAGGATAGGGAGCACAGAAGCAGCAGTGAGCTATTAGGATGTGCCTGGGTTCTGAGGGGTGGAGTGGTCCGCTTTTCTCTCCCAGTTACTTTGGCAGACAAGCAGATATGGCTGTACACGTGTTTATGGTTCAACCCGAGTGCCTACTCTACTCTTTTGGGTATGGTGTTCTCTTTGTGCCCCATCAGCTTGGGGTTCTGGAAAACTGGGTCATCTCTGACTGGGAGAGGCAGCTCCCTGCTCTTCTGACGGGCAGATGGGAGAAGTGAAGGCTGTGCTTCTCCATCTGCTACCCGTCACCATGGAAACTGTAGAGGAAGGACAAGGTGGGAGGAGACAGCTCCCTCCCTCCCTCCTTACCCACTAACAACCAGTCCCAAGGGAGGCTGTATCTTACCACTGATTCCTTAGTAACATCCGTGTGGTGTTTCTGAGGTTCTAGAACATGCTAAGTACTTAGTACTGTGATAGTTCATATTGATTGTCAACTTGACAGGAAAGGGCCTAGCTAACCTAGGAAATGAGCCTAGGTTATCTAGATTAGGGCCACCTCAGGCCATGCCTGTGAGGGACTACCTAGATTAGGTCAAGTGAAGTGGGAAGATCCATCTTCCATGGGTGGGGTCCTGGGCTGAAGAAGAAAGGAGAAAGCAAATGAGTCCTGGTAGTCATCACTCTCTGCTTTCTCACTGTGGACTGACTGTTACCTACCAGCTGCCTCAAACTCTTGCTGCTGTGCCTTCCCTGCCATGATGGATTGTAACCTTGAGCTGAGATAAAATAAACCCCCTTCTTCCTTAAGTTTTTTCTTGTCATGCAGTCATGGCAGTCAGAAAAACTAATACAGGGATGGAGAGATGGTTCAGTGGTTACAACAGCCCAGTACCAATGTAAAGCCATATGTACAAAGAGGCATACATGTCTGGAGTTTGTTTACAATGGATAGAGGTCCTGGTATGCCCATTCTTTCTGTCTGTCTCTCTTCTTCCTCTCTATCTCCCTGTTCACACACATTTTGTGTGTGTGTTTGTGTGTGTGTGTATGAGTGTGTGTGTATCTATGTATGTATATGTATAAATGTATATGTATAAACTAATACAACCACATTTCCTTAAAGACTCTCAGAAGGTAGGTAGGCAGTGCATTTTCATTTGACAGATGAAGAAACTGAAGCACAGAGATAATAACAAATAGTTGCCCAAAGTCACCTGGTGAGTAGGTAATAGAGCGCACCCAGCAGTATGGCACCCAACATCACCAACACTGCCTCCTTAGGGTGACAGGGACCAGAGGAGTGAGTCACATGGACACATGGACATTCATTTTGGGTAAAAAGGCCTTTGAGAAGCGATCTGGCTTCCTCCTCTTCCCAGGATGATGGAGTCACTTGGGGATGGCTGACTGACTTCCAAGAAGTAACACAGGCACATCCATCAGTCCTGGGGAACATCATGTGCACTGGGGCTCCTAAATCTTCATGGGTAATAGCCCTGTGCTTGTTAGCAGAGTAAATGGGTCCTTTTATTTTACTTTTATTTTTTGGAAGAAACAAGCAAATAACCAATCTTCCTTCTCCCGAAATACATGTTTTTATAATCAGCACAGGCCCTCTGTAATGAGCATTTATGTGGGGGGTCCACTTACTTGCATACAGAGTTAACACACACTGCAGAGAACCTGGCTTAGTAGTGAGATTACTCCAGAGCCACTGTCTGTGGCTGGACTTAGCCGGGGAGCCAAACCTAACCAACTACATCAAGTGGAAGATATATGGGGCTGGGGAGAATGTATAGCTAGCTGAGTGTGGATTTGGAAATTAAGGTTACTTAAATGAATGAATGCTTTTAGGATTATTTTAAGATTACCTGCTCTACACATACCACTTGTCCTATTACTCAAATCTGTGACCTGAAGCCATCTACACCACACCGTCTTCATGGAGCTTGACAGTGGGACGGATTCTCTGGGCTTTAACTTTTAACCCTGTCATGGAGTATGAGTTCTCCCTGTAGACCAGTTGTCTCTTTAGTGGGCTACACTCAGATTTCACTGGCTTAATATGCCTCCTATTTCTTTCAAGTGACATACTCACACACACATGACAGAGAGAAAGATAGAGAGAACTTTATGTTTCAAGCATAAAAAAATATAAAGAGTACCATTTATCCAGTACCACTCAGTTTTGACAAACATTAATAGTCATTTTGCTTTATTTTCCTCTTGACAAGAATTGAAGTCTTAGCCAGATGTGGTGGCACATGCCTGTAATCCCCACATGGGAAGTGGAGGCAGGAGAATAAGGAGATCAAGGCTATATAGAAAGCTCAAGATCAGCCTTGGCTACATGAGATCCTGTCTCAAAAAAAAAAAAAAAAAAATCACATAAAATGTTCCCCTTTGAGTCTTTTCTAATGTCATCTTTCCTTCCTCCCCAGAATAATCACAAATCCCACTTGTATCCCAGGTACCATTTCAGTCTTCAGTATTATTTTATTCCTATGGTTTAACTTGTTATTTCTTCCTTTCTGGAGTCTATATAAAAACTGATATCAGGTTGGGTATGGTGACACATGCCTTTAATCCTAGCACTCAGGAGGCAGAGGTAGGAGGATTGACATGAGTTCGAGGCCACCCTGAGACTACGTAGTGAATTCCAGACCCTACCTCAAAAAATGAAACAAAACAAAACAAAAACCTGGTATCAGGGAGAGAATGACTGACATCTTACTCCCTGGCAATGGGCTCATGTCCAGCAAATTTCTAGAAGCAGTTCCTCAATTTTCCCAGACCTTTCTGGATTCTGAGTTCCCCTCCAGGGCCTCACCATCATGTTGGAGATTGCATAGCATTTCAGGTCTCCATGCACATGGTTGAACACTCTGCTCTGGCTGCAGGTGTCTGCTCTGTCCAGTGCCGGGGGAGCACAGAACCTCATTCTGTTGGAGCAGGAGAAGCACCGACCACACGAGGTGGGCTCTGTTCAGTGGGCTGGCAGCACCTTTGGGCCCATGCAAAAGAGCCGGCTTGGAGAGCACGAGTTTGAAGCCCTCATGAGGATGCTGGACAACCTAGTGAGTATCCTGGCATTGTCCTTTCATAGAGGCTGAGACCCCAGAGACAGGCAGCTCAAAGTATTAGAGGCACATAAAAACTGCCACGTCACAGTTGAGTTGTTGGGATCCTTTTTGATGGGTGGCTTGGTTTTAAATTTGTGTTCATACTGATGGCAGTTGGGTTTTCTTCAAGTGTGGCCTTCCCACCCCTGCTATGTGCTGTCAATATCCTCATGTCTGTGTTCTCTGTGACAGTTAGGGCTCCTCTCCTTGTATTCAGAGCCTACCTCATGTGGGAGCCTAACCCATACCTCCTCTGTAGTTGGTCTAGCCTCTCTTCCTAGCCCCATGGCTTTAATACAGAAAGCCCACCATGCAGCTAAACTGTAGCTTATCAACAATAGCCTATTGCAGCAAATGAGGCAGTCACACAAGGAATTAAACTGGTATATAATCAAAGTAGGCTGTTCATTAAAGAATACCAAAAGGAGCTGGGCGTGGTGGTCCAGTACTTGGGAGGCAGAGGTAGGAGGATTGCCATGAGTTCGAGGCCATCTTGAAACTACATGGTGAATTCCAGGTCAGTCTGGGCAAGAGTGAGACCCTGCCTCAAAAAACAAACAACCAAAAAAGTAATAATAATACCAAAAGGAGCCGGGCATGGTGGTGCTGCCTTTAACCCCAGCATTCAGGAGGCAGAGGTAGGAGGATCACCATGAGTTCATTAGTTTGAGGCCACCCTGAGATTACATAGTGAATTCCAGGTCAGTCTGGGCTAGAGTGAGACCCTACCTCAAGACAAACAAACAAACAAACAAAATAATAATAATAATAATAATAATAATAATAATAATAATAATACCAAAAGGAGCTGGGCATGGGCACACACCTTTAATCCCAGCATTCGGGAGGCAGAGGTAGGAGCATCTCTGACTGGGAGGCAGAGGTAGAAGGATCTCTGAGTTTGAGGCCACCCTGAAAGTACATAGTAAATTCCAGGTCAGCCTGGGCTAGAGTGAGACCCTACCGCAAAAAAAAAAAAAAAATACCAAAAGGAGCTGGGTGTGGTGGCACACAACTTTAGTCCCAGCACTTGGGAGGCAGAGGTAGGAGGATTGTTGTGAGTTTAAGGCCACCCTGAGACTACATTGTGAATTCCAGGTCAATCTGCACTACAGTGAGACCCTACCTCAGAAAACACACACACGCACACACACACACCTGCACACACACACACCCAAAGGACAACCTTCTTCTAGGAGGTGATGGTTGAGTTGGTATGAGAGATCAGCATATGCATATGCAACAAGGAGTTAGTTGCAGCAAGAAACTAACAACATTGTAGATTATTCAGAGAAGTGAAAGAATAGCTCTCTCTTCAGGACATTTTTGTTTGATTCATTTCCCCATCCTTGCTGATCCTACCTTGGACCCCTTCTATCATGTCAAAGTCACTGCAGTAACTGATATTTTCTCCTACTTTCATGTTTATTTCTGAGTCATGTTTACCCTATTGCCAGGCTGACCATGAGGGTCACTTTATAGTGCAGATTGGTGTGGCTCACAGTAAGAACACAGCTCCAGCTTCCAGCTGTGTGCTGAATCTATATACCTAACCAAAGCATCAGGACTGGGTGGTTACCTACGGAAATCCTTTGAGAAGCAGGCAATTCCCATGATATTTAAGCCGTATCCGAGAATGATCAGAGTGTTGAGGAAAGATGCTAAGAACTAGCAAGCCCTGCTCTAGACTCCCAGAACACAATAATAAGCATGGGCTTGTTCTAAAATTCAAGAATGGGTTTCATCATGGCATCTTCAAACATATGTCATCTACATTGTTCTCATTTATCTCCCTTCCCCACTGACCTTCCCATCCCCTCTCCCTTCACAACTGGTTCCTGCCCTTTCCCCAACTAGGTCTTTTCTGCTTTCTTATCACATGTATTCTATTGCCCTCTCTTCTTTTCTCCCTTAAAATCTCTTCCTTCTATCCCATGATCCCCTTTCCATTGTCATGAACTACACACACACACACACACACACACACACTTTTAAATCTAGGATGCACTTAGAAAATATTCACTAAATATAAAGTGTATTTTAACTCATTTAAAAATTTTTCTGATATTAAAAAGTCAAAGAATAAAAGCTTTTGATCATTCTCACAAATAATTAAAAGTTTCTTTTTATTTTTAAATGAACTCCAGACACATGAACCACCTTATGTATCTGGCTTTATGTGGGTGATGGGAAATCAAACCTGGATTGTTAGGCTTTTCAGGGAAGCATCTTAGCCACTGAGCCATCTCTTTAGCCCAGTTAAAAGGTAAAAATTTAATATCAATTTATAAATAAAATAAATAGGAGAGGATGATACTTCTTTAACATGAACAGCATTTTTTTCTCAAAACAAGAACCAGTATAGTATGGGGCTTTAGAGATGGCCCAGCAATTAAGGTACCTGCTTGCAAAGCCTGACAGCCTTGGTTCCAGTCCCTAGTGCTCATGTAAAGCCAGATGCACAAAGTTGTACATGCATCTGAAGTTTGTAGTGGCTAGAGGCCCTGGTGTACCCATATTCATTCTCTCTTTCTCCCTCCCTCCTCCTTTTCCTCCCTCTGCTTTCAAATAATAAATAAAAAAAGAACACGTGAGGGTGACAGTACAATTATGTCTACTAAACTTTGAAATAATGATTTCTTGTCTCAGAACTACCAGCTAATATTTTTCTAGAACAATGTTGGAACTTAATCACAGGCAGAGAGTTAAATACACTTATGGTCATATTGTATATTTTCTCTTATATGTGCATCCTAGATATTGTAAAGAAAACAAGATCATTACTCTTGACAAATAATATGGCTACATGCCTCTAACATCTCAAAAAAGTAATGAAAAGAGTTATGAAAATGTCTACAAAATTCAGTAATTAAAAAATTTTAAACATTTTATTGATAGTTTCTCTAAGCATAGGCAATAAGCCATGATAATTCCTTCCCTCCACTCCCATTGTCCCCTCCTAAATCTACCATATCCTGAATCCCTTCTTTCAAATTTCTCTTTTCTATTTTGATGTCATCATTTTTTTTTTCTTTCTATTATGAAGGTCTTGTGTAGGTAGTGTTATGCACTGTGAGGTCATACTATCAAGACTACTTTGTATCTGGAAGAGTGCATTGTAAGCAGTCTGACCCTTCCTTTGGCTCTTATGCCCTCTCTGCCACCTCATCCTCAGTGGACTCTAAGCCTTGGGGAATATGATAGAGATGTCCCAGTGCAAAACTCAGTAATTTTTGCATCTGAATATTCTTTGAAAACTGAGATATATTCTTTGAAGCTGAGAGAATAGCTCAGTGTAGAGCATTTGCCTAGCATGGAACGACAAGGTAGGTGGCAGCACTACACAATAGTTCTGATAATAGCAGAAAGTGATATAACTTGCAAAATAAGACATCATAAACATTAAGTAGACCTACTATATTTATTTATTTTTATTGTTTGTAGTACTAGGGGTTGAATCTGGGCCTCATATATGCTAGACAAGCACACTACCATAAAGTTGCATCCCCAGCCCCTAACACTTTTTAAAACTGTTGTTTGAAATAGGATCTCTGTAAGTTGCTGGTGCTGGTCTTAAATTTGTTTTGTACTCCAGGCAGGTCCTGCATTTCAATCTTCTTGCCTTAGTATTCTGAGTAACTGGAATGACAAGTTTGTGCAACAAGCCTCTGCTGAAGCCTATATCATTTAAAGGAAATCAGTGAACACTCATTTTTTTTTTTTTTGAATCAGTAAAGATCTGAAACTTATTTTTGGCTAGAAAGCTTCAATAAGGCCAAAAGTTACATCCCCCAAATCAATCTACAAATGCTACATAATTTTACCAAACAAGGGAAGGTACAAGTTCTCAGCAAAATATACTTTCAGTGAAATTCAGAATGAGTGAAAATTCTATAAAAAGGTAATAACTGGAGGTAATGATTCTGCCCCATGGTAAAGAATAATAATAATTATAACAAGAAGAAGCAGCAGAAGCAGCAGAAGCAGAAGCAACAACAACACTTTAGGAATCAGACAGTACTTAGTGTTAGCAGAATGGACAAATCGACTGCCTTAGAGAAGCCAGAAATAGTCCCAAAATGTATGAGAGTTTATAAGCATACACTTTCTCAATGAGTGAGATTAAATACTGGCTTTCAGCTATTTGGGATTCCTTTCAACAAGAAAAATTGTGACTTACCAAAATTTAAACATAGGGCCAGGCATGGGCTGGAAATGCTCAGTTGGTAGGACTCTAGTGTAGCATGCTTGAAGCCCTGTGTTCCATCCCCCAGTGCTGCATAAAACTAGGCATAATGGCACCTCCCTATCTTCTCAGCACCTGGAAGCTTGAGACAGAAGGATCAGAAGTTCAAAGCCATCCTCAGCTACATGGTAAATTTGAGGCACCTGGGGTACATGAGGCTTCTTCAAAACAATCAAAACAAAAAGTAGCAACAAAATATAAAGCCTCATGGTGATGCTTTCCTATAATCCCACCACTCCAAAAGCTGAGGCAAGAAGACCATGAGTTTGAATTCATGTGAGCTATGGCTGAAAAGAACATTAAACATAAAAAAGAAACTCATGGTAATATTATGATGCTTATGATGTTTGTATGTTGAAAAGACCTTGTCAATCATGGCAAAAAGTCTTAAATTGTGATAATAAATATTGAAAGATATGATTATACCAAAATATACAAAATTTACATTTATATCAACCATCCCTACCATAAGTGAAGCTAAAAGAGAAGTTGTGGGGGAAAATATTTGTGACATCAGTGATCTCCCAAGATGAATATTCTTCGTGTATAAAGAGATATATGAATATTAAAAGAAAACCTCAATACAAAAATGGATAGAACATAAATAATTTACAAAGAAAAAAGATTCAAATGGACATTATAAGTAAGTAGAAGTATCAGGCTAGTAGGGGTGTAGCTCACTGGTAGAGCCCTTGCCTGACATACTTGAGGCCATGAGTTCAATCCCAAGTACTGTGAAGTAAGTAAGTAAATACATTTTACTAGTGGTGAAACCTACATGTGGCCACATATAACCATATACAAAAATGATGGGAAAGGTTTTTAGTAGGGGAGGTTTTTAGTAGGGGTGTGCTTTTGTACAAAGTTCACTTTTTTCCAAGTGTTTTTCTATATTGCTTAACTTTGCTATGTGGGTCTGCATATTTTTATGATCAGAAAAAATTCCTAAATATCACTTTAATTCATAAAGCTCAGTGTTCCTCTGGAAAACCCTAAGACTCTCCAGTGTTTGTCCACACTGGCTGTACCTCTGTGGAGTCTTGCTCAGAGGACCAGGTGAAGGTTCCAGAACAGAAGAAGCAGGTTCAAAGCTTCAGAGTCTGGAATGGAAGAGGTGACTGTTGGAACTTTTTGTGTGTGGTACTAGGTATTAAACCTAGGACTTTGCACATGCCAGGCAAGCACCATATCGCTGACTGTATTGCTTGCCTTTTTTTTTACTTTTTATTTTGAGACACCTTACATTTGCAATCCTTCTGCCTCAGCCTTCTGAGTAGCTGGATTACAGATCTGTACCACCAGGCCCAGCTCAACTGGATGGCTTTAAACAGTCCTTCAGCCTGGTGTAAGGCATTGTCTGATCAGTTGGTAACTGAGGAGTGGGGCCCAGGCACCGGTGACTTTGGGGTACAGGCGGAGCTGAACCCCAGAAGTAGATGCCATTTGCAAGCTATGTGGAGTGGAAAGCTCTACGGAGCTCTGTCTTCCTGAGAGGCCTCGCTGGAGAGTAGTAGGTGGGAACAGTTCTGAAGCCCAGCAGAAGAGCAAGCAGCAGGCCTCTCTTGTCGAGTGGAGATTTGGGTTTAAAGCAAGCCCACTCTTAGACCTCTCTCCTACACAACACATGGTTCTGTCTTTGTCTTTTCAGGGCTACAGAACAGGCTACACGTACCGCCACCCCTTTGTCCAAGAGAAAACCAAACACAAAAGTGAAGTAGAGATCCCAGCCACCGTCACAGCCTTTGTGTTTGAGGAGGATGGTACCCCAGGCCCTGCCCTGCGGCAGCATGCCCAGAAGCAGCAGAAGGAGAAGACCCGCTGGCTCAACACACCCAACACCTACCTGCGGGTGAATGTGGCTGATGAGGTCCAGAGGAGTATGGGGAGTCCCAGGCCTAAGACCACAGTAAGGAGATGCCTTACTTCTCAGGCCAGCATCGAGGGTGGGCTGCATTTGAGGAGAACAGCTTACACTTTCCTCCCAAGGGTCCTATGGGATATGACCAGGACCCTGAGCCCCTGACCACCTCTTTATTGCATTCTTGTGCTGAGGTTTGGATTGAAGGGCCAACTTGCTCCAGAAAGCAGCTGGATTGGGCCACCCCTGTCAGCACACAGCCCAAGGGGCAGCTGGGTTAGCTTCTGGGAAATTCCTGGCCAGGCATCCAACCTTTGGGTTTCAGGTCTGATGCAAACCGAGGAGGTGCACAGGACACTCTTGTACTGTTACCTTGCCTCTCACCCTCTTCCTTGCTCACACATGTAGACCTTCCATTTGACCTTCTTCTTTGGCCTGTGAGTGTGTATTCATGTTTGCATATATATGAATGTACATGTGTGTGCTTATGTGTGGAAGCTAGAAGTTGAAGTCTTCAGTTGTTCTCCACCTGACTCTTTGAGACATGGTCTCTCACTGAACCTTAGAGCTGATGGATTCAGCTAGACTAGCTAGCCAGTGAACCCCAGGACTTTTTTTTGTCTCTGCCTATCCAGCACCGGGACTACAGGCATGTGCCATCACACCCGATTTATGTGTGGATGCTGGGAATCTGAACTCTGGTTCCCATGCCAGTTTGGCAGGCAGTACACGCTGAGCATGTTTCTAGCCCCCCATTTGATTTTTTCATTAACATAAAAGTAGCCATAGACAAACAGAATAGGTGTCTATGAAAACCCAAATCTAGGTAGCTAATACCAAAGCCCATGTGGTTGCCTGTCCAAAATGATGACCAAGGTTCTGCTGCATACTCTGGTATTTTTTATGCCCTGAGGGTCTCCCTTGGCTGCTAGGTCATCTGTCACCCATCTTTGCTCTGGGAGACAGGCATCAAAGGGATCTGAGAAGAGAAAGCATCCTTGAATAGTTTGCTGACCTTCCATTTGGGCTGGTGGGCCCCCCATCTCCAGGGTGTGCCCCCCTGCCTTCTTACCCACCTGGGCTTTGTCTTGGCAGTGGATGAAGGCTGATGAGGTGGAGAAGTCTAGCAGTGGCATGCCAATACGGATTGAAAACCCAAACCAATTTGTGCCTCTCTACACTGACCCCCAGGAAGTACTAGACATGAGGAACAAGGTGAGACATGGCTTTGTGGCTTGCTCTCTTCTCCTGAAAGGTATTTGGAGCTTCTGAAGACATAAGTCAAGTTCCCAGGAGTCACAGCAGCCCTGATGTGGCATCACATGTGGATGTGTTGTCTTCAGGCACCATGTCACATGCTCCATTTACACAATCCCTTTATATAACAGGGTGCTTGCTAGTTTTGTCTGAAAGATATACCCACAAAATGAGTTTCTATGAATCCTGTGTCCTTTTTTTTTCTAGCTTATATTCAAGAATTCCAGATGGTGTAGATTTATTTCTGGACCTTTGCCAGACACCTCATTCACTCTACTTCTAATGTTCTTTTAAGGATTCAAGTTGCAGCAGACTGCCTCCCAGGAACTCTCACTCCATGCTCCAATAAAATTGCTCATTGGGATTCTTAGAAGCATTAAAATTTGAAAGCCATCGCCCTGCCCATGCCACCACCACACCAATGATCTGCTATGTCTCATTACCTAGCTTTCCCTCACAGCCACATCTGAGAGTTGGTGAAAACCTGGAGCTTTGTATGGGCTCAGAGTCATAGGAACAGGCATGAGGGAAGATCTTAGGGTGGGCACATGGTTAGGGCAGAGAAGATAGGCTGCCTCACCACTGAAAGACCAATCTAGACCCTTTACAGGTTGTGTTGACCCTCAACATGTCCCCAAACATGCTCTGAACCTTCCCTCTTTTTTTTACACCCAGATTCGAGAGCAAAACCGACAAGATGTGAAGTCAGCAGGGCCTCAGTCCCAACTCCTAGCAAGTGTCATCTCAGAGAAGAGCCGAAGCCCGGTACAGCAGAGGCTGCTCCCAGCTGGAGGGGATGTCTGTTTGCCTTCTGGGGCTGAGCAGCAGGGCCCTTGAGTCCTCAGGCTACTCTTCCTCTCATCTTGAGGGCTGAGGCTCTTGCTGCACAGTTGAGGGCCACATCACAGGGGGGCTGAGGTCCTGGGAGGACAATGTTGGATTGCCCCTATGGGCATCAGGCAGGAGCACCAAGCAGCCCAGCTGCCCATAAGGATGCCGCTGGCCGGCCCTACATCTTCCACCATGAGACTCCATGCAGCCCTCTCTTAGTGCCTGGCTGAGGACTTGTGGGCTTCCAGGTGCCCCAGGTCTGAGTGTTTCTGATCTCTCTGTTGGATATGACATCTGCCCAGAGGTCTGGGGCACAGAGAGAGGCATGTGGACAGGACTACTGCTCCTTGGGGACAGTAAAGGTACTTAGTGAACACAGAAACCTAGTTAGAGTTAGGAAGCAAAAAATATTGTTTCCATGCTTTAGATATAATAGTGTCTTGCCTAGTACTTAGCAACAGGTGATGTTAAAAATTCTGGTTTGTATTGAATCATGGCTGCTTATGACTCAAAGCAATGGGTATGATGTCTTCCTTGGCAGTGGGAAGTGGGAAATACAGGATATGTACCTCTGCAGAGCAAACTGGGATAATGTGATGTTTTCAGATAGGCAGCAGCAGGTGGGGGACCCATTGGCAGGAAAAGGGTGAACATTGCATCCTCTCACCTGCCTCCTGACCACCTCAACTCACCCACAATGGGGAGCTCTGATCATGCCAAAGGGTCAAGATTAGAAATGGCCCATGTTTCCAGGAGGTGAAAGGTCAGCATGGTGAGCAGAATTGTCTAAACGCAACTCTACATTTCATACAATGTGCTTTTGCTGGAGTCCTTGGAATCTCATTTGTGGACTTGCGTTTTATTCAGTAACTCCTAATAGGCCTGTGGCCACCTCCCCTTTAGGTGGGGCCCTGTGGGCTGTCACCAGATATTCTGGTCACCTTCCGGGGATCACCTTCCCCAGGCTTCACTTTGCTGTGTTCCTCCCTGTTTCTGAGCACTGCATTCTCAAAGGGCATGATGAGCATACTGAGTTAGGAAAAAGGGCGATAGGGTCTAGGCCTTAGCTCCTCCCTTGGGTTGAAAGGGCCAGAGGATTTCTGGAGTTTACAAGTGCCCAGCTAGTCAGCTCTCTGCACTCAGGGCCCCCACAGCGGTGGCAAGATGGAGTGATTTTGCCAGTGACGCTGCAGGAGCCTGCAGAACAAGCAGGCTGAAGATCCAAGGTGCAGGGTTTGCCCTTGGTCACGTGTGACTGCACAATGGAGCTCATTGCTTGGACTGTGATGGAAGCTGCTGTGTCTTCTGTGTTTCAATGCTCTGTGTTGTGCTGTGCACTGCTGTTGAGGGCCAGGGAGGGGCAGTGGGGCGTGATGATTGCTCCAGTCAATGCTATGTCTGCTGAGCTTTGGCTGACTTTGGGCCACCCACTGTATTCGCACAGTCATGGCTTGGAAGTGTCTGTAGAAGGGATTGCAATAAAGGTGCGTCATCCTCCTGCTTGGGAGCATCCTTTGATCTCATTGCGAGGGACAAAGCAATCCAGAGGAAGCCCCCACCCCCTGTATGCCCCAGGGCAGTTGTAAATCTGGGTCTGGGGACCAGATAGAAATGGGAGGAATGAACAAGCCCCAACCTGAGGCCTTGAGTTGGTTCCAAGGAGCTGTACGCCACACTATCCCTAGCAAGACTGTTGGCTGCCGTCCTCTGAAAGGAAGCTCAGGCCGGGTCCCTGCCACAGTGTTCAGAGAGCGACATACACTCTGTGGTTAACTTTCAGTCTACAGAGAGCCAGCTGATGTCCAAGGGTGATGCGGATACCAAAGATGATTCAGAGGAGACGGTGCCCAACCCCTTCAGCCAACTCACTGACCAGGAGCTGGAGGAATACAAGAAAGAGGTGGAGAGGAAGAAACTAGAACAGGAAGGTAAATAACCCTTTGGACCATCCATGCTGGAGCAGAGAGCTCAGATCCCATCAAGGACCATATTGCTTCATTACCAAGTATCCCTCTTGTTAGCAGAACATCATTAAGCACCGTGTCTCTGCACCTCACAGACACACTGCCTTCGTGAACTCACTGGACCTGCTCAGCTGGGTACAAAGGGGTCAGTACCTATAAGCTGCTTAGAATAGGGCCTTTAATTGTGGCTTAAATAGTTTAGTAAACACCAGACAAAAAATATTAGCTGTAATAAGACAGGAGTTAGAGTCAGAATTATAATAAACTGATAAGGTCTAGCATGAAACTGCATTCAGAATTCTTAGCTAACACCTTTGTCTCTTCTCCTTCCTAGTTTCAGCCTTTCATCAAGCGTGTCTCTCTGTGTTGACTCTAAAGTGTTGGAACTTGATTTCCCTGGGTTGTGCTTTTGTCTTTCCTGGCTCCACTTCCTTTCCTTTCCTTTTCTTTTAAAAAATGCTCCTTTTTATTTTATTTGAGACACGCACAGACACACACACACACACACACACACACACACACACACACACACACACACAAAGGCAGATAGAGTGAGTATGGGCGTGCCAGGGCTCAAGCCATTGCAAACGAACTCCAGACACATGCACTACCTTGTGCTTACATGGGCACTGAAAAATCAAACCTGTGTCCTTAGGCTTCACAGGTAAGCAAGCAATACCTTAACCACTAAGCCATGACTCCAGCCCTCCTTTTGTTGTTTTCAAGGTAGGGTCCCCTCTCTAGCCAGGCTGACTGGGAACTTACTCTGTAGTCCCAGGCTGGCCTTGAACTCACAGTGACCCTCCTAACTCTGCCTCCTGAGTGCTGGAATTAAAGGCGTGCACCACCACGCCTGGCTTCCATTTCCTTTCGTAGCTAGCCTGCTCAAAAGTCATCAATGCTGCAGGTTCTGTCTTATGACCCCCTCCAGCTAAGAAGGCATCTTCTTTCTTCTCCCCTTTCACACTCTGCTCAAAAGCACCTCGAGTCTGAGACGCAATTGGTTAAGCTGTTGTTCTCCCAGAGGAGAGCCTTTCTCTACTGCCTCCCCTATCCAGGCTCAGAGTCCAAGCAGTCCCTTCCTGCCTTGTTTAGAGTTTGAATGTGGTGCCAGTTGGAAAAATAGACTGGCATGGTGCTTTTACCCTAGGAATCATCTGCACAGAAAGCAGAGTCAGCCAACCAGCTAGTGACTTGGCTACACGCAACAAATCAAGGATGTTTGTAAGGGGAGTCCAAGGTTGTTTGGGTCTCCACTTCCTTTCTCTGATGTGCTTATGGCACTGGTTCTCTTCAGACAGGAAGCAGAGCCAGGCTCTGGTCTGGCCACCTGCTGTTCTCCTGCTGCCTTGCATCCCCAGGTAGCACAGCCCACTAGGTGACGTGCTTTCACGAAGACGTAGCTTTACTCCACTCTGACTGATCCCTTCCCTGAAGAAACAGCAGTGATAAAAACCAAGCTTAGCACCACATGTTCTCCCTCATAAGTGGATCCTAGCTGTAGATGATTGGGCTTCTGTGTGAGAAGGAAAAAAACTCAGTAGCAGAGGCCAGTAAGTTAAAAAGGAGATATAAAGGGAAGAGAAAGGAAGGGAGGAGGGTACTTAATAGGTTGGTATTGTATATATGTAAGTAGAATGATGGAGATGGGGAGGGGATATGATGGAGAATGGAATTTCAAATGGGAAAGTGGGGGGATTTAGGGAAGGTATTACCATGGGATATTTTTTATAATCATGGAAAATGTTAATAAATATTGAGAAAGATAAACAAGCTTAGGAGGAACAACTAACTTCAACCAGGAGAAATGTTGATCCAGTAGGAAAAAAATAATACTATTTTTCATTCTCACTTTCCCTTCCCCTTGCCTCTCACTGACCTCTGTGCTGAAGTGGTTTTCTGTATTTTCAGGAGAAAAGGACATAAGCACAGACGAGCCTGACTCGGCTGTAAAGCCTACACCTGCTTCTGCAGTGCAGAGCCCAACTGAGACGGAGATAAAGAGCCCCATCGTCTCCCCTTCCAAGTCTGCAGAGGGTGAGTGCAACAGAGCCAAGGAAAGATAGCTGCGTGGGAGGCAGGGCTGTCTGCATGTGCAGGGACCTGCTGTTCAACAGTGGTGGCCCCTACCCCCACTGGGGACTCTTCTGTTCTAGGTAATATGAGCAAGTTTTAGTTTGTCCCACTCACAAGCTATGATAGTACACCTTACAGCTTAAGTCCTGCCAAGCAATGATTGATCAGCAGCCCCTTCACCTTCAATTGCAACCTGTTGGATAATGGGCCTATCCAGATGAGTGGGTCTGTTCCTTAGGTTTTGATGTGGGTGAGGACCTCATCAAAATGAAGGTCTAGGGTGGGGTCCAAGACTCTGCCTCTCCAGGGGAAAGCTAATGGTGCCATTCTCAGCCATACATTAAACTGCCTGGGAGCTGTAGGAGGCGTGTTGTCTGGAGCCTACTGTACTCCTGCATTAAATGGTCTGGGTCTAGGATAGGAAGTGCAGCCTGACGTGTGCTCTCTCCAGGGAAATCCAAAGCATGGACTAGGTTGGAAGCAGCTTCATAAGAGAGAAGTTTAGACAGCTGGATTCTAGGCCCAAATGAGGGAACCCTTTGGCCTTAGTTTCCTTATATGTAAAATCATACTTGAAAGAGTAAAGGCACAATTTAAATGTAGGATCTAATCCTTGTTATAATTAAGGCTATGCATGTAGTAGGCATTGGTGCTGTTACAGTCCCTTCCCACTGGAATCATAAACCCCAGGGCATGGACAGCACTCCCCAGGTCCCCCAAATACCACACCAGAAAGGCTGCATTGCTATCCAGAGAGCTACTTAGGGATTCCCTTCCTGCATGGAGCCGCCTGCCTGTGTGCTGCTGATAGAATCTCTTCCCCTAGCTGCTGCCTTGTGCATAGGCCTGCAATGCAGAGGAAACACATCTATCTGCTTGAGGCTGGAGCTTCAAGTGGGTGTCATCACTGTCTGTGTTCCTTGTGATGCCATGTTGTCAGCCTGTCTCCACGGTGTCTTCCTTTCTCTTCCCATTTGTGCCTTCATCTAAGGAGTTTTCTCCGATTGTGAATACTTGCTTCTGTAGTAAGTATAGAGAGGCTGTTTACTAACTCACTCTGATACTTGCAATGGGGAAGGAGGAATGTTTTAAAGCAAATGAATTTCTCCCAAGCTTTTCCTCTGCAACTCACAGCACTGCCTTTATGACATCTTCCGACATCTTCCTGGATGTAAACTTTATAACCAATTTCACCTGTACATATACATGTATACATAGACCAGGTTTCCTGTAAGAGATGTGGATATACACACACATGCAGGCACGCACGCATGCACACAGACATGCACACACAGCAACAAAACCTCAGGGAGGATTGGGGTCCTGCTCTACCCTGCAGGACAGCACTGTGGCCCACAGGAGCTCATCACCAGCCCTGCTATGCCACTGTAAGGAGCTCATGACCTCTTCTAAAGCTGTGGGCCAGAGCATGGGTCCTTTTGGAAACTAGCACTCTTACAGATGTGCAGAGGGTCTGGCCTGCCTGTTAGTGTAACTGTACCAACAGTAGGAAGGAAATGTTGGCTGGAGAAGAGGCCTAAGGCAGGAGATGAACAAAGGCAGGGATCAGCTCCTGAAAGGGACAGAGGGCAGGAAGAGCATGTGAGGGATGGAACTGCTGTTTTCCTGCCACTTGGCATTATCCTCAAAGTAGCAGGAATCAATGCCCATGAAGGAGCATGCTGTGCTTGAGTTGTTAGGATACTGAACATTACAGTCTTCCTTTGAGATACTTCCTTTGCCACAGGCAGTGGGTAGCTGGGTTGCCTTGGTGCAGACCCTGTATGATGTGGATGTGGGCCACAGTTGTATATGGTGTGCTGGGTGGCCTGTGCTAATTCCTGGGGTACAGTAGCTATGCTCTGACATGCAGCAGACCTGTCAGATTAGGGAAGGTCATCTGTCACTATGCTCCACATCCTCTTGTGCTGAGTCATGGTAATGTCACTCCTGTCTGTGTCCCCAGCTCCTACCATCAGCCTCCCTAAGGAGACTCCTACAACCTCCTCTCTGCAGTAACCACTATATGATTGCCTTTTGTCTGACTAGCTCCTGACTGACCCCTATCCCTGATGATTTCACCTTCAGGGAACTCACAGGGCTCTTAGCTGAGCCTGCAGAGAAATGGGCCTATATTTCACATCACATGTTCAGCTCTGCCACTGCAGAATGGGGGGCTGACACAGCATTGTTGTCAGGATAAAGTGAGTTTAGGAATATAAAAATATTTTGCAATATACTTGCATGAATCAGTTCTATTATACACCATGTTCTTTGAATTGTAAGAACTAATTTAGTACTTGATGGCATCTCACTACCCAGGTAACCTGGATCTCACTGTATGACCCAGGCTGGTCTTGAACTCAGTGATCCTCCTACCTCAGCCTCCCAGTTGCCAGGATCATAGGTACACACGACCATGGCTGACTAGGACTTGCTAGGGCCTAGCCTGAGGCTGCCTCCTCTGAATACCACCTCAGTTCTGAGTTGCACACTCAGGTAGAGGAGCCAGGGAGATCCTACACTGCATGTGCATCTCAAAGTCTGTGGCTTATTTCCTCTTCCCTTTCACCCACTGTTTCAAAGCTTGCATGGAAACACTGTGGTGGTGAAGGCCAAAAGGCAGCCAAGTAGCCTTGTGTGTTCCCTGGAGGGTTTACTGTCTGAGGGTACTAGTTCCACTGCCCTTGAACATGGAACTGGTAGTCCCAGGAGAATAGAGGCCTGGACCTAGGGGTCCCTGGAACAGTGCAGATACCTTGGGGTTAACCCGTCCATTATGGATATGTGGGGCCTCCTGAGAACATTCATGATTTCCTAAGTTCCTTGTTACATAGGCTACTGAACAGGTACAAAGACACCTGATTCCATGTTGTTAGTTTTTTTATTGGTGCAACTGAGTTTCTTAGAACAATGCCTCCACTGAGGTGAACATGACATACATCCCTCCCCCCCAACAGTGTCTCTTCTTCTCCTGTGTGTGTGTTTCCTCATTTTATGCCTAGAAATACCCTGAACTGAGTCCCTGCTAGGTCCCCAGCAAGTCTGTTTAACTGTGTAGTCAAGAGCCCAAAGTTACCACCTGCCCAAGGTATGGGTTCCCCTGGGCAACCATGTGGAATGGGTTTGGGATGATGGCCCCATCTGTCATCTGTCTCTGAGAGCCTTACTTCCAGCCTCTGTCAGCCTGCCATCCCATTGCTCTGTTTATTCAGCTGAGCTGCCTAGCATTGGATCTGTTGACCCTAGTAGACACTATCACCTGCATGAAATCTAACCTCTGATCTTATCCTAGATGCCAAGAAGACAGAAACCAGCCAAGCCACTACAGAGCTCGAAACAGTCAAGGCAGAAGGGGTGGTGGTGAACGGGAGGGAGGAGGAGCAGAGTGCCGAGGAAGTCCTCAGCAGAGGCCTGAGCCAGATGACCACCAACGCTGACACAGATGTCGAAACTTCCAAGGACAAAACTGAGTCAGTCACCAGCGGCCCCATGTCACCAGAGGGCTCACCTTCTAAGTCCCCCTCAAAGAAGAAAAAGAAATTCCGAACCCCCTCCTTCCTGAAAAAAAGCAAAAAGAAGGAGAAAGTGGAGTCCTGACTCATGGCACCATGGGCTCCTGTGTGCATCCTTGCCCTTCTCTCCTGCCCTTCTCCCAACTCTGCCCCTGGAGCCCAGGGCCAAGGAGGGATAGTAGGACCTGGGATCACACTCAGGGGAGTTTAGAGATGCCCCAGCAAGCCCTCATTCTAGTTACCCCAGAGCAACCAGGTGGCTTATCCAAGGTCACACAGCTAGTTGGAAGCAGAGCCTGCACTAGAGTTGGGCCTCCTGACTCCCAGTCTAGTGCTGTCCCCACTGTACGACACTGCCTAGTCCCAAGCCACTTTTGTTAGGATGCTGCCTGCCAAGATGAGCCCTGGGCAGGAAAGCCAGACAGGGCCTGTGAGCCCTCAGATGCTTAGACTGAATCAGACAGGCCAAGGCTTCCCCTGGATAAGGTCCTACTCTTCCAGGAATCTTGTCGCCTCTACCCTAAGAAGCCTTGCTTCCCTTTTGTACTCCAGGCAGAGAGTATCTCCCCTGTAGCGCAAAATTACCACAAATTGTCCCATCCCTTCTGGTAGAAGAAGTTTAATCTTTGTTCCTCAGGCTGATGGCTTAGCATATATGTCCCCAAACACTGATCCTGAGCTTTCTCCATGGAACCTCTTAAGTGATGTATGGAAAAGCTAGCAGATGTAAGAGCAAACCAAGCTAAGTCCCATGTTTGAGGTGGTTTCATCAGTCTAAGAGCCCGAGGCCTACCTGTTTGTATTGTGAGTCTCAAGCACTTCAAAACTAAATCCAAGTGTAGCATAAGAAACTGGGGGAATGTGAATCTCCTGCTGGTGTTGAATTATAACGGAGGATCAAGTCAGCACAGGATATGCAGTGCTCTTCTCACTTTGCATGCTACACAGGGCCATGTGGCTGCCCTGCCTCACTTATCTGGCACTTACAACCCAGGAGCACTTGCCCGCAGATGACAGCTGGCATCTTACTCTTGGCACCTTGGCCTTGGCTCCTTTGAGCGCCCAGCTCTGTGTCACCATGGGGGATAGCAGAGGAAGCTCAGTAATGAGTCCTTTGGGATTATTTCTCTTGGACCTGGTCTCAGAGAAATTGGTCCCAGCCCTGCCACTCTCTGTCCATCTTAAGGCCTAGTAGTGGCCACAGCTATTTTTAAGTGCTAATGCTGTTGTTTTTTTTCCCCCCATATTCTTCCATGGGGTGTTGATTAATGAGCACTCTTGGCTCCAAGACAATCCATTCTCTTTAAAGCACAGTGTCTTCAAAGAACATTTCTCCTTTTTGTCCTGACCATTGTAAAAAATATTTTTAAAAGTCCTTAATCGGTGATAGTTTTCCATTGTTGGGCACCTAGCACTGTGCAGGCATCAGTTGTGTTACACCCTCTGCCCTTAGAACTCCTGTGGATGCATAAAATTCCTCCCATTTGTGGTAAGAAAGCTGAACTCCCAAAGGAAAACGACTTGTTCAGCAAGAGTTGAAGTCTAGATTTGAACTCAAGTCAATACAAATCCTGAGCCCTTATTGATAGCTGTGGTGAGTGGACAACTTTAATCCCCAAGAATCTGTCATCCATTTCTGTAACTGGTCTCAACTGGTAGCACTTGAGATGAAGGGTCAGGTCATGACCTGCATCCACCTGCAGCACTGCACACTAGTGAATGTGAGCCGCAGGAGATTGGTGCGGACCGCCAACACAGAAGCTTGAGCTTATGGTTGAAGCAGGAAGTAGCACTCACAGGTGAAGGAGGGACATGGGCATGTAACCAAGGAAAACGCAAATCTGAAAACCTAGTGCTGGTGGTGGTTGATGCCCAGGCCCTGCCCTTTCTGCTTCTCTTATGGTGGACATCCAAATGGTTAAGCGCATGAATACCTCAGAAAAATCTGTCATATAGGACAAGCCTTTAAAATCTGATTTTTTGATGCCTTCTTTAAGAAAATAGATTTCACATTTGCTCATTTATTTCATAATATTTGTGAGCCATAAACGTCACATCAGGCATTATTCTGTCATTAAAAGAAAACAATCATTGTCACTGGAACAATAAGCAAATACCAGTGAGACAAGGGAGCAGCAGAGCACCACAGAAGTAGTATTCTGTGTGAATGGTTGTTGCTCAGAGATGATGTCAGTTGGCATCACGTGGTGCATTCTTGTTACTGTGTGAGCCTCATGGAGGGGAATGCCAGAGACTTGCTGCAGCAGTGTCCTTGGATTCTATGCCATAAGTCCACCCCACATTCACCAGCTTGTTCATTTCTATGCAGTCAGCATGGGTTATGGACAGGCATGAGGTTGGGACATGGTTCCTACCCAAAGAGATTCATGAGCATAGGAAATGATCAACCAGCCTGACTGGTTGATCTACATTGTGGAGAGGTTTCTGGACCTGTTTCCTTGGAAAGGCAAGTAGCAGTAGGGGGAGGATAAATGGCTATGAGAGACAAGCTTGTCTCCTGTGATGTCATACACTGGGGGCATCTGTAATGTGGGAGGCATATGGACAAGTTAGAGAACAGGCAAGGCACATAGGTGGCACAGGCAACAATGGTTGACCATTCTGGTGAACAGAGAAACCTTTCTGAAAGCAATGGCTGAGTTAGGTTTATAAGACAAATAGGTACTTTATAGCAAATTAAGAGTCAGCAGATTATCCCATGATGAGAAGAAAATTTTCACAAAGGCATGGGAATATGAAATTTCAGTGTGTTCTGCTAGACCATACAGTGTTGCCATAACATGACACATAAAGCAGGGGACATGTCACAGGTAGGCAGGACTGGTTCCTAAGGAAACTTGTAGACAGTGTGAGGGATCTGGCAGCACTGTGGATTTCTCATCAGAGTAGAATCAACAACAAACATGCATTGTGAAGAGTTCATTGTAGAAGGTGTCTCAATAGACAGCGGGTTGAAAATATGAGTGATGTGATGAGACTCTTCTTAAATGAAACCTGTTTGATGGCATTATATTCTATAGCAACAAGTAAGTTCCAGCCCAGAATTTCCTTTCATGAAACTGTTCAGAGAAAGCATCTTAAGAGAGATTTTCAATGAGTCAATGCTTGGTACTTGGTTTCCAATTTTGTCTTGATGTGGGATTGCTGAGGAAGGTGTGGACACACATGCAGTTCCCAATTCTATTTTGTTTTGATATGGAATCATTGAGAAAGGTGTGGACATTTCTCTCACGCACACTTTCCCATTGTATATGAAGGATGCAGTGTGCTTATCATCAGTGCCATAGAAACAGACATGCCATAGAAACAAAGCCATCATCTATGCAGGTGAGAGGAAAGATGTTTTGGGCACTGCATAAGAGTTTGGTATCTGAAGAGGGGAAATGTTTGTGGGCTCAGAATTTGCAGATGTTGAGTCTGTTTCTAGTTGAGCCACTGTGCTTGGATGTGGTAAAGGGTACAAAGACTTGAACCTGCAACCTGTTTCCATGGAAAGGGCAGACAGAGTAAGGCAGAAAGGAAAAGAAGTACATGGTTACAAGAAAACAAGCTTGGCCCCTGTGATGTCATGTACTGGGAGAATCTGGGTTGTGGGTTAACCAAGCAGTCCTGTACCCCAACCCACACCTGGGCTCCTGGCCCACAATCAACCAGGGTTCAGCCCCTCCTCAGCCAGGTTATCGTCATGAGAATGACCCTATCAACACTTGGTAGCAAGCATGGGGTAATTCTTCTGTGCACAGCTCAGTCCTTTTCAGAGGCTCTGGGGGTTTAGATATGGAGCAGGAGTTTCTCACTGTCAGACTCCAATGTAAGGCACCCAGTCATGGACAGCAAGTATAAAACACTTAACCTGTGGCATGGTTATGTGGCAAGATGTTTAGCACTGTCATAACAAAGCCACTGCTCCTGTCAATGTGGGCACAGGGGCTAGGGATAAGACATAAAGACACCCAGGTAAATACCAGGTGGGTGTGGTGCCCTCCTATATTCCCCACCTAGGAGGCAGAGGTAGGGGAACCTCTGAGGCAAGCTGGCTCACTAGCCAAATAGCAAGTGCTAGTGAGTCCCCATCTCAGTACATAAGATGGAGAGAGATTGAGGATGACACTCAGTGTCAGGCTAGTTTTCATGACACATGTGCAGCGTGCATGCACACACACACATGAGTATGCAAACATGCAATTTAAAAAAAATGAGCCAAAATGCATAATGCTCTAAATCCACTTGGTTTCTGTAAGTCTGAAAGAACTATTCATTCAGTAGCATGACACATCTTTAAAAATCTAAAAGGTTACAAGCTTGGACTTTTCCAGAGAGACACACATAGAGACACAGCCCACCATGGATCCATATGCCAGGCCTTTCCTAATTGTGACTTTGATGTCCTAGTTCTAGGCCAACTAATGAGTTTTTGGCTGTTGAACAGATTAGAGAGCACCTACCCCTTGCTCATTGTGGACACATATGCAGCTGCTTGGGGTGTTTCACATAGTTGTAGTACTCTGGGTTCACAGAGTGTAACCAAACTCTCCAAAACCATGAACTTCAGAATCTGAGGACAGCTGAGGGAGTGGGGCCTAGGGGCAAGCATAGTTGGTAGAATGAATGATTTGCCTGGTTTAGTCCCCAGCACTTTATAAACCAGGTGTGGTGGCACATGCCTGTACACCCATCGCTGGGGAGGCAGAGACAGGAGCATCAGGAGTTCAAGGCTATCACTGACTACACAGTGAGTTTGAGACCAGCCTAGGCTTCATGAGACCCTGTCTCAAAAAAAAAAAAAAAAAAAAAAGGAAAGGATAAATCTATGCTATCACTCCCCACAAAGGACAGGACACACCCAGCTCAAATCCTGAGAGTACACCATGCCTGCTCTGCATCTGTTCTAAAAGGGAGGATATAATTCAAGAAAAAGGAGGACTGAGGTGGCTGGAGTGCTTCAAACAAGCCCCTGAGCTGTCTGCACATACTTCCTCTTGCTCCAGTGTAAGGAAGCACTCTAGATAGTGCAATCACTTCCCAAGGTCCTAACCAGCCTCTCTACTTCGGTGAGGTATATTTTCTGTCAGAAATGAGAGACTACATGTCGAGCTCTACCAACAGAGCACACCCTATTTCCTCTTTCCTCTCCTGGGAGAACCCCTTCACCCAACAGTCTGTAGATATCTTACTCCTTGGGTGTAGAAAATACTCTAAAGAAAGTGGAGTTCTTTTTCTAGGAGCAATCAGGGTTTGCTCCAATTGGGATGCTCCTACAAAAAGCTAGTGGCATTAAATTTTGCCAAATAGATGCTTAGGGCCTCTTACTGGCAGTACCTTCCCAAAAGTTGGGTCATCGCTTAGAATTTAGGGCCTGAGGTGGGGGAGCTAGGCCATGCGAAACAGAAGGGATTCAGCTGCAGCTGCTCCAGACAGCAAGGACATCTGCTGTGCTCGGATCCTTGGCCCCTTCTCCTTCCCAAGCACCAAGATGAGGCTGGTCTCTGAGGGTACATCCCTTATCTCTTGGGTAAAGATAATGCCAGAGTTTGAGGGTGGTCTAAACTCCCCTCCCTTCCATGGAACCATCTTGTGTAACTTTTAAAAGCCCAACGATCAAATCTTCCCCTTTAATATGTCTCAAGAGGAAGATGACTTTTGGGCCCAGGACAGAGGGCCACACTTGAGAAACATCTCAGACTTTTATACAATGGGAATATATTATGGGAAACTCCATCCCCTCATTTCCACCCCACCTCATGCCATGTTGGTCTTGCTCTGTGGGTGGTTGATGCCCCAGAATTGCCCTACCTTTTACAAAATTCCTGAGATCAGCTATGAGTGATGAGTCCCAGGGTCTACCCTCTCCTGGGAAGAGGCCAGGTGGGGTGTGCCAGCCAGCCATGAGTATGGGAGGGCCAACAGGGTGGAAGAGGCCAGGCTGGCCAAGCAATGCAATGTCCTCTAAAAGCTTTGGGTGGTTTTGGTGAAATGTCTGATAATCATCATGCAAGAGTGCTACCTACTGTCTTCCCTTGTATATACATTGTCTGTGTTTGGCTTTGTCTAGTATTGTGAGATTTCAAATAGGGGTTCCATGTGAATATTCTTTCTGCTATGACATGCTTGTATCCAGGATTATGCTTCATCTTCACAAACAGTTTTGCCTTTCTCTAAACATTTTTTGAGCAACTGATGTACAGACAGATCAGATGGTTAGTCTCTTGGGCTTTTGTTTTGCATTTATATAATCTTTATTTATTTATGGGTTGGTTTTGTATGGTTTTCTGTTTGAATCTCTGAGCACCAAAGCTACCCTTTGGTTTTCTTAAGAACTTTCCAAAGCTACTTCCTGGACCCTTCTGCTGCTTTGGTGTCTGTGTTTGGGGTGGTCTCTCTGCTCATGGGTTTCTGTATGTGTGCTGTGGTTTCACCTGCAGATATTACCCAAGTAAACCAAATGTGCTTGGCTTTTTCTGGTGTGTGTGAGCCATCTGTCTGCTACTCGAATTTCATGGAAATTTGGGCCACAGAGGACATGAAAAGCTAAAAATATGTATCACTATGTTCTGATGTGGGAAGGAAGGTGACCAAACACTAATGTCCACTGAGAAGGGAAGGGGCAGGGCTCTGCAGAGGGCCACTGGGGTGGGATGACACAGGAGGTGCAGAAACAAGTGTGTGAACAGTCAGACCTTCTGTGGCAAGTGCCAAGGCTGGAATGGAAGAGGATGCTGGGTGATCTTCAGAGGACTCAGGAGAGGTAAGAACTGACACCACAGGGGGAGGGGAGGTGGTACTGCTAGGAGGGGGAAGCAGAAGAGAGGAGTAAAGGGCCCATTTTTGCCCCTTCCAGCTCTTTACTCAAAAAGCCCAGAGAGGATGCCCATCCACGTCCAGCATCTACACACATGGACCAGGTTCTAGCAAAATATCTTACACACAGCATCTCATTTTCCTCCACAAGCCCTGAAGTGGTTCGATGAATACTCTCTTTACAGAGAAGGACCTGGGCTCCGATACAAGGAGACTTGCTGGGCCACAAGTTCATACATTGAGAAGCCCAGCTTCTAATGGAGGACTCCAAGGAAGCCAAGTTCTTACTCTTTCTACCCTTTTCATGGCCCCAGGACCTCAACCATATTCCATGAAAGCCACTTCGTGGTGGGGGTGAACAGGGAAACAGCTCCGTGGGTAAGAGTGCTTGATGCACAAGCATGACAACCTGAATTTTGTCCCCAGCATCCATGTAAAAAGCTGGGTATGTCCAACTCCAGCTCTGAGAAGGCAGAAACGGGAAGATGGCTGGGACTCGCAGGTCAGCCAGTCTGACCAAAACCAGCAAATTCCAGGTGCGGTAGGAAGCCTTGTCTCAAGGAAACAGGCAGAAGAAAAATAAAGGAAGACACCAAAATCCTCTGTCCTCCGCACATGTGTGTGTCCATAAGCATCACCTTTACACATCACAATACTATCCCCCATGCATACCAAAAAAAAAAAAAAAAAAGCCACCTCTGTCCTCACCCTAGGCCCACTGCTCGAGGCAGGTCTGCTCCCCACTGTAGCAGCCTCTCATCCAGGTACCCTAAAGCCCCTCCTAGGTCTCCTGTGGGTCTGGCAGAAAGGACCTAGGTTGTCTCCTGCCCCCAAATTGCAGATCAAGATGATAGGAACTCACTGTGGGATTGCGCCCCTTCTGTTTCCCCCACAGTGACCAGAGTGATGTGGAAATGGGAGCAGAGAGCCCTATATTTGTCAGAGATATGAAGGGAGATTCGTACTGAGGGCGAAGGAGATGGGACCTACAGCCAGCTAACCAAAATTGCATGTGAAGAAAGTGTGGGCCTTGGCAAAGAAGAGGCAAGAGGCTGTATGGTAGCTGTTTTGATGAGCTAGCAGTAAAGAGGATGGGAAGAGGAGAGTGTGGGCCACTCTGGGAATAATGGCGGGGCCATGCCTGGGCCTGGCAATGATAAGCAAAGTGTATGTAACAAGAAATGTAGGGGAGGAAGGGGGGATCAGTGCCCGAATCCTGGCAGGGCCATAGAGGGTAAAGTGGTCCCCATTGATTTTAGCCACCTGAATATGAAGGAGGAAACATTCAGCCAAGTTATCTCAGTTTCCACCACTGCCACACGGCTGCATCAACTGTGAGTCTGGCAAAGTATAACTAGAGAGAGAATCCATTCATTTTCTCCTGTGGACTCTGCACAGAGGCCATGCACCGATCTGGATTGAGAGCTCACTATGTTAAAGATGATAATGGAGGAGAATGTGATAATGTCACAGTTGAAAAGAAGCGTGATCACAGTGTCCTCAGTGAAACCACTACTGTACAAACCAGGAAAGGGGTACCTAATATTCTATTCATCAGAAAAGCAGCCAGTTGGGCAAAGGAGCACTTTAAGTGAAAACACAAAACAAAACAAAACAAAAAACCACCTTATTGATTAAAAATTCTCTGCCACATATTAAAGTGAGACATAGGCAATTAAACATGAATGAAGAAAAATGGCAATTAGACAGGGTGGTGACCCAGTGTTCCATTCCCACCACTTAAAAACACCAAACCAACCAGATTCAATTGATTGGAAAATGAATATTAAACATTAATCTTAAGTATGAGAAGGATTGGAAAAACAAGATGATGAACAATTCAGCTAATGTACAGCTAAGTCTAGCTTCTAATTAATCTAAATGCAGTCACTTAAAAAGTAGCTATTGGAATATGAATATTATAAATAATAATTTGAAGAGAGAGGTAAACATGCTAAATTTCTCATTGATAAAAGGGATTTAACAAACTTTCATCTTTGAAGTTGTCAGAATAATATTGGTCAAATGAAATATAGTTAGTTCATCTCAACATATGAATTTGTATGTAGGGGGAGACACAAACACTCAGTCCATGAGTTATTAGCATGCAGATGATTGATAAAAATTTAAACATGGGGCTGGAGAGATGGCTTAGGAGTTAAGTGCTTGCCTGTGAAGCCTAAGGACCCCAGTTCAAGGCTTGATTCCCCAGGACCCACGTTAGCCAGATGCACAAGGGGTTGCATGCATCTGGAGTTCGTTTGCAGTGGCTAGAAGCCCTGGCACGCCCACTGTCCCCTCTCTCTCTCCCTCCCTCCCTCCCTCTCCCTCCCTCCCTCCCTCTCTCTCTCTCTCTCTCTCTCTCTCTCTCTCTCTCTCTCTCTCTCTCTCTCTCTCTGCCTCTTTCTCTCTCTGACTGTCACTCTCAAATAAATAAATAAAAATAAAAAAAATTTTAAACATGATCTTTTCTTGAAGGCTATGTAGCTTGCAATGCTTTAAAGAAAAACATAACTATGAAAAATGCACCAAGTGGCTGAGGATATAGTTCAATGATAGAACACTTTGCTAGTATGCTCTGGGTTTTAGTTCCAATCCTTAGCACCATGAAAAAAAGGAAGGAAAAAGAGAAGAGGGAGGTGGTGCATGCATTTGGAGCTTGTTTGCACAGCCTTGGCACACCCATACTCATGCTTTTGCTCTCTCTTGCTCATGAATAAATAAAAAATATGCAGACAAAACTTCTGAAGTGAGGCGAAGCACCCTAAATGGGGTGAGTAGCTGAAGAAGAAAAGACTGGGGATGAATACCAGTAGAAATAATGAAACGCAGACAGGGATCCTTACAAAGGAACAGAAAATCAATGAAGTGTTGGACAACTTCAGCCATCTAAATATGTGTGCCTTTGAAGCTCCTAAAGAGAGAAAGTGGAGGATGTATTTCAAGAAGCAACGGTCAGCACTTCTCCAAGTTTGTAAACATCACAAACACAGAGATCTAAGATGCTCAATGAACTACATGTGTGAGAATCATGGAGAGACTGTCATGACAGCCCACCATTAACAGACTGCTGAAACCAGTGGTGAGGAGATCTCAACAGCAGCAACAAGGGACTCAAGAGATGGTTCAGTGGCTAAAGGGACTTGCTTGCTTGCAAAGCCTGCCAGCCTGGGTTCAACTCCCTAGTGCCCATATAAATCCAGATGCAAAGTGGCACAAATTACCTGTAATCCCAATACACTTACAACAACAGGAGACAGAGCAGGAGAACCTGAAGCCAGTCTGCCATTTGCTTGTAGTCTGGCAGTTATTTGCAGTGGCAAGAGACCTTGTCTCAAAGAAAGTGAAGCACAGACACTTCAGAGTTGTCCTCTGAGCTTCACATTTGTGTCATGGCATGCACACACACATAAATAAGTCTCATAAATAAAAGTTTTTTTTAAGCAGCAACAAGATGCAGATAGTATGCACAGGGGCAAAGATGAGGATGAGGACCAATCCTTCATCAGAAACAAAGCAAGTTAGAAGAGAGAGGGGTATAACATAACATTTTTAAAGGACTAAATTAAAACCACTACCAAATTAGAATTCTCTTCTCAGTGATAGCTGTTTTAAAAAATGAAGATGATTGCTGGGCTTGGTGGTGCATACCTTTCATCCCAGCACTTGAGAGGCAGAGGTGGAAGGATCGCCTTGAGTTCGCCTTGAGTTCGAGGCCACACCCTGAGAATAAAGAGTGAATTCCAGGTCAGCCCGGGCTACAGTGAGACCCTACCTCGAAAAACAAAAAAAAAAAAAAAAAAAAAAAAAAAAAAAAAAAAAAGATGAGCCAGGCGTGGTGGCAGCATGCCTGTAATCCCAACACTCGGGAGGCAGAGGCAGGGGGATTATTACCATGAGTTCGAGGCTACCTTGAGACTACATAGTAAATTCCAGGTCAGCCTGGGGTAGAGAGAGACCCTACCTTGAGAAAAAAAAAAAATGAATATGAAGGCTGGGGAGATTGCTCAGTGCGCTTAAAGGCACTTGCTTACAAAGCCTGACGGCCTGGGTTTCGTTCCCCAGTACTCACATAAAGCCAGGTGCCCACAGTGATGCATGCATCTGGAGCATGAATTGCAGTGGCGAGAGGCCCTGGTGTGCCCATTCTCATTCTCATTTCCTCTCTCTTCTCTCTCCAAAAATAAAAAATGAAGGTGAAATTTGGATTACAATGACAATATATTGTCTATATTTATGGAAGTTATCAGTAAAAAGTTTAAATAAAATAAAATTTTAAAAAATGGGGCTGGAGAAATGGTTCAAAAGCACTTGCCTGCAAAGCCTAAGGACATAGGTTCGATTCTCTAGTACCACATAAAGCCAGATGCACAAGGTGGCATATGTGTCTGGAGTTTGTTTGAAGTGGCTAGAGGCCCTGGTCTACCCATTTTCTCTATGTGCCCTCTTCATAAATAAACAATAAATAAAGGTGAATGTGAAATAAATGGTTATATGAAGAAAAGCACATCAAAATTATGAGAAAACTTACCATGCCTGACACCACAACCAAGCACAATATATATCACACTATATATAGATTTGATGACTGTAACCATAAAAGCATTTTTACTTAGTGGGTATAGAGCTCATAAGAAAAAGGTACATTCTTTTAAAATTGCATGAGATAGTTACAGGAAAAGACCATTCACCAAGATTGTCCACTAGTGATTTGCTTGCCCTGCCATCTCCCACGCGCTATTCCTGTGATCTTCCACTACCACTACCAAATACGTCCACCAGGTAGCAGCAGTTCTTCAGATCCACTCTGCAGAGTCCCAAAGGGATCTCTTTCCAAGTGTCTGCAGTGCAGCCACTCATCTTGTCCTTTTTTTTTTTTTTTTTTGTGGGGGTGGTGGTCACACAAAAGAGTTGTGAGCTGTGAGCTCCCTTATTCATCTAAGACCTTTGGGAGAAGCCACCATCCAAGAGTCCCAGCTGATCGCAAGCTGTAGGTTTTTCATCTGTAAAACAGAAATGATCAATAGAGACAGGACTTACAATAGGGGGACTAATTTTTTAATTATATATTTAGATTAGCATACAAAATAATGGATCTCATTATGGCACTTTCATCTAATTTTTATTGCTTAAAATTATTTTAGAGTTATTCCTTGAGGGACATCATAAAATTTTCACTGCTTTAGAATTCTACAAGTTAGCTCCTTAAAGTTTTAAATCGACTTTGAAGTTAGTACACAAAGCATATGGGCTTCATTGTGGCATTTCGATACATGCTTTGCAAGCACATGAATGGATCAGCACACAAGCAACCACACACATCCATATTGGGGCCCATAGCCACACATATCATGGTATCCCTCCAACATAAAGCTGATGACCCCAGCTGACAGCTTCATCCATTCAGAATACCCTTTTGCAGAGTAAGTTGGAGGTGACCCTCCTCTCTGAGATGACCAGTACAATCTCAGCATCAACAAAGGCTATCTATGATCAACTTCTCTGAGCTTTGGCGGTTCAGTGCTAGAATATAGCTGGAGGCTTGCATACTATGTATTAAAACATTGAAAGTCAAGCACTCTATGTTAAATCTGTTCTATCCTCCAGCCTTTAATAGTCCATATTCATAATGAGCTGGAAAGCCAGGTTCAACAGGGCAAGATGGCACTGTGGGGAGAGCTAGCTGACCTCCAGTTGCAGAGCCCCATTCTCCTCTTCCCAGTGCTGGTTCCACCTCATGCCATAGTGGTCTTATGTGTACATGTAGGGACGGCAGACCCTGCCCAGGATCCTTCCATACCCCCAGGCATACAGCAGCCCTCTACCACTGTGTGACTCCTTCGGAGAAGCCTGCACTGACACTGCAAGGGAGCACAAGTGTTTGGGCAGTCAGAGCTCGTGTGCTAGGTGAGCATGGCATCTTGGCCTTCATGACTCAGCTCCATGGAAAGCTGCTCAGAGAAGAGCAGTTGAGCCCAATGAAGTGCAGGACCCATAGCAGAGCCACCCTTGGTAGAGCATAAGGTCAGCTGTCCAAGGTCCTAAGAGAGGCCAGGTCACCCTCTAAGGGCCCCTGAGAGAGAAATGAGGGCTCCTTCCCATTCATTAAGATCAAAACCTGACCATAGGCTTGTGTGGGAGATGCTTGGTGGTGATAAGGGAAAGACAGATTTCATGTAGGATCTGTGAGATGAGTGGAGGGGAAACAAAGTCCCTTTGCTTTAACTCAACCTCACACAGTTTCTGTAGTGACACCAACTGTAGTGGACCCAGAGCCCTCACCAGCATCAACATCCAGACAGTGAGCCAGCTCAGTTCTGGCTATGGGTGAATGATAAGTGCCAACATGGAACAGTCCTGGTTCTCTGGCTTTGGCACTACCATTCTGGCTTTCCTCTTTTGGGGGGGGGGTCAAAAATGATTATTGGATCACCCAGGGGTGTCCCAGCTCTGGGAAACTTATTTTTCATTTTTCACTTTGTGATATGTAGGAAAGCTTTCCTCAGGTCACTTGGCCATCTTCCAATCACAGCAGCCACTTTAGAGACAATTCCATAGATCTCTAAACCCAGTTTTCATCCCTGCTACAGCAGGCAATGACATCTTAGTCTGTAGTCTTATTGTATGCTCTATAAATATCACCTGTGAGCCACCACCTAGCTTGGTGGTTATGTTTATTAACTTTATTCTGTCTCTTTTTCTAAAGCATGGCCTAACTATGTATCTATGTAGCCTAGGCTTGCCTAGAACAGTTATATATGCCAGGCTGTCCTTGAGCTTGTAGCAACCCTCTGTCTCAGCCTTCAGAGGTCTGAGGTTTCAGGTATACATCACTACACCTAGCCTTTTGTTCTCTTCCCATGCATGCTCAGGTTCCATAGGGCCATATTGGAAAGACAGCCAGCACTTCACCCTCAGTGTCATTCCCAGATGCGTCGAGAATTGGCCTAGTACCCAAGTTGCTGTGAGCTGGCCTGAGGTCTCTGCCACCGCAGGATCCATGGTCACCATTGTCTCCTTTGTTACCTGAGGGTGATATCCCAACATCCAGATGCTATTTGTTCTCTGAGATCCCAACTGTCTTCAAGGCAGAATGGATCTAGCACTATTTTCCCCTAGGGAAACACAAGCTCCTTAGAGGGGCAGCTGGTCCTCTTCCCTGGAAACCTGGAGCCCAGCATAGCACCTGGGCCTGTGTGTGGAACTGCCTCAGAGCACTGGGGTGGAAGAGCAAGAAGACAGCACTGAGATCCTGTCCTATCATCTCCTCCCCTCCCCTGACCTCAGATCATTTCCTATCATCTCCCACCCTCCCCTGATCTGAGATCCTGTCCTATCATCTCCCACCCTCCCCTGACCTGAGATCCTGGCCTATCATCTCCCACCCTCCCCTGACCTGAGATCCTGTCCTATCATCTCCCACGCTCCCCTGACCAGAGATCCTGTCCTATTATCTCCCACCCTCCCCTGACCTACAGGTGTGGAGCTGAGGGAGGAGCACATCCAAGGTTATAATGCTTTTCAGTGATTCCCCAATCCTAAGCACCATCTCCTGACTTTTGTAAGATCTTAGCTTCGGGGATGAAGAAAATACCAAGAGCTAAAGACTGGCAAATTCGACACATCCACAAGTTCTCACCTGTCTGCTCCCAGGTTAGAGCCTGCAGGCATTTTGGCTCACAGGTCTGCCAGGTACCAGTTGTCTCTGGCACTTTACACCATGAAAGGGCAAGGAAAGGGCTGACTGGGGCTCTGGAGACAGTCTTCTTGGATTCAAGTCACAGGACTGCCATTTATTAGCTTCCTGCTTATCTTATGTAATGTCCTTCACATAAAACATAGCTTTACTCACCATTGAACAAGTTGGTCTGTTTTCACATCGTACAATAGAGTGGGGCAGGGAATGTGTTTTTTTAATATATTTTTATTTTATTTATTTATTTGAGAGCGACAGACAGAGAGAGAAAGAGGGGGAGAGGGAGAGAGAGAGAATGGGCACGCCAGGGCCTCCAGCCACTGCAAATGAACTCCAGACGCATGCGCCCCCTTGTGCATCTGGCTAACGTGGATCCTGGAGAATCGAGCCTCGAACCGGGGTCCTTAGGCTTCACAGGCAAGTGCTTAACAGCTAAATCATCTCTCCAGCCCAGGGAATGTGTTTTCTGTTAGCTTTTTTTTTTTTTTTTTTTTTTTTTGTAAATGAGGGAGAGAATGAGAATTGGTACACCAGGGCCTCCAGCCACTGCAATCAAATTCTTGTGCCACCTTGCACATATGTGCAATCTTGCACTCTTGCATCACCTTGTGCATTTGTCTTATGTGAATTCTAGAGAATTGAACCTGGATCCTTAGGCTTTACAGGCAAGGACCATGACTGCTAAGCCAACTCTCCAACCCTATGTTAGCTCTTTTTATTATTACTGGAGCAAAATTAATCCTTAACTTCAGCAGCAGAACTTAAAAGAGAAAAGGATTGTGAGAGCCCTGATGAGAACTTGAAGCTTTCTTTTGAAGCTTGAACTGGACTCAGAACATTAACCTTAAAACAGTGAAACAGACAGCCAAGCATCATGGCACACGCCTTTAACCCCAGCACTCAAGAGGCAGAGGTAGGAGGATTACCGTGAGTTCAAGGCCACCCTGAGACTACATAGTGAATTCCAGGTCACCCTGGGCCAGAGTGAGACCCTATCTCAAAAACAAACAAAAAATATAGTGAAACAATGACTTCCTGTTGAGAAAAATCTTCCTTTGTGTCTTCATTTCTCACTAACTATATAGAATATTTAGTGCACAATTTCTTTGGCAGACATCTGATAAAAATGTTAAAAGAAATAACAGGTGCCTTTTGTGCCCAGCAAATCACCAGGGCAGTCATGTCCCTCCAGGGCTGGTGGCACTGCCATATGGCCTCTGCGGGAACCCTCACTCATAACTCCAGTCCTTGGCTTGCTTCAAGGCCTGCACATTTCCACTCCTCACACCTCTCCCTGACATGCCTTGCATTTTTTGGATCTGGCCCTAACTGCACTGCCAGCCTTACTTGCTGGACTTGGAGACACCATGAGAAGTCCCAGCCAGCAAATGGATCCCCCTCAGGTCTGCCCCTGCTGGTACAAGGAAGCCCAGGGAACAAGTGGTAGCTTGTTATAAAGGTTGTGTCCATCACTTATTAGGAAGTCAACTTTCTCAATAGCAAAGGAAGAACAGACACTTCCTGTCCCATCCCCACTTTACCCCATCATTCCTCAAGCCTTGAGAAAGGGTAAGAAGCAATATGCAGCAGAATAATAATTTTTTTATTTTTAGTTATTTATGAGAGAGAGAGAGAGAGGTAGGTACAGAGAATAGGTGCACCATGGCTTCTAGCCACTGCAAATGAACTCCAGATACACACGCCACCATGTGCACCTGGCTTATGTGGGCACTGGGGAATTGAATCTGGGTCCTTATGCTTTGCAGGCAAGCACTTTAGCCTCTAAGCCATCTCTCCAGCCCTAGAATAATATTTGCTTATTATTTTATTTTTGAGAGAGAGGGACACAGACAGAGAAAGAGGTGGAGAGAGGAAATGGGCATGCCAGGGCCTTTTAGCCATGGTGAGCAAACTTCAGACATGTGTGTCCCCTTGTGTGCATGTGTGACATTGCACACTTGCATCACTGTACATCTGGCTACATGGGACCTGGAGATCCAAACCTGCATTTTTAGGATTTGCAGGCAATAGCCTTAACCGCTAAGCCACCTCTCCAGCCCCAGAATAATGTTTTAAATGATCTTTTCACTTTGTTGTTGTCCTAGAACCGACTGAAGTTAGAACAAGTTGGCTTTCCTAGACTGAAGTTTCAGGAAGCTGATGTAGGGGTTTTGAGAGGAACATTTTAATCTAGAAATTCTATGCTGCTCTTCTCCAATTACCAATCCCCAGAAATCTGTCTGCATCTTGCACAAGTGCCACGGGCAGATAAAATTGGGTACAGTGATATCACCCCCTGGCAAGAAAGGCTAGATGGCAGCTTGGCCAGGACTTGGCCCCCGATTCTTCTCTATTTCTGACACAGTGACACTCTCTGAGGAGCCCTGGTGCTCTGTCCCATTGCCTAAGACCCCACCTGTGCAGCCCACTGTCCTGCGCTCACCACCGGTCTCCCTCCCGATGGGCAACACCAAGCTTTCTCTCAAGAACTTGGTTTGCTGATATGCAGAACAGGAGCGTGGGGCACCTGAGGGAAGAGGCAGATGCAGGCCTCACACCGCCTCTTCCAGCAAGCACTTCACAAGGCTTCAGTCACTACTACTTCTCCCATCTTTAAAAGGAAGAGACCAAGGCTCTGGCTAAGGAATTTATCTAAGCACCCCATACCAACAGGGATGAAGCTGGTCCCCTGGCTCTAGGGGAGTGCTTGCTGCTAGGGAGCTGAGATGCCTTAGTAACAAGAGTACTCCTCCCTCCAAGGGAGGAAGGGGTAATTAATATGTCCAGGAAATCTCAGTTGTTTAGATGAAAGATGCGCTAGTCTGTCATTAGCTGTGCCTTTGTCTTATCTCTGCCTCTGAAGACTGTTTTGGTAGAATACATGGTGGTTTTCTCTGATCTTGGCTGGGTGGCTGGCCCACTGGACTGTTCTGCTCTGCCCACCTCTGGACTTTCCACTGCAGACCTTCTAGCCCACGACAGGGCTCCTGGCAGGAAAGCCTATTTTTCCTGTCCATTCTGAGCCCATGTCCTCCGTGCTTTCTCCAGGAAGACTGGACTGAGTGCTTCTCACTGCTTTGTTCCCTCAGAGTGAAGACTCCTGAGAAGGGTGACACCAGTAAAGTGAAGGTGTAGGTCATTGTTTTTGGAAGGACTAGTGTATCTTGTGACAACTGAGAAGGGTGGCAAGGTGAGGGTGGGGGGCTCAAGACAAACTTCTCCTCCCTCACAATTACAGGGAAGGCTGAACCATTAAAGATGTGAATCACACTGATTTGCAAGTTTTTAAAGTAAACATCACAGGGGCAATGTGACCTGACAGCCTGCTCTTATCCATAAGGGCTTGTGGTCTCAACTGAAGAAAGAAAAGTCAGGATGTTCCTGCCCAGCAGACCATGTCATCTTAGACAGTAAGACCATCAGTCTTGTTCTTCAGTGGCAAAAAAGACATCTGTGTCCCTGGATTTCTATTTCTGGGTCTTTGTGTGCTGGGGGAGTGGGCGGTCACTGTTGCAAGCACAGGCCCAACATGTCAGGTGAGCATTATGGGAGCACCCTTTTACCACCTGTATCTTCCAATTTTCACCACTGGTGGGAGCCTGAGATGCTGAGGACGCTGACAAGTGGGAACAGAAGAGCTGTCCTCGCAGAGCTGGATGGGAATTGCTACCCAGAATGTGCTGTGTCTTATCTAAGGAAACTCTGGAGTGAGGTACAGAGATTCTGGGAAGGACTCGTTCTCAAATATTTCTCCTCCTCTCTTTCAGAATTTGAAATTCTTTCACTTACCAGCTATCATTTATTCCATTCACTCAGCTCTTGTTTAAGTGGAGGGGCACGTTTCAGTAATGTTGAAATCTTGCTGTCAGCAAGCTTAGAACAGCCCCTCTTCAAAGAACCAGGGCACAGGCTAGGGGATATAGGCATGGAGGGGCAGCTGTGCTTCAGAGGGGTTAACTTTCCAGGCCAGGGGCAAAAAATCTGTTTTCCATACTACTACATGTCTCCGCTCCCCAAAGTTCTGATCCTGAATTGCAAATAAGGTCATTACAGATACAGCAGGGTAAGATGAAGTCATTCTGAGTAGGAAGAGGTCTCTAATATAGCATATTGCATCTTTATAAATAGATGTGCAAAGGCTGTGGGTATAGCTCAGTGGTATAGTGCTTGCCTAGCATGCACAAGGCCCCGGGTTTCATCCTCAGCACTGACAAAGAAGGTATGCAGGTAACACAAGAGACAGCCAGATGGGAGGAGAAGGCAAGTGGAGGTGCAGGTGGAAGTGGGAGCAATGCCAAGCAACTCTTGGGGCTACCAAATCTGTAAGCAACATGGAAGGATCCTTCCCTTAGAGCATGTAGAGACAGTCTGGCCATGCTACCCCTTGATTTTTGAGTGCTATTTATTTTTCAGAACTGTTAAGAGAATCCATTTCCATAGTTTAAGGAAACCCATGCCATAGTTCTGTTACAATAAGCCAAGAAACATGCCACTTCAATACACACATACCCAAGCAACCTGTGAAGGTGTGGACTTTGATCTGGTTTCTACAAAGAAGGTTGCTGGCTCAGGTTTGGTAGGAAGACTCTCACTCTCACCACAATGTAAGGATTCGTCTGAGGTTAGGGAAGCAGTTTATTCATCCAGCCAACAATATCTGGGTAAATATGGTGCCATGCTTGGGGCTGATCAGGACCTGGTTCTTCGGGAGGGGATGTGCTTGTCTCAAAGAAAAAATGGAGACAGGCCGAATGCAGGAAGAGCTGGGATCCTTAAGATCCTCCCCAGAGCAGATTCTAAGGAGCTGGGTGGCCATCAATTGGCTGAAGGCTAGCCCTCTAAATCTAAAGATTTCCCACAAACTCAGAAGGGAAACCAGGGGCTGGGGAGATAGCTTAGTGGTTAAAGACATTTGCTTGCAAAGCCTGCTGGTCTGGTGTTTGATTCTCCAACACTCATGTAAAGCTGGATGTAAAAAGTGGGTACAAAAAGTGTCACATTCATTGTAATGGCAAGAGACCCTGGCATGCTCCAATATACACACATACACACACACACATGAATAAAGATTGTTAAAGATGGGGGGATCTGTTTCATGATAAATTAAGATAGTTGATGCTATAGTTTGTATCTGGGATGTCCTGGAAGACCTATGTCTGAAAGGCTTAGCCATAGCCCATGGTAGAATGATGGGGCCTTAAAAGGGGGTGAGGCAAGGTCATTAGCGAAAGTTAGGTTAATGCAGGTGTGCTATTGATGGGAATATATGGGAATATTGGAATCCCAGACCCTCTTCTTCCTGTCTCTTTCTTTTTTTCCTGGACCACCATGAAGTCAACAGGCCTCCTCCACCCCACACTCCCACTATGATGTGCTGTGTCACCAACAAGCCCAAAGCAACAGGGGTAAACAACCATGGACTGAAACAGCCAAAATATCCCCCTTTTTCTTATCAAGTCCATTACCCCATGTACTTTGTTACTATAATGAAAAGTTGACCAATACAATTGAGGTTTAACAAGGTGTTTAACTTGCATTTAACTGCTTTCTGTTTACTTATAATTTTCTTCCCTATGAATCACTTTCTCTGTTTTACTATTTAGTATAGGACATACCTTTTTGAAATAATAGCATATTTTAGCTATATAGAAAAGGAGGATAGGTTTTCTTGGTGGGAGGGCACTATTGTTATTTTCTATGCCTTACTATTGGACCAGGGCAAGAATATAGGCTTGCACAGGAAGTACAAGTTACACTTTCCATACCAGGGCAAGTGGCTAAAGAAAATAATCCTAGGGAGGGAAAGAACTGGAAGCCAATCCCACTAAGACAAAAAAACTGATGTGTTAGATCTAATGTACATTTTGTCTATTTTGCCATTCTTACTAAGTTGTATATGAAGATTAAATTTTGTCACTTATGATATTACTTAACTTATAATGCCTTTTTTTTCTGTCTGTCTTGGGGACAGGGTTTCACTCTGACCCAGGCAGACCTGTAAACTCAGCATCTCAATTGACAACATTAAGAATATCAGTCCCTATGCCCAGCCAGTTTAGGATATTTGGCTTTGTTAGTTTACATGTTCATTTTATTTTATTTTTGAGGTAGGGTCTCACTCTAGCCCAGGCTGACCTGGAATTCACTATGTAGTCTCAGGGTAGCCTCAACCTCATGGCAATCCTCCTACTTCTGCCTCCCAAGTGCTGGGATTAAAGGTGTGTGCCACCACGCCCAGCACTGCATGTTCATTTTAATCTTCACTCATGCATAAATACTCCATAATAGTATTGCTTGGGTTTGTATATTGCTCAGTTGGATTTTCCTCCACCCAGCCGACTGTTGGAATCTTTCTACAATTTTTTTTGGTTTTTCGAGGTAGGGTCTCACTCTAATCCAGGCTGACCTGGAACTCACTATGTAGTCTCACGCCTGGCTCTACAATTTTTTACATGCACAACTTATTTACTTTCACTTTCTTTCCAACCCCTTTTCAACTTGCTCCTTATCCCTTCCTTTTTAGTCTTTATAACTACAACCATCCATACCCCTACCAGCCTCTAAAATTGTTGGAAACTAACAGTATTCCAAATTTCCTTTCCCAGTTATCTGTGCCACCTTCATCTTTTTTCAACTAACTCACCCTACACTGCTCTGACTTCTAAGTAACAAAAAAATCCTAGCATACTACAAATCAAAAGGAACATTGTTGTTAATTTGATAGTAAGATATTTGCATAACAGGTGTATCCAATAGCTTGGGGTCACTCCTTCTATTACTTGGGAGTAACACAGAAGCCACATCTGGCACCTAGGGTTCCTACCCTGAAGATATAAATTCTGATTTACACATCTAAGAACAGAGTAGATAACTAGAAAACATAAGCATTAAAGTAAGTCAGGATGCAAAAATCACTATACAGCAATACAAGAAATACAAAACAAAGACAACATAATTCCTCCAAAATTTACAAATGTAATAGAAATGTTTTTCAGGGAGACTGAATTAGATGAAATGGCAGACAGTGAATTCAACACAATGATTATAAATATGTTCAAAGAAATTAAAGAAGGTATTAAATAAGAAAACAAACTCCTGGAAGAGAACACAGGAAATTAAGTTAATGAAATGTGGAAGTCAATACAAGATATGAGTAAGGAAATAGAAATGCTGATGAAGTGCTAGAAATGAAACACAGTAAGTCAAACAAAAAGCTCTTCAGCTAGTCTCAACAATAGGATGTATCAAAGAGAGAACACAAGACTTCTGGTTAAGATGGCAGCATTGGAACCATGCCAAAGCAGCCTAGGGGAGTAAAAGAAAAAAAAAAAAACCCAGAAAATACACTCTTCTACTAAAAAGTGAGGTACATAAGAAATTACCAATGGCAGCAGAGAAGTAGATCCAGAGCATCCAGAGCCCACACAGGCAGGCACAGGGGCTCTAGCAGTGGTGGCACCAGGTCTGCAGGGTGACAGCTGCAAGGCTTGGCTTGAGCCACAGGAAAAGCCAGGAGATGGGGATTTTTCACTCACACTGGAGCTAAGAAACATGAAGGGAGGACTGCAGCAAACTACAGAGGAGCAGGTCATGAGGTAGAGATTCACATGGACCAGCGGGACAACTAGAGCCACCATCCACAGCCTCCTCTCCCCTGCCAGCAGCACAAGTGTCAGCAAGCACAAGAGACCTGGGGAAGGAAGCTCATAGCATCCAGCGCTAGCAACCACAGTAGCGATCCAGGAACTCTGTCAGCCTACTTGAACACACAGTACACCAAAGAGGGACCCAAGCAGGAGCACAGCTTAACTGAGACCAAACTCATCCCAAAAGGTAATTGGGATTATACCAGGGAAGGGTCTCACTTGGTCATAAGCTAACTTGGAACCATCAACAGACCAGAAATCGTAACCTCCTAGTTGACAGGATTAAGGATGTGGTGCACCACACACCCTAAAGGACAGTGACTTTGTTAGAGGATCTGGTTGTCATAATACCTACTCTTGCATAAATACTCTGTGCTGTTTTTTCATTGAACATTTACATTGTTTAGTTAAATTTTAGAATCTGCCTATGTTTTGCTCCACTCAGCCTATTTGAATGCTCTCATAGCAGGCAAACCCAACATCAAGGGTCACTTTTGTAGATACTCTGAGAGTCTTAATAGCCACACCTAGCACCTTAGCTCCTACCTTGAAGATATATAACATCAGATTGATTGATACATCTAATAATACTGCACCTAACTAGAAAATCCAAGCATTAAATTAATCCAAGATGCAAAAATATGTACATTATAACACAAGAAACACCAAGAATCAAGACAATATAAAACTACCAAAAAGTACTAATGCATCAGAAATGACCTCCAGTGAGCATGAGTTAGAGGAAATGCCTGAGGAAGATTTCAAAAGAATGATGATAAATATGTTCAAAGAAGTCAAAGAGGAAATCAAAGGAATGAAAGAGGGAATCAAAGAAGACACAGGAAACCAATTTAATGAAATAAAGAGGGCAACACAAGGCAGAAGTAAGAAAATAGAAATAATAAAGAAAAACTAGTCAGAATTACTAGCAATGAAGAACACAGCTAATGAAATAAAAATCTGTAGAAAATCTCACCAGTAGAACAGATGAAGGAGGGGACAGAATATCTAAACTAGAGGACCAGGTGGCAGATCTGTCCAATGAAGAGAAAGACAAACTAATAGGTAAGTATGAATGGGAATTTCAAGATATTTGGGGCACTGTGAAAAGATCAATCATAAGATTTCAGGGTATAGTAGAAGGAGAAGAATTCACTTCAATGGCATAGTAGGTGTCTTCATCAAAATCATAGAGGAAAACTTCCCCCAAATTGGGAAACAGGTGCAAATGCAGATATAGGCATCCTTTAGAACACCACCCAGACAAAACCTGGACAGAACCTCTCCTCGCCATACTTTAGTTAAACTACCAAACATACAAACCAAAGAAAATATATTGAAAGCAGTTACAGAAAAAAATCAAGTTGCATACAAAGGCAAGCCTATCAAGATCACAGCAGATTACTCAACACAAACTTTAAAAGCCCAGAAGGGCTTGGAGTGATGTATTCCAAGTTCTGAAAGATAACAACTGTCAAGCAAGGTTACTTTATCCTGCAAAGCTACCCATTCAAATAGACAGAGAAATAAGGACATTCCACAACAAAATCAGGCTAAAGGTATATTTGAAGACAAAACCAGCTCTACAGAAAATACTTTAAAGGATCCTCCATGGTGAAGAGGAAGAAAAGCACAACATAAGGAACCTGGAAACAAACAAACAATACTCGAATACTAGTTAATACAAGACAGCAAAGCTAAAACAGAAAGAACTACAAAAAATGGCAAAAATAAATACACACTTTCAATAATATCTCTTAATGTCAATGGCCTCATAGCCCCAACCAAAAGACATAGGTTTGCAGACTGGGTTAAATAGCAGCATCCTTTAATAGGTTGCCTCCAAGAAACTCACCTTTTGACAAAGTATGGACACTATGTTAAGGTGAAAGGTTGGAAAACGGTGTTTCAAACAAATGGGCCTAGAAAACAAGCAGGGGTTGCTATCCTAATATCTGACAAGGTAGACTTCAGTCCAACATTAGTGAGGAAAGATAAGGAAGGTCACTTTATATTGATTAAAGGCACACTCCAACAGGAGGACATTACAGACCTAAACATATGCATAAGTGAATTCAGGTCGGCCGGGGATAGAGACCTTAACTCAATAAAATGGGGACAGAAGAGATGGATTAGTGGTTAATGCACTTGTCTTCAAAGCCTAAGGACCCAGGTTCAATTCCCCAGTACGCACATAACCCAGATGCACAGGGTGGCACAGGTATCTGCAGTTCATTTGCCATGGCTAGAGGCCCCTGGCATACCCATTCTCTACCTGCCTCTTCCACTTTCTCTCTCAAATAAATTTTAAAAAAGAACTAGGTCACAAAAAATAACATAATAGTCTTAGAAAAAGAACAAGCTAAACACAAAATAAGTAGATGGAAAAATATAATAAAAATCAGGGCAAAAATTAATGAATAGAAACCAAAGTAACAATACAAAGAATCAATGAAACCAAGAGTTGGTTCTTTGACAGGTAACCAATATAGATAAACCCTTATGATAACCTTACCAAAAGAGAGAAGAGACCCAAATCAATAAAATTTGAGGATGCAAAAGGCATCATTATAACTGATACTAATGAAATTCAGAAAATCATAAGAACATATCTTAAAAATATATATTCCACTAAATTGGAAAATCTAAAAGATATGGATATATATTTTTCCAAAGTTAATGCATGATGAGATAAAACCATTTAAACCAATGAGATCAAAGCAGTTATAAAAAATCTTCCAACTGAAAAAAGTCTAGGTGGATTCATTAGTGAATTCTACCAAATCTTCTCAGAAAACTAACACCTGAACTCAAACTATGCCATAACATAGGAAGGGAAGGAATAACGCTGAAATCATTTTAAAATGCCAACATTACCTTGATACCAAAGCCAAATAAAGAAAAAGAAACTACAGGCCAATCACTCTTATGAACATAGATGCAAAAATTCTCAAAAATATACTGGTAAACTGAGTACAGAAACACATCAAAAAGATAAGTAATCCGGATCAAGTAGATTTTATTCCAGAGATGCAGGGATGGTTTCACATATGCCAGTTAATAAATATAATACACCATATAAATAGACTCAAGGACGAAAGTCACACAATTATCCCAATAGATGCAGAGAAAGCATTTGACAAAATTCAATATCCCTTCATGACAAAAATCCTGAAGAAACTTGGAATAGTGCTTGCTTTGGCAGATATACTAAAATTGGAATGATACAAAGAAGATTAGAAACTTGGAATAGAAGGAACATATCTCAATATAATAATGGATGTTTATAACAAATCTATAGCTAACATTATGCTACATGAAGAAAAACTTGAAGTATTTCTACTAAAATCAAGAAGAAGACAAGGGTGTCCACTGTCCCCACTTACTATAGCACTGGAAGTCTTAGATATAGCAATAAGACAACAGACACAAATAAAAGGGACACAAATGGGAAAGAAAGAAATGAAATTATTGTTCTTTGAGGATGATATAATTCTATATATAACAGATGCTAAAGACTCTATCAGAAAACTGTTCAAGCTGATAAATACTTTCAACAAAGTAGCAGGATACAAAATTAACACACAGAAATCAGTAGCCTTCCTATATACCAATAATAAACATGCCAAAGATGAAATCAGGGAAACAATCTCATTAATATTGCCTCAAAAAAATAATATTATCTGGGCATGGTGATGCATAGCTTTAATCTCAGCACATGGGAGGCAGAGGTAGGAGTATCGCCATGAGTTCAAGGCCACCCTGAGACTACATAGTAAATTCCAGGTCAGCTTGAGCTAGAGTGAGACCCTACCTCAAAAAGCTAACAAAAAAATAAATTATCTTGGAATAAACCTATCCATGGGTCTGGAGAGATGATTTAGTGGTTAAGGCACTTGGCTGAAAAGCCAAAGGACCCAGATTCAAGTCCCCAGTACTCATGTAAGCCAGATGCACAAGGTGACACATGTGTCTGGATTTTGTTTGCAGTGGCTGGAGGCCCTGCATGCCCATTCTTTTTATTTGCCTCTTCTCCCTTCTCTCTCAAAGAAATAAATAAAATATTTAAAAATAAACCCAACCAAGGAAATTAAGGATCTTTACAATGACACCATAAAATAATCAAGAGAGAAATTGCAGGAGACAGTGGAAATGAAAAGACATCCCATGTTCCTGATTGGAAGAATCAATACTGTAAAAGTATGTATCTTACCAAAAGCATTCTATAGATTTAATGCAATCCCCACCAAAATTCCAATGGCATTCTTCACTGAAATAGAAAAAAAATCCTAAAATTCATCTGGAAGTATAAAGATACTCCTGATAGCCAAAGCAATTCTAAGAAACTAAAGTAAGCCTGGTGGTATCACCATATCTGATTTTAAGATATATTACAGAGCCATAGTAACAAAAACAGCATGGCATTGGCACAAAAACAGACATGTAAATCAATGTAACAGAATAGAGGACCCAGATGTAAACCCAGGAAGCTACAGCCATCTGATTTTTGACAACAGTGCCAAAAATATTCACTGAAGAAAAGACAGCCTCTTTAATAAATGCTGTTGTAAAAACTGGGTATCTATACATAGAAGGAATGAGAATAGATCATCTCTGCCCATGCATAAGAATCAAGTCCAAATGAATCAAAGACCTTATTATCAGACTTGAAACTCTGAAACTGCTAGAGGAAAAAGTAGTGAAAACACTTCAACATGTTGGCATAGGCAATGACTTCTGAATATAATCACTGTTACTCAGGAAGTAAAACCACTAATCAACCATTGGGACCTCATGAAAATGAAAGGCCTTTGTACAGCAAAGGACACTGAATAGAGAAAAGAGGCAGCACACAGAATGGCAGAAAATCTTTGCCAGCTGTCCACTGTCCCCACTTCTGTTTACTATAGCACTGGAAGTCTTAAATATAGCAATAAGACAACAAACACAAATAAAAGGGACACAAATGGGAAAGAAATGAAATTATTGTTCTCTGAGGATGATATAATTACATACATAACAGATACTAAAGACTTTATCAGATTAATATTTAGGATTTACGAAGAACTAACAAAACTAAATGAAGGGTTAATGGGTTTTCTTCCTGAATGATTGATGAACTTTCTTTAACCAGTAGCTCTGACAAACTGGAACCATTTGAGACATTCCAACCTGTAGAAAACCACTAGATAGCTCCTCTGACTCATTGTGAAAGATCCAACAAATCAGATGTTGTTATTTGGTTACTTATCTCTCCCCACCAGACTGTACCTGATTCCTGTCATTTACTCAAATAGTGCTCCCATAAGCTGAGCCCCTTCCCCAGCTGAGTGCTTCAGCCTCCATCCTGTGGGAAGACTGCGGCCCCTTACTGTGTTTCAATAAACAGTCTGTCTGTTGAGATCAAGTCCAGTTTGCTTTGCTCTTTCACTTCCCTTACATTTCTGGTGTTGTGACTTGGATCAGAGCCTTAGAGGCTTTTGGGCAACTTCTTTATCCTTCTTTGTACCTCTCTGTCAGTGTTTCACTCCCTTGGGACACTTGTGCTCACTTGCTGGCCATGCACCCTGATGAATATCCAAAATTCCTCTCTGAGTTCAGTCTATTCTCTGACAGCCCTTTGAGGAATCCACCAGCTCACACTTTCTTCTCTCCCTCCCTCCTTGCCCTGGACTTTTGAACTCCAGATAAGAAGCCATGCACCTTTGACTGACTTTCATCTACCATGTTCCAGCCTGCAGGAGAAGGTAATCACCCTCTGTCTGCTGCAGAGGTGCCCCTTAGACCTTAGAAACTCCAGGAGTTTCTCACTCTATCCTCTGTCTGTGGGTGATTGGAGGCTCCAGGAGCCTCTCACTTATTGTTCTACCTGACATCCCAAGTATTATGAGCATGGGGAGGCTCCCTCCTAATTCTTGGGTCTTACCTTATTGCCCTCCTTAAGCCTCAGAGACATCTCTGGTGGTGGAATCAGCCACTCCTCTTAGTCCTTGTTCTCCAAAATGGGCACTAAATTATTTATTCCAAAAGACACTCCATTGGCATATCTCAGCACTAATTTAAAGGAACTCAAGCTAACTGAACTCCTATCCACCAAATTATTCCAACTTTCTGTTCAACCAAATTTGGACAAAATATTCTCTAGAAAATGGCCACTGCTGGCCTGAGCTTTTTTGCCCTCCACTCCCACCCCTCCCTCTGTAACCCTTGCTCCACTCACCAAATCCTCCTGTGCCAAAAAATCCCTGCTGAAATGCCCATACCAGGGCCAGCTCTCAGATAGAAACCTAACTGATAAACCTATCCCCATCAAACTCCCCTTCCCCATTTACTCCCTGAACACTGTCTTCTACTTTGGACCCATCCTCCACTCTTTTCCTTCCTCAGCCAAACCTACATAACTTCCCCTTTTCCTCCCCTCCTCCTCTGCCTTACACAAGCTCACAAGTGAGTTCTGTCACACCGCCTTAAGCGCCTGCTCTCAATCCTGTCTGAGCCTCAGCCTCATTACACAAAGCTCTTTCTCATTCCTCGATCTCTAAACAAGTTCCAGGCATAAACAGTGGCCACATAAATTGTTCTTTGTAGCACCAGGTAAAGTTAAAAAAAAAGTATCTGCTTTCAAACTGCTAGCGACTGACTTTGTGACAGTCTTTATGTAGTAAGAACTATGGACTGTGAGGTTTGGCTTATGAGGGTGAGAAAGAGCTTTGCTTGGACAGGGCCAGAAGCAATTTGTGTGAGAAGCTTGTTGTTATGGCTGTGTCCTGAGAATTTGTACAGGATTGCATTGTGTAGAAATGGACTGGCTATATATGGCTAAGGGTATATATATACTCTTTATACAGCTGATATGATTATATTGGCACATAAGTAAATAAAGTAAACACTCATATACTTTTTAAAATATCAAATTAACTTAAGTCCTTATCAATTTAAACTATAATACAATTTTAAAGAAAAAAATCTCTCTCCCTTTAATACGATTGTATTAGGTACATGTCTGTTATATGTCTACTGCTGGCCAGGCACTCATCATGCTGCCACATGTTCATATATTTCATGTAGTCTGTCATTATCTACAACTAAGCTTATGGTCATTAAATGTTCTGAGGTACACAGATGTAGTTTAAGATGATACTAAGTTACTACAAACATGCTGTGGTGGTTTGATTCAGGTGTTCCTCATAAATTTAGGTGTTCTGAATGCTAGGTTCCCAGCTGATGGAGATTTGGGAATAAATGCCTCCTGGAGGAAGTGTATTGTTGGGGGCAGACTTACAGGTTTTATAGCCTGTTTCCTTTTGCCAGTGTTTGGCACACTTGCCTGTTGCTATTGTCCACCTTATGTTGGCCAGGGGGTAATGTCCATTCTCTGCTCATGCCATCATTTCCCCTTACCATCATGGAGCTTCCCCTTGAGTCAGTAAGCCAAAATAAACCTTTTTATCCCCACAATCTGCTTTTGGCCAGGCGATTTCTGCCAGCAATGTGAACCTGACTGCAACAGTAAAGTTAGTACCAAGAGTGGTGTTTTGCTGCTAGACACCTGACTGTGTGGCTTTGGCCTTTTGGAGTTGATTTTCAAGAGGAATGTGGGATGATTTGAAACCTTGGCCTAAGAGACACCCTGCAGGGCTATAAGTACAGCTTGATGGACTATTTTGGTCAGCTAAAAGACGGACTGTGAGGTTTGGCTTATGAGGGCGAGAAAGAGCTTTGCTTGGACAGGACCAGAAGCAATTTGTGTGAGAAGCTTGTTGTTATGGCTGTGTCCTGAGAATTTGTACAGGATTGCATTGTGTAGAAATGGACTGGTGTGAGCAGAGGTATATGGCACAGAAATGAAATCTTTGGGTGAACTGCTGCCCATTCAGCTGCAATTGAGAGATTACAACCTTCGAGATTGAGCCAGTTTACCTGTACTGGGGCAACCGGAAGAATGTAGACTCTTTTGAAGGGGCCTAAGTGCTCAAGGAGTGTCCTGTTCTTCAAAATCTGCTTTATTTCCCTCTGGATTAACAAATTAGTACCCTACCTGGTATTATGGAGTATAAGCAATGTAGGAAAGAGAGAGGGTTATTGAATTTGCAATGTGATCTTATGTTTTAGAAACAGTCATGGGCAGTTATGCCTGTATGGAGACCCAATGGAGCTGTGAGAATGAACCATGGGTTACAGTGGAGACCCAGTGGAGATGCCGGGACCATGAGAAAGCTGCTAAGGAAAGTTGCCAGCCCCAGATGAAGTTTTCTAGGACTGTAAGTAGCCTAGCTGGAGGGGTGGAATTGGAATTCCAGAGACTTGTTGCTGGGTAGAATTATCAAACTTGGAAATTTGTCACTGACTAGAGTTGTTGGACTTGGCCTACAAAGTTTGATGTTTGTTTTGTTTTAAATCTTGTGTTGGTTGAATATTTCTTTGCTATGCCCAATGCCATCTTTTGCAGTGTGTTTATCCTGTGTCATTATGGATTTTGAGGGGATTTTTTGGTATTATTAAGGCTTAGTTAAAAGACCTTGGATTATGGAGAGGTTTGAACATGCATTATGATTGATAAAACTATGGGGACTTTTAAAGTTAGGCTGCATGCATTGTATTTTATATCATGTATGGTTATCAGTTTATGGGGGTCAGGTGCAGTATGTGGTGGTTTGATTCAGGTGTCTCCCATAAACTTATGTGTTATGAATCCTAAGTTCCTAGCTGATGGAGATTTAAAAATTAATGCCTCCTGGAGGCAAAGTATTGTTGGGGGTAGGCTTATGGGTATTACAGCCAGTTTCCTTTGCCAGAGTTTGACACACTCTCCTTTTGCTATTGTCCACCTTATGTTGGCCAGGGGATGATGTCCACCCTCTGATCATGCCATCATTTCCCCCTGCCATCATGGAACTTCCTCTTGAGTAATAAACCAAATTAAACCTCTGTTCCCATAAGCTGCTTTTAGTTGGGTGATTTCTGCCAGCTGTGAACCTGACTGCAAACAGATCTACAATATATTTAAAATAACTGACCTCTATATTTTTGGCAACATGCTTGTTCATGCTTACTACAATGAACATATTTAAATACCAAATTATAATCCTGCTTCTACAGAAAGAGACATGTTATAAGGTAAAAGTTTGTTCTAGGGTATGTTGTTAAAAGTGTATAGCTAAGGTAAAAGTCCATTCTAGGGTATGTTGTTAAAAGGATATGAAAGTTGATATAAAAAGGTTGTGGGACTTAAACTGAAAAAATTTGAGTTGCCTGTGGTAAAATGGGTTAATTTAAAAGTTATCATTCTCCGTATTTTCTCTCACCTTAGTCGTTCATATAATTCAGACTTTTCTTTGTAGTAAGTTAAGTTTATTTATATCACCATGTCTCAAATCAAAGTTAAAATTGAGCTATACCAATATTTCCTAATGTTAAGCTCTGACTGCTGTCAAAATGAATGCTTAACAAAATCAAGATTCATTTTAATGAGTTTTTGTTTGTTTATTTAAACTTTACCTACATGTAACATGAAAGTCAAAAATATGAAATTAATATAATTGACCTCCTGGATATGGCCTACACATGTTGGGAATACCTGGTCAGCTTTTTTAGATCCAACTTTATCATGAGCAGAGAGTCCAGCCTTATCAGACATTCTGTAAATTCTCTAACATGAAAATAATGAGTCCAAAACAAACAAAGCAAACACGGAAAACAATTGATCCAGGAAGAATAAACTGAAAAAAAAATTAAAGCTATTATTAATATTTCCGGAGAAAAATATGGATTACATCACTGCAACAAGTACAGTATGTTATGAAACAAGAAACAAGTAAACACTCAACCACAAAATGATTCATAAAGTTGAAATGTGACAACAGAAATGAGAAACTTGATAGAAGAGCTTGAAACTAAATTGGAAGTTCCTGTAAAGCAGAATAAAAACACTAATGGAAAGTAGGGTAGATAATATAAGAACATTAGAGGTGAACACAAGAGTTTGAGATAAGACCAACAATAATTTCAAAGATGAACAGGAGACTGAGGAGACCAAGCCATCAGCAATAGATTAAGAAAAATTCTCAGAACTAACGCTGAAGAGGTGGCTCAGTGATTAAGAGTATGTCCTGTGCAAGCACAAGGGCCTGGGGAGATCTAAAAGAGTGCTGTCACATAAACAGCTCTCGGGAATGCCATAAGACAGTAAGCTCTGTGATGAGTAAGAAGAGCAAGCCAGAGTGATGGGGTGGGACTGGGACACTCAACATTCCAGTGTGGCCGCCAGCAGCAAGTGCACCCTGCCACAGATGTGTATATGTGCATACGCCATCTACACCACACCACACCCACATGCACACACACACACACACACACACACACACACACACACACAGAGAGAGAGAGAGAGAGAGAGAGAGAAGGAAATTTCCCAGAGGTTAAAGGGAATACCTTTCAAGATTTAAAGGGGTCAGTGAAGACTCAATAAACTGATTTAAACTAAATCCACAAGAAGGCATACCATTGTGAAATTTCAGAACTCTGAGGACAAAAATAAGATCCTATAGCTTTCAGATATTTAAAAGACCAGTATTGCATAAAATAGAGGACTCTGAATTACTTTGGGTTTCTCACCAGTAACACTAGAACACAAAGGTTATATCAATCATCTTTCTATTAGTCTTTTAAAACTTTTATTTTTATTTATTTATTTGAGAGCGATAGACAGAGAGAGAAAGAGGCAGAGAGAGAGAGAGAATGGGCATACCAGGGCCTCCAGCCACTGCAAATGAACTCCAGATGCATGTGCCACCTTGTACATCTGGCTTACGTGGGTCCTGGGGAATCAAGCCTCGAACTGGTGTCCTTAAGCTTCATAGGCAAGTGCTTAGCTGCTGAGCCATATCTCCAGCCCTCATCTTTCTATTATTGAAGCAAAATACCTGAGGTTGAAAGACCCTGGACTACTGCCAGGGGATTTGTCCAGAAGTTGCAGACTTATAGGAAACCTTGAGCTATAGCCCAAGTGTGCCCAGAGATAACCAGCTGCCCCTTTATCTTAAGGCACAAGAAGCCACTTCTTAACTTGCTACCCTGGCTTGCAGCCTCCACATCCTCACTTTCCCCCTCCCTCTATCCTCTGCTAGATAAAAAGCCCCTTGCAAAAAGCTATCAACACACTTTACATTTCCAGTCTCAGGACTGCTGAAATGTGAGGTGACCCTCTGTGACCTCTGAATAAAAGCTTTACTCCCTGCAGAGATGTCTGTCTACCTGCTTCTTCCCTTCAAGCTCACACCTTTAACACTTTTTCCTTACAGAAGTAATTAACTAAAGAAAAAGTTTATTTTGCTCGTAGTTTTGAAGGTTCTAGTTCATGATCAATTGGCCCTGTGGCTTTAGGCTGCTCATCATGGTGATAGCATGTAGCTGAGCAAAATGGCTTACTTCACAAGGCAGAAGCAAAAACAGAACAAGAAAGAGGCTGAGGTCCCACAACCCCCTTCAATGCTATACTCCTATGACCTAAATAACACCTTTTAAAGGTTCCATGTCTTTAAGCCCCACACTGAGCTGTAGTCCTTTAACATATGGGCATTCAGGAGACATTCAAATCCAAACCATAGCAAAGTCAGTGAAACAGTGGTCCTTTATTTGTGAAAGTAATAGAATTTCTTCTTCTGACTTAGAATTCTACAGTCAACCAACAATCAAGGACTTTTAAAGGTATAATAAAGACATCTCTAAACATACAGTGTTTCAAAAGATCTAACTTCCATTTATTCTTTCTCAGGGTGCCACTGGAAACAAAAACAGACAGGGAGACAGAGGGAGGAAAGAAGGGAGAGCAAGCAAAAGAAAGAGGGGCATGTCAATATCTTGGCATTATGAGACAAAGATGGCTGTCGCTGTGCTTTCCACATTGGACCATCTTTGTGATCTGATGAGACTAGTCATCTACTCTAATAAAGCAAAGTATTGCACTACAAAGAAACATATGGTCTACTCTAACAAGAAGAGGGCAGAGAGGCCAGTACCATAGAAGGAGCCATACAGCAGGACTGGAGAGCTGCTGGCCTAGATAGGAGAAAGCAAACCTTTGTGGTGAATATTGACAACAGAAAAGAAGGATGAAAAGTAATAGATTTTATTACACAGTAGCCTTATTGAAAAGTGTTCTGATAGACTTTTGGAAGATGTGGATTGGATTAGAAATAAGTACAAAATTAAGTAAATAATAAAAAAATAACTTATTTTTTAACCTTTTTTTGGTGGTGGTGGTGATTTTGAGGTAGGGTCTCACTCTAGCTCAGCCTGACCTTGAATTCACGCTGTAGTCTCGGTGTGGCCTCGAACTCACTGTGATCCTCCTACCTCTGCCTCCCAAGTGCTGGGATTAAAGGTGTGTGCCACCACACCCAGCTCTTTTTTAACCTTTTTATTGACAACTTTAATAAATATAAACAATATACCATAACATAATTCCCTCTTACTATGCTCCTTTTTCATCCTTGTAAATCCACCCTCCAGTTTTTCAACTAGTCTCTATTCTATTGTGACATCATTTTTTCCCTCCTGTTTTACAGGTCTGGTATATAAGTAGTGTTAGGCACTGTGAGGTCATGAATATCAAGGCAACTTTGTGTCTGGAAGACCATATTGTAAGCAGTCCTCCCCTTCCTTTGGCTCTTACATTCTTTCCACTACCTCTTCTGCAATAGTCCCTGAGCTTTGGGGAATATGATAGAGATGTCTCAGTGCTGAACATTCCACTGTTGCTTCTCAGCTTCTTGATAAATTTTGAGACACCCCAGTGTTCACTGTCATCTGAAAAAGAGAAGCTTCTCTAATCAAAAGTGAGAGTAGGATTAATAAGCGGGCATAAACATAAGTGTTATATAGGTAAAATAGAAGCATTTAGCCAGAAAACAGTAGTAGTTTCCCTCCCAGAGCTTGTGACCTCCAGCCAGGGGCTGGCACTGAGGCTACAGCCTTGGTCATTGTCTTAGTCACATCTGCCTGTTGTGTTACCCTAAGGCTAGGTGAACATACCTTTTTTTTTTTTTTTTTTCACGCCACAGAAAATAACTTTCATTGTTTCTATTTCCTTCTTTAATATTTCATTAAACAATACTTTTTATGAAAAATATAAAACACAGTTACTGGTCACCAACAGCCATGTCATGATTATATATGCAGCTTCAGTTCCAGAAAGTCTCCTTAAATAAGTGAAGACTCAAAACGGCAAGTTGAATTACTGGTTTTGTCTTTTCAGTCAACAATGATAGAGTGCTATACTCGGGAGCTGGGCATCTGGCAGTATTGCTCCTTCCATCTACTCCTCAATTCATCAAATGTTTGCTGACACCGTGTTGAGCTTAGAAGGAAAATTTCATTCATCTCAGTGGCTGTCTCCTTTGTAATGCCCTAACTTAAGTCTGAACAGGTTTGAAGAGGAAAAAGTATATGCACATTTCAGAAGCAAAGACCAAGTGAAACATTATTCTTTATTATCTATAGCCAAAGTTCCTTCACTCCTTTTTGAATGCTAAAAGCTGACTAGAAGAAAGGGGAGGTAGTTGAGGAGAGGAAGAGAGCCAGCAGGAGGGGGTTGTAGGACAGAGTAAATGGAGAGGAAGATGAGTAAGAACAAAGTGTAATGGTGCTGATATGTGAAAGTACTAACTTAAAAATTGATTTTTAGGGCTGGAAAGATAGCTTAGCAGTTAAGACACTTGCCTGCAAATCCTAAGGACATAGAGTCGATTCCCCACCTATGTAATCCAGATGCTCATGGTAGTGCATGAGTCTGGAGTTTGTTTCCAGTGGTTAGAGGCCCTGGTGTGCCCATTCTTTCTATATCCCTCACTCTCTCAAATAAATAAATACATATAAAATATTTATTTAAAAATAATTGGGGGGGCGCTAGAGAGATACCTCATTTGGTAACATTATTATTTTTTTTTAAATTTAATTTATTAGTTTTCTTTTCAGTAAATACAGGCATTTTGGTACTATTATTTAGGCTCATCTGTGATCTACCCCCTCCCATTAGACCCTCCTTGTTATTGAAAATGGGTCGTGCATTGTGGAGTTAGCCCCCAGTTATTAGTATGATAAATGTCTCTGAAAATCATGACCCAACATGTGACTCTGACATTCTTTCCGCCCCCTCTTCCGCAAGATTTCCCTGAGCCATGTTGGGTTCATTTTTGGTCTGCTTCAGTGCTGAGGTGTTGGGGGCCTCTGAGGCTCTGGCTCTCTGATTTGGTAGGAGTTGATTTTTCTCTGCATTGATCTCCTTCCCCTTTGTGCTGGTATCCAGTTCACAGGAAAACATCACCCTTGCTTATTTCGCCAGTTGTCCTTAGTTTCAGTTGGGCCCCTTCTGAGGTATGTTGGGGCAGATCTCTTCTTAGGATCTGCATCTATCTGGAAAAGAGAAGCAGATTCTCCAATGGAGAGTAAGTTAGCACCCAGAAAATTGAGATAACACTTACTTTTTTGATAGACAGTTTGATAGGTGTAGGCCCTCTTATACCCCGTGATTGATGGTAGCTTGATATTGTAGAGTGGGCTTCTGTTTGGGTATGGTTCTGACTTGTTTCCCAGCTCCAGCTAAGGGTCTAGTACCACTGAGTGGATCAGTTAGCCAAATCAAGAGCAATTGATTCCTCACCATGGCTGTGTACCACTATTGCACTTGTGTGGGTATCACATCCGGTTAATTGTTGCTACTTAGGTTAAACAATGTGTTGCTTGGACAGATCTTGGTCACTTCCCCCAGTCGCCTATGTAGCGCCTTCTGGCACTAGACACGCTGACTGTCTGGGGACTGACTCTCTCCTGGCTTCCAGCCATGTCATTCCATTTTACGTGTCAGCTGCGTATGGAGTCTTCAGCAATAGGGTCTTACCATTGGCCTTTGGTGGGTCATCAATTACTCTGACAGAAGTCTGTCATTGTTTTGGGAAACCTTGTAGGTTTCTCTGATCAAAAGCTCATTGTGGATTGTAGGCCCAAGCTGGAAGTGGGGGTTACAGGTCAGTGTCCACTAAGAAATTGAGGAAAAAGATAACTAATATACAAGAGTTAGAGAGGAGAGAGATAGAGGGGAGAGGGGGAGAGGGAGGGAAGGAAGATGTAGGAGATTTAGGTCAGTCTTGATCCTACCCTCTCCAGTGTCTTGTGGTTCAGGTGTTTCCTGTAAGGGGCTAGTGAAGGTTCAGTCATTTGGTCTGTCTTTTAGGAAGTAGAATTTTATGGTACCATTGCCGTTTGGGTCCGGATTACTGTTTTCCACCCTTTGATTCCCTCCCCGCCCTCCCAGCCATTTTATTGTCTAGTCCATGAGGTACTTGCTGGATATGTAAGGCATCTTGGGCAAATTCAGGTTAGGTGTTGCAGATGAGTGAGACTATGTGTCGATTTTTTTTCTGTGATTGGGTAAGTTCGCTGAGAATGATCTGTTCCAGGTTCAACCATTTTTCCTCAAATTTCTTTATGTCGTTTTTTCTTACTGCTGTATAGAATTCCATTGTGTAGATATACCATATCTTTGTTATCCATTCTTCTAATGATGGACATCTGGGTTGATTCCAGCTTATAGCTATTACGAATTGAGCTGCTACAAACATGGTTGAGCAAATCTCTCTGGCTTTTGGTTTGAAGGTTTTAGGGTACATGCCCAGTAATGGTATAACTGGGTCTGTTGGTATTTCTATAGTCAGCTTTTTCAGGAGTCTCCATATTGCTTTCCAAAGTGGTTGTACCATCCTGCATTCCTACCAACAGTGAATGAGTGTCCCTGCTTCTCCACTCCTCGCCAGCATTTATTTTCATTTGACCTTTTGATGTTGGCTATCCTTATTGGGGTAAGGTGGAATCTCATAGTTGTTTTAATTTGCATTTCTCTGATGATTAGGGATGATGAACATTTTCTTAGGTGTGTGTTTGCCATTTGTATCTCTTCCTCTGTGAATTGCCTGTTTAACTCTGTGCCCCATTTTGTGAGTGGGGTATTTGTCTTCTTATTGTTTAGACTTTTGAGTTCTTTGTAAATTCTAGAGATAAGGCCTCTATCAGTTGGATAACCTGCAAATATTTTCTCCCACTCTGTGGGTATTCTATTGGCTTTGTTTATTATATGCTTATCTGTAAAGAAACTCTTCAGCTTCATATGATCCCAATGGTTGAGTGACTGTTTAAGAACTTGAGCCACTGGGGTTTTATTCAGGAAGTCTTTTTCCATTCCTATATCATGGAAAGTACTTCCTAAATTTTCTTCCAGTAGTTTTCGAGTTTCTGGTCTTATGTTGAGGTCTTTGATCCATTTGGATTTGAGTGTTGTGCATGGTGAAATGTGTGGATCAAGTTTTAGTTTCCTGCATGTGGTTATCCAGTTTGTCTAGCACCATTTGTTGAAGATGCTATCTTTTTTCCAGTCTATATTGTTTGGGCCTTTGTCGAATATCAAGTAGCTATAGTTGCTTGGCCCAAAATCCAGGTCCTCAAGTCTATTCCATTGGTCTATACTCCTGTTTTTATGACAGTACCATGCTGTTTTTATTACTATGGCTTTGTAGTATAACTTTATATCGGGTATGGTGATGCCACCAGAGGTATTTCTTTTGCTGAGGATATGTTTGGATATGCGAGGCCTTCTGCCTTTCCATATGAAATTTGAGATCATTTTTTCTATGTCTGTGAAGAACATTGTAGGGATTTTAATTGGAATTGCGTTAAATCTATATATTGCCTTTGGTAGGATTGTCATCTTCACAATGTTAATTCTGCCTATCCAGGAGCATGGGAGGTCTTTCCATCGTTTCAAGTCCTCCTCAATTTCTTTTTTGAGAGTTTTTATATTTTCGTTGTATAGATCTTTTACTTCCTTGGTTAACGTTATTCCAAGGTATTTTATTTTATTTTTTGCTATTGAAAATGGGACTATGTCCTTTATTTCTTTTTCTGTGTCTTTGTCATTTGCATACAGAAATGCTTCCGATTTTTGTGCATTGATTTTGTATCCTGCTACTTTGCTATAGGAGTTAATCACCTTCAGGAGTTTTGGGATGGAGTCTCTCGGGTCTCTTACATATACAATCATGTCATCAGCAAATAGAGCTAACTTAACTTCTTCCTTTCCAAATTGTATCCCTTTTATTTCCTTCTCCTGCCTTATTGCTTGGGCTAGGACTTCCAGAACTATATTGAAAAGCAGAGGTGAGAGAGGACATCCCTGTCTTGTTCCTGATCTCAATGGGAATTCCTCCAGTCTCTCTCCATTAAGAATTATTTGGGCCTTTGGAGCTTTGTATATTGCCTTTATTATATTAAGATGTGAACCGGCCATGCCGATTCTCTCCAATGTTTTGATCATGAAGTGATGTTGTATCTTGTCAAAGGCCTTTTCTGCATCTATCGAAATGATCATGTGATTTTTATGTTTAAGCTTGTTTATGTGGTGTATTACATTGACAGATTTTCATATGTTGAACCACCCTTGTGTTCCTGGGATAAATCCCACTTGGTCAAGGTGGATAATGCTTTTGATGTGTTGTTGGATTCGGTTTGCGAGAATTTTGTTGAGGATCTTTGCGTCTATGTTCATTAGGGAAATAGGCCGATAGTTTTCTTTTCTTGTGGCGTCTCTGCCTGGTTTTGGGATTAGGGTGATACTAGCTTCATAAAAGGAGTTGGGTAGTTTTCCCTGTTCTTCAATTGTGTGGCATAGTTTTAGGAAGATTGGTTTGAGTTCTTCCATGAAGGTTTGATAAAATTCGGCTGGGAATCCATCTGGTCCTGGACTCTTCTTTTTTGGGAGGTTTTTTATTACTTTTTCAATCTCCATGAGCGTGATGGGTTCATTGAGGTGGTTGATCTGCTCTGAGTTTAGCTTTGGTAGATGATATGCATCCAGGAATTTATCCATCTCCTCCTCATTTTCCAGTTTTGTGGAGTAGAGGTTTTTGAAATAAGTCCTGATGATTCTGCCGATTTCACTGATGTCTGTTGTAATCTCTCCTTTTTCATTTTGAATTTTGTTAATTTGGAGTCTCTCCTTTTTTTGCTTGATCAAATTGGCCAGAGGTTTGTCAATCTTGTTTATTTTTTCAAAGAACCAGCTCTTTGTTTTGTCAATTGCCTTAATTGTTTCCTTGGTTTCCAATTCATTAATTTCTGCTCTGATTTTAATTATTTCCTTCCTTCTGGAGCTCTTTGGGTTGGATTTTTCTTGTTTTTCCAATGCCTTTAGGTGGATGGTTAAGCTATTGATTTGGGATTTTTCTGTCTTTTTTATGAAGGCATTGAGTGCTATGAATTTTCCCCTGAGGACTGCCTTCGTTGTGTCCCACAAGTTTTGGTATGATGTGTTCTCATTGTCATTCAATTCCAGGAATTTTGCAATTTCATTTTTTATTTCATCCACTATCCATTTATTGTTTAAGAGTGTGCTATTCAGTTTCCAGTTGCCGTTGGGGCTCTTGTTGGTTTTTTTGTTGTTGATTTCTAGGAATATAGCATTATGATCTGATATCATGCAGGGAATTATGTCGATTTTCCTAAATATGTGGAGGCTATCTTTGTGACCCAGTATATGGTCTATTTTAGAGAATGTTCCATGGGCTGCTGAGAAGAATGTGTAGTCTGTGGATTTGGGGTGGAAAGTTCTGTAGATGTCTGTTAGGTCTAAGTGCTCTATGGTTTTGTTGAGCTCTCTTACTTCCCTGTTGAGCTTCTGTTTGGATGATCTGTCTATTACTGATAATGGTGTGTCAAAGTCCCCAGCTATGATGGTGTTGGTGGTTATTTCTGTTTTATTGTCAAGTAGGTTTTGTTTTATGAACTGCGGTGCCCCTGTGTTTGGTGCATACAGATTTATGATTGTAATATCCTCTTGATGGATTGTTCCCTTTACAAGTAGGAAGTAGCCTTCTTTGTCTTTTTTGATTGTTTTTGGTTTGAATTCAACTTTATCTGATATTAATATAGCTACACCTGCTTGTTTCTTATTCCCATTTGCTTGGAATATTGTTTTCCACCCTTTCACCCTGAGGAGGTTTCTGTCTTTAGTGGTAAGGTGGGTTTCTTGAAGGCAGCAGATTGAGGGGTCTAATTTTTTGATCCACCCTGTTAGCCTGTGTCTCTTGATGGGTGAATTAAGGCCATTAATGTTTAGGGTGATGACTGTGAGATTTGATTTGATCCCTGTCATTTTGTGGTGGTAGAGGTGTGTTGGCATTTCCATGGAATTTTTTTTTTTTTTTTTTTTTTTGTATCTACTCTGGGTTTGATTGCTATGATCTTCTTCTTGTAGGCATTTGTGTTTGGTTATTTGTTTCTTCTCTGTGGAGAATTTCCTGGAGTACTTTCTGTAGGTTTGGTTTTGTGTTCATATAATTGTAAAGCTGAGTTTTATCATGGAAAGTTTTCCTTTCACCATCTATTACAAGGGAGACTTTTGCTGGGTAGAGTAGTTTAGGTTGAAAGCCATAGTTTCTTAGAGTTTGGAGAGTATCATTCCAGGCCCTTCTAGCTTTCAGGGTTTCCATTGAGAAGTCTGAAGTAATTCTGATGGGGTTTCCTTTGAAAGTGGTGTGTTGTTTTTCCCTAGCTGCTTTTAGGATTTTTTCCTTGGTGTCAATGTTTAGAGTCTTAATGATAATATGCCTTGGGGAGTTTCTCCTTTGGTCTAGTCGGTTAGGAGTTCTGTTTGCTTCTTGAATCTTGATGGGCCTTTCTTTTAAGAGACGGGGGAAGTTTTCTTCAATTATTGTGTTAAATAAGTTCTCCATGCCTTTGGTATGAAATTCTTCTCCTTCTGGTATTCCAATGATTCTGATATTAGGACGTTTAAGTGTATCCCACAATTCTCTCATGTTCTGTTCACAGGAACTTTTGAACTTACTGAAATTTTTGGACTCTCGAACTGTTTCTTCCATCCTGTCTTCCAGATCAGAATTTCTATCTTCCACTTTGCTGACTCTATTCTTGAGAGCCTCTAGTGAGTTTTGGACTTGTTCAATTAAGTTTGCATTTTCTACTACTTTCCTATGTATCACTTCCATCGCTTTGTCCAGCTCCCTTTTTGTCTCATTTTCTGATTTTCTTGATGATTCTTGGAAATCATCCTTGCATTTCTTTATGTTTTCATTTAGTGTGGCCAGCTGATTTTTAAGGTCCTCTTTTTTTTCATTCTCCCTCAACTCTCTTAGCTCTCTTTGAATTCCTTCCAGTGTCTTATCATATTGCTCTAGCTTAGTGATGGTAGCATCCATACGATTATCTATCTTTTGTAGCTTTCCTGTCAGATCTAGCAGTAGTTTGGTCAGGGTTGCATTGTTCATTGCTTCCACTTGATGTTCTGATCCTAAACACTCTTCTATGTTTTGGTTTGTTGTGATCCTTGTTGGACTGGGTGATCTGTCTGGATTTTCTTCCATTTTATTTTTCGTGTTATTTCTTTTGCGCTGTGGTCTACCCATGTCAGTGTATGGGCAGGTAGGTGGGTGGAGCAGCCTGGGATCTAGCTTAATGCAAATCCAAGGCAGCCTGGGGCAGTTGTAAGCAGCCTGGGTTTTTGCTCACTCTTGCCAAAGCCGCCTACCTATAGCCTGACAGGGGCACCAAAGTTGCCTGAATTCTCACCCAGTAATGCACCTAAGCTGTCTGCCTTTGAGCTTGAAAAGGGACTGAGGTAGCAAGCCTTGAAGGTGCCTAGATTCTGGCTGGGTACACTGGGGTCTGTAAACAGTCTGTGCTCTTCCGCCTCAGGGGAGTGGGGGATGGGTGGCGATGTACAGGTAGGGGATGGCACCTGCGCTGGCGCTAGTGACTCAGTGTGGACTTATGTGGCTCTTGCTGTGGGACTTGGCCCACTGCACGTACAATTGTAGTGCAGAGGCAGATGATGTGGGTACGGAATCAGGACACAGCAGAAACTGACCGGCGGCAAGTGATGTGAGAACAGCAGGGTGTGAGGGGAGGGGGGGCAGCTAGGAGCGTGGGGCGCTGTGGGATACCGTGGGGTGCTCTGGACTCGCAGGGGGGGAGGGGGCGGATCACGCGGGGGGGTGAGGGGGTCCAGGGGGTCGCGGGTAGCGCAGGGGGCGTGGAGCACGCTGAGGTAAGATGGAGTGCTGGATGCTGCGGGATGCTGTGGGGCAGTCTGGATGTGCGGCGGGGGTGGGGTGCACGGGGGGGGCTCGAGGAGCACGGGGGTGGGGTGCGGGGAGTCTCGGGGCACGCGGGGGCGCGGGGCACACCTGGGCGCCCGGGCGCTAGATGCTGCAGGGCACTTTGAGCGCCCCTGTCGCGTGTGGGTAGGGAGCGTTGGGCGCGCTGGGGGGGAGGCGGGGGCGGGGCGCGCGGGGGGGGGCTCGAGGCGTGTGGGGGTGGGGCGTGGGGGTCTCAGGGCGCGCGGGGGGGGCGCGGGGGTGCGGGGCACGCCTGGGCGCCCGGGGCGCGGGGCGCTTGGGGCGTGCCTGCTGTGTGTGGATAGAGAGCACGGAACGCGTGGGGGTTGGGGTGCGCGGGAGGGTGTGGCGGGCGTGGGGTGGTGTGGAGGCACGCGGGGGTGGGGCGCAGGGGTCTTGGGTGCGCGGGGGCGCGGGGCAGGCCTGGGTGCCCGGGGCGCAGGAAGCCTTGGTTCACTTGGGCCGCATCTGCCATGTGTGGATAGGGAGCGTGGGGCACGCTGGGGGGGAGGGGCGTGCTGGGGGGTGCGGGGGGTGCGGCGGGCGTGAGGCACGGGGGTTGTGGGGTGCGCTGGGCTGCCGGGGCACGTGGGGCTTGGTGTGCACGGGGCGCCGGGCCGCTGGGTGCGGGGCCGCGCCCGATGCAGTTATTCGCGGCGGGCGGGGTGGCGGGGCGTGGGTCGCGGGGCTGTGTGCTTCCCTCTTTTATCCCAATCTGTGCCCTCCCTCTTCAAAAAGTTCCTAATTTCCCTTGAATACTTGCCTTTTTTTCCCTCGTTGTTTGTAGCGCAGCTAGGCGGTCGCCATCTTGACCGGAAGCCAACATACCTTTTTTTCTGGACAGAAATAAATGTACATTGCTCACTCTGGGGATATAATTGTTCCCACAAGCCTAGTTCTTTACAGCTGAAGCACTCTAATTTTCATACACTCTGAAAACTGTTCTTCAGGCATTAAAACCTTCCAGAAGCTCTCCAGCACTGCATTTGGCCTTCTATCAACTTTTTCTTAAGGACCCCAGTGCAACACAAATCTTGCCACATTTGCTTTTGAGTGACCCAAACAGACCCCTTTACCTACTTGTCCTTTATCTCATCTCCTCTAAGTTCCTTCACCACATTATGTAATTGATCTATCATCTTTATCTCATTCTTCTCTCATCTATTTTATCTACAAAATTAGAAATTAATGCAAAAAAATAAATTAATGCAGTACACTTCAGGCACATGTCCCTCTCCCTTTGCAATTCCTCCTTCACACAGCCAAGTTCTCTGTGAACAGCTATGTTGGCCTCAGATACATCTCTTATTAACCATGACAATATGTGCCACACTCAAGGACTGCAACACATTCTCTAATCCTTCAACTCTTCTTAGGACATCCCCATATCCTGCGATGGACTGCACTCATTAAATATGTGTGACACTCCATACTACATACAGGAAGATAGCCACTGCAGGACTCCTCAGATACTCTACCACTGGATGACTTAGCCTTAGTTACATGTCTTACTACCTATACAAGCCCATGCAGTCACTACCACCACAATAAGGCACACCTCCACACACCACCAAGGGAGGGGAAAGCCATGTTGGGATTTTCCCTATGGACACTCCACATTCAGCCTCTGTTGTACACCCTCCTAGGACCATCTAATTGCTCTTTCCGAGCTCATTTCTTTTTCTTTTTCTTTTTTTTTTTTTTTTGAGGTATACACTTGTTCTGCCAGTGCCACTAGCTCCTGTAAACTCGTATCTGCTAGTCTGTCCAGTTTTTGAATTTTCCTCCTTCTGTCTGGGGCTGCCTGGTTGACAACACTGAGAATAACTACTGTCTTATTTTCTGGAAGCTCTGGGTCCATAAGAGTCTATGTACGATATGCCTCCATGAGTCTTTCCAGAAAAGCAGCAGGAGTCTCATCTTTACCTTGCTGCACATCACTCACCTTAGCCAAATTAATGGGATGCCTAGCAGCAGCCCTGAGACCCCTCCCCCCATTAGAGTCCAGCGGTACACCTGGAGTCTCTCTTTACTTGATGCCATGTTGAAACCCCGTCTGGTCTAGTCAAAGAGAAGAAGGTATCAATGATAGCTTGATTATTGGTGGGGTTCCCATCTGCACCCGGAACCAATTTCCAGGCTTCAGTCTGTATTCTCTCTGTTTCCTCTGTAGTAAAGAAAATCTGCAGAAATTGTTGACAGTCATCCCATGTTGTTAGGTGGGTAAAAATAATAGAATCCAAAAGATCAACAACTCCCTGTGGTGTCTCAGAGAATTTAGGAGTTTGAATTTTCCAATTATATAGATCACTAGTGGTGAATGACCAGTAGTGATGTGGTTGATTTACATCATGGTCTGGGGGCCCCATAACCCAGAGGGGGAACACTGTGGCCTCTGGGTCTGGGGCCTGACTCTGAGGGCTTCTACTATGAGTGTGGGGAGAGCTTTGTATGGGTGGAGGTTGGCTGCTGGTGGAGGGTCCTGTGCTGCTGGTGAAGGAGGGTAAGGAGGAGGGAAGATCAATTCTTCCTGTGATTTTAGGAGTATGGGATATAAGGGAGTGGAGGAGGAAGAGGAAGGGGAGTCATCTGATTTATTCTTCTTCTTCACTGCCAAAATAGTGGTGGTCTCCTGTGGAGGGGAAGAAAATGTTTAACCCAAGAGGGAGGATCTTCCACCAGGTTACGCCAAACCAGAATATAGGGGATTTGGTCTGAATGGCCAGGAGTTCCATGAAACATGTTTTCCTGGACTTGCCATATGATCAGTAAGTGGAAGGTGCCTTCTAGTGGCCAGCCCATGTTAAATGTGGGCCATTCACTCCTGCAAAATGTGATGAGTTTACTTTTCTTTATCTCTACACTTAGGTTATGAGCCCTAACTTTAACACCCTGAAAATGGTTCATTAGTAAAGAAAGTGGGGTAGTCTGAGTCTGTTCCATCTGTCCAGTCACACAAACTGTAATTCCAACAAAGAAAAGAAAATGAGACAGCAAAAGAGTTCAGCTGGCCAGCAGCTACAAAACTGAAACTGAGACAATGGCTTCTCACCATTCTGCAGTACTGACCCACGCTGCCTCTGCAAATCTACCAGGGGAATGAAATCCCCTCTGGATGGGCCTGGGGCACCCAGGACCCACTATCCAAACAGAGTAGCCTCCAGGGGCACATCTGCCCAACCACAATTTTCTGATGAAAGGAAGGACGAAGGACAGGTTTTCAGGAAAGACAAAAACACAGAAGCACAACACAAAAAAAGCACACTTACCAGCCAGTGACCTGAGCTCCACATGTTGGTGGTCCTCAGGGGGGAGTCTTTGAGGGGGATCCCAGACAAGCCCCCAAATATTATGCCCAGTTCTTGGTGCCCACAGTGACCACCAGGGAGAACCAACACGTATGCAAAGGCAAAGAGCTTTATTTAGGGCTTGGACTCTTGACTTCACCAGCACAATGGATCTGTACACGAGCCCTGAGCAGCAGGGGGGCAGATTTTTTTTTTAATAGGGATTTGAACAAAGAAGTAGTGAGTAGTAGGGGAATGGTTACATGATTGGTTGATTTAAGCAGTAACTGCACTTGTATTTTTCTGATAGGCTTAGGATGCTGGTGGGCAAAGCTGGTGGGAATGGGGGTAGGGGGATTCCAAGCAGATTAGGTAACCTTTATTGTGATTGGCTATGTGGGTTTGAGAAACTTAAGCTACACTTTAAGTAACTTATGACCATAGGAATGTATGGCATGAGCAGTTTGTGGGGTTTTTTTTTCTTCAGTAACTGTTAAACTCTTACTTAAACCTTGCTGGGAAACAGAAACTTAGGCCTACTGGTGACTATGAAGCCTGCCATGGCATCCCTCTGGTTCCCGAGTCCTTCATTAGGGAAAACAGGGCAGCAGATGGCCAAGCTAGTTATTTTATATCCACTACCAGGTGGAGCTGAGCTAGAAAATCTTGACACAGGTCAGTGACTTCCTCCATCAAGGCTCCACTTCCTAAAGGTTCCACAAGCTTCCTATCCTAGGAGACTTCCTCCCTTGTAGTGCAGTGGGGATCACTTTTACCTCCCTGTCTTCTGCTCTCTTCACCCCTTTGGTGAAATGCTGGTCATGCTTTAAAGCCTTCCAAATGTACACAAGTACAACATTCATTTTGGTTTCCCCCAGTTCTTTTTCAAAGAACTCCCACTCAACACAAACCTTGCCTCAAGTGATCCTGCTAGGCCATGTTTATGAACTTTCCCTTCCCTCTTCTCTTGATCCTTTTATCACTTTATAAACCTGATTTACACATCAGTCTAAGCCACTTCAGATCCACCAATTCCTCTCCTATCTTGTAAAGATCCTGTCCTGCCATGGAGCTCAGCAAAGTCACTAAAGCCCCATGAGTCCCAAGGTCACTACTGAGTTAACTTCTTCCTTAACTCTGGTGAGCATATTCCTACATGACCCAGTGAACTGGGCATTAAACACCACTTCTCTCATGCCCAATTTACTAAGTAATGCTTGTCCTTTTACTGTCTTCCAGCCCATGATATTTTCATGAGCGTCTTAGCCAGACATAACCAAGTGTTCCCAATGGCTCCTATGAGCCAGTCCATCAGGGACTGACTCTTCTTGTACTGCCTCAGGTGATGCAGCCTTGGTCTCAAGGAATGATAGTAGTTCCATTACTCAGCTCATCTGCTGCTCCAGCACTAAGACTAATCCCATCTGCCCCCATGTCCCACAGTCTCATAGCCATGCCATTAGAGGTTCTGCCGCCTCAAAGTCATAGACAAAATACTCAATCACTCTCATGCTTTCCTGATTTGGCCATTATTAAGGACTTGATCTGCATGTAGAATCATGGATATTCCCTTCTTTTGTATTAAATAGTTATCTGCTATCACTTATTCATTTTCTCCCTCTTCATCATTCAACTCTTTCCATGGGTTCCAAGTTTTGGAAGGGCTCTTTGATCATTTGTACTCTCTTTCTCTTTGGCCCCCTAGCCATAAGAAATAGCATGTCAGCACCTTCAACTCATTTTCTCTTTATCCAATGTACCCACCAAATAGGCCAATCAGAGGATAGTAGTCACATGATCCTTCCCTTTATAACTCCTCCCTTACACAAGCAGGCTCCCATTGGACAGCCATCTCGGCCTTACTTGTATGTCTTATTATTTATAGAAGTGGCCATATAGCAGTAATGACAGCTTGCCAACAATCTCTTCCTATTCATGCTACTCTCAGGGACTGCAATGCACCCTGTAGAACTTCAGTTCTTCCCAGGGTATCCCTTTACTCACTCAGTGGACTCTACTCATTAAGCAAGCACAGAATCCTTATCACATAGAAGAGGGCCACCCTGGGATTCCCCACATAGACACTCTACCTCCAGATGACTCATTCTTACTATCCACAACAAGGCAATGCAACCATGACAAGAAGGCACACCACCACATGTCACGTGAGGAAGGTCATCCATGTAGATTTCCTCCACCCTCAGATGGTTCAGACTCAGTTGCATACCTTGTTACTCATAGCTAAGATCATACAATCTCTCCTCCCAAAATTATTATTTTTTATTTTTGCAAATTTTTTTCTGAAAGAGAGGGAGAAGATTGGCACGCCAGGGTACCCAGCCACTGCAATTCACCTCCAGACTTGTGCACCACCTTGTGCACTTCCCCTAGATCTGTAAGCTCCAATAAATATCCCTTCCTTCATAACTGTGCCTGGTCTGGAAGTTCATCTCAGCGAACCTGAATATGTTTGCTACAGAGCTGATATGAAATAAATGTCAGTGGTTTTCAGGACCAAAGTCATAGTTAGAGATCTGCAAGTGCTTCTCATGACTGCCACTTACCCAGATTTCACTTCTGAATATGTATTTTATTTCAGCTTGACATTTGATGGATAGGTTAGCAGGATATAGAAATCAAAAGATTCAAAATAGATTTTTCTCACAACTTTAAACTTTGTATTCTAGAATCCAGTTGTTGATGGGAAGTCTGGGGTCAATCAGACTTCTGTTAAAGAATCTCTTCTCTCTCCATCTCTGCTAGATGTTTTTCTGCATGTTGTCCTTTTCTTGCTTTTATCCATATCCATACAATACCTCAAAAACACTGAGGACCTTACATCCCTAGTCATCAGGGAAATGCAGATTAAAACTACATTGAGATTCCATTTCACTCCTGTCAGATTGGATACCATCATGAAACAAATGACCATGAATGCCGGTGAGGATGCAGAAAAAGAGGAACCCTTCTACAGTGTTGGTGGGAATGCAATCTGGTCCAGCCATTGTGGAAATCAGTGTGAAGGTTCCTGAGACAGCTAAAAATAGATCTACCTCATGACCCAGCCATAGCACTCCTAGGAATATATCCTAAGGACTCATCTCAGACCTTAGAGATATTTGCTCAATCATGTTTATTGCCACTCTATTTACAATAGCTAGGAAATGCAACCAGCCTAGATGTCCCTTGACTGATGAGTGGATCATGAAGATGTGGCACATTTACACAATGGAGTTCTACTCAGCAGTAAATAAAAATGAAGTCATGAAATTTGTAAGAAAATGGATGGATCTGGAAAGGATTATACTAAGTGAGGTAATTCAGGCCCACACAGCCAAATATCACCTGTCTCTCTCATATGTGGATCCTAGCTACAGATGATCAGACTTCTATGTGAGTAGAAAGAAAACTCAGTAGCAGAGGCCAGTGAACTAGAAAGGAGATATAAAGGGAATAGAAAGGGAGGGCGAGGGACTTAATAGCATGGTATTGGATATATGTAAATAGAAGAACACATTAATGGTGGTGAAAAGACCTAAGTGAGGTGAGGGGAAGAGATTGAGTAAAGGAAAGGTGGAGGGAGGGCTAACCAAAGTCTAAGAGGACATAAATAAATGGTATGGAAACCTACTGTTTTGGACAATGGAACACTCAGGAACCATAGATTGTTACTGGAAAAATTTCAGTGCCAGGGATGAGATAACTTCCAGTGAGTTGTTGGCCAGGGAGGTCCCTCATGCTCCCCAAATATTACAGGCCATTGCCAAGGCCAATGTTTTTCATAAGGAATAGATGGTAAGAGCCTATTGCTGAAGACTCCACATACTTGGGCTGCAAGGTCACTGAGAAATCCTGCTGGAGCTGATATGAAAACCTCCTCCATGTAGATCAGCTGACAGAAAGCTGGAAAAAGCCATGCTACATGCAGTTCAATGGGAGAGAGAGAAATCACCAGTGAAGATACTCAACAGTGGACACTGCAAGCCTTAAATTTAGCCAAATTTGGCCAAATGAGCAATGGGTGCAATAGTGGCATATCTGTTATTGGGGAAACCAATTGCCCTCTAATTGGACTGGAGGCCCGCTCCATGGGAGGGAATACATCCCTGATACTGAAAACCTACAATAGGGGTAGTCATGAACCCTGAGGGGTGTGTAACGTCTGCTGCTATCTGGCTAAGTGTCTATGCAATGCTCACTAAACTTCCCAGTAAGCACTTCTCTTAATGTTCATACCTATATAACAATGCTACTATCACTTTTGGTTAGAGAATCTTCTCTTTTCAGATGGCAGTGACCTTGGGATGACTTTGAAGCCATCATGGTGCTAAGAAGTGACAGAAGAGTGCTCAGAACTTTATCTCTATCATACCTTCCAAGGCTCTGTCAGGGTCCATTGCAGAAGAGTGGTGGAAATAATGTAAAAGCCAAAGGAAGGTAGGATTTCTTACAATGTGCTCTCCCCAGACACAAAATGGCCTGGGTATCCATGACCTCACAGTGCCTGACACTACCTACACAAGACCATCATAGTAGGAGGAAAAGATGATGACTTCAAAACAAAAGACAGCCTGATTGAGTGGGGGAGGAGATATGAAGGAGAGTAGAGTTTCAAAGGGGAAAGTGGAGGGAGGGAGGGAATTACCATGAAATATTGTTTACAATTAAGGAAGCTGTCAATTCAAAATATAAATAAATAAATAAATAGTAAAATTTAAAATAAAACTTCTGATAACCTTAATTAAAGGTTTGGGGGTTTTCTTTTGGTTCTATTTGCTGTTTGTGACTTTGTGATCTCACACATGGGTGTTTGCCTCCTATCTGAAGATTGTCAGATCCTTTGTAATAACAGGCAGTGGTGTTGACTTTGCTACCACAGGTCCCCTCCCATGTAGGGTGTGCCTGTTTTCCTCCCCTGGGCTGTTCTGCAATGGGTGTGCTGATTCTGAGCTCTGAAGTATTGGTGAATAGCTCTTGGGCATTACCATGTGGATTTTGAAGTGGGATTCCCCAAAGGTGTTAACAGAGAGCTCTCCCAACTTTAGGAGTCCTATTTGGACACTAGAAATAAGTTCAGTATCTTTAGGGTCCTGTTGTCTTGGGACCAATGGGGAAATGCTGGACTTCCTATAGTCAATTTCTTGTTCACAGGGCAGAAAAGGGACAGTGAGGGGACTGGTATTGGATTAACCTTTTCCATTTGAGACCTCTCATGTCATTCTATTCTTTCTTCACAACTACCAACAATGACTTGATCTTGGCACTTCTTTAGGATGTCCTGAGGCCACCAGCTCCCTCCTTTGTTTCTGTTTCCTCCTGTATGTTCTGGGCTGTTTTGTTTTGCCCTGTTTGTTCATCAAATATCTCACACTTTATTTTCATATATAAGAAATGTGTTTAGGGGCTGGAGAGATGGTTTAGTGGTTAAGGTGCTTGCCTGCAAAGCCTAATGATCTTGATTCCCTAGTACCCACATAAAGCTAGATGCATAAAGTGGTGCATGCATCTGGAGTTCATTTGCAGCAGCTGGAGGGCCTGGCATGCTCATTATCTCAGTCTATCTTTCTTCTATCTCTTTTTGCTTGCAAATAAATAAAAATAAAAATAAAGAAATGTGTTGAAGCCAGGCATGGTGGTGCATGTGTAGCCTGTAATCCCAGCAGTTGGGAGGTGGAGGTAGGAGTTTAAAACAAGCCTTAGTTATATGGTATGTCCAAAGTCAGTCTCAACTACACAAGACTTTGTTTCAAAACAAACAAACAACAAAAAAGAAAGGAATGGTGTTGAAATCTCTCACCTGCCAATGTTCTCTTTCCTGAGTCTTCTGTAGTATGAGCTTATTGTTCACTATTATTTTGCTGGAGTCTTGGGTGGAAAGGAGAGAAATCTGTGTGCTTAACCTGATATTCTAAACTTTAAAGCCTTCATTCTACTTTACCCATTCCACAGTAAGGATAGACAGACTGCTATTGCCTGACTGACTCCTGCAAACTCATACTCTCAAGCTCCCCTTTTGTCCCTAGATCCACATAACTAACTCAGGATGGTTAATGTACAGCAAGCACAAGGTCCTAGGTTCAGTCCCAGCACTGGTTATAAACAACCATGAAGATATCTCCTGGTACCACAGAGACTGGCAGGGATTAGGGGACTCTTGCTCCTCATTGCTGTTTCAGACTGGTCTTCCCTCCTCATTAATAACATCTCATGTCTACCTCTTCCACAGCCCCCCCCCCTTGTGGCATCATCTCCCACAAAGACATTCCCTGGATCATGTTCTCTCCACAACACCAGCCTCACAGATGGCATCTCCAGTGCTTAGCATCTCAGTTCTTCCACACTGTCTGTTTTAGTGATTATGATCTCCATGGTACCTCAGTTACTCACTGCTGTGGTTATACACTTGGCATTGTTATTACCAGCAGTGTCAATTTCAAGCACCCACTCTTTAACTACCACATGCTATTTACCCATCCTACTTCTAAGTGCCAACAGTTCTGATCAGCATTTGATCATTTATTTATTATTTGATCATGTAAGTTTTTCACTTCCTCTCTTGTTTTTATTTTGTGTCTCACCTAAGTGCACTGCAATTTTTCTCATTACTATGGCAATATACTTGACAAAGCACCTTAGAGGGAAGGGTTTGTTTTGGCTCATAGTTTCAGGGGATATTGTCTGTCTTAGTGGCAGGTGGGTCCACAAACTGTGCTACTTGGACTTCTTATCCACAGAACAGGAAACAGAGACTGGATGGCTGTCTCAAGGCCCCTCCCTAGTGATCCACTTCCAACAGTGAGTCCCTTGAAGATTCCACAACCTTCCAAAGGAGTACCAAGTGTTCAAACACATAAGCTTGAAGAGGATATTTCACATTGAAACTATAATACCTGGCTTCCATCCCTTGGGTCAAGACTATAACCTGGTCTTAAAAATCCCCTTTCTCTCTCCTTCTTCACACTACTCTACTGCTAGGAAACAAAGAAATGACAAAAAAAATGAATTAAGTTCAGTCCAACTCTTCCCTCTTTTGTCCCTAGGTCCACGTAAGTGGCTCAGGATAAATCTAAGCATGAAAACGCTGCTCATTCCCTTTCTGTCTCTCTCTCCCTGCCTCTTTCTCCCTCTTTCTGTCGCTCTCAAATAAATAAATAAAAATTAAAAAATATTTTTTAAAAAATAAAAGGGCTAGAGAGATGACTTAGCAGTTAAGGCATTTGCTTGCAAAGCCAAAGGACTCAGGTTGCTGTTAAATACACACACACACACACACACACACACACACACACACACACATTTAAAAACAGGTTTCAGGTTTGGGGAGATGGCTCAGCAGCTAAAGTCTCTTGCTTGCAAAGCCTGATGGCCTGGGTTCAATATCACAGTACCCACATAATGCCAGATGCACAAAGTGGCTTATGCATTTTGAGTTTGTTTGCAGTGGCAGAGGCCCTGGTGTGCCCATACTCACTCTCTCTCGTTCTGCCTCTTTTTCTCTGTCTCCCTCAAATAAATTAATATATATGACTTTCTTGGGCTGAAGAAATAGCTCAGAAGGTATAAGCACTTGGTGCTCAGACATGAGGACCTGAGTTCAATCCCCAGCACTCCCATAAAGAGCCAGGCATGGTCATGCATGCCTGTAACCCTATGCTGAACAGGGTGGAACAGGAAGACCACAGGAACACCCTGGTCAGCCAGACTAGCTGAAAAGCAGCAAGCTCTAGTTTCCATGGCACATCATGTCCCAAGGTAATAAGGCATAAAGGTGATAGATCTGGACACTGGATGCTCCTTGTGGCCTCCACGTGCATGGGCATCAGCACACAAATGTGCGTACACCATACACACAGATACACCATGTACTACAAACACACTACTCATAAAAAGTATATTTCTTATTTTTATTAGTTTGTACACACACACACACACACACACACACACACACACACACATTATAGGGTTTCTTTCTGCTGCAAAAAATGCCAAATACATGCCACAACAAATCACATAATGAAACCTGTTAAAATGACAGTAACATGCAACTAAAATAACTTATTTCCATGGGTGGGATAGGCTGACAAGGCTAGTCTGCGGGCTCCTGCTTGGGCTCAAGACTGTTGTGTATACCCCAGGTTGGATGGGCCTTACTCACACTGTACCCCACACACTGGCCTTCCTGCTTTTCCTAAGCATGTCAGAGTGCCCCATCTATCACCTGCCTCTGCCACATCTTCTGACTTACACACTTTCCCTTCAGATATCCATAAGACTCACTTCCTTCATTGATTAGGTGAGGATGGATTGTACATTACATTTCTTATTGCTATGACAAAGTGCCTGATAGACACAAGATAAGGGAGGAGGGACTTACTGTGGCTCACTGTTGAAGGAGTGTTGTCCATTATGGCAGTGATATGACAAAGTACCTTATAGAAGCAAGATAAAGGAGGGAGGACTTACTCTGACAGATCAGAGAATGTGTGGCAGTGAAGGCATGTGTTCTAGTTATCTTTTGGTTGTTAGGACAAAGTGCTGACAAAATCAGATTAAGGAAGAAAAAATTCATTTCAGCTTATAGTTCCTGGTAAAGTCTATCACATTCGATGCACAGTCAGGAAGCAGAGAGCAATGAATGCCCGTGCTCAGCCAGCTATTTCCTTCTTGTACCGGCCAGGACCCCTAATAAACCTAACAAAGATGAGCCCTCACAGATGATTGTAGGTCTTGTCAAGACGACTGGGATGCTGGGAGCTTAGAGAGTAAGGAAATTGAGAGCTCATCAGGCTCAGTGGGAAAGTATTTAACTGCAGAAAGTAGAGAGCGAAGGCCAGATGTGGTACTGAGCTCTAATCCTCAAAGGCCTATCCTCACGGACCTAACTCCACCAGCCATTCCTCCTGCCAAAGATTCCACAGCCTCCCAAAACAGCACCACACCAGTTGCAGACCCGGAGGTCAAATTCATCAGCCTGAAGGGAACATTTTATGTTCAAACTACAAATACTGATTCAAAGGTAACTTATTTGTCTACAGGCTGGCCAATGTTAATGATCTTATTCCCCAGCCACAACTAGTTGCATAGTGAATTGTACCTATATTTACAATAATTCACCCAACTTCTTAGCCTCTTTAGGTTCAGTAGGGTAAAAAAACAAAACAAAAAACATGATTTTTTTTCCAGACATGGTGGCTCATGCCTTTAATTCCAGCACTCAGAAGGCTGAGGTAGTTGAATCTCCTGGATTCTGAAGCCAGCCTGAGGCTACCATATGTGTGCCAGGTCATCCTGGACTAGACTGAGACCCTGCCTCAAAAAGATGTTTTTAAGGTACAAAATTAAATTTTGATAAAAATTAAGGCAAGTTCAACTTACTACTCTGCCATTTTCACTTGGTCAGTATCCCTTGTTAGGTATAATGAAATATGTACTTCCAAACCAAGGGACAATTTCTTTATCTGCCACCACTGGGGCAGATTATATAAACCACAAAAAGTCACCCCTACTCTCTCCTTTCCAACTATTCCAAATATATACTATGTATCATAGACTACAGCTGTGTGTATATATATATATATATATATATATACACCCCAGGTTATATATATATATATATATATATATATATATATATATATATATATTTAATTTTTATTAACATTTTCCATGATTATAAAAAAAATCCCATGGTAATTCCCTCCCCCCCCAACAGTTTCCCCTTTGCAATTCCATTCTCCATCATATTACCTCCCCATCTCAATCATTGTACTTACATATTACCTATTAAGTACCCTCCTCCCTTCCTTTCTTTTCCCTTTATATCTCCTTTTTAACTTACTGGCCTCTGCTACTAAGTATTTTCTTTCTCACGCAGAAGCCCAATCATCTGTTACAGCTGTATATTTTACAACTATATTTAACTTTATTGCCACAGAAATTGAATCAGGCCTCATAAGTGTTCTTTGATCTACAGAAGATGTAGACCCCTCTTAATTTTCTTTTGAGCTTTTCTCTCCCAGCCACCAAGTGCTGGGAGTTTAGCCAAGGATCTCACACATACTAGGCAAGCATTCCACCCACTGAACTGTAACTCTTGTTCTTTTGAGCTTTTTAAATTCAAATTCCATCCCTGTGACCTCTGTGGAATATACCCTTATGGCCAACAGGTGGCGCCCTCCTCATGCTGGGCTCCTGCAAGAACTATAATGGACCCCATTATAGAACTTTGACCTGGGAAAACATTTGCAGGAGTGGTTTCTGATAGTCACATGTCCCTCAGACAGGCACCTGTTTAGTTTGACTGGCATTTCCTGGCATGCACCCATCTTAGCATATTTGTTAGTTGAGTTTAGCTTGAAGGGAAATTTATTGCTTCACACCATATGTAACTTCAGACTTTCTTAGCTTGGAAACCAAGCTACACAAAGTGACGAAAATATGCTCTTGAGTAACCTGATAAGAATGTTGCTGTTACACTAATAGGGTATTAATTAGTAAAAAATATTTAACTTTTTTACTGCCAACCTAAACAAGCTGGCCTTGTTTTTAGCTGTGCACCTTATAACTGCATCTCTAAACGCTTTGCAAACACTAATTAAACCCTTCAGTGAACATCCAAATAGTAGGTACCATCAAACCCTTTTCAAGATGTGGAAAACAGAGTTTTTTGGGACTAAGCTAGTCCATGATTTGCTCAAGGTCAAGACAAAACCGGAGACACCAGGCTCCACACCCACCTCCCCAGACCTCGCCAACAAATCACCCTCTTGCTTCCAAACATGGGTGCCTTGTGTCCCCTCTACACTGTCTGCAATGGTAGGCCTCCATTCATCACAAAAAACTGCCACTCCCTTCCTTACCTCCCAGTTTGTTTCAGAAAATGTGATGATTTTCAAGATGGCTTCCTATGGACTTGGCAGCTTAGCAGAATTGTAACTGCAGTTGAGGACCCTCCCCAGGGCCATTTCCTGTCCTCTCTGAAGAGCCAGGCTTGTCTTCCTACACGTTGGGATATAATGGGTCGTAAAGCTGGATGGGCTCTGATATAGGAAGAGCTTTCAAGGGTTCTTCCTTGAATCTTCTATGTTCAAAGTATTTCTCTCTGGCTCAAAATAAATTAGTAATAGTGCACATGCCACTTAGAAGCAAGGATCCCCCATCCTTGCTCCCACCCCCCACTCCTGCTCCATGCACTCGCTGCTGGTGTGTCCAGGCTGGCTTCCTGCTCTTTCCTGCCCCGGGAGTGGTGGCTCAAGGCAGGCCGGGCCACTCTGCTGGGGACCGTGTGGAACCCTGCCCTGCCCCAGCCTGGCTGTCAGGCCGAGCCCCTCAGCGTAGCAGGCCCTGCATTTGGGTTCCATCAACTCTCCACTGCATGGCAAACCGGGAGCCTGACGTCAAGCTGACCTGTCCAACTCTGACAGGCACCCAGGACAAACTAATCACCCCTCTGGCGAGTCAGCAGGATATTCCCAGAAGAGGTTTCACACTACATGAGTCATCTGAGCCTAGGATGTGGCCAGCCGCGTGCTGCTTACACCGGGCATCCTAGGCGTCCCTCGGAATTTGTTTCACCGAACAAGAGGCAATTTGGATCCTGACTTCCAGCCAGGAGCTGTGTGAAGGCTTCCTGACTGGGATCAGAGCCAGGCCCTGCCCTTCACTTCCTTTCTCCTGCTTTCCTCACAGTCTTTACTCTCCAAGACGCAGCAGAACACATAAGTAATTAACCCTTCACAAGCTGAGTCATAGGACCTCAGCTAATACAGGGTTAGAGAGCTTAGCTGAAACAGCCTGTCTGTAAACATGGGCTATCCGGGTTTCTGGTGCCTCTGGCAATACGTGGATGGATTTCTTGATTCATCACCACAACAGACAAACAGGTAGAGGCTTGAAAGGTCTTCCCAGGCTGGCTGGAGGGGGGTGGGCCGCTGGCAGTACATCTCTATGGATGAGGCTTTACTGGCCATTTCAGAAGGAATGATTGAGTAGAACTCATTTGTTGATGAGATGCACTGAACATTTGTGCTCCCCACTCTTATGTTGAAATCTTACACCTGCCAGATGAAGAGACTAGGGACCTCGGGGCTTTTGGGGTAGGAGTAGGTCCTGTAGGTGAAGCCTTATGGATAAATCCCATGCTCATATACAAAAGACCCCAAATCTGCAGGCGCCCAACTGTAACAAATCTCTGGAATTCCCAAGCTATCTGGACCACAGAACTCTATTTTAATGGGCCAAACAAACTAAACCAGTGTTTTTGGACAAAAGAAGCACATCCCTCAGGGACAGGAAATCCTAAGAAGACAATGATAGATACCCCGCAACCACCAGTTTTAAATCTCAGGAAAATCAGACAATGCTTTTTCATATCTGTATAGTATCTATTTTATAGATGACTATTCTGGCAATTGAAATTCCATATGAAGGAAAACTGAAAACATTGGCCATTTTCTTCTCAGTAGATTAAGTCCATGGTTAACAAGTCCATTGTAATTGCTTATGTCAATAAGAGCAATCCAAACTGCCCGGAAGTTCTAAAAAGAAGAGTTTTTCAGTATTTGTATGTGTCCCCCCCATATGCTTTTTTGTAATGACCTCCAACTAGAAAATACTTCAGAATTCTTTAGTTTTTGTTTTTGTTGCTTTTAGCATCACTGTGACCAAATACCTGATGAGAAGCAACTCAAAGGAGGGCTTCCTTTGACCCACTCTTTGAGGAAATACAGCCATCACCATGGGAACCACTTGTGGCCGAGAAGCTCCTGAGTCTGTGGCATCAGGAACATGAGGCTTCTTGTTCACTGCTCACTGACCAGGTCGTGGATAGGAAGTAGGGCAAGGGAAACCTCAAAGGACTAACCCCCTCAGGCACCCATTTCCTCCTGATATACTCTACCTCCCAAAGGTTCTACAACCTTCCAAAAACTGCCACCAGCTGGACACTCAGTGTTTAAATGCATAAACCTGTGGGAACATTTCATATTCTTCCCTAACAGTTGTCTATGACAGATTATTATCTCCCTCAGCATACAATTGCATGTCACCATCCCTTGCCATTCCTGTTGACCATTGCTAAGCATCATATGATACCCCACTTCCAGTAGGATTCCTCCTAGTAGCCCCATGGAAACCTTTGTGAATACTGGAGTCTTAAAACCATAGCTTGATGTTTTAGACTTTATGTATGAGTGAAGGAAGTGGATATTGCCTTGTATCATGATGCCTGGTTGCTCACTGGGATGGTCAATCTTCATTGTCAACTTTCTAGATTTACAATCACCTAGGAGACATACCTCTGGATGTCTTTAAAGGCATATATAGAGAGGTTTAATTAAGGAGAGAAGGTCCACCCTGAATGTGGGTGGTACTCAGACATGGATTAGGATCCTGGACTAAATAAAAAGGAAAACAAGAGAAAGAAGCATGAGCATCAGTATTTATTGCTGTCTGTTTTTGACTACAGACAGAATGTGGCCAGCCGCCTTATACTCCTGTGTGTCTTGCTCACTATGGTGGACTGCACCCTCAAACTGTGAACCAAAGGAAGGAAAGCTTCCCGAAGTTTCTTTTCTTCAGATATTTTGTCATAGCAACAAGAAAAGCAACTAATACACCTACCTTTGTGTTTACTTAGGAATGTTTTATTCTCTTTGGCTTTTAAAAATATTTTATATATTTATTTTCAAGGAGAGAGAGAGAGAGGGAGAGAAATTGAAAAAGGGAGGGAGAGAAAATGAATGTGAATAATTAGGCATACCAGGGCAGCGAACTCCAGAACACCACGTTGTGCATCTGGTTTTACATGGGTATTGGGGAATCAAGCTCTAGCCATTAGGCTTTGAAGGCAAATGCCTTCACTGAACCATCTCTCCAGCCCTTCGTTTTGGCTTTAAAAAAAAAAACATGCAAAGGTTTTTTTGTTTGTTTGTTTTTGTTTTTTCGAGGTAGGGTCTCACTCTAGCTCAGGCTGACCTGAAATTCACTATGTAGTCTCAGGGTGGCCTCGAACTCACAGTTATCCTCCTACTCTGCCTCTCAAGCACTGGGATTAAAGGTGTGTGCCACCATGCCTGGCTGGATGCAAAGGCTTTTGTATATGGTATATTAAGCTTTGGTGTTTAGTATTCCACAGCCCAACCTGGTATAATTCAAATCTAATTTTTAACCTCTGTATTACTCTCTCCAGTTTCATTATGATTACAAGAATTAGAGGACTTCCGGTGAAGATGGCAGCATAGGTACCATGCCAAAGCAGCCTAGGAAGGAAAAAAGACCAAAAAAACTCAGCAAAATACACACTTTTACTAAAAAGTGACATGTATAGGAAACTGAAGCAGCAGCAGAGAAGTAGGAGAGATCCAGGAAATCCAAAGCCCGCACAGGCCGGCAAAAGCGGCCCCTGGCAGCTCCGCTAACCATGGTGGTGGCTGCGCACCAGAAAGCGGCCAAGCTCTGCTCCAGCCAGAGGAAAACCCAGGTGCGGGAGCTTCCACTCACAGCGGGGCACTCTGCAACTCAGGAAACATGAAGGGAGAGCGGCAGTGAGCAACGGAGGAGCAGACCACGAGGTAGAAGAACATGTGGAGTAGAGAGAGAATCAGAGCAGCTGCGGCTCCCTCCCCTCCCCCACCACCTGAGCCCAGCTCCAGTGAAGAGAGCAGCAGTCCCGGGACCCGGCCAGGCTGACAGCAGGACCCAAGCAGGAGCAGAGTCTGGGAGCAACATCAGCGGCTCAGGCACCGGTAACAGCGGCCCAAGCAGCAGCAGATCCAATAGCAGCAGCAGTGGAGGACCCAGCAGCAGCAGCTTCAGAGGCAGCAGTGGCAGATCCAGCAGCAACAGCCTCAGTGGCAGCAGCGGCAGTGGACCCAGCAGCAGCAGCTACAGACCCAGCAGTGGCAGCTTTAGCAGCAGCAGTTCCAGCAGCAGGGGTGCTGATCTGCAGGGCCACACTTGCCAGGCTCGGTTTGCCCAACAGGAAAAGCCAGTGCTCAGCTCCAGAAATCAGAACAGCAGCCCTATGACCCAGGCAGCAACTTGACTGAGACCAAAATCATCCAAGGTAACTGGGATTGCACCAGGGAAGGTTCTCACTTGGTCACAAGCTAACTTGGATCCCTCAACAGACCAGAAATCTTAACCTCTTTGTTGATAGAGGATCTGGTTGTTATAATAACTACTCTGGCATACATACTTGGGGCTGTATTTGATTGAATGTGTACAGTGTTTAGTTAAATTTTAGAATCAACTTGTATTTTATTCCACTCAGCCTACTTGAATACTCCCATAGCAGGGAAACTCAACCCCTAGGAGCACCTTTGTAGCTACTCTGAGAGTCTTAAGAGCCACACCTAACACCTTAAGCTCCTACCCTGAAAATATATAACATCAAATTAACTGATACAGCTAAGAATACCCAGCTAGCTAGAAAATCCAAGCATGAACTTAATCCAAGATGCAAAAATATATACATTGTAACATGAGAAACACTAAAAAGCAAGACAATGTAAATCCACCTAAAACTACTGATGCATCAGAAATGACCTCCAGTGAGAACAACTTAGATGAAATGCCTGAAAAAAATTTCAAAAGAATAATTGTAAATATGTTCAAAGAAGTCAAAGAACAAATCAAAGCAGTCAAAGAGGAAATCAAAGGAATCAAAGAAGATGCAGGACACCAATTTCATGAAATAAAGAAGGCAATACAAGACATAAATAAGGAAATAGAAAAAATAAAGAAAAACCAGTCAGAATTACTAGCAATGAAGAACACAGTTAATGAAATAAAAAACTCTAGAAAATCTCACCAGTAGAATGGATGGAGAGGACAGAATATCTAAGCTAGACGACCAGGTGGCAGATCTAATACAGTCCAACAAAGAGAAAGACAAACTTACAGAAAAGTATGAGTGGGAATTTCAAGATATTTGGGACACTATGAAAAGATCAAATATAAGAATTCAGGGCATAGTAGAAGGAGAAGAATTCCATTCCAAAGGCATAGTAGGCATGTTCAACAAAATCATAGAAGAAAATTTCCCCCAAATTGGGAAAGAGGTGCCAATGCAGATAAAGGAAGCCTTTAGAACCCCAGCCAGACAAAACCTGGAAAGAACCTCTCCTCGTCATATTATAATCAAACTTCCAAACACACACATCAAAGAAAAAATATTGAAAGCAGTTAGAGAGAAAAATCAAGTTACCTACAAAAGCAAGCCCATCAGGATTACAGCAGATTATTCAACACAAACTTTTAAAGCCAGAAGGGCTTGGAGTGATATATGCCAAGTTCTGAAAGATAACAACTGTCAACCAAGTTTACTTTATCCTGCAAAGCTATCCATTCAAATAGATGGAGAAATAAGGACATTCCATGACAAAAGCAGGTTAAAGACTATTTGAAGACAAAACCAGCTCTACAGAAAATACTTGATAGAATCCTCGATGCTGAAGAAAAGGAAAAGCACACATATAAGGAACCTAGAAAAAACAAGCAATACTCAAATATTAGTTAACACAAGAGAGCACAGGTAGAACCGGAACCACAACAACAACAAAAAAAATGCAAACATAAATACACACCTTTCAATAATATCTCTTAATATCAACAGCCTCAATGCCCAAATGAAAAACATAGGTTTGCAGACTGGGTTAAAAAGTAGGATCCTACAATTTGTTGTCTCCAAGAAACTCATCTTTCTACAAAGGATAGACATTATCTTAGGGTGAAAGGTTGGAAGACGGTGTTTCAAGCAAATGGGCCTAGAAAACAAGCAGGGGTTGCTATCCTAATATCTGACAAGGTAGACTTTAGTCCAACATTAGTCAAGAAAGATAAGGAAGGTCACTTTATATTGATTAAGCGTACGCTCCAACAGGAGGACATTAAAATCCTAAACATATATGCACCTAACATAGGGGATCCCAAATTCATCAAACAAACACTATTAGAACTAAGGTCTCAGATAACACCAAACACAGTGGTGGTGGGTGACTTTAACACCCCACTTTCATCAATTGACAGGTCATCCTGGGAGAAAATAAACAGAGAAGCATCTGGACTAAATGAGGTCATAGAAGGAATGCACCTAACAGATATATACAGGACATTTCATCCAAAGGCTGCAGAATATACATTCTTTTCAGCAGCACATGGAACATTCTCTAAAATAGACCATATATTAGGACAAAAAGCAAATCTTAACAATTTCAGGAAAATTGAAATAATTCCTTGCATTCTCTCTGACCACAATGGAATTAAACTACAAATCAGTAGCAAGAAAGGCTATAGAGCATACACAAACTCATGGAAACTAAACAATATACTACTAAATGATGAAATGGTCAATGAAGAAATCAAGAAGGAAATCAAAAAATTTATAGAGTCAAACGATAATGAGAACACAACATATCAAAATCTCTGGGACACAATGAAGGCAGTTCTAAGAGATAAATTTATAGGCTTAAGTGCCTATACTAAGAAATTAGAAAGGTCTCAAGTAAATGACCTAATGCTGCACCTTAAAGCCTTGGAAAAAGAAGAACAAGGCAAACCAAAAATCAGTAGGCAGGAAGAAACAATAAAGATTAGGGCAAAAATTAATGAAATAGAAACAAACAACAACAACAACAAAAAAACAATCCAAAGAATTAAATAAAACAAAGAGTTTCTTTGAAAGGATAAACAAGATTGATAAACCCTTAGAAAATCTGACCAAAAGAAAGAGAGAAGAGACCCAAATTAATAAAATCAGAGATGAAAAAGGTAACATCACAACAGATTCCAGACAAATTCAAAAAATCATAGGGACATACCATTAAAGCATATACTCAACAAAGTATGAAAATCTGAAAGAAATGGATGATTTCCTTGATTTATATGACCTATCTAAATTAAATCAAAATGAGATTAATCACTTAAATAGACATGTAACAAACATGGAGATCTGAACAGTTATCAATAATCTCTCAACTAAAAAAAGCCCAGGCCCAGATGGATTCACTGCTGAATTTTACCAGACCTTTAAGGAAGAGCTAACACCATTGCTTCTTAAGCTTTTCCAGGAAATAGAAAAAGAAGGAATTCTACCAAACTCCTTCTATGAGGCCAGCATCACCCTGATACCAAAACCAGGCAAAGATAGAACAAAAAAAGAAAATTACAGACCAATCTCCCTCATGAACATAGATGCAAAAATTCTCAACAAAATATTGGTAAACAGAATACAAGAGTATATCAAAAAGATCATTCACCCTGACCAAGTAGGCTTTATCCCAGAGATGCAGGGATGGTCCAATACATCAAATCTATAAATGTAATACATTATATAAATGGGTTAAAGGACAAAAATCACATGATTATCTCATTGGACGCAGAAAAAGCATTTGACAAAATCCAACATCCCTTCATGATAAAAGTCCTACAGAGACTGGGAATAGAAGGAACATATCTCAATATAATAAAAGCTATTTATGACAAGCCTACAGCGAACATATTACTAAATGGGGAAAAACTGGAAGCTTTTCCACTAAAATCAGGAACAAGACCAAGGGTGTCCACTGTCCCCACTTTTATTTAATATAGTTCTGGAAGTCTTAGCCATAGCAATAAGGCAAGAGACACACATAAAAGGGATACAATTTGGAAAGGAAGAAATCAAGTTATTATTATTTGCAGATGACATGATTCTATACATAAAGGACCCTAAAAACTCTACTAGCAAACTATTAGAGTTGATCAAAACCTACAGCCTTGTGGCAGGATACAAAATAAATACACAGAAATCAGCAGCCTTCTTATATGCTAACAACAAACACACAGAGGAGGAAATCAGAGAATCACTCCCATTCACAATTGCATAAAAAAAAATACCTTGGAATAAACCTAACCAAGGAAGTAAAGAATCTCTACAATGAGAACTTTAAAACACTCAAGCAAGAAATTGCAGAAGACACTAGAAAGTGGGAGAAACATCCCTTGTTCCTAGATTGGAAGAATCAATATTGTGAAAATGGCAATCTTACCAAAAGCAATCTACACATTTAATGCAATCCCTATCAAAATTCCAAAAGCATTCTTCATGGAAATAGAAAAAATCCAAAAATTCATTTGGAATCACAAAAAAAACCTCGAATATTTAAAATAATACTGAGCAACAAAAATAAGGCTGGTGGTATCACCATACCTGATTTTAACCTATACTACAGAGCCATAGTAACAAAAACAGCATGGTACTGGCACAAAAACAGACATGTAGATCAGTGGAACAGAATAGAGGACCCAGATGTAAGCCCAAATAGCTATAGCCACCAGATATTTGATAAAATTGTCCAAAATACTCATTGGAGAAAAGACAGCCTCTTCAGCAAATGGTGTTGGGAAAACTGGATATATATCTGCAGAAGGATGAAAATAGACTCTTCTCTCTCACCATGCACAAGAATTAAGTCCAAATGGATTAAAGACCTTAACATGAGACCTGAAACTCTGAAACTGCTAGAGGAAACCCTTCAACATATTGGTCTTGGCAAAGACTTTCTGAATACAACCCCAATTGCTCAGGCAATAAAACCACAGATTAACCACTGGGACCTCATGAAATTACCAAGATCTTGCACTGCAAAGGACACAGTGAAAAAAGCAAAGAGGCAACCTACAGAAGGGGAAAAAAAATCTTTGCCAGCTATATATCTGATAGAGGATTAATATCTAGGATATATAAAGAACTCAAAAAGTTAAATAATAAGGAATAAAACAAGCCAATCAAAAAATGGGCTATGGAGCTAAATAGAGCATTCTCAAAGGAAGAAATATGAATGGCATATAAGCATCTAAAAAAATGTTCTACGTCACTAGTCATCAGGGAAATGCAGATTAAAACTACATTGAGATTCCATCTCACTCCTGTCAGGTTGGTCACCATCTTGAAAACAAATGATCATAAATGTTGGCGGGGATGTGGAAAAAGAGGAACCCTTCTACACTGCTGGTGGGAATGCAATCTGGTCCAGGCAATGTGGAAATCAGTGTGGTGGTTCCTAAAACAGTTAAAGATTGATCTACCATATGACCCAGCTATATTATTCCTAGGCATATATCCAAAGGAATCATCTCATTTCCTTAGAAGTAGGTGCTCAACCATGTTTATTGCTGCTCAGTTTATAATAGCTGGGAAATGGAGCCAGCCTAGATGTTCCTCAACTGATGAGTGGATAATGAAGATGTGGCACATTTATACAATGGAGTTCTACTCAGCGGTAAAGAAAAATGAAGTTATGAGATTTGTAGAAAAATGGATGGACCTGGAAAGGATTATACTAAGTGAGGTAACCCAGGCCCAGAAAGCCAAGCGCCACATGTTCTCTCTCATATGTGGATCCTAGCTACAGATGATTGGGCTTCTGCATGAGAATGAAATACTTAGTAGCAGAGGCCAGTAAGTTAGAAAGGAGACATAAAGGGAAGAGAAAGGAAGGGAGGAGGGTACTTAATAGGTTGATATTGTGTATATGTAAGTACAATGATTGTGATGGGGAGGTAACATGATGGAGAATGGAATTTCAAAGGGGAAAGTGTGTGGGGGGGGGGTAGGGAGGGAATTCCCATGGGATATTTTTTTATAATCATGGAAAATGCTAATAAAAATTAAAAAATAAGAATTAAAGCCCTTGATTTCCATCTACCTTGCCCAAAGGCTAGGCTATCAGCATATACCCTGGTCCTGTCACCATTCTGTCCTTTCCTTGGACAGTCACTATTCCCTTTCCTTTATGCATACCACTTATAGTTGTCATAGACCACTCATTTATATTTTCCAGTATAATCATGACTTCAGCTTTTGAGTTAAATGAGTTTGTGATATTTGTGTATTGGAAAAGGAGGATCTTTATCAAGAAGACAGACCAGGATTACACACTACCTAACGTCATGAACTATGAAACCTCGGCTCATTTAACCTTAGAAATGAGTGTGTAAGATATTCAGCATAAAATAATGTTATAAACTGACCATAGTCACATAGATACATAGGAACAAGGACTTGAGCTCCAAACCCATGTTCTTTCTCTTATCAATATAGAAAAGACTAATCATGTGAAAATAAGGCAAATATAGCAAAAATATAATAGACTCAAGCAGAATATCTTAAATTCTGAAGAACCATGGACAGTTTTAATGATATAAATTACTGCAGGAAATAACTATAATTACAAAATAACTATGTGGCTCACATTGTTTTAAGTGTAAAGCAATTATCTCATTAGCTCTCCTAATGTCATGAAGTAGGTGTCCCTGGTTTCACAGATGGCTCTGAGGATTGGAGAGGTCAGATGCCATCCTTAACACCCCTCATCTGGATTTGTCTTTTATTGCAGTTACCTTCTCATTGCTGGAACAAAGACCTGACCAGAAGCAGTTTATGGGAGGAGAGGGTTTATTTTAGGCTTATAGTTTCTAGAGTAAGCTTCATCATGGGTGGGGGGAAGCTGGCTCACTTCATAATACATCCATATCAGAGAGAGAGAAATAGAATAGCAAGTATGAGCTGCCTCTAAACACAAAGGGCTGAATTGCATCCCAAGGCTTGGTCTTAGTGACACACTTCCTCCAGCAGGGATCCACTTCCCAAATGCTCTTCTAGATGGAAACTAAGTAGGAAACTTAATCACAGACACCTAAGGTTATGTGGGCATTACATTCAAAACCATCACAGTCTACCTCTGACTCTATAGACTCATGATCATCTCACAATATAAATTGCACTTGTTAACTCTTCAAAAGTCCCCATAGTCTTTCTAAACTTTGACATTATTCAAAAGTCCAAAGTCTCACCTGAAATTCAATACTGCTTCTTAACTGTTAGCTCTGTAAAATCAAAACACAAGTTGCATACTCCCAACACATAAATTACACAGAGCAAACATTCTCATTGCAAAACAAAGCCATAACAAGGAGAGACTGGACCAATGCAAGATCAATAATTGGCAGGTAAATATTAAACATCTGAAGTTCCAAGTGCAACATCTGTAAGCATTGACAAAGTCTCTGGATTCCAATTCAACCCCTCCAGCTGGGCTCCTCACAGCCTGGAGAAAACTCCATTTCAAGCCAGCAACTCTCCTTGGAAGCTGTCCCACAGTCCTTGTATTTCTACATTCCTTGGGTTTCCAATGCAACCCACAGTTCATCTTCATAGCTCCATATAGTGGCCTTACTGGGTCTCCATGCAGGAATCTCAGCCCTGATTCGCATTGGCACATCTTAGCTATTTCTGGAACAGTGTTGACTTCATGACTCTCTTTGTCACTTATCTCATGCTTCCCAAACCAGTAGTGGGTGGATTTAAAAATTTGCAAATCCAGGAGGGGGGGCACATAAAGCTTGACCTTGAAGAGAAAGATACTCAGTCTTTTTTCAAGCCCCCTCCTTTCCAAAGACTTTGCATTCTTACTAGCTTGAGCCTCCTATGTGTGAGTTTCCACCCTCAGAGCATCTTTATCATTGTCCCAGTGCAAAGCAAGCTGGACCACCTTATATGGTGATAATCTTCTTAACAATTGCAACTTAAGTCTAAAACCAGTTTCCATGTCTGTAACTTCAAAATTGTTTACATTTTTTTTTGTGTGGCAAACTACATCTTTTATGTCTTTGTGTTATAGACTTTCTGCCACACAGAGCAGTCCATTACTTTTTTTTATTTTGTAATTTTTTATTAACTTCTATAGATACAGACAATATGCCGTGATCATAATCCCTTCCCACAGCCCTCCCTTTTCTTCATTCTGAATGTTCCCTCCAGTGAGCCCTATTGACTTTTCTTTTTTTTTTTCTGTACAGGAAGTTGGCTTATACATTTTAGTAATGGGCAACAGTGCAGGGGCCACAGGGAAAATAAGAGATCAAGAGCTGGGGTTTGGCATAAATCTTACAAAGGGTATAAAGAATCTGTGTTTCTCTACAATAACAAAAACCAAAGTCTACAAGAGCAGTTATATATACAAAACATGGAAATATTGCTTCACTTGCAAATAGGTTCCTGACCAGACAGGGAGACAAGACAGAGAAGGGAAGACAGGTGGGGCTAAAGGAATTGCTGCGTGCAGAGGAGGGCAAGAAAAGGGGTGAGGGAATCTTCTCCCAGCATGAATCTATAGGCAGGAGCAGAAGTTTCGCAGGCCCAGGAGCACTCAAGGCTGCACTGGCTGTGGAGGTACAGGCGGGAGGCAGGGTCAAACGTCCACCTACCCAAGCCCTGCTGCCTGGCTCTTTGGGTATCAGCCTAGAGATGGGTCTGGGTGGGGATGTGGACCAGCTGGGCCAACTGGCCAGAGTGAAAGGGAAGTCATTGCTCCCTGGAGTCTGCCATGGAAAATGGGAGAAGCCAGCTCTGTCCACTCTTCCTCCTCACCTCTGGCTGGCACTATCCATCTTGCCAATCTCCCCACCTAGTCAAGATGCCCACAGGGACCCAAGGAAAGCAAGTACACAAGCAAGGGCTTCTAGCTTCTCTCAAACAGGCTAGAGGGAGGTTGCTTGATGCTCTGCTCTTCCTGGGCTGGGTGGCTGACAGGCAGAGCTCATTTGAAGGGTGGGGACAGTCCCAGAGGGATGAGGGGGAGGGCCAGGACACTGGTGAAGGGTGGGCCGAGACCAGCCTTGCACGCACGCTGGGTGAAGGTGGAGATGTGGGGTAGTCACAGGTTCTGGCAGCACTGCAACTTGTTGGGCTTCTGTCCCTCAGTGGTGGGTGGCACGCTGATGTCCACCACATTATTGCCAGGGGACTCATCATGAGCTGCACGGTCAGCAATTTGCTTCTGTGACACAATGCGGTAGATTTCTGTGAGAATGTTCTTGAATGCTTCCTCTACGTTGGTAGAATCCAAGGCTGAGGTCTTAATGAAGGATAAATTGTTCTTTTCTGCAAAGGCGCGGGCCTCGTCAGTGGGCACAGCCCGCAGGTGGCGTAGGTCACTTTTGTTGCCCACCAGCATGATGACGATGTTGCTGTCTGCATGGTCCCGCAGCTCCTTTAGCCAGCGCTCTACATTCTCATATGTCAGGTGCTTGGCAATGTCATATACTGGCAGTGCACCCACCGCACCACGGTGGTACCTGCCAGGCCTCAACCCCCGAACTCCACCTTCGGCCTCACCGCTCCAGAGCGCGGCCCTGACCCGCCTGGTGCCACATCTCTGCATCACCCTCGTGGGTCTGGGCCCGCCGGTCGCACCTTTAAATAGGTAGTCATACTCGTCGTCCCGGGTCCCCATTGTCCAGGCGCTTCCGGCGGCCCTATTGACTTTTCAACTCACAGGAAACTTTTTCAAAGATGAAATCTTCCTGCACATTTGTAAAATTTATTTATCTTTAAAACTTAGCAATTTACCATGGTTATTAGTATTTGTTCATGAATCTTGTGTAATATTGGCCTGGCGTAATAAAATTTCCTTTTTTTTTTTCTTTTTTGACATTCAATTTTGCTCAAATTCTCAGGATGTGGGCAGAATGCAGCCAACTTTTCTGCCAGTAGCGTGGTTCCAACAAAGTTCTTTCCTTCAAGTTTGAAATTTCACAAGCCAAGCCTCCATAGTCCACAGTTCTCTCTACATGTAGCATTTTCAGACTCTCACTAGAATAGCCCATCAAGCTCTACTTATAACACTGCAAGTCTTCTCCATTCCAAGGTACTAGATCCTTCCATATTTCCCCTGCAAACAAGTTCCAAAAAGCCAAAGCCTACATGGTCAGATTCACCATAGCAATGACCCTACTCTTAGCACAAACTTTCTGTTGCACTTACCTTCTATTTGTTGGGATGAACAACTGACCAGAAGCAGCTTATGAAAGGAAGGGGTTTATTTCTGGCTTAAAGTTTCAAGGGAAACTTCATCATGGCAGAAGAAGCTGGCTTACTTCACCATCCACAGCAGAGAAAGAACAGCAAGCACAAACTGACTCTGAACACAGGGCTGAACTCCATCCTAAGGTCTACTCTTGGTGACATACTTCTAGCAGGGGCCCACTTCCCAAAAGCTCTGAGAGGGGGTACAGCTAGTGTGACTGGACCTCTGAAAGTAAAAATGGTAGGAAAGTCTGCACTTGCTAGAAATCAAAGATGATCTGACTTCTTATCTCTCACCTAGTTCCTTAGACCTGTTTTTCCACAAACGACCTGGACCCCTTCTGGGAGGGAGGCCTTTCATAGGATTTAAACATTGTAATTTATCAAGTTCAGTCCCTGGAACTTGGTGCCAGGGCTAGCATCTTCCTGAGATAGTCCCTACCCCAAACCAACCAGCTGTCCCTCTGGTTCACCTGAGCCAGAAGACAGTCCACCCCTATAAGGTATAAATATCTTTGTAAGGGGAGGACAGGCTCTCTGACCACTTGGGAACTTCCAGCTGTGGGTGAGTTTTTTCCCCTTGGTTGGACCTGGGATGGCTCAGCCCAGGCCTAGCTGGGTTGAGCCAAAGGCTACTGGCCCAGATTCAAGTCCCCAGTACCTATGTAAAGGCCATTGCACAAAGTGGTGCATGCATAAGGAGTTTGTTTGCAGTGCCACACCCATACTCTCCCTCTCTCTTTCCTTATTAGAAATATTTTATTTATTTATTTATTTATTTATGAGAGATAGGGAGAGAAAGAGAGAAAGAGGCAGAAAGAGAGAGTGAATGGTTACATCAGGGCCTCCAGCTACTGCAAACAAAGTCCAGACACCTGCATCGTCTTGTACATCTGGTATCTGGGTTCAATTTTGGTCTGCTTCAGTGATGAGGTGTTGGGGGCCTCTGGGTCTCTGGATCTCTGATTTGGTAGGAGTTGATTTTTCTCTGTGTTGATCTCCTTCACCCTTGTGCTGGTACCTGGTTCACCAAGAAAACAGCACCCTTGCTTATTTCGCCAATTATTCTCAGTTTCAGCCGGGGCCCTTTTGGGGTATGATGGGTTGGTTCTCTCCTTAGGATCTACATCTATCTGAAAAAGAGAAGCAGATTCTCCAACAGAGAGTAAGTTAGCACCAGACAAATGAGATAACCCTTTTTTTTTAATAGAGAATTTAATAGGTATAGGCCCTCTTGTAGCCCATGATTGATGGTAGCTTGATAATGGAGAGTGGGCTTATGTTTGGATATGGTTCTGACTTATTTCCCAGGTCTCTCTGATCAAAAGCTCATTGTGGATGATAGCCACATACTGGTACTGGGAGTTACAGGTCAGTGCCCACTAAGAAAAGGAAGAAAAAGATAACTAATATACAAGAGTTAGAGAGAAGAGAGAGAAGGGGGGGGGAGGAAGGGAGCAAGGGAGGGAGGGAAGCTATAGAAGATTAATATTAGTCTTCATCATACCCTCTCCAGTGTCTTGTGGTTCAGGTGTTCCCTGTAAGGGCCTGGTGAAGGTTCAGCCATTTGGTCTGCCTTTTAGGATGTAGAATTTTATGGCACCATTGCCTTTTGGGTCTAGATTTGTGTTTCTCACCCCTCTGTTGCCCCACCCCTCCTATTGACTAGTCCACGAGATGCTTGTTGGGTATGTAAGGCATCTTGGGTAGATTCAAGTTAGGTGTTGTAGATGAGTGAGACTATGTGGCGATATTTTTTCAGTGATTGGGTTAAGTTCACTGAGAATGATCTGCTCCAGGTTCAACCATTTTTCCTCAAATTTCATTGTGTCATTTTTTCTTACTGCTGTATAGAATTCCATTGTGTAGATATACCACATCTTAGTTATCCATTCTTCTAGTGATGGACATCTGGGTTGATTCCAGCTCTTAGCTATTACAAATTGAGCCACTACAAATAGTTGAGCAAATCTCTCTGGCCTGTGGTTTTAAGGTTTTAGGGTAGATGCCCAGTAAGGGAATAACTGGGTCTATTAGTGTCTCTGTAGTCTGCTTTTCCAGGAGTCTCCATATTACTTTCCATAGTGGTTGTGCCATCCTACATTCCCACCAACAATGGATAAGTGTTCCTACTTCTCCATATCCTCGCCAGCATTTATTTTCATTTGATTTTTTAAAAATTTTTGTTTGTTAATTTTTATTTATTTATTTGAGAGTGACAGAGAGAGAAAGAGGCAGAGAGAGAGAATGGGCACACCAGGGCTTCCAACCACTGCAAACGAACTCCAGACGCATGTGCCCCCTTGTGCATCTGTCTAACATGAGTCCTGGGGAATCGAGCCTTGAACCAGGGTCCTTAGGCTTCACAGGCAAGCACTTAACAGCTAAGCCATCTCTCCAGCCCAGCCATCTCTCCAGGCCTTCATTTGATTTTTTGATGTTTGCTATCCTTATTGGGGGAAGGTGGAATCTCATAGTTGTTTTACTTTGCATTTCTCTGATGATCAGGGATGATGAACATTTTCTTAAGTGTGTGTTTGCCGTTTGTATTTCTTCCTCTGTGAACTGCCTGTTCAGCTCTTTGCCCCATTTTGTGAGTGGGGTGTTTGACTTCTTACTGTTTAGATTTTTGAGTTCTTTGTAGATTATTCAAATTAGGCCTCTGTTGGTTGGATAACCTGCAAATATTTTCTCCCATTCTGTGGGTAATCTATTGGCTTTGCTTATTGTATGTGAGTCTGCAAAGAAACTAACTCATCAGCTTCATGTGATCCCATTGGTTAAGTAACTGTTTAAGATTGTGAACGACTGGGGTTTAGTTCAGGAAGTCTTTTTCCATTCTTATGTCATGGAAAGTTCCTCCTATATTTTTTATATATTTCCTATATTTTCTGTAGTAGTCAAGTTTCTGGTCTTATATTGAGGTCTTTGATCCATTTGGACTTGAGTGTAGTGCATGGCAAAATGTGTGGATCAAGTTTCAACTTTCTGCATATGGTTATCCTGTTTGTCCAGCACCATTTGTTGAAGATGCTGTCTTTTTTCCAGCCTATATTGTTAGGGCTTTTGTCAAATATCAAGTAGCTATTGTTGTTTGACCCAAAGTCTGGGTCCTCAAGTCTATTCCATTGGTCTATACTCCCGTTTTTATGCCAGTATCATGCTGTTTTTGTTACTATGGCTTTGTAATAAAGCTTTAGATTAGGTATTGTGATGCCTCCAGAGGTATTTCTTTTGCTGAGGATATGTTTGGATATGTGAGGCCTTCTGCCTTTCCATATGAAATTTGAGATCATTGTTTTCTATCTCTGTGAAGAACACTGTAGGGATTTTAATTGGAATTGCATTGAATTTGCATATTGCCTTTGGTAGGATTGCCATTCTCACAAAGTTAATTCTGCCTATCCAGGAGCATGGGAGGTCTTTCCATTTTCTCAAGTCCTCCTCAATTTCTTTTTTGAGTGTTTTTGTGTTTTTGTTGTATATATCTTCCACTTCCTTGGTTGACATTATTCCAAAGTATTTTATTTTTTTTGTTGTTGCTATTGAAATTGGGACCATGTTCCTTATTTCTTTCTCTGTGTCTTTGTCATTTGCATATAGAAAGGCTACTGATTTTTGTGCATTGATTTTGTATCCTGCTACTTTGCTATAGGAGTTAATCACCTTCAAGAGTTTTGGGATGGAGATTCTTACATATACAATCATGTCATCAGCGAATAGAGCTAACTTAACTTCTTCCTTTCCAAATTGTATCCCTTTTATTTCCTTCTCCTATCTAATTGCTTGAGCTAGGACTTCCAGTAATATATTGAAAAGCAGAGGTGAGAGTGGACAACCCTGTCTTGTTCCTGATCTTAATGGAAATTCCTCAAGTCTCCCTCCATTAAGTATTATTTGGGCCTTAGCAGCTTTGTATATTGCCTTTATTATGTTATGAACCAACCATGCTAATTCTCTCCAATGTTTTGACATGAAGTGATGTCGTATCTTGTCAAAGGCCTTTTCTGCACCTATCAAAATGATCATGTGGTTTTTGTGTTTAACCTTGTTTATGTGGTGTATTACATTGACAGATTTCCATATGTTGAACTACCCCTGTGTTCCTGGGATGAATCCCACTTGGTCAAGATTTTGATGTGTTGTTGGATTCGGTTTGTGAGGATTTTGTTCAGGATCTTTGTATCTGCGTTCATCAGGGAAATAGGTCAGTAGTTTTCTTTTCTTGTGGCATCTCTGCCTGGTTTTGGAATTAGTGTGATACTAGCTTCATAAAAGGAGTTGGGTAGCTTTTCCTGTTCTTCAATTGTGTGGCACATTTTGAGGAAGATTGGTTTGAGTTCTTCCATGAAGGTTTGATAGAATTCAGCTGAGAAGCCATCTGGTCCTGGACTCTTCTTTTGGGGGAGGTGTTTTATTACTTTTTCAATCTCCATGAGTGTGATGGGTTCATTGAGGAGATTAATCTGCTCTGAGTTTAGCTTTGATAGATGGTATGCATTGTGTCCCATAAGTTTTGGTACAATGTGTTCTCATCATCATTCAATTCTAGAAATTTTGCAATTTCATTTTTCATTTCATCCACTATCCATTTATTGTTTAAAAGTGTGCTTTTCAGTTTCCAGGTGCCGTTGGGATTATTGGTGGGTCTTTTGTTGTTAATTTCTAGCAATATGGCATTGTGACCTGATATCATGCAGGGAATTATGTCAATCTTCCTAAATATGTGGAGGCAGTCTTTGTGACCCAATATATGGACTATTTTTGAGAATGTTCCATGGGTTGCTGAGAAGAATGTGTAGTCTGTGGATTTGGGATGAAATGTTCTGTAGATGTCCATTAGGTCTAAGTGATGTATGGTTTTGTTGAGCTCTCTTACTTCCCTGTTGAGTTTCTGTTTGGATGATCTGTCAATTACTGATAATGGTGTATTGAAGTCCCAAACTATGATGGTGTTGGTGCTTATTTCTGTTTTATTGTCAAGTAGGTTTTGGTTTACGAACTGTGGTGCCCCTGTGTTTGGTGCATACAGATTTATGATTGTAATATCCTCTTGATGGATCGTTCCCTTGATAAGTAGGAAGTAGCCTTCTTTGTCTTTTTTGATTATTTTTGGTTTAAAGTCTATTTTATCTGATATTAATATAGCTATGTCTGCTTGTTTCTTATTTCTGTTTGCTTGAAATATTTTTTCCACCCTTTGACCCTGAGGAGGTGTCCGTCTTTAGTGGTGAGGTGGGTTTCTTGAAGACAACAGATTGAGGGATCTAGTGTTTTGATCATCCTGTTAGTTTGTGTCTCTTGATGGGTGAATAAGGCCATTAATATTTAGGGTAATGACTGTTAGATTTGATTTGATCCCTGCCATATTGTGGTGGCATATGTGGGTTGGTGTTTTCATGGACTTTGCAGTTTTTTGTGCCTACTCTGAGTTTGGTTAATGTGATCTGCTTCTTGTAGACATTTGAGGTGATTATTTGTTTCTTCTCTGTGGAGAATTTCCTGAAATACTCTCTGTAGGTATGGTTTTGTGTTCATGTAATTGTAAAGCTTGTTTTGTCATGGAAAGTTTTTCTTTCACCATCTATTATGAGGGATACTTTTGCTGGGTAGAGTAGTTTGGGTTGGAAGCCATAGGTTCTTAGACTTTGCAATGTTTCATTCCAGGCCCTTCTAGCTTTCAGGGTTTCCATTGAGAAGTCTGGAGTAATTCTGATGGGGTTACCTTTAAAAGTGGTGTGCTGTTTTTCCCTAGCTGCTTTTAGGATTTTCTCTTTGGTGTCAATGTTTAGAATCTTAATAACAATATGTCTTAGAGAGTTTCTCCTTTGCTCCAGTCTGTTTGGAGTTTTATTGGCTTCTTGGATCTTGATGGATCTTTCTTTTAAGAGACTGGAAGTTTTCTTCAATTGTTTTATTAAATAAGTTCTCCATGCCTTTGGTCTGAATTTCTCCTCCTTCTGGTATCCCAATGATCCCAATGATTAGGACGTTTAAGTGTATCCCACTATTCTCTCATTTTCTGTTCACAGAAACTTTTGAACTCTCGAACTGTTTCTTCCATCTTGTCTTCCAGATCAGAGTTTCTATCCTTCACATAGCTGACTGTATACTTGAGAGCTTCTAGAGAGTTTTGGACTTGTTCAATTAGGTTTTCATTTTCTACTACTTTTGTATGTATAATTTCCATCCCTCTGTCAAGCTCCCTTTTCACATCATTTTCTGATTTTCTTGATGTTTCTTAGAATTCACCCTTGCATTTCTTTATGTCTTCATTTAGCATCGCCAGCTGATTTTTGAGGTCTTTTTTTCACTGTCCTTCAAATCTTTTAACTGTCTTTGGACTCCTTCCATTTTCTTATCTATTAGGTCTAGTCTAGTGGTGACAGTTTCCACATGATTATCAGTCCTTTGTTGCTTTTCTGCAAGTTCTACCAGTAGCTTGGTCAGGGTTGCAGTGCTCATAGCTTCATTTTGGTGTTCTGATCCTAATGAATCTTCTATGTTTTGATTAGAGATGTTCATTGTAGGACTGGGTGATCTAACTGGATTTCCTTGCATTTGATTTTTCATGTTATTTCTTTTGTGCTGTGGTCTGCCCATCACAGTGTATGGGCACGTAGATGGGTGGATCCACCTGGACTCAAGCCCAATGGGAATCTGAAGCAGGCTGAGGCAGTTGCCAAGGAGCCTGGGCTTTGGATCTCACTTGCCAAAGCCGCCTGAGCACCTGCCTGGCCAGGGCACCAAAGTTGCCTGAGCTCTCACATGGTAATGCGCCAAATATGCCTGTGCTTGTGCTAGGAGGGGCACTGAGGCACCAAGCACTGAAGCATCCCAAACTCTGTCGGGGGAACACTGGGACTCTGAAGTAGTCGTGCTCCTGCGCAACAAGACCATGGCAGATGGCCAGTGCAGCAGACAGGGAGGGGATGGCACCTGAGCTGGTGCAAACAACAGACACAGTCTGGACTCACATGGCAGTTTCTATGGGCCTGGACTTGTGTGAGTATGTGGCGGCTGGAGCAGTAAGTGTGCAAGTGGGCAGAGCAGTCTAAGCTTCCATACGCAGGTACTGATTGGCGTGGTGGCCCTTTGGCAAGCAAATTGATCAAAGGAGCCTGAGCTCCAATGGGCCAGCAGGTGTAGCCTGGCCAATGTCACTTGTGGGCAGGGATAGGAGGGCAATCACCCCTGTGCAGTGAGGCAAGTGGTACTATGTTGGCCCAGGACCCTTTTCCTATAGTTAAGTGCCGGAGTTTCCTGAAGCTGGAACTGTGGGAACATCAGTTGCTTGGTGGGAGGGGAGGGCTACCCTCCCGCAAGGGAATCAGCGATCCCCTGTTTTTCCCCCTCTGTGCCCTCCCACTGGCAATCTATTGGAGATTGCTCTCCCCTAGAAGATCCAGTGAACCCTTAATGTCTTGCCCTTTTTTCCTGGGGACCTGTGGCACAGTTAGGTGGTCACCATCTTGGCCAGAAGTCTGTAATAAAAAATGGAATACTATCATTTTTAACTCCCAATAAATTGATGGATCTTGATACAAGTTATTGCTGACTAACATCACAAAAGGAAGATAGTAAGACATTATGGGCCTCATGCTGGAAGTATACACCACCATCAATGCATGATACTTGGATATGTGTAATAGTAAGAAGAGCAACATCTAGAATGTTCTTATTTCCAGGTACTAATCACACAGCCTCAATTTTGATGTTATTGGTTCATTATCAATCTTTTAAAATATTTTATTTATTTATTGGTAAGTAGAGAAACAGAATGCGTGGGGGAATGAATGCACCAGGGCCTCTGACCACTGTGAAAAAACTCCATTTGCGTGTGCCACCTTATGCATCTGGCTTATGTGAGTACTTGGGAATCAAACCCAGCCAGTCAGGCTTTGCAAGCAAGAGCCTTTAAGGGCTGAACCATCTCTCCAGCCCATGAACAATCCTTTTAAAACTTCATACTCACTCATAACTCCTTCTATAGCCATCTAGAGTGTTGTTTAAGTTTTTGATAGATACTGCTATGCTGCTCTCCATAAAGGTTATAGCCTTTTCCTACCCAGCAATGATGCATGGAAATTATTTTACCTCTTACATTCTTGCAAGTGTGTGATAAAAACAGTTCCATTTTTGCCAATATAGTAAATTACCAATGGTATTTCATTTTAGTGTTGGCTACATTTCTGGTATAATTTTTGAGATGAACATCTTTTCATATCCCTGGCAGTACTTTTTGTTTTATTCATTAGGAAATATCTGACTATAACATACTTTTTTTTTTTTTTCCCAGATAGAGTTTAGCTCTATCCCAGGCTGATGTGGAATTCACTATGTAGTCACAGGATGGCCTTGAATTCACAGAAATACTCCTACCTCTGCCTCCCAAGTGCTAGGATTAAAGACATGCACCACCATGTCTGGATAACATACTTTTATCTAAACAAATTTGAGTGATATCAGAAAAAGAATAGTGGAATACAGACCTCAGGAACTTTATCTTTCCATAGTAGTAATAATGAGAAGGGAAAGAATGGTCAGAATCAACATTTTCAGAGCTGCAGAAATTAAAAGATTGCAGCAATTCAGGAGCACTTACACAGGAAAACCTAGCTGAATTTCAGAAAGAAAACAATTATCTTGGGGGTATATTAAGTTGCTCTAATCCTATTCTACCTTTCTTGTTCAGGAAAGCCTTGAAAATATCCAGGATGCTTGATATGGAAGGGACCACTATGGACTTTATTCCCAAAGTGTTATATTTTTAGCAGCTGTGTTGCTACCTAGAAGATCCCACTAGAGGAAAAAACAACAACAAAAACCTCGTCTTTTTTTTTTTTTTAACTTTACTCAAACTCATCCAAGTGCTGACTGACATTTTGCCCCCAATGGCGCATATAGCAAATGTCTTAACAGCAAAGCTAAATGAGACAGTGAATTACACTGGGGATGAAGAATAGACTAAATATTAACTTAAGATGAACAATTACAGAGCCTCAGAGGCCCCCAACACCTCATCACTAAAGCAGACCAAAAATGAACCCAACATGGCTCAGGGAAATTTTGTGGAAGAGGGAGCAGAAAGAACATCAGTCACATGTTGGGTCATGATATGCAGGGACATTTATCCTACCGAGAACTGTGGGCTAACTCCACAATGCACGACCCATAAACATCAACAAGGAGGGGCCATTGGGAGGGGGTAGATCATGGATGAACCTAAAAAAATGGTACCAAACTGCCTGTATTTGCTGAAAAGAAAACTAATAAATGCAAATAAATAAATTAATTAATTAAAAAAAAGATGAACAACTAACAAATGGTCTATCCCTATGGGCCACTAAAAGCTCAGTCATGTCCTAAGAACCTAAAATACTGTGCACATATTCATGCTAAAAGAAGAAAAATAGCAGCCATGGCTGACCGCAAAGCTCTGCACAAGTAGGAAGTGAAGGCTAAGAAGAGTAGTAAGCAATTGAGTAAGATTTCCAACAAATTTCCCTTCAGAAACTATGGGTGCCAGAAGGCAGATGAATGTCATATTCAAAATGCCAGAGGGGCCCTCCGGAGCGCCACGCAGCAGACCCGAGGTGGAGCCGGAGGGGAGGCTCACATTCCCGACGGGCAACGCTGGTCCCCCTCCCCCACTTCCAGTCTGCAATTAAAAAAAAAAAAAAGGCCTCCAATAAAACTACTTTGCAAAAGGTGGGAAAGAAACAGAATGGAAAGAGTAAAAAAGTTGAAGAGGCAGAGCCTGAAGAATCTGTGGTAGAACAAGTACTGGATCAACGTGTAGTGAATGGGAAGGTGGAGTATTTCCTGAAGTGGAAGGGATTTACAGATGTTGACAATACTTGGGAACCTGAAGAAAACTTAGATTGTCCAGAGTTAACTGAAGCATTTCGTAATTCTCAAAAGGCTGGTAAAGAAAAAGATGGTACAAAAAGAAAATCTTTATCTGACAGTGAATCTGATGAAAGCAAATCAAAGAAGAAAAGAGATGCTGCTGACAAACCCAGAGGCTTTGCCAGAGGTCTTGATCCTGAACGAATAATTGGTGCCACAGACAGCAGTGGGGAATTGATGTTCCTCATGAAATGGAAGGACTCCGATGAGGCCGACTTGGTGCTGGCGAAGGAGGCGAACATGAAATGTCCTCAGATCGTCATCGCTTTCCATGAAGAGAGGCTGACTTGGCACTTTTTGTCCAGAAGATGAAGCTCAATAATTGTTTGCATTGTTTTTATATGTATTTATACATATATATAAAATCTGGTCTTGGGTTTTGAAACAAAATATTCCAACCAAGAACTTTATAGAACTTTATAGCTTCCAAAACTATCCTTCAAAATTTAAGAAGCAATTAAGGTATTTTAACATAAAATGAAGAGATTGTCATATACATAATTTTCCTACAACTACTGAAGAAATGCTTCAGACTGAAATGAAGAATACTAGATAGCTGTTACAGTTACCTTTGTGTTATGGCAATCTTTAGCTAGCTGATGGAAAGAATGTTTTTATTTTGGCTTATAGTCTTGAGAGGCAGCTCCATGATGGCAGGGAAAAGATGGCATGAGGTGAGTCTGAACATCGTCTCTGCCATAGCAAGTGGAAGCAGCAATAGGAGAGTGAGCCAAACTCTAGCAAAGGGGAGCTAGCTAAAATACTCATAATTGTGTCCCCAACAACATACCTCCTCCAGCAAGACTCTGGTCAAACAATTCAAAACACATGAGTTTATGGGAGACACCAAATTGAAACCATCACAACAGCAACTCAAAACAGCATAAAGAAACAAAGAGTGCCTTCAACTAGAATCAGTTCTATTTAGGAAGGATGACTTGAGGATTCCCTCATGCTGAGGACAATGTTATCAATGTCACTTCAGCTAGACTATCTTATCACTACTAATTTTTCCATACAAATCACTTGCAGGATTTCCCTAGATATTTCCCTCAGGGGACATTTCCCAACTGGATGAGGGGAATTCAGTTTAGGAGTTTTCCTGCTTCACTTCTACTCTTTTATTTCTACTTTCTCTTTATTTTTTTTTATTTTTTATTTTTTGTTTTAACCACAAGTATTTATTGATGGACTGAGGAACACAATTAATGGGACAATAAGGCACAACTGTGGATTAAAACAGTTTGCTATACAGCCAAAGGGATGGCATAATTTTAGGAACCTTAAATACGTAAATCAAGAAGCTTCTGAAGTACCTCAATAACACGTCAGTATCAGATAATTCAATTCCTATACATTATTTGATCACAAAGTCAGACTGATACTTCATGAAGAATTACTCATTCATATATACTTAAGCCACTCAACCTGGCCAATCCCTGGTTCCCACCTTTACCCATTTTTTTAAGCAATTTAATTGCTGAATAACTGTTTCCATATCTTGGATAGCCTTCCAAAGCAAGGAAACAAGCAAGCAAGGAAGTAATACATCAGAGAAAGTACCAGCCAAGGGCACATAGATGAATAGACTCATACAGACACAGGGTGGGAAGAGCCTGACTCCACGAAGTCTACACTAAGCTGACTTTAGCAGAAAAGTTGCTCTAGCTTACTCAAAGACCTGTACTGCCATATTAGGAAGTGCCACCAGTGCTAGCATTTGAGCTTCTAAGGGATTTGCAGTGGTTTACCCAAGGAGCAAGGGAGGTCATGTGACCAAGAAACTAATGAGATAATACATTCAATGTTTCTGACCTGTGTTAGGGGCTGAATATGGCTTCCAACATTATCGTTTGCATGTCTCAAACTCACAAAGAATTTTGAACAAAATGTTAGGGACATTGAGGACAATCTTTCCTTCTTTGCACTGGGGTAAGTCAGGCACTTCTGTAGCACATTAGTCTGCTGCAGAGTGGATGCAGCCAGCTTTACAGGGTGCCTCACCTCCATGTTCACTCCGCCATGAGCAGTTCCCCAGCACACGTCAGCAGTCACTGGTGAAAACGGTGTCCCAAAGTGAATCAAACCTGCAGGCAATGCCTCTTTTCGGGATCACCAACACTATACTTGTATAAGGAGGCGCGTAAGGATGTAAGCAGAGAATCAGCGGCTGGAGGTAGAGTGACCTAGGAAGCCACCTAGGAAACGTGGCTAAAGGCTACCTTCCAAGAGGGACATCTCCACCCAAAAGCCTTTTGACAACAGTGCTGTGCAGGGGGGCAAGAGAGAGCCTCATTTTTCCAAGAGAAGTACTGGATACTCAATAGTTCCTTGAAAGGCAACACTCAGAGACCCACTAAGTGAAAGAGAACAAAAGTGCCAGGCCCCTGAACTATTCTGCCAAGTCAGAAATGGGTTTAACAGCAGAGCCTGGAGTTTCCAGTACAACAGAGAGACTCTCAAGGTGCAATAAAGGCTGTGTGGCAGGGAAGTAGGAAGCAAAGGACGTGTAAGAAGGACGCAGGAGCACGCTGAAGCCTCACTGCAGGGAAGGCAGCATGGCCGCAGTCTCCAGCCACTGGAAGCTGTGCCAACTGGCTCTTGGCATGAGTCCCTCCCATTTCCTCAACTGGACTGACAGATGTCATTCAACAGCTGAACAGGGGGCGATGCATTTGCTAGTGAAGAACTGGTGATGGATCCTGAACAGACATGGACTGAGGGCACCACTCTGTAACACCCTGTTTGTACACCAAAGGTAGGTTTATGTGGACAGAAGAGATTTGGGGCTGTCATGCAAGAGCCATACCCTGGGAGGAAGGAGATAATAAGGTGAGGTGGGTGGGGCTGGAGAAGAAGAGGATGCTTAGGTTCCAGTTCTTAAATACTAGAAAGCAAGGACAATGTGTCTCTGCCCTTTTAGTGAAGAAATCGGATGCTCATTTTCTGTTCAACATCCACCTTCTCCAAAACCTTAACAAATTCTGTGAAAGATATGGCACTGTCCCCATCCTGATCAGCTTCCTGGATTGTCCTGTCTGCGATGCTGCCTAGCTGCTCATCTGAGATATTTACTCCAACCATCATGCGTAGGACAGCCAGTCTCCTTCTTAATTGCCTCAAGATCTTTGTCCCGCAATAACAAGGAGGCCCGGGACCCCATCACCGTGCCTGGAGTTCCTCTGCGAGCCGCAGAGCCACAAGCAAAGGAGGCTGGAGAGGAGGAAACTCTACTTTTTCTTTAAATAAATCTTTCATAATTAAAAAAAAATCAGGTTAGAGAGATGGCTCAGCAGTTAAAGGTGCTTGAAAAACCTGACAACCTGGTTCAAATCCCCAGTACCCATGTACCACAAAGTGGTACATGTGTCTAGAGTTTATTTGCAGATGCAGGAAACCTTGGTGCACACATTTGCTTGCTTTCTCTCTCTCTCTCAAATAAATAAATATTTAAAAATAAACATAAGCTCCCCAGTCTGGTTTCCCTGGCAGACAATATGCAGGCAGGCACAGCAGTCTGGAGTGAGTAGGCCAGGCTCCTGTTTCCCAGCTCCTCCCATGTCCCTGGTCTGGGTTCCCTGAACCAATCTGTGTGTGCTGAGGGCACTGTGGTGTGGAGTGAGTAGACCAGACCCTTGTTTCTGGGCTCCTCCCACCTTCCTAGCCTAGGCTTCCTATGCTTGTCTGTGTGTGGGCAGGTGAGGCAATATGGAGTGAATAGTCCAGATCTCTATTTCCTGGCTCCTCCCAGTCCCCTGGTCCTGGTAGGTCCCAATGTGCCCTGCTTGGGGAGGCCTGGTCCCTGTGTGAGTTATGGAATCAGGCCTATTGCTCTGGTATCCTGACTGGAGTTAGAGGGTGCATGGACCAAAGGACAAAAACTTGCTTCCTCCTCAATAAAATAAAGAGTCTTCCTAGAATGGGTAGATGACAAAGCAAAAAAGCCAACACATGTCAGAAAACAGAAATATCCACCAAGGATGCCTAGTCCTACAATAGAAGACTCCAGTGAAATCATAGAGACAACCAGTGAGACCCCGATTTTAGAAAAAAATCACTGAACTGGAAGCAAACCATCAAAGAACTAACAATCAAATCAATTAAATTGAACAGAATCATCTCCTAGAGTATTCAGCTTTTAACAGTAGGCTTAACTTGATTAAAGAAAATGTTAGAACCCTCCAAGGAGATATGAACAAATCAAAAGTGAGTCAAGAAATGGAAGATCTCAACAACCGGTTGATTACACTTAATGAAGACTTGATCAAATGCAAGAATGAACTCCAGGAAGCCTCATGAAAATCAGAACTTGAATTGAAATCATACTTCAAAAAGAGATGGACATGATTCAAAAATAACACAACAGAAAACAACAATCAAGTAGAAATTATAAAAACCTCTCTAGAACCTCTCACCAACAGTTATTAATGTGGAAGACAGAACCTCTGACCTGGAAGAAAAGACAGAAGAAATTGATGGGGAGGCCAAAAAGCTTGCTAAGTTCAAAAAAATCAAGTGAACAGAATACAAGCGAATTGTGGGTCACCCTAAAACGACCAAACATCCAGATTATGGGTTATACCAGAAGGAGAGGGAACCCAGGCCACAGGCATAGAGACCATATTCAACAAAATTATTGAAGAAAATTTTCTGAATCTCTCAAAAGAGAGGCCCATCCAGATATAAGAAGACCACAGAACACCAAACAGACAGGACCAAAGAAGAAACTCTTCAAGACACATCATAGTTAAAACTCTTAACAACAAAAACAAAGAGAAAGTGTGTCAAAAGCAGCAAGAGAGAAACAATTCACAATATACAAAGGCAACCCCATTAGAATTACATTAGATTTCTTAATTGAAATCCTGAAATCTAGTAGGGCCTGGAATGAAACACTTCAAAGTTTGAAAAACTATGGCTTCTTGCCCAAGCTACTGTACCCAGCAAAATTATCCCTTATAATAGATTGCAAAAGAAAAACTTTCCATGAAAAAAAGTCAACTCTATGATTATATGAACACAAAGCCAAACCTACAGAGAATACTTGAGGGAATACTGCACACAGAACAGTCAAACAACCAATCTCAAGAGTCAACAAGAAGATCACAATAACCAAAATAGGCCAGGATCAAAATAGTACATGACACAAGAAAGAACAAGACCCCCATAAAACACTTCATCATGCCAGGTATTAATTCAAACCTCACAGTAATAACTTTACATATTAATGGTCTTAACTCATCCATCAAAAGATATAGGTTATCAGGATGGATCAAAAAACTGGACCTTTCTATCTGCTGTCTTCAAGAAACCCACCTTACCACTAAAGATAGATGCCTCCTTAGGGTAAAAGGTTGGAAAATGATATTCCAAGCAAATGGAAATAAAAAACAAGTGGGTGTTGCTATATTAATATCTGATAAAATAGACTTTAAACCAAAATTAATCAAAAAGGACAAAGAACTCAAGCATAGTGGTGAATGCCTTTAATCCTAGCCCTTGGGAGGCAGAGGTAGGGAGAGAGTTCAAGGCCACCCTGAGACTGCATAGTGAATTCCAGGTCAGCCTGGGCTAGAATAAGACACTACCTAAAAAAAAAAAAAAAAAAAAAAGACAAAGAAGGCCATTTCTTAACAACAGAATGATCCAACATTAGCACATCACAATCATAAATATATATGTGCCAAACACAGGTACACCACAGTTTATAAAACAAAATCTACTTGACAATAAAACAGAAATAAACACCAACACCATCATAGTCAGAGAATTCAATACTCTACTATCATCATAGAAAAATCATCCAAGGAGAAAATCAATAAGGAAATAATAGAGCTCAACAACATGATAGATCAACTAGACCTAATGAATATCTACAGAACTTTCCACCCCAACTCTACAGAATATGTATTCACCTTAGCAGCTCATGGAAACTTCTCAAAAATTGATCATATATTAGGCCATAAAATGTGCCTACATAAAGTCAGGAAAATTGAAGTAACTTCCTGTATCATGTCAGATTACAATCTTTAAAGGTAGAAATTAACAAGAGACACATCAAGAATTCCACCAGCTGCTGAAGACTAAAAAACACACTTTAAAGTAATGAATGGATCATGGAAGAAATAAAAAAGAAAATATTCCTAGAATTGAATGATGATGAAAACACAACCTACCAAAACTTATAGGACACAATGAAGGCAGTCATAAGGGGAAAATTCATAGCTCTAAATGCCTTCACTACAAATATAGAGAGATCCCAAATTAATAACCTGACTGTCCACCTGAAGGCTCAGAAAAAACAAGAAGAATCCAACTCAGAGAGTTGCAGACAGAAATAAATAATCGAGATTAGAACAGAAAATAGTGAATTGGAAACTAAAAAAACAATTTTAAAAATTGATGAAACAAAGAGCTGATTCTTTGAAAAAATCAACAAGATTGAAAAACCTCTGGCCAAGTTGATCAAGAAAAAAAAAAAAAGAGAGAGAGAGAAGTTTCTTAATCCCAGCACTTGGGAGGCAGAGGTAGGAGGATCACCATGAGTTTGAGGCCACCCTGAGACTGCATAGTGAATTCTAGATCAGCCTGAGCTAGAGCGAGTGAGACCCAACCAAAAAAAAAAAAACAAAAAAAAAAAACAGGAGCGATCACAACAGATGTCGATGAAATTGGAAGAATTCATCATCAGGACATACTTCCAAAACCTCTATTCCACAAAATTAAATAATCTGGAAGAAATGGATGAATTCCTAGACACATACTACCTACCAAAACTAAACTCAGAGCAGATTAGTCTCCTAAACAAACCTATCACATCCATGGAGATTTAAAGGTAATAAAACAAAAAATAAAACACAAAAAAACCTCCCCAAAAGAGAAGTCCAGGACCAGATGGCTTCTCAGCAGAATTCTATCGAACCTTCATTGAAGAACTGAAACCAAATTTTCTCAAACTGTTCCACATAATTTGAGACTAGGGAATCCTTCCCAACTCCTTTTATGAAACTAGCATCACCCTAATACCAAAACCAGACAGAGATGCAACAATGAAAGAAAATTATAGGCCTTTATCCCTAATGAACTTAGGTGCAAAAATCCTGAACAAAATCCTTGCAAACTAAATTCAATAGTACATCAAAGGCATTAGCCACCTTGATCAAGTAGGCTCCATTCCAGGCATGCAGAAATGGTTTAATATATGGAAATTGGTCAATGTAACATACCACATTAATAAACTGAACCATAAGAACCACATGATTATCTCAATTGATGCAGAGAAGGCCTTTCACAAAATACAACACCACTTCATGATCAAAACAATGGAAATAATAGGCATGGAGGGTTTATATATCAAAATAAAGGCTATATATAAAGCTCATAAAGCCCAAATAATACTTAATGGGGAAAATCTCAAGGAGCTCCCACTTAGATTGGGAAGAAGAAAGTGGTGTCCACTCTCACCACTGCTCTTCAACATAGTACTAGAAGTACTAGCTCAAGCAATAAGACAGGAAAAGGAAATAAAAGGGATTCAAATTGGAAAAGAAGTCAAGTTAGCCCTATTTGCAGATGACATGATCCTATATGTAAGTGACCTGAAAGTCTCCATCTCAAAACTTCTAAAGGTGATAACTGCCTTCAGCAAAGTTGCAAGATACAAAATCAATGTACAAAAATCCGTACCTTTTCTATATGCAAGGAACAAATATACAATGAAAGAAATCAGTGAGGCCATCCCACTTTCAATAGCAACAAAAACATTAAATACCTTGGAATAACACTAAGGATGTGAAAAATCTGTATAATGAAAACATATAACACTCAAGAAAGAAGTAGAGGGGGACTTGAGAAGATGGAAAGTCCTTCCATGTTCTTGGATAGGTAGAATTAATATTGTGAAAATGATAATTCTATCAAAACGAATATACAGATTTAATACAATACCAATAAAAATACCAGCATCATTTTTCACAGAGATGAAAAACAAAGATCTCAAAGTGGAATGGCAGAAGGCCTCGGAAATTCAAATGTATCCTCGAGCAGGGGATGGGGGGTAGGGTACAACCCTCTGACAGTATCATGAAACCCAATCTAAAGCTATATTATAAACCCATAGTGACAAGAAAAAAACCCAGCATAGTACTGGAATAAAAACATAAACACAGTCCAATGGAAGAGAATTGAAGACCCAGACTTAGGTCAAGTAACTACAGCTTCTTGATCTTTGATGAAGGTGCCAATAGTGTAGACTGTATTTCATCATCATTTGATTCTACGAATTTATTGATTTCTTCAATGACCCATTGATCATTCAATAGTGTACAGTTTAGTCTCCATGAATTTCTGTGTGCTCTGTAGTGTTTCTTGTTGCTGATTTGCAGTTTAATCCTATTGTGGTCAGATAGAGTACAAGGGATTATTTCAATTTTCCTATATTTGTGGAGATTTGCTTGTATCTTAATATATGGTCTATTTTAGAAAATGTTCCATGTGCTGCTGAGAAAAATGTATATTCTGCAGCATTTGGATGGAATGTTCTGTAGATATCTGTTAGGTTCATTTGTTTCATGACATCATTTGATCCAGATGTTTATTTATTTTTTTGTTTATTTGTGTCTCTGTTTACTTTTTGCTGGGATTACCTGTCAATTGTTGAGAATGGGTATTGAAGTAACCCATTACAATTGTGTTTGATGTTATCTATGACTATAAGTCATAAGTGTTTTTTGAAACTGGGAGCCCTCATGTTAGGTGTATATATGTTTAGGATTGTAATGTCCTCCTGTTGGGGTGTTCCTTTAATCAGTATAAAATGACCTTCTTTTTCTTTCCTCAATAATGTTGGTTTGAAGTTTATCCGGTCAGATATTAGGCTAGCAACCCCTGCTTGTTTCCTAGGCCCATTTTCTTGACATACCATTTTCCATCCTTTCACCCTAAGACAGTGTCTATCTTTTACTGAGAGATTGAGAGATGAGTTTCCTGTATGCAACAAATGGCAGGATCCTGCCTTTTAATCCAGTCTGTGAGCCTGTGTCAATTGGTTGGGGCATTGAGGCCATTGATATTAAGAGTTATTATTGAAAGGTATGTATTTATTCTCACCATTCTTCTTATTTTGTAGTGTTTCCTGTTTTCCCTTTACTCATTTGTTTTAACAGGTATTTGACTATGGTTTATTGTTTCCTATTTCCTCCTGTGTGTGTTTTCCTTTCTCTTCAGCATTAAGAATTCCCTCAAGTATTTTCTGTAGAGCTAGTTTAGTTGTCATAAATTGCTTTAGCCTGTTTTTGTTGGGGAATGCTCTTATTTCTCCATCATGGGTACATAGCTTTGCAGGATAAAGTAATCTTGGTTGACAGTTGTTATCTCTCAGAACCTGGAATACATCATTCCAAGCCCTTCTGGCTTTTAAATTTGTGTTGATCAATCTGCAGTTACTCTGATGGGCTTGCCTTTGTTGCTGACTTGCTTTTTCTAACTGATTTCAATGTATTTTCTTTGGTTTGCATGTTTAGTAATTTAATTATAACATGATAAGGAGAAGTTCTTTCCAGGTTTTGTCTGTTTGGTGTTCTAAAAGCTTCTTGTATTTGAATTGCCATTTATTTTCCAATATGGGGAATCTTTTTGTCTATGATTTTGCTGAAAATGCCTACTAAGCATCTGGATTGAAATTCTTCTCCTTCTACTATATCCTGAATTCTTTGTTGGACTGTATTAGGTCTGCCACCTGGTCTTCTAGTTTAGATATTCTTTTCTCTCCTTCATTCTGCTGGTAAGACTTTCTACAGCGTTTTTTTTTTTTCCTGACTGTGTTCTTTAGAGCTAGAATTTCAGCCTGGTTTTTCTTCAATATTTCCATGACCTCCTTATTTCATTAAGCTGGTTTCCTGTGTTCTCTTTCAGAAGTTTGTTTTCTTCTTTAATTCCTTTATTTTCTTCTTTGATTCCTTTAATTTCTTTGAGTATAGATGCAACCATTTTTTTTGAAATCTTGGATAGGCATTTCATCTAAAATAGTCTCACTGGTGATCATTTCTCATGGATTTATAATTTTGGCTGGGATTGTATTATCTTGATTTTTTTGTGTTTCTTGTATTATAATGTAGTGAATTTTGCATCCTGAATTGATTTGATCCTTGGGTTTTCTACTTATCTGCAGTGTTCGTAGATGTGGCAATCCACCTTTATATACTTTCAGGATATGAGTTTAAGGTGCCAGGTGTAGCTCTTGTACCTTAATCCAACTGCAGCAGTAATCCTAGGTGTTGAGTTTGCTTGCTCAGCAAGTATTCTAGTGGACTGGGTGGAACTATTTACTGGCAAATTCTAAACTTCAACTGAGCAATATACACATTCAATAAAAACCAGCACAGAGTATGAAATTGTGGGAATTAAAACAAACAGATAGTCTTATAAAACCAAAATCCTTAAGGGTGTGTGTTGCTTTATACCCTTAATCTTGTCAGCTGGGAGGTAGATATTTCTGTTCTGAATTGGGTTCCAGTTCAGCCTGGATCTGAATCAGACCCTGCCCACAATAATGACAGAAGCAAAAGACAAAGACCCTATAAATCTGAAACCATCAAAGGCAACAATATTCAACCCCCAAATACAGCTTATTTGAAAATGGTAAAGCCAACCAAGAATATGTAACCCATAACCTGCCATGACATGGAAAGAGAGATTAGCTCTTCCAATGCAGAACTATGTATCTGTTTTTGCTGAGTGCCCACCTCAATCCCTTCATGTTGTTCTGTGGAGCTGGAGTTCTGATCAGCTGTGCTGTATGCACTGCCATTGGGGTGGGGGCTGTTAGTGAGGGGGGCTGAATACCGGAGGTTCATGGTTCTGATGGTTGGGGGATAGGAGAGTGCAGAAAGCCTATAATTGCTCATATAGTTCCACCTATATCCTTTTCAGTAGCTCCTTAGTTGATCTCAGCTGTCTTCCCTTCAGATTTCTTGACTTTGCAAGAAGGCTGATGAGGTTGGAAAATCCCCTTGTTTGGTCTCTGCTGCTGCCACAGCTTGGCACACCTGGTAGGGCAGTGCTGAGGAGGTGCATGAATCTGCAGCCCCCAGGGCCCTCAGTGGGATTCTGGCCAGTTTTCTCCTTTTCTGGTGGCTCTTAGTCTCTCCTGCTTCTCTGCTTTGTTTAAGAATAACCTATACTCCTTCATTTTTCAGAAGAATGTATTTTGCTGTGGTTTTGCTTAAATACCTCCCTGGGTTGGTTTGGCTCCTATGCTGCCTTCTGAGCTGGAAGTCCTCTAAAAAATTTTTTTTTTGAGGTGGGGTCTTACTCTAGCTCAGGCTGACTGAATTCACTATGTAGTCTCAGGGTGGCCTTGAACTGATGGTGATCCACCTACCTCTGCCTCCCAGAGTGTTGGGACTAAAGGCATGTACCACCATGCCCAGCACAAAGTTTCATTTGAAATAAACCAAACAAATAAAAGAAAATTAAAAAATAAACAAACAAATAAATAAGAAATTGAAAAAATCTAATGTCATTGGGGTTCAACCTACAAATAAGAGTCCTACTGGCCTGTGTCAGGTGGTAGAAATAAAACATTGCTCCTTGTAAATAAAAGAAAAACTTCAAAATTGTTTTTGATAACTCAGTAGCAGAGGCCAGTAAGTTAAAAAGGTGATATAAAGGGAAGAGAAAGGAAGGGAGGAGGGTACTTAATAGGTTGGTATTGTATATATGTAAGTAGAATGATTAAGATGGGGAGGGGATATGATGGAGAATGGAATTTCAAAGGGTATAGTGGGGGGGGAGAGAGAGGGATATTTTTTATAATCATGGAAAATGTTAATAAAAATTGAGAAAAAAATAAAAAATTGTTTTTATATATGCAAATAAAGTCTTTTTCTTGTTATTTTATGTACACATATTGATGAACCAGAAAAATGATTTGCTCATATCATGTGTCTTGACTTCTGCTCTGTTATACAAATGATGGGGTGACTGGGCCCAGTTTTGCAGGCTTACCTGGCAGGATGTTGGAATCATCGTCAAGTGTGTGCTCCAGCAGTGAGCACTACTGAGTGCAAAGACAACCAATTTCACCCTTCCCAAATCTATAAAGCTTAAAATTGTCCCTCCCATTCCATAGCCCACTAAACAAATGTCCATGTACCCTCTGAGGTTATTTCATCTTTTTTTCCAGTCAGAAGCATATTTATTTTATAAAATAAAATGTTTCTTTTAATTAGAAAAAAATGTGAAAGAAAGGAGTTGTATCAGGTCAAACATGGAGAGGTGGGATGGCTGGGGTAAAACATCCATTCTGTTGAAAAAGTCACAAATGGTGTTAACAACAGGGAACCCTGCAAGTTACATGATTGGCCAGCCAGGCCAAATATGCCAACTAGTACAATGATGGTATGTTTGTTATGAGGGAATCAACTGCTCTCTGATTAGATTTGAGGCTTGTTCCACTGGAGAGAATTCATGTCTGGTATTTAAACCTAGCCCTAAGCCTATGGATTGGGGGAAATCAGGCCCTAGTGAGAATCTATTACTGTCGTTTGGCTAAATGGATATGCTATACCCACAAAATTTCCCTTTAAGGATTTATGTCTCTGCCTACACATTAATGCTACTTTCATTTCACTTTTGGTTAGAGAAGCTTCACTTTTCAGATGGTGATGACCACTGGGCAAGTCTCAAAGCTCATCAATCAATTGAGAAGAAGTGACAGTGGAGTGTTCAGCATTAAGTGAGACATCTCTGTTGCACCCTCTAAGGCTCAGGAACCACTGTGGAAAAGGGTTGTTGAAAGAATGGAAAAGCCCAGGGATGGGTAGGAGTGCTTTGGAATGCTGCCTTCCAGATACAAAGTAGCTGTTGCATTCATAGCCACATAGTGGCTATTTCTACCTACACAAGACCTGTGTAATATGATGGCAAAAAATGATGAAATCAAACTAGAAGAGGGATGAGTGGTAAAAAAGGGTTCCATGGAGGACAGAGAGACGAGGGGGAGTAGGGAGGGTAGTATGAGGGAATTATGATCAGGGCACATTGGGTATATGTATGGGGTTATCTATAAACAGTGTAAAAAAGTATAAATAAAAAAACAGTTAAAAAGGTCCAGTTTTTCTAGCACTTGGGTGGCTGAGGCAGGAGGTTCACAGTGAGTTTGAGGCCAGCTTGGCCTACAGCATGAGTTTCAGGTTAGCCAGGGCTAGAGTAAGACCTTGCTTCAACAAATAAACAAAAAAGACTCAGTTTCAAATTATCTAATTAATCTTAGAATAGTAAAAATAAAGGCAAACAAACCAGGCATGGTGGCACATACCTTTAATCCCAGAATTTGGGAGGCAGAGGTAGGAGGACTACTGTGAGTTCAATGCCAGCCAGAGACTACATAGTGACTTCCAGATCAGTCTGGACTAGACCCTACCTCAAAAAGGCAAAATAAAATAAAATGAAATAAAATATAAATATAAAGGTAAGCTATAATATTAATAAAAAGAGTAGGTGAAATTAAGTTTATGTTGTTCAAGGTACCCAAATAACCATAATTTTAACATGTAATCAATAATAAAAATATCAATTAGCTTTGTTGTTTCTTTTGCTTTTTAAAACATTTTTTGAGAATTTCCATTTACAAACCTACCATAATTTGATAATATGCCCACCCTGTAACTTCTTTTATCCCTTCTCTCTCACTCCTGCTCTATTGAGCACCCTTGTCTTTCTGCTGTTTTTATTCTTTATGGCCTCCTCTGCCATCTATGTTAAACTGTTGATGGCACATGCACAAAGTGGCACATACATGTGGAGATTGTTTGCAGTTGCAAGATGCCCTGGTGTGTCCATCCATCACTCTCTGCTCACAAATAAATAAACATTAAAAAAATGTTGATAGGCTCAATTCTGAGAATCGTGCAGATCTCCTGAAGGTACTGATAGCCACTGTGAAGGCATGAATGTACCAGTCAGTTATGTCTAAAAATCAGTGCCTCAAAGTACTCCTTCTTACCCTGTGGCACTTCCATTCTTTCTGTCCCCTCTTCTGCAAGGTTCTCTGAGCCTTGAAGGGTGTGGTAGAGATGTCTCATTTAGTGTTGAACCCTTCAAGAGCCTTTTTTTTTTTTTTAAGGTTTAATGATTTTTGAAGTTCCTCAGAGTCTAGGATGTCCTTCAGTCTTGGGCTGCATTCTCATGAGATGTAGATTGGCTCCCTGTGCAGAGTAGAACACAAAGTAGATAGCTTTCTGGGGTTCTTTAGACAGAAAGGGAAGAGTGCTCACAGGCTTCTGACTTGGTGTGGAGGTGCAATGCTACCATCACTCATGTGTGGGAACAGTTGTTCTCCAGATGGTGATGCTGTTTTGAAAGGTTGTGGAACCTTTAGGAGGTGGGGTCTTGCTGGAGGAGTGAGCTACTTGGAGTGGGCTTTAGGGAATTTTTTTCCCTCTGGTTTTAAAAGCTTTTCATTGACAATTTTCATACATTTATATAATGTATTGTGATCATAATCCCACCAGTTATCTTCCCTTGTCTCCCATCCCCTTCCATTCAACCTTTTTTTCCAAGTAGACCCTTCTACTTTGATGTCTTTTTTTCTTTCTTTTTGCCTTCCTGTGCTATCCATGATGGAAGGTTGATGGGCCAGTATTGTGCAGGTCTTGTATAGATGACAATCGCTATGAGGTCATGAGTGCAGTATCTCTGTGGTGTCCAGCACAGAGTATTTATGCAAGAGTGGAGGTTAAAACAAACAGATAATCTAGTAAATTAATCCTGTCAACTGGGAGGCTGAAATTTCTGGTCTGAAATGGGTTCCAAGTTAGCTTGGGGCCAAGTAAGACTCTGCCCCCCAATAATGACAGAGGAAAAAGACAAAGGCCTATAAACAGGAAATGTCAAAGGCAAAAATGATCAACGCCAAAATTCAGCTTATTTGAGAATGGTAAAGCTGACCAAGAATACATCAATCAAATCTAACACATAACCTGCCCTGACATGGAAGGTGAGGTTAGCACTTCCAATGCAGGCCTATGTACCTGGCTTTGTGTAAGTAGGTCCTTTTACCTTTTGGGATGGCTTCCAATCTCATCTACGCTGAATGACCACCACGGTCCCTCTCTGCTGTGCTTTGGACTCAGGCTGCTTGGGTTTCTGGATCTGGTGTTCTGATCAGCTGTGCTGGATGGCACATGGCCATAAGAGGGGGGTGGCAGGTGAGTTCTTTGGTGGCTCATGGCACTGGAACTTGGGAGAAGGGAAGCTGTGCAGAATGCCTGGAGTTGTACTGGAACCGGTCAACTGGTCCTGTTTTGTGAGCTTCAATGCAAAGCTGCAGAATTCTGGCTATTTTCCTGCTTTCTGGGAGCTCTGAGTATCTCCTGCATCTCTGCTGTGATTGATATATATATCTATATATCTTCATTTTTTGGTGTAAGAGTGTATTTTGGTGTTTTTCTGCTTTTTTTTCTCCATAGGCTGCATTGGCATGGTCACTATGCTGCCATCTTATCCAGAAGTCACTCCTGTTTTGTATCCAAAAGACAGAATTCCTCCCTATCCTCTGGTTCTTAGATTATTTATGCTCCCTCTTTGACAATATTCCTTGAGATGAACCCTGGGGGTGATATTGATGTCTTATTCAGCACTGAGCACTCCGCACTCACTTATTCTCTACCACTTTGATGAATTCTGAGTCTTTCAGTAGTCACTGCCAAATGGAGAAATCCTTCTCTAGCCAAAGATGAGAGCAGCATTAATCTATGGGCATAAACATAGATATTTAGAGGGAAGTAGGATGGACATGACATATACGTTTAGACAAACAACACTAGCAGCTTTCTTCCTCAGGCTTTTGACTAGGTTTTTAGTACCAGGCATGAATTTTCTTCTGTGGAGGAGGCCACAACTCAACTCAGAGAGCTGTTGGTTACTTCTACAGCAGTCATGTCACTATTGAGGTCTTGATATATTTTATAGCCTAGACCCTCTTCTCTGCTGTCTGTATCCTGGCTGCAAAAGTAATGTAACAAGCCACTTAATGCTTCTACCACTCTGCCTTCCCTGCAACAAGGCATTCTTTCCCTTTCTAAAACATATGCCAAAAGAAATTCTTCCTCTCTCTTGCCCTCCCCCTTTCTCCCTCCCTCCTTCCCTTCCTTCCTTCCTTCCTTCCTCCTTCTTTTTTTCTTTCAAGTTGCTCTTGTTGGGTATTTTATCACAGCAATAAGGATATCAGCTAATATAGATTTTATGTTATAAAAACTGAAATATTTACCCCTGTTCCCCCACTTGTAATTATCTAGTAACAGGTCAGCTCCCTTCATGTCCTGGGCTTCCCTTTCCTTTCCTATAAAGCTGAGTGATGAAAGCCACCTTGCAGGTTGTCATGCTGACAAAGGCCTGTCCTAGAGAGTGGTGCACAACAATCAACAAATAATTGTTACTTTTTTGTTAGCAGCAGAGAATGCTAACATGAACCCTCTTAGGACCAATGATGGGCTCATTGTACAGTCTGAGATGAACAGACCATAATGGGCTCTTTTTGTTCCTAGAGTTGCTTGGATGAGCATCTCAAGAATTCACCGAAATAGAATGTGGTTTCCCACTGGGAAATCCAGCTTAAAAATATGCAGTGTTATTACTGCTAGTAGAAAGTTTTTAGACCTCTATCTCTTGATAGGGATAATGGTAAGTAGTCCACATAAAGATCTGGCATGGCCTTATCTGTGTGCCAGGCCCATCTGCAGCTCAGCATTTCTTGCAAGCTCTTGAATAATACAGGAATTCCTTGGAAGGCTTGACTTCAAGGTCCTCCAGCCTCAGGCGCACTCCAGCAAAGGGCCATACATCTTCTTTCCACAAACACAGTCACACCCTGAACACAGTCTGCCTTCTCTGGGCCCTGGCCTCTCACCTCCCAGCCTGACGTCAGTCCTGCCCTCCCTGGACCTCTGCATGGACTGAATGAGGTTCCTCGGAAAGTTCCACCCTGAGATTTTCAATGGCTATCGTGTGGGAAGCAAGATAGCAGATGTGTCCAAGGGACCAGTGGTGTCTCATTATGCGGCCTGAAAACACTGGGTCATCAAGCCAAGTGCTGAGTTGGCACTTGTGGCACAAGCAAACCATTGTCTTGAGAGCATAAGAGATGGTTAGATGAATAAGGCTGGTAGCAGGACCGATTATTACACAACCTCAGTTGATTTGTGCCCAAAATATAGGCAATTCACGGAACTCCTTTCTCTTTTCTTCACAATAATTGTACCCACAACCACACAAGCCTGCTGCTAAGTGATATTTGCAAATGAGTGACCGGCAGACCAAGTCTCACATTAGCATCCTGAGAAACCATCACCAAGAAGTCTTTCCCTTGATCTGTCTTGTCAAGAATTTATATCTGTTCTAGTGCTATTCCAGCTCACACAACACAGATTAAACATGGGTGAGACTGATTTGTGAATCCAGCTGGAAGACACCTTAAAGTTCTTCATTTCCAGCCTGAGGTGGCTCCTCACATCCAATGAACAACTCTCACCATGATCAATCCCTTCTCTCTTCTGAGACCTTATCATTTTCCAACCTCCCTCCTCAGACACCTAGTTATATCCCAGCAGGAGACAGAGGATGCACCATCCACTCTAGCAAGATAGAGCAGGTACCAGAAAATGATTTCCATATACTGTTCCCCGCATAGGACTTACCACCTGCCCCTCAACTCCTGTGTTTATCACCATCTGTCCAACCCTTCCCTTGGCATTCTGTTTGTCGTCTTGGTCCATCAGACAAGCCCTCATTTCTCTCCTATATCTTCAAACTGCTCCCTCAGTTAGCTTTATCCCTTTATCATATAAGCATATTGAATTCTGTCTCATACTAAACAAATAAAGAAATGAAAATACAAGCCTCCATAGTTGACTTCCTTGCCTAGCTCTCTCCCCAGCTGACAAGCTCTGAGACTCAAGTTTGAATTAGCTCTCTCTATGCTTTTGTTCTTGTCGATTTTTTTTTTTTTAGGCCCAGCTGATCTGGAACTCACTCTGTAGTCCTAGACTGCCCTCAAACTCATGGTGATCCTCCTACCTCTGCCTCCTGAGTGCTGGGATTAAAGGCGTGTGCCACCACGCCTGGCCCTCTCTCTACTTTTGACCCTCCTACTTCCTCCTCAGCATTCAAGCTCCTGCAATTCTTCACCCCCAGCTACTCTAGGAAAAGCTCTGAGGCTTCTGAAAGGTCTCTAGAATTCTAGTGCTTTGGTTTTTTTCCTTCAGAATTTAATGCACTGATCATTTCTCTCTTCTATTTCTTTTGCATTGCTTCCTAGTTTTACTGGTGATGAATGATGAATGGGGGCAGTTGAAGGACAAGCAGTTACAATTGTGTTGAAATTGTATTGACACACAGTGCCAGGGTCTCTTCTTACTACAAATGAATTTGTCTAGCTTTACATGGATGGCTGGGGAATTGGCAGGCTTTGCAAACAGGCACTTTAACCATCTCTGCAGTCTTGAAATGGGGTTTTTGTGTACTGAGGGTTTGACTGGTCCATGCCTGCATGTAAATTAGGCATCAAATTGGGATGAACTTTTTTGGTTAAGTTTAAATGTATATAGAGGACCTTGAGTGGTTGACATGTCAGGAAAAAGGGCACAATCTCAGAATAACTCTTCCAGCAAGCAGGGGGAGAGGGATCCTATGAACAATTCCTAGAAGGAGGAAGAACCAGGAAGTAAAGAAAACAGAGGGCAGCCTCTGGTCCCCATCTTGAGTCAGGTTTAGTCTCAGACTGGTGAAGTCTTCTAGCCTCACCAGAGCAGGTGGTCATCTGTGTTTTCTGGGCCTGTGCCCCTGACTATCTACAAAACAAAACTACCTTGCTCCTAATCTCTGGCTTTAGCTTCTAGTTTCGGCTGCTATCACTCCTTTTAGGGCTGCTTCCTCCCCAAATTGCTCTTGCCTATCTATTGTCTTCTCTCTTCCTTCTTCCATCCCTCCATCTCCCTGCCACTGGCCATTTCTTTACTTTCCCCTCTCTCATTTTACTAGTGTTCTGCTTAGCACAATCAAACAATGATGTAGTTATCTTTGTGTTGCTGGCACAAAGCACTTGACCAAAAACAGTTAGTGGGAGGAAAGGGTTTATTTTGGCTTACAGTGTCAAGGGTAAGTTCCGTGATGACAGGAGAAAGCATGGAATGAGCAGAGGCCAGAATCACCTCTGCCCCCGCAGGTAAAACACAGCAGCATGAAAGTAAGCTGACTAACACTGGCAAATGGCAAACTGGGGCTTATTAAGCCTCTTTATCATATAAGCATATTGAATTCTGTCTCATACTAAACAAATAAAGAAATGAAAATACAAGCCTCCATAGTTGACTTCCTTGCCTAGGTCCACCTCCAACCAAGTGACACACCTCCTGTAGCAAGCCATCAGCTGGCTGCCAAGCATTTAAAACACAAGAGTTTATGGGGACAGCTAATTCTAATCCCACACACAGCCAGCTCCAGCCTCATGTTGGGTCTTCATGTTGATATTCACATCACTCCACACTTGCCTCACCCACTGTGTCTGAGGCTCATGTTAATTGTCAATAAAAAACACATAAATCTCACCTCAAAGGGGATAAGAGATAGTTTTCTCTGGAACCAAATCTAAGTGATTATGGCATGGGCACACAAATTCAGGTTGCCCCATTTCCATAATCCTATGTGTTAACAGTTTCATGAAGCTTTTACAGTTATGGAACAACATAAGGTAATGGTGGTGGTTTGAATCAGATGTCCCCATAAATGTGTGTATTCTGAATGCTTGGTCTCCAGTTGGTGGCAATTGAAGAGATGGAGCCTTGGTGAAGGAGATGTGTTGTGAAGATGGGCTTTGGGTGATGTAGCAAGCTCCCCCTTGCCAGAGCCCAGCTCATTCTCGTGCTGCTGTTTTTCTACCTGCTATGGTGCAGGCGGTGCTCATGCCGTGCTTTCCCTGCCGTGATGAAGCTTCCCCTTGAGACTTTAAGCCAAAATAAACTCTGCCTTTCCTCCCATCAGCTGCTTTTGGTCAGTGAATGTGAAGCTATCTACCACAGTCATGATCAAGGTTCTTTTAAAATACACTGGAAGACAAAAATCAGGTAGATGTGATAAAGCAAGGTAGGAAAATCTCTGCTATAGACCCTACCTCAAAAAACAGAAAAAAAAAAACAACTCTAAACTTTAAGAAAATTAAATAATAAAAGCTAGAGAGGTGGCTCAACAGTTGACAACACTTCTGTGCAAGCATGAGGAGTTGAGGAGGCCTGAGAGGCCCCTAGAGGTTAATCCCCAGGACTGATATAGCCAGCTGAAAATGTCATGCATGTCTGTAATTCCAATCATAAAGGAGAGCAGAGACCTAAGAATTGCTGAAGCACCTGCAAAATAACAAGCTCTGCAATCAATAGTAATAGGTGGATGAGAGAAGGAGTGTAACACCCCCATTCTGCTCCAGTGAGCACACCCCTGCCAGAGGCCAGAGGCAAGCACATGGGGTGACACACAGGCACATACAGAATGTTACACACATGCATGTGTATGTTCATGTGAACACAAACACACAGATATTAAATAATAAATAAGCAAACAATCCTATAAGGTAATGGGGAGATTGCTCAGTGGTTAAAGTCACTTGCTTACTGTAGTGGTGTCCCCCATAAACTCATGTGTTCTGAATGCTAAGCCCTAGCTGGTGGCAATTTGGAAATTGGAGCTTCTTGGAGGAGATGTATTGTTGGGGGCTGTCTTATGGGTATTATAGCCAACATTCCCCTGCCAGTGTTTGGCACACTCTCCTGTTGCTATCGTCTACCTGATGTTGGCCAGGAGGTGATATCTAACCTTTGCTCATGTCATATTTTGTCCTTCCATCATGGAGTTTCCCCTAAAGTTTGTAAGCCAAAAGAAATACTTTTCTCCCACAAGCTGCTTTTGATTGGGTGCTATCTACCAGCAACAAGAAGGTAACTATAACAGTAAAGTTGGTACCAAGAAGTGGAGTGGATGGTGCTAGAAGCCTGACTGTGTGGCTTTTGGCCTTTTGGAACTGATTCCTGGAGGAATGTGGAAGGATTTGAAAACCTGGTCTAAGACACACCTTGCAGTTCTGAAGGCAGAGTTTGATGGGCCATTTTGATCAGAGTTGAGAGACTTAAATGCAGAAATAACTGTGGACTATGAGGTTTAGCTTATGAAGGGAACTGGGACTGGGCTAGAAGAAGTTTGTATGAAAGGCTCTGTGCTCTGCCTGCTTGTGTTCTGAGCACTTGTGCTGGGTTGCATGTAGAAGTACACTAGTATGAGCAGAAGGATACAGCATAGACAGAACTGGATGCTTCAGGCTGGAAACAGCACCTGCTTAGCTGCAATTTTTGAAATATCACCACCATTGTGTTTGGACTGGCTATTCTGCATTGGGACAACAGGAAGAATACAGTCTTTTGAAAGAAAAGGACCTGAATGTTAAAGGGGTGTCCTGCTCTTCAAAGTCAGCTTTATTATTTCCTAGCTTTAAAAAATTTGGTAGCCCACCTGGTACAATGGGGTATAACAAGTGCAGGAAAGAGAGGATCAGTAGATTTGCAATGTAGTTTTGATTTTTGGAAATGGCTCTGGGCAATGGGAGGTAGGGTTGCTGGAAATCCTTGCATGGAGGACTGATGAAGCCATGAAGATGAACTGTGGGTTGCAATGGAGACCCAGTGGAGATGTTAGAACTATGGGTTAGCTGCCAAGGAGTGCTGCTAGCTTGGGATGATTGTTCTCCAAGCTGTGAGGAGCCCAGCTGGAACATGAAATCAGAACTCCAGACTTTGTCACTGGAAATGTTGGACTTGGAGCTATGGAACTTGATTATTTGCCCTGTTTGTTTTAGATGTTTTGGTTCAAATTTTCCTTCTTATTCCCAGTGCCATCTTTTGCCGTGTGAATATTTATTCTGTGCCATTATGGCTTTTTTTTTTTTTGTTTACAGGCTAAGTTAAGAGACCTTGGACTATGGGGATATTTGAAGAGTATTGGGATTGACAAAAACTATGGGAACTTTTAAAGTTGGATTGAATGTGTTGCATTTTATATCATGTATGGTTATCAGTTTATGGGGGCTAGGGGTGGAATGTGGTGGTTTGAATTAGATATCCCCCATAAACTCTTATGTTCTGAATGCTAAGTTCCCAACTGATGGCAGTTTGGGAAATGGAGCTTGGCTAGAGGAGGTGTGTTTTGGGGGTCAGGGCTAGGAGTGTTATAGCCAGCTTCCTCTTTGCCAGTGTCTGGCACACTCTCTTGCTGCTGTTGTCTACCTAATGTTGGCCAGGAGGTGATGTCCACCCTCTGCTTGTGCTTTGTTTTCTCTTGCTATCATGGAGATTCCCCTTGTCTATAAGCCAAAATAAACTCTTTCTTCCCATAAGCTGCTTTTGGTTGGGTGCTTTGTGCCAGCAATGTGAAGGTAACTTCAACACTCACAAAGCCTAAAGTCCTGGGTTCAATTCCCCAGTACCCACGTAAAAGCAGATGTACAAAGTGGACTATGCATCAAGAGTTTCTTTTCAGTGGCAAGAGGCTCTGTAATGCCCATTCTCTTCCTCTCTCTTTCTCTATCCTTTACCTTCCTCTCTTTCTTGCATATAAAGAAATAAAAATATTCGTAAAATGTTAAAACGTATGATTAGAAAATGATATATGGGGCTGGAGAGTTGGGTCTGCAGTTAAAGGCACTTGCTTTCAAACCCTGATGGCCTGGGTTCAATTCCCTGCTACCCATGTAAATCTAGATACACAAAGTGGCACATGTGTCTGGAGTCGTTTACAGTGACAAGAGGTCCTGGTGTGCCTATCCTCATTTTTTTCTCTCTCTCTCATAAGCAAAAAAATATCTTTTAAAAAAGAATATGATATAGAGAAACATTTCACTGAGGAGCATAGCATGTACAGGTAGCAAATAAACACATGGAAAGGTGTTTAATGTCATTACTATGAAGGAAATACAAAATAAAAACCACAATGAGCTATTACTACACACCTATGAGAATGGCTAAAATAAGAAATGGTGACATCACCAAATGCTAGCAAGGGCAGAGGAATTACTCTAGCATGACTGGTGGGAATGGAAAAAGATATAGCCATTCTGAAACGATGTTTGGCATTTTCTTTCAAATTTAAACATGCAATTACCAAATGACACAGCAGTTATATTCCTTGTATTCATCCCAGAGAAATGAAATTTAGTTTCACATGACAATTCATACTCGAATATTTGTAGCAGTTCCAAACTAGAAACAACCCAAATACTTTTGAAGACCACAAAGGGTAAGCAGTTAAAGACAGGCAGGCAGTTCATCCAAGGAGTAGTACTCAATACTCAAAAGGAATCGTTCACACAAGTACACAATCAACTTGAATGTATCAGAGACATTTGCTGAATGAAAAGTCAGTTCCCAAAGATTATCTGCTATCTAATTCTGGAATGGCCCCTAGCAATTAGGACTCTTGCAGGAAATACCATGCAGGGTTAAAATGGCCACCCTAAGAGTTTTGACATAGGAGAATGAATACAAGATCATCTACTTCCAGTAACTGGGGCCCACAGTTAACCTGACCCTGCATATTTTCTGGATTTTATTTCATGTTTTCTTTCTCTTTTTTTATATTTTTATTTTATGTATTTATGAGAGAGAGAGAGAGAGAGAGAGAGAGAATAGGTGCTCCAGGGCCTCCAGCCACTGCAAATGAACTCCAGATGCGTGCACCACCTTGTGCATCAGGCCTACATGAGCCCTTAGGAATAAAAACTGGGTCCTTTGGCTGTTTAGTCAAGTGCTTTAATCACTAAGCCATATCTCCAGCCCTTTTATCTCTCTCTTTTTTTTAAAAAAATTATTATTATTTTTTTATTTATTTGAGAGAGACAGAGTCACACAGAGGGAGAGAGGAGAGAGAGAGAGAGAAAGAGAGAGAAAGGGAGGGAGAGAATGGGCACACCAGGGCCTTCAGCTACTGAAAACTAATTGTAGACACATGTGCCATCTTGTGCATCTGGCTTGCGTGGGTACTGGGGAATCAATCCTAGGTCCTTTGGCTTTGCCGATAAATGCCTTAACCACTAAGCCATCCCTCCAGCCCATTTTATCTATCTTTTAAAAATTTATTTATTTATTTGAGAGAGAGAGGCAGATAGAGAAAACATGCACTCCAGGACTTCTAGCCTGGAAATGAACACCAGACACATGCACCACCTTGTGCATGTGACTTTACATGGGTACTAGGGAATCAAACTTGAGTCCTTTGGCTTTGCAGGCAAGCACCTTAACCACTGAACAATCTCTCCAGCCCTATTTCATCTTTTCTGTTACTTGTGACACTGCCATGGGCAAGGTGTAGACAGATTGAGAATTTCTCTTTCCCCAGATTTGGACAAAACTATAAACAAACTTACTTTTCTTCTGGGGGATGAGCCGTGAGAATGAACTATAAAACAACTTATGAGAATGAACTATAAGAAAGAACTATGGAAATATTCCTATAGACCTTACAAATACTTTTTCATTGATTATTGCTGTGAGAAGCTAAGTCCCTAACTTGTAACTTACCCTGAAGTTAATCTTACAAGTACATAATCTACCTGCTTAAAATGATGTGACTATGTTTCCTCTGCCTTGGTGTACCTTTGGCCTGAACAGTACAGATGACCATTATTGACAAAGAATGTCTAGATACACATAAGAAGTGCTGACCTGGGCATTAAAGACAGTGAGATCAGTAACTAAGAGCTCATAGAACTGTTTAAGACAACAGGTGACAATGTGATTGCTCTTGTGTTTAGCATGTATAGGTGTTCTAGATCATCAGCGTCCAACAGGTCATACCCTAAATCCTTCCTTTAATAAATGTTTAAGGATTACCCAAAGTCAAAAGTCCCTTATTCTTTGCTCACGCATTGTTCTACTTGTTCATGTATTACTGGTTTTTGGCTGATCAATAATAACACTAGTGAATACCTGTATGCAGAAGCCACAGTACCATCAGAGCAGCAGTGGCAGCAGATGAGGCAAGTTTACTAAAGACTTAAACTTCTTTTCAGCTTGTTTTCTCAGGGTGCTGTTAGAGGTAGCTAACCCATTCCTGGGCTGGTTATCCCAAGAGTTAATTTGACTTCTCAGACTCTGCTCCTAGAAGTTTGCCTACTCATAAATAGAAAATCCAAGAGTTAGTCTTTTAAATTCAGGGCTGTGTCCACCAAATAGGACATGTGGTGGTTTGATTCAGGTGTCTCCCATAAACTCAGGTGTTCTGAGTGCTAGGTTCCCAGCTGATGGAGATTTGGGAATTAATGCCTCCTGGAGGGAGTGTATTGTTAGGGTGGGATTATGGGTGGTATCGCCAGTTTCCCCTTGCCAGTGTTTTGCACACTCTGCTATTGCTGTTGTCCACCTGATGTTGGCAAGGGGGTGATGTCCACTCTCTGCTCATGCCATCATTTCCCTCTGCCAACATGGAGTTGTAACATTGAGTCTGTAAGCCAAAATAAACCTTTTTTTTTCCCCCAAAAGCTGATCTTTGTTGGGTTATTTCTGCCAGCAATGTGAATCTAACTGCAACAGTAGAGTTGGTACCAGGAATGTGGTCAATTGCTGCTAGACACCTGACTATGTGCTTTGGTCTTTTGGAGCTGGTTTTCAAGATGAATGTGGAAGGATTTGAAACCTTGGCCTAAGAGAAGCCTTGCAGTGCTGTAAGTACACCTTGATGGACTATTCTGGTCAGAGTTGAAAGACCTGAATGCAGTAAGAACTAGGGACTGTGAGGTTTGGCTTGTGAGGGTGAGAAACAGCTTTGCCTGGACTGGCATATAAGCAGTTTATATGAGAAGCTTGCTGTTATGCCCATGTTCTGAGAACTTGTGCAGGGTTGCTTTGTATAGAAACGGATTGGTGTGTGCAGAGGGATATGGCACAGAAATGAAATCTTTGAGTAAACTGCTGCCCATTCAGCTGCAATTATAAGAGATTACAACCTTTGAGATAGATTGGGCCAGCTGGCCTGCACTGGGGCATCAGGAAGAATGTAAGCTGTGTATGTGGTACACACTTTTAATTCCATCACTTGGGAGGCAGAGGTAGGAGGATCTCCATGAGTTTGAGGCCACCCTGAGATTACATAGTAAATTCCAGGTCAGCCTGGGCCAGAGAAAAAAATAAAATAAAAGGAAGGAAGGAAGAATGTATGCTTTTGAAGGGGCCAGAGTGCTTAAGGAGTGTCCTATTCTTCAAAGTCTGATTTATCCTCCCCCCACCCCAGATTAACAAATTGGCACCTTACCTGGTATTATGGAGTATAAGAAATGCAGGAAACAGAGGGTCATTGAGTTTGCAATGCAATCTTGTGTTTTGGAAATGGTCATGGGCAGTGTGAAGCAGGTTTGCTGGATGCCTGCATGGAGACCCCATGGGGCCATGAGGATAAACTGTGGGTTGCAGTGGAGATGCCAGGACCATGAGATGGCTGCCAAGGAGAGCTGCTGGGCTTGGATGAAGTTTATTGGGACTGTGAGTAGCCTAGCTGGAGGAGCGGAATTGGAACTCCAGAGACTTGTTGGTTACAATTATTGGTCTTGGAGATTTGCCACTGATTAGAATTGTTGGACTTGGTGCTACAAACTTTGATGTTTGCCCTGGTTGTTTTAAGTCTTGTATTGGTTGAATATTTCTTTGCTATGCCCAATACCATCTTTTGCAGTGTGAATGTTTATTCTGTATCATTATGGGTTTGGGGGGATTTTTTTTTTTTTTTGTATTATGGCTCAGCTAAAAGATCTTGTATTATGGGGATGTCTGAACATCATTAGGACTGATAAAAACTATGAGGACTTTTAAAGTTGGACTGAATGCATTGTATTTTACATCATGTATGGTTATCAGTTTATGGGGGCCAAGGCCAGTATGTGGTGGTTTGATTCAGGTGTCCCCAATAAACTTAGGTGTTCTGAGTGCTAGGTTCCCAGCTGATGGAGATTTGGGAATTAATGCCTCCTGAAGGCAGTGTATTGTTGGGGGTGGGCTTATGGGTATTATAGCCACCTTCTCCTTGTCAGTGTTTGGCACACTCCCCTATTACTATTGTCCGCTTTATGTTGGCAAGGGGGTGATGTGCATCCTCTTCTCATGCCATAATTTTCCCCTGCTATCATGGATCTTCCCCTCAAGTCTGTAAGCCGAAATAAACCCTTTTGTCCCCACAGCTATTCTTGGTCAGGTGATTTCTGCCAGCAATGTGAACTTGACTGTAATACCTAATGAGGATTGTTCCCAACAGAATCAGGGCAGGGACAAGGGAAAAGAGGGCACCAACATATTATGTATCCAAATGAAACACTTTGTTATTATTAGTAATAATAATAATAATAAATATTAAAAATAAATAAAATCATGGACTCAAGAAACAGTTTCTCTGTCTTGAGTTTCAAACCTGACAGTCACCACTGGAGAAAGTAAGGAAGCATAGAAGGGTAATTCTGCATTATTCCTTACTACACAGTATGGGAATCTACACACATCTCAAAATAAAAAGCTTATGGGGCTGAGGAAATGGTTCATCAGTTAAAGATATGTGCTTGCAAAGCCTTCATGCCTAGGTTCAATTCTCCAGGACCCATGTAAAGCCAGATACACAATGTAGTGCATATGTCTGGAGACTGTTTGCATTAGCAAGAGGATCTAGTGTACTTCTCTCTCTTTCTCTCTTTCTCTGTGTTTGTCTTTCTCTGTCTCACTCATTCTTGCAAATAAATAAAAATATCTGTTAAAATAAATAAAATAATAATGAAAAACTTAATTAAAAATTACTGTATTTGGCTGGGTGTGGTGGTGCCCGCCTTTAATCCCAGCAGTCAGGAGGCAAAGGTAGGAGGATTGCCATGAGTTTGAGGCCACCCTGAGACTACATAGTGAATTCTAGGTCGGCCTGAGCCAGAGTGAGACCCTACCTTGAAACAACAACAACAAAAGATTATTGTAGTAGTGGGGAAGGAATGTACCTCTAGTCCTTCTAAGGAGGCTAAGCCCAAAGGGAGAGGATTTTGAAGAAAGTATTGATACAAAGTCAGGAGCAAGATAGCTTTCTTTTTCTGGTAGGTAGTTAGCTAGGGAATGGCCCATGGAAGCATGAATGTCACCTTGCCTTCTTTAGCAGGTCCAGAACCCTGTCTGATCCACTCTAATCCAATATGGCTGCAAACAACAATTCCTCAGCAACAGCCTTTCGCTTCTTCCTCAAATTCCCTCCTCTTCACACACCTGCTGGCTGGCTCTTCCTGAGGCAGTCTTTTGAACTCACCAACCAATCAGGTCCTTCCCTTATCAGATCACACCGGAGTCTGCTGCTGAGGCTCATTCTAACCAGATATGTGATTCATATAAATGGGCCTGAGCCATGTGTGTCAACTTTTGTAAGGTTTCAGCTCCTTTGACCTTCTGGCTTGACTCCCTATGTGAGGGGGGTCTTCATGGTCTCATCGCAGCCTGGCTGGAAAGGGGGAGGATTTCTTTTATGTTCAGGAGCTCACTAATGTGGCTAAACTAGCTAAACTAGTGGGCCCAGGGATAATCTAGTCTCTGCTCCCCAGTGTTGAAATTATAGCCCCACACATCCCATGCAAGGCCCCTCCTTCACAATATGTTTTTCTCCCCTATTCCCCCAAACACTTAAAACCTCCTCTCTTACCCACTCAGTGGATTAGGGGCCTTCCTATGTCCCTATCACTTTCCCTTTCTTAATTTCCTTCAGTTTTTTTTTGAGGCAGTGTCTCATTCCAGCTTAGGCTAACCTGGAACTCACTTTGTAGCCCAGGCTGACCAACTCACAGTGACCCTCAGTCTCATGAGCTGAGATCATAGGCATGAGGCTTTGTCTTTCTATCCTACTTCATGATCATAACAGGAATTCTTTAGAGAGGGCTTAGGAGATGCTTTTTGTATGTCTTGCTATGTGACCCTCTCATTTTACTAAAGAAAACTTTAGAAAAGACCTTCACTGCATATCAGCCTTTTCTTTTTCCTGTTTGTTTGGAAGTGATTCCATGGCAATGGGCTACAAAGTGGCTCGAACTATTGGCCTGGATTTTGTCAGACATGAGTCTCAGGTTTGAGAATGACCACACAATCTGAAGTATATCGACAAGGTAATGTTTACTTCTGCAAAAAGATGTATAGTTTCTTTTTTTTTTTTGGTTTACGTTCTGGTGAGCAAGCACAAAAGTAGGGGCATTTTACATTCCCTAACACAGGCAGAGTCCTGGGCATTACTCTGAGTCAGAGTTTGCCTCACAATCTCATGCAATTGGTTAAGATACTAAAATGATGCAGGGGGCTGGAGAAGTAGCCTAGCACCTAGCTTTGGTAACAAGGAGGCTGATTCTTAGTCTCAAGGACCACTGACTCCTTTGGTCTCAAGGATGGCTGACTAAGGAAGGGGTGCTTCCTACACAGTGGTGCCCTTCAAGAATTAATTTCTATATCTTTTCTAACCCTTCAACAAAAACAAAACAAAACAAAATAAAATAAAAACCAGTTTGTCTCTTTTTCTTTCATACTCCTCACAGTTTTGACCAATCTGTTTATCAGTAAGTTTCGGTCTTGGAGTTTAGAAAAAAAACAAGATTTCATAAGTCTATGCTCACTTTCACACACATGCACCAATCAATACATATATGAATACTCATGCATGCATGAAACACACAATGCAAAGAAATGAGATTTCAGTTACTGTGCTTGATGGTGCAAGCGAGCAGAGGTTAACTCATCAGGAGTTGGCAATCCTTGGAAAGTCACCTTCAAAAAGAGGGACATGGCAGGGTCAGTTATCAGATACCAACAGTTCAGATGTGTGAAATGGAAAACCACATGTGAACTAGACTGAGAAGAGCTGTTGAGTTCAGGCTCCGTACTGTGTAATACAGTGGTTTTCTCATCTGTGCCTTGACCTGAAAGACTCCATTTTTTAAGCAGCACTGGACTCCATTTTGAGGGCAGAGACTCTCCACCTGGGTGGACATGTGAACAACACTATATGTTCAGCATCCAAAAGAAGAGAAAATAAAGAAAAAAGTTATGTTTGTTGAGTTAGAGCTCAGAAAAGTGGGCAGACTCAGCAGCAAGAGTCTGAGCAACTGCAATGAGAGAGGAAGGGGTTTCTGCAGGTTTAAGTGTTATGTTTGGGGTTTGCAAAGGAGGTCCAAAAGGTACAGGTTCTTGGATCCAAAACTTTACTGTAATAGAAGAAGGGAGATAGGGACAGATGAAAGAAGGAAGGAAGAGGAGAGAGAGGGAAAGGGGTTATCTGCATAAGACAAAAAGAGAAAAAGATCACAGCAATCCTCCTACCCCTGCTTCTTGTGCACTTTATGGCACTTGTATTTAATCAGCAAAGCAAGCCCCTGGGGAACTCAGGATTATGCCTTAGCCAGAGGTTAGAACAGATGGTTCCATGGCAGCTGAGAATACTGGGGTACCATAGCGCTTTCTGTATCTTGGAGCAAGAAGCCTGCATAAAGTCATCTTCTAGATGGTACTTAAATGCAGTCTAGGGAAGTCTATGCTCAAGATGCATGACCACCCACCTATATGACAAAAGGTGCTATGCAGGAAGGGTCTCAACACCCTTGTTGATTCAGCCTCTAATACTTTCCTAAAATATTTTTACTCCTTTCTCTAGACAGAATGCAAATATGATAGAATTCAGGCTGAATTTCTCATAAAAATCTGTCAGGCTATCTAGATGAGGAAAGTCATACTATAATTTACCACATGTAGCATAGAGAATATAAAACTGTCTACAAGTAAAACATCATACTTTACCTAAAACAAACAAAAACCTAGCCTGGCATGGTGGCACATGCCTTTAATCCCAGCACTTGGAAGCAGAGGTAGGAGGATCTCCGAGAGTTTGAGGCCACCCTGACATTACATAGTGAATTCCAGGTCAGCCTGGGCTAGAGTGAGAGACCCTACCTTGCCCCCCACCAAGAAAAAGAGCAAAACAGAAAACATCAGACAGACATGATCACTAGCAAGTGACTGTAAACCATTATGCAATTCTTTCAGCCCCTTGGTGGCTGGCTTTAGAATCTACCTGAGGAGCCTATTCTCTGAGCCTCCTGCCCAACTATGATCCTGCTCCAAGCAAGTCACAGTTACCTGGTTCCTGCCTACAGGGTTTGGTTGTGGTGTGAAGTCTCTCTTCTGCTACCCCATTGCCATTTGCCACCAAGTACGGGTCACAGCCTTGTTGGGTCCCTGCACTCCATCTGCACAAAGTCCTACCAACATGAGCCCAGTCTGGGCACACTACTTGAATCTGTCCCACAGCACTACCTCAGGAACAAGCCCAGCACAGCAATCCTCGGCAGAATCTGCACTTACCAGCAGGCTAGCATTGGACCTTCACATTTAAAACTCAGTCAATGTTCTACACAGCAAACACCGAATACCCAGACTCAGTCAACATTTTACACCCACCATTTACATTTTGCTATTGGCTTTACAAGCAGGTGGAAAGAGAAAAAGAAAGTTTTAATACATGTCTCTCACAGAAATTTCCCAAATCTGAGTTCCCTGGTCCCAGGTCCCTGCAGCTGGATGGTGTGTGGGTGGGCGTGGTGCGGAAATCTGCTTCCTTTTTAGACAGGAGTGGGACCTGAGGAGTTAAATGACCCAGCACACTTCACCCCAGTCCCAGATGAAACCACAGAGGAATTGGGGAAATGAGCAACAGTGCTGCTTTTTCTGTGCACCTGATATCAGTGAAGGAGATAGACACTGAGGACACTCAATAGATTTCAGAGGCTACTAAGAGCCTATCACTGAAGTAGACTTAAAATGCACCCAACATGGCTCAGAGAATTTTTCAGAAGAGGGGGAAGAAAGATTGTTAGAGCCACCAGTTATGACATTATGCACAGAGACATTACCTCTCTCCACCCCCCACAATTCATGACCCACAATCCCACTGGAGTTGACCTGCATCCCCAAGAAGGAAGGCCTCTTCAGAAAGGGGGCAGGGAAGAGGGAAAGGATGGTCCCAACATGTGTTGTATACATGCTACATATGTCCATATCTAATAAAAAAGTAATTCCCCAAATCTACCATCTACCAAGTTTTCAATGTGCTTAGTTGCCAAGCAGAGGAGAGTTCCCTGGAAGGAACTGGAACTGGGAGACAGAGCAGACAATACCTTCTGTCACGCACTGAAGAAAGCAGGGGAGCACTTCCCCTCCAACATTCCTGGCCAATGCACCAAGATGAAACACGAGTTTTGGAGTTCCTCACCAATGCACAAGTATAATATGCTAACTCACCAATGAGGGGAGATATAAGGAAAAGCCAGATGCTTCTGAAGCTTTTTACCTGTAGTAAAGCATCCCATCCAGGTCTAAGGACAATTCCTATGCTATTCACTTGGAGGCCCAGTCACCTCCAAGCTGCCTCACTTCCATCTTCCTTCATATGACATTTTGTTATTTTTAACTTTTTATTGACAACTTCTATACATAGAGACAGTATACCACCCTCCATTTTCTTCTCTCTTATCCCCCTTCACTGAATCCTTTCTTCTTCCCAACTAGTCTCTCTTCTATTTTGATGCCATCAGTTTTTCCCTCCTATTATGTGGGTCTTATGTATGTCGCATCAACTACTGTGAGGTCATGAATATCAAGGCCACTTTATGTCCAGAAGACAGTATTGTGAAAGACTCTTACACTATTTTTTAAGAAGTTTTTATTGACAACTTCCATAAATATAAACAATATACTATGATAATATTCCCCTTCTTTTCCCCCTCCTACCACCCTCCACTGCATTCCTTCTTCTTCCCATCTAGTCTCTTCTATGTTGATGTCATCATTTTTTCCCTCCTATTACACAGATCTTGTATAGGTAGCATTAGCCACTGTGAGGTCGTGAATATTAAGACCACTTTGTGCCTGGGAGATAGTATTGTAAGCACTCCTAACCTTCCTTTGGCTTTCTCAAACTTTCCAGCATTTCTACTGCAATGGTCCCTGAGCCTTGAAGGGTACAACAGGGATGTCTCTGTGTTGAACACTCCACAGTCACTTCTCAGCTCCTTGATGAGTTTTGAGTCTCCCTAATTTGGCACCATCATATGTCATTTTAAATCCAATGGAGGGTGGCTCAGTGGTTCAAGACTGTCCCTTAAAAAGACTGTTGGCCTGGATCCAATTCCCTATGTACACAAAAAGTAGCCCAGTCATCTGGTGTTCATTTGCAGTGGCAAGAGACTCTGTTATATGCATGTGCGCACACACACACACACACACACACACACACACACCAGGGAAATAGTGTTAGGTTAGGTCTGCCCTTCAATGACCTTCAATTATGTCAGTACCATTCATGCTGCAGAGACTGGTAAATGACTTATTCCTGGGAGTAGAAAAGGTGCTACCCTATACATTATTAAAATAGATTGGAACCATAGGAGCACACAAAATCATCAGGAAGATCAAGCCCAGAACCTACTGGACATACCAAGGAATGCCTGGACTCCATAAAGAGGACACCCGACACTGAGGACACCTCATGCTGAAATGGTGAGAGACCCATTGACCTGTCATGTGATCATGTGTATATGTGTCAAGGGACTGATTATGCTAGGGGCTTCAGCTGGGCTTGGTCCCTGTTGTTGATGAGGCATATCCAAATTGCCATCTGCCTGTCTGTCTGTTTTCCTGAGTGGACCTGCCAACCTCATGTATTCCAGGACTTAGCCCTGCCTTCCACCTCTTCAGCCTCCATGCAGCCTCAGTCCTGCAGCTCATATGTGACTCTGCAGCCTGACTAGGAGAGCCAGCAGCAGCTTCTCCAGCAGACCTCCTGCTTGGTTCCCTATCTCACCCTCACAGAGATTCCACTGGCATCTCGATAAGCTTCCAAGTCTCTCAGGATGTAGCCTTTTAACTCTTTGCAGCCATTTTATAACCTAGATAAGATAGATAATAGATAGATGGATAGATAGATAAATGACATTGATTTACTATGTGAAGTATAATATGTGACCTGAGATTTAATGTTAGTAATTATGAATGGAATAAATAAATGAACCTGTATTTGCCTTAGTCAGGGCTATCAAGGAAAATGGGAATATGTAGCAAATTGCTGCCAACAAAACATGTTGTACCTTGTAATTTATTATTCAATAAACTTTGTCATTGTCCTGGTGGAAAGATGCAAACGTGTTCATCTATGCTTCTGATACAGCATACTCAGGACAGAAGGTAAGTAAGTCTGCCAGGGATCCAGGCTAGGAATTTGTATTCCTAAAGAACCAACCTGTTTTATATGCATAATTTCTACACACTGTGGAAATATCATAAGTTGGGTGGTCAGGGTCAGACATGCTTGGACATGTTCTAAATCCCTGGCTGGCTGCAGACACCATAAACCACACAGGTCCCACTGTGGTTAGACACAGCTCCAGCCACAGCACAAGTGGCAGATCCTGGAGGCTGAAAACACAGGAGGCAGCGGATATACACAGCCCCACCCTGGTAATGACTGTGGGCCCAGAGCCATCAGAGCAGCTCTGTGGCAGAATGCCTGCCAGCACTAGTGCCACTACAGTGAGGGGAAGGCAAGCAGGTCATGTGTGATCGGGATCAAAGGATTTCAGTCCCAAGAGCAAGCTGGCTTGAAGAACACAGCTGACTCCAACTTGTAAAGTCAGGAAGTGCTCACTCGGAGCTAAGCAGTTAGGAATGGTCCAGTTCATGAGCAAACTTTGATCTGCATGGAAGCCTGATTTCTTTTTGCTGGGGAATCTAATTCAGGAGAAAGGAGAGAAGGTAGAGCCTCTGACTACCCCAGAAAAGCCAAGAGAACTGGCAGTAGGATTGGAGTTGGAAGCAGGATGTAGACCTGGGCCCAACAGTGATGATACAGGTATGACTCAGCCTGTTGAGGTCAGGTCCTGGCCAGACAGGTTCCAGTGGGTGGGGCACAAACTTGTGTTGCATGAGAAAATGGTAGGAGGAAAAAGAATCAAGGGATGGTGGAAGAGAGTAGACATTTGAGTAGCTGCTGAAAATAAAAGCCATTCTAAGGGAACATTTTAGGCAGTAGTGCCTTATTCTGTGCTGAATAGAACTCCCTTTTGTGAGGTTGTCTTGGATCAGCCACCAGGAATGGCCAATGACATTAAGAAGGCTCACCCTATAAAAGCCTAAACAGAAAACATTTTTATCTCTTTTCAAATAACCTCTCTCATGCCCTACTGGCCAAATTCCTCTTTCTACTGGGCAGCAGATCCCTACTGACAGTTTGTAAAGACTCCAGAACTATTTACTTACAAATATGGAAATAGTATCACTCCAGTACTGAAAACTCCAAGGCAGGCTAAAGCCTTCCCAAGTGTTAGATCAGATTGGGAGCTGCAGCTGCATAAATCAGGTCACAGTATCCTGTGGCCTCCCCTGTCTAGAAAGCTGGAAGATCCCTCTAAGATGCTTAGAGTTCACAGACCCAAGACCAGATGTCCTGCTGCCTGAGCTGAGAAAACCATCAATTATAACTTTATTCTCTTATCTGGTGCTTTTCTGCCACTTTTGCCACAGTCAGGAGCAGATCATCTCCCCTGCCACCCGAAACCTTGAAGAACCTCTTTATCCCCCTCCATTTCTCCTCCATTGTATCCATGACTTCTCTCATGTAATGTTGCCCAAACTTTCCTTTTCCCCTGAAAACTCATAAGAAGGACACCTCACATTGTTCTTCAGATTTCCAGAGCGCCTCCTTTCTGATGTTGGGACCCTACCACACTGCCTATGGCATAGTGCTATAACTCTCCCAATACACATATGCCTGCTTTGACCACAGCAGTGTTACAACTTACAGAAAAGATGAAACAAAAGCCAGGAACTTGGCCTATGTAGACCCACTCCCAGCATGGCATCTCCTGCAAGGATCCTAATTCCCAGGGTCCTGTGTTAAGGCCACCCCAACCATGCCCCCAGCTTTGAGGGGAGGAAAGAGATCTCCATTGTGGTTATTTTGGGGGTTGTGGGCATTTTGGGGGGGGTATGGGCATACCAATTGACTTCTAGTGGCCTCAGAAAGTCAGACCTCGCTGGACGTGGTGGCGCATGCCTTTAATCCCAGCACTTGGGAGGCAGAGGTAGGAGGATCGCCGTGAGTTCGTGGCCACCCTGAGACTACATAGTTAATTCCAGGTCAGCCTGGGCCAGAGTGAAACCCCACCTCGAAAAACCAAAAAAAAAAAAAAAAAAAAAAAAAAAAGAAGAAGAAGAAGGAGAAAGAAAGTCAGACCTCCAAATGCTGCCCTCTCTTGGGCTAACATAGTCTCTACCTTTCAAGCACCTGACTTACTGGATCCTATCCTCCTGGGGTTTCTCGCCCAAATGCCCACTCCAACCTAATTGCCTTCTCTGGTGTCTTCTGGGCTGTGAGAACATTTGGGCCTTTGCTGAGCCACAGGCAGGGCAGCTGTTCTGCTGAGCAGCTCACCTCTTTAGGCTCTGCCATCTCCCCCATTTCCCTCTACATGTTCTCCAGACGCCAGCATGAATGGAAGATCTGTGGGAAGTCTGCAAATTTCAGAGAGAGGTGATCACCAGGTCCCAAACTGGCAGAGGTATGGGATGATTCATGTTCTCCTTGGTCACCTCTCTGGGTCATCTCTCCCTTGAGTGGCCTTATCCTCCTCTCCAGCCCCAGGTACTCAGGTTTTGACCTTATGTTACATACATGTGTGACAGCAAAGTGCATCTGTTTCCTGGGCACCAAGGAGGGGTTCCATTAGTACAGATCCTTGTGTCTCCCTTTTGAGATCCTGTATCCATCTTAGACCAGGTCAGGTAGCCATTTCTCTGCTCCAATCCCACTCTGTAAACATCCAGCCCCAGCATGGGTCTCTGCCACTTGAACACAACTGTGGAGTATAACCAGCATTCCCTGACATATTCTTTGGCGACAGAAATTAGCCTCTCAATTTCCACATGTAGTGGCCATGACAGCCCCTGACTCAGAGAAGTGGGATCCATGCATGTTGATCACACCAAAGGAAGAAGGAGAGAAGAATTCAATCTCTTTTGTACAATGAAGAAGTATGTGGAGTAGATACTTTATTCCTGGGGTTCCAGCATCTAGCAGCTTCCTAGGCTCATGGCAAGTTTGGTTGGGTGTGAAACTAGAATTTCAATAGGGAAGTGAAAATCCAAATATTTGTCCCCAAATACTCCAGCCACTAGAGACTAGGTAGGAGAAAGTTCCACCCAGCTCTGCACTTAGGGGAAAAAAGGAAAGGGCAAAGGACTGTACCCTGGAACTGCAAAAGTATCAGTAACAGGACTTAAGCTGGAATGGCAGAGATGGCTTAGAGGTTAAGGCATTTGCCTACAAAGCCAAAGGACCCAGGTTCAATTCCCAAGTACCCACATAAAGCCAGATGCACAAGGTGGCACATGCAGTGTTGGTTGCAGTGGCTAGAGGCCCTGGTGCACCCATTCTCTCTATTTTCCTCCTTCACTGTCTCTTTTTCTTTCAAATAAATAAATAAAATACAATATTAAAAAAAAATAAGACTTAAGCTGGTTCTGGGGTGACCTTGGTCTAGTTTCCTGACACCTGCATACTTTGCTAGCCTGGTACTCCAGGTCTCCCTGAAATTTTCTGATGTGCCATTTTAAGTTCTTTCCACAGAAATAATTTGCTATTCAAGTTAGTCAATGGCTTCTTTTACTTGCCAACTCAGCCCCTAAACATTGTTATTTTATATTTGTGTACAAACATATGAAAGTATGTTTAACCTAATGACATATATTGTCTAAGTAAATTTACTTATATATACTTAACCTAATCATTAAAGATAATAAGTAGAATAAAATGGGATATAAAACATGTAAATTACAAATAAAAGAATAAAGAAAAGCACATACCAAAAGATGGTAAAACAGAGAAGCACGTAAACACAGGAAGAAAGAAGTCAGGTCAATGTAATCAGACATCTTCATAACTAACAGCTACAGCCCTCATTGTAAACAGGAAGGTTCTCGAAATTCCAGTAGTAGTCCAAGTATTGTATAAGGGATTTTTAGTACAAACTATGCTGGAACAATAAAGTGCATTCTAGGAAACTTTGGTAGGTGGAGATGGAGCGGGGGGGTGCACCCCACCTACTGCTGGAATAGAAACACATTTGGACAAATTCTCATAGCTAACCACTGGGTTTTAGAGGTAGGAAGTAGGTATACCGGCAATGGTGGCAGCAGTGGTTTATACTGATGGGTGGTAGATGTGATAGTGTGAAAACAGAATCCTTCCCCTTCTCACTCACCCTTCATTTTCCCCATGCTAGGTCAGTATAAGTCTCTGTGTCAAATCCATTTCTACTTGAAACATATTGGGTGGCTTCTATTTTTTCTGTAGAAATCTGAGTCATATATATTACTTTTTAAAGGGAAAATCTGAAATAAAGTGACCCATAAAGCTCTTCTTTAAAAGAATGCACAGAATAACAGAACATAAACAAAACAAAAGCTCAAGTAGCAGTGGTGATATTCACATAAAAGGGGAATTCAAGACAAACATTATATAAAATATGTTATCAATATGAGATGTAGACCACAAAGAAGACAGGCTTTTAAATATTTGTGCTGCACAAAACATTAGCTAAATATTAAAAACAAAATCTTAACCCGGGCATGGTGGCTTACACCTTTAATCCCAGCACTCAGGAGGCAGAGGCAGGATGTTCACCATGGGTTCGAAGCCACGCTGAAACTACGTAGTGAATTCCAGGTCAGCCTGGACCAGAGTGAGACCCTACCTCAAAAAAAAAAAAAAAAAAAAATCTGGGCTGGAGAGATGGCTTAGCGGTTAAGCGCTTGCCTGTGAAGCCTAAGAACCCCGGTTCGAGGCTCGGTTCCCCAGGTCCCACGTTAGCCAGATGCACAAGGGGGTGCACGCGTCTGGAGTTCGTTTGCAGAGGCTGGAAGCCCTGGCGTGCCCATTCTCTCTCTCTCCCTCTATCTGTCTTTCTTTCTGTGTCTGTCGCTCTCAAATAAATAAAAAATAAATTTAAAAAAAATTAAAAAAAAAATCCTAGAAAGGAGCCAGGCATGGTGGCACATGCTTTTAAACCCAGCACTCTGGAGACAGAGGTAGAAGGATCACTGGAAGTCCAAAGCCAGCCTTGGACTACAGAGTGATATCCAGGTCAGCCTGGGCTAGAGACCCTACCTGGAAAAAAGAAAAACACCAGAACCAAAATAAACAATCAAGCAAAATCCTTAGAAACCAAGAAGAAACTGATGAATCCAATGGACACAAAGAAATTCATCAATAAGCTTTCTAGTGAACATCTCGTTCATATTCCTTTAAAATGTCAGTGAACCATTTACAAACTAAGATAATAATGTCAGTTATTTCCTAGATGTAAACCATCTTCCTTTATTAAGGTTTAGAGAGACTTTATTAGATTAAGAAAAGAGGCAGAAGTACAGAGAGCTCCTATCGTGAGGGAGGCAAGAGGGGGTAAAGCCCAAGTGAGGGTAAGGTGTCCCCCTTTCCCCTATCTCAGCCAGTCAGAGTGGGGACCTGGAGATCTAGAAGGGATGGACAGTGAAAAAGAGCTCTAAATTATCTTTGACCATAGCTAACAGCATGAAGAATTAGTGAGAAGAAATTATTAAATAGTGAAATTTTAATACCAGGAAATTAAGCAATATCCTTCCAAACAATTCTTAGGTAAGAAAGGAAACAGAACATGTAATTAACTGCTATTTTGAAAATAACAATAATAATACCACCAGATTTCAAAACTTCTAGTGGATGACAAGGCCATACTCAGAAAAAAAATAATTGTACTCTAGGACCTGTTATTATTTTTAAAGGAATAGGAAATCAGTTAAGTAATCATTCACCTTAATATTTTTTATTTTTTTAAAAAACATTTTATTTATTTGAAAAGAGAGAGAGAGGAAACAGAGAGAGGGAGGGAGAGAGAATGGGTGCTTCAGGGACTCTAGCCACTGCAAATGAACTCCAGATACATGAACCACTTCGTGCATCTGGCTTAATGTGGGTCCTGGGGAATCAAACCCAGAATGTTAAGCTTTGCAGGCATTCAACCACCTTAAGCTCTGAGCCATCTCCCCAGCCTACCTACGTAAGAATTTTAAATGTAAATATAAGATAAAGCTGCTCACCAGTTATTAATACAGTGAAAATAGAAACTTATTACTTAAAAAGCAGAAAAGTATCTTTGGTAATGTCATCCAACATGGTTTTTGCAAAAATAAAACAAAATAGCATGGTCACTAGCATATTTGAGGATTTTAATGAAACAGCCTGATTGTCAAAGGAATGTGTAAGTTAACAAAATGAATTCAATGAGAAGTAGAAAACTTGATTACACTTCTAATCCTTAAAGTCATTTTAAATGTTGTAAAAAAAAAAAAAAAAAAAAACCTGACCTCCGCGTCTAAAGGGGGAGGGGAATTCAAAGTCGTCAGCTCTTGTTTCTCCCACAACCACTGCCTCAAGAAGTTCTGCTCTGACCTGGAAGCACCACAGCAGTCTGTCCTGCTTGCTCTGCTTTGCCTAGTCTCTGAGCTTCTGTGACACTCCTTGGTGGGTTATGTCAGTGGGACCCTTCCTTCTCAACCAAGTATGTGCATATCTGGTTAATGCAGTGCTGGGGACCAAACCCAAGACTTTGCCCATGCTATACAAGCATTCTGCCAATGGAGTTACATCCCCAGACCAGTAACAAGGCCTTGAGCCAAATGCCAGGATGCTTCTTGGATCGACTCCTAGGATCCAACAGCCTGTCCACTTGGTCACCAGTTCTTGTTCTGGCTGCCGCCCTCTTGGCTTCTGCCTCATCTCCCAGATCTACACACCCCCGTGAACGACTGGCACCAAGGTCAGTCTTGGGAAGTGGGCCTACAGGTAGGGCTTAAGATGGAGCATTCACAGGTCAGGCAGCCATTAGGTCTCCATAGCTGGGGTAATCAGGGTGACAAGAACCACTAACATCTGCCTGACTGAGATGAGACACAAGCAGAAAGCGACAGAGAGTAAGATGGTCTGGTAGAGCTTGAACAGCTAGCAGCAATGGGAATTACAAGGATTACAGAGCTTCCATCTTTTGTCAACTGTGTGAAAAGTTTTGAAAAGTAACAGATTGGAATAGCCAACTCTCAGCTCACAGAACATTTTTATTCCCATTTCCAGCCTCATGGCCAACAGCTAAAAAGCAGACCATGTCCAAAAATAGGCTCAGGATCTATCTCATGATAGCAAAACCAGAAAGGAGACAACATATACCTACAATGATTTTCACATGTTAGGCAAATGTAGGAAGTGTCTGAGAAGTAAAATGGGCCTAACAGTCGGAGCCCCTGGACTTCTCTGACTTCCCTTCCTGATATCAACAGAACAACTTCCCTGGTCTGGAGACCCTACAGCCTCCACCTTCATCACTCCTAGTTGTCTACACATGACACCATGACCACATTCCACCCCTGACCCAGGATAGAAATACAATTAGTCCTTAGGGAATTGCAGGGCCTGGTGGATGGGTACTGGCAAGAACCAAAATGCACCTCTGACAATAGCCTTGTGGATGGACATGGAGGTGAAAGGCACTCACCAGGGACCTGCAACATGATGTTCTGAAGGGTAGAGTCACTCAACTTAATTGAAAGTATGTCATACCTTAACCAGAAGACAATTAAGGATGGTTTTAATTGTTCTAGAGAACACAATGATATAAAAAAGCCTTTTGGTTTATAAACTAAAATTCTGTGTAAAATAAAACTACAAAGAGAAAGGAAGGGAGGAGGGTACTTAATAAGTTGATATTGTATATATGTAAGTACAATGATTGTGATGGGGAGGAAATATGATGTAGAATGGAATTTCAAAGGGGAAAGTGTTGGGGGTGGGGAGGGAATTACCATGGGATTTTTTTTATAATCATGGAAAATGCTAATAAAAATTTTAAAAAATAAAAATAAAAATAAAACTACAAAAGTAACATGACAACAAAAAACTTCAGATCATTTTATTTTACCAACAGAGGGAAAATTTATAAATAAAATATTAGTAAGCAAGTCATGAAAACATATGCCTAAAATTCCAGCACTTGGGAGGTGGGGGCAGGAGGTGCAAGGTCATCCTAAGCTACATAGTGAGTTGGAGAGCAATCTGAGCTACAAAGATCCTATCTCAAAAAAAAAAAAATTAGGAAGTCTTCTTTAACTGTATATATGCTTAATGCACTATACACTGTATATGTTAAGGGGTTATTTAGATATAAGAGTTATCTAGTCTAGATATCTAGAATATTCTAGATAAAATATAAGATACTCCAGAATGTGGATCTACCTCAGTATAAATCATGCTAGAAATGACATATAATTTTTTTTTACAGTAAGTATTTCAGAAAAGCAAGAAAAAGACACTGAATATCTTTTGATTTATAAATTTTTATTTATTGAGACAGGATCTTATGCAATCTAGATGGACTTCAAATTTGCTCTCTTTTTGCCTCAACCTACTGAATTGTTGGCATTTCAGTTAGGCATGTGCCACATACCCTACTCTGCAATCTCAAAATCAAAAAATATTCATTTTTCTTTACAACTGAATAGAACTCCATGTACAAATGTATCACATCTTCATTCACCAGTTGAAGGACATCTAGGCTGGTCCCATTTCTTAGCTATTGTGAATAGAGTGCAGTAAACATGGATGGTCAAGTATCCCTATAGTAATGAGTAATGGCATATACCCTTAGAATATATGCCAAGAAGTGGTAGAGTAGGGTTACATGGAAAATGTATTTTTATCTGTCTCAGGTGGCCATCAGATCTCCATATTTGGGGGTAAGCAGAGTGAAACACTGATTTCCACAATGGCTGTACCAGTTCACATCCCCACCAACAACGGAGAAAGATTCCCTTTTCCTAACAACTTTGCCAGGATTGCTTGATGATAACTATTTTGACCAGAGTGAGATGTAACCTCAAAGCTGTTTTTTTTTAAATTTTTTTTTAACTTTATTGGCTTTTTGAGGTAGGATCTCACTCTAGCCCAGGATGACCTGGAATTCACTATGTAGTATCAGGGTAGCTTCCAACTCACAATGATCCTCCTACCTTTGCCTCCCCAGTGCTGGGATTAAATGCATGCACCACCACGCCCAGCTCAAAGTGGTTTTAATTTACATTTCTCTGTGGCTAAGGATGTTGAACATTAAAAAAAAAATTATTGACCATTTGTATTTCTTCTTTTGAAAATTCTCTATTCAATTCTATAGCTTATTTATTGACTTGTTTGATTTCTTATTATTTAGTTTTTGAGTTCTTTGTATATCCTAGATCTTAATCCTCTGTCAGATGTACAGCTGTCAAAGATTTTCTCCCATTCCATAGGTTGTCTTTTTATTCATAATGTTCTTTGCTGTACAAAAGCTTTTTACTTTCATGAGGTCCCATTGGTTGATTAGTGGCTTTATTTCCTAACAAACTCAAGTTCAAACAGTCCTTGCTTATACCTCTATAGTGAAGTGTTTCTGCTACATTTTCCTATAACAGTTTCAGAGATCTGATGTTAAGGTCTTTGATCCATTTGGATGTGATCCTTGTGCATGGAGACGGATAAGGTTCTATTTTGTCCTTCTACATATAGATATCAAATTTTCCCCACACCATTTGTTAAAGAGACTGTCTTTTTCTCTAGCTAATTTTTTTGTCAAAAATCAGATGGCTGGGGCTGGAGAAATGGCTTAGCGGTTAAGTGCTTGCCTGTGAAACACAAGGACTCCAGTTCAATTCCCCAGGACCCACACTTGCCTGTGAAGCCTAAGGACCCTGGTTCAAGGCTCAATTCCCCAGGACCCACATTAGCCAGATGCACAAGGGGGCACATGCGTCTGGTGTTCGTTTGCAGTGGTTGGAGGCCCCGGTGGGCCCATTCTCTCTCTCTCTCCCTCTCTCTCTCTCTCTCTCTCTCTCTCTCTCTCTCTCTCTGTCTCTTTCTGTCTCTGTCACACTCAAATAAATAAATAAAAATGAACAAAAAATTAAAAAAAAAATCAGATGGCTATAGCTGCCTGGGTTTATATCTGGGTCCTCCATTCAGTTCCATTAGCTATGTGTCTGTTTCATGCTATCATTATAGTTGTTACTATGGCTCTGTAATATATTTTAAAATATATCTTAAAATTCCTCCAGCCTTATTTTTGTTGCTCAGGATTGTTTTAGAAATCTTAGCTTAGTTTGTTCTTTCAAATGAATTTTGGGAATTTTTTCTATGTCCACTTATTTTTTTTCTATGTACCACTGGTATTTTGATAGGGATTAAATTAAATCTATAGACTTAGTAAGATAGCCACTTTTCCAATATTGATTCTTCCAATCCATGACTGTGGGATATTTCCATTTCCTAGAGTCTTTTCAAATTTTCTCTTGAGTGTTGTAAGTTTTTATTATAGATATGCTTCACTTTCTTAGGTTTATTTTAAGGCTTTTTTAATGTGTGAATGGGAGCATTTCCCTGATTTCATCCTCAGCATGTTTGTTGTTAGTATGTAGGAAGGCTGCTTATTACTGCTTGTTAATGTTGTATCTTGCTACTTTGCTGAAAGTGTTTATCAGTTCTAACACTTTGCTGGTAGAATCTTTAGCATCCTTTTAAGAAACATATCATCTGCAAATAACAATAATTTGACTTCTTTCTTTCCAATTTGTAACCTTCGTATTTGTGTCTCTTATAGTATTGCTGTAGTTATGATTTCTAGTGCTGTATTGAATAACAAAAAACATCTTTGTCTTGACTTGATTTTAGTGGAAATTCTTCAGAGCATAATCTTTTATGGTATTAGGGCAGCAAATTGCATCAGCTGGGCCAGAAGTGACAGCTTTATTGGCAGCCACAGGAATGAAAACCTATTTTAATACAAGTTTACATGAGAACACATAATATATTGATATATGAAAAGGCAAAACATTAAACAGCATGTACAAATTAGCTTGAATAGATTAATTTTTTTGAAAGATAGATCACTTTTATTTCAGAAGCTTTAGGGCAAAATTTTACTTCCTTTTATTTTTCTATAAAAAAGGATATAGAAAAATGAGAAAACCTTAACTTTTTCAACCCTCTAGCTTTAATATTAAGGACAGTCAGGAATAATAAGAAAAAGGGTAAAAGAAAAGCTTTTAGGCTATTAAATTGTTGCACTTTATCAATACTGCCCCACAACACTCTTATGTAACATAATAGATTAATTATTTTTTTGTTCATTTTTATTTATTTATTTGAGAGCAACAGACCAAGAGAAATAGGGACAGAGAGAGAGAGAGAGAGGGAGAGAATGGGCATGCCAGGGCCTCCACCCACTGCAAACGAACTCCAGATGCGTGCACCCCCCTGTGCATCTGGCTAACATGGATCCTGGGAATTGAGTCTTGAACCAGGGTCCTTAGGCTTCACAGGCAAGTGCTTCACTGCTAAGCCATCTCTCCAGCCTGATAATAGATTAATGTTATAACATTAATATATAAATGCATTTTATAGTTTGTAAACTTAAAAAATATTTATTTATGAGAGAGAGAGAGAATGGGCACACTACACTCTAGCTACTGCAAGCAAACTCCAGATGAATGCACCACCAAGTGATTTTGGCTGGCAGTTCTGGGGAATTGAACCTGGATCTTTTGGCTTCCCAGGCAAGCACCTTAACCACTAAGCAATCTCTCCAGCCCTATATCTTGCAATCTTACATGACCAACCAAGATAGATAGTATTTAGAAAGCTAGAGAACAGGTAAATTAAATATTAGGTTACCAGTATTTTACCTTTTCCAATATAACACATAACAATAGTATTTAAAAAAAAGAGTATGAAGATATATAGCAGTAGAAATACAGTACAAAAGCATAAAAAAATACATGTTGGTAGTGGTAAACACTAATTTGAGAAACTCTAATTTTACTTCTTAAATTAATATGACATTTTTAAAAAATTTTTTATTTATTTATTTGAGAGCAACAGACACAGAGAGAAAGACAGATAGAGGGGGAGAGAGAGAATGGGCACGCGAGGGCTTCCAGCCTCTGCAAACGAACTCCAGATGTGTGCGCCCCCTTGTGCACCTGGCTAACGTGGGACCTGGGGAACCGAGCCTCGAACCGGGGTCCTTAGGCTTCACAGGCAAGCGCTTAACCGCTAAGCCATCTCTCCAGCCCTAATATGACATTTTTATAATAAAAAATCCACAATTGTTAAAACACTTCTAAGCCAGGTGTGGTGGCACACGCCTTTAATTCCAGCACTCAGGAGGCAGAGGTTGGAGGATCGCCATAAGTTTGAGGCCACCCTGAGACTAAAGAATGAATTTCAGGTCAGCCTGGGCTAGAGTGAGACCCTACCTCATAAAACAAACAAAAGAAAGAAAGAAACAAACAAACAAACAAACAAAACAAAAAACAAAAACCCCTTCTATAAGGTTACATCCCACAATTGTCTAAAATTAATTCTGGTGGGCTTATTTACTGCCCAGAACAAAATAGAAATAGTAAATAGAATGTGAGGTAGCTATCCTGGCATTAATTACTATGATTATGGAGGCACAAATGCAGTCTGCCACTGATGAATTCCTGTTATTCCTTAGTCCCAATCTTCAGTTCTTTAAGACACTGGGTCCTTTCATTATCAAAGATGGGGCTTCCTGACTTCCGGCCAAGATGGCGACTGCCTAGCTGTGCTGCAAATCCCAGGGAAAGATAGGCAAGACATTATGGTTTTTCTGGGTCTTCTTGTCAGTGGGAGGGCTTGGGGGGGGGAACAGGGAATCACGGATGCCCGCGCGGGCAGGTAGAATACCCATTCCACCAAAGAGCTGCCATGCCCCGCCACCATGCCCTGCCCCGAGCCCCACCGCTATGTCCTGCCACGGCCACCAGGCCCATCGCCATGCTCTGATTGTGCGCCAATTGATCCCTGCATGTGGAAGCTTAAACTGCTCTGTACATTTGCCCACATTACTGCTCCTGCCACTGCACGTTCAGTGAGCCTAGTCCCACAGCAACTGCCACACAAGCCAAGAATGTGTCTCTTGCTTGCACCAGCTCAGATGCCATCCCCAGCCATCCCCCATTCTCCTGTGACCGGGGAGCACAGACTGTGTCCGGGTCCCAGTGTTCCCAGCCAGAGTTTGGGCTGTTTCAGGGTTCGTATCTCAGTCCCCCTCCAAGTTCAAATGAAGGCAGCTTTGGCACATTACCACTTGAGAATTCAGGCAACTTTGGCACCAGTGTCAGGCAGTAGATAGGTGGCTTTGGCAAGTGGGAGCCAAAGCCCAGGCTGCTTGGCAACTGCCCCAGGCTGCCTCAGATTCCCATTGTGCTAGAGTCCAGCTGATCCACCCACCTACAAGCCCATACACTGTCATGGGCAGGCCACAGCACACACACAAAAAATACCATGAAAAATCAAATACAAGAAAATCCTGTTAGATCACCCAGTCCTACAATGAATAATACATCTAACCAAAACATAGAAGAGTCATTAGGATCAGAACATCAAATTGAACCTATGAACAATGCAACTCTGACCAACCTGCTGGTAGAACTTGCAGGAAAGCAACAAAGGACTGATAATCGTGTGGATGCTACTATCACTAAGCTAGAATAAATTGATAAGGGATTGGAAGGAGTTCAAAGAGAGTTAAGAGTTTTAGAGAGAGTGAAAAAAAAGATGACCTTAAAAATAAGCTGGCCATACTAAATGAAGACATAAAGACATGCAAGGATGAATTCCAAGAATCATCATGAAAATCAGAAAATGATGTGAAAAGGGAGATTGACAGAGCAATGGAAATGATACATAGATAAGTAGTAGAAAATGCAAACTTAATTGAACAAGTCCAAAACTCTCTAGAGGCTCTCAAGAATAGAGTCAGTGGACTTCCAGTTAAGATGGCAGCTTAGGAACCATGCCAAAGCAGCCTAGGGGGAAAAAGGACCAAAAAAACTCAGCAAAATACACACTTTTACTAAAATGTGAGGTGTATAGGAAATCAAAACAGCAGTGGAGAAGTAGAAGAGAACCAGAGCCCACACAGGCTGGCACAGGCAGCCCTGGCAGATCTGTTAACCATGGCAGTGGTGCACCAGAAAGCCGCCAGGCATGGCTCGAGCTGCAGGAAAAGCCAGGTACAGGGAGCTTCCACTCACACTGGAGCTCTCCGCAACTCAAGAAACATGAAGGGAGAGTGGCAGTGAGCAACGGAGGAGCAGATGACAAGGTAGAAGAACACGTGGAATAGCGAGAGAACTAGAGCAGCTGTGGCTCCCTCCCCTCCTCCACCACCGGTGCCCAGCTCCAGTGAACAAGCAGAAGTCCCGGGACCTGGCCATGCCAACTTGAGCCAACAGTGGGACCCAAGCAGGAGCAGAGTCCGGCAGCAACATCAGCGGCTCCGGCACCACCAGCAGTGGCAGATCCACTGGCAGCAGCTTCACAGACAGCAGTCGCAGATCCAGCAGCAGCAGTGGAGGATCAAGCAGTGGCTAAAGCAGCAGAAGCAGTGGCAGTGGTAGTGGGGGACCCAGCAGAAGTGATAGACCCAGCAGCGGCAGCTTTAGCAGCAGTGGGAACAGATCCAGCTGCGGCAGCTTCAGGAGCAGCAGTGGCAGCTCCAGCAGTGGGGGTGCCAATCTACAGGACTACAGTTGCCAGGATCAGTTTGCTCCACAAGAAAAGCCAGTGCGTAGCTCCAGAAATCAGAACAGCAGCCCAACGACACAGCCAGCAACTTGACTGAGACCAAAATCATCCAAAAAGGTAACTGGGATTGCACCAGGGAAGATTCTTCCTTGGTAACAAGCTGACTTGGATCCCTCAACAGACCAGAAATCTCAACCTCTTTGTTGATAGTGGATCTGGTTGTTATAATAACTACTCTTGCATAAATACTTGGAGCTGTTTTTAATTGAATGTGTACAGTGCTCAGTTAAAGTTTAGAACCTACAGTATTTTATTCCACTCAGCCTACTTGAATACTCCCATAGCAGGGAAACTCTACCACTAGAAACACCTTTGTAGATACTCAGAGAGTCTTAAGAGCCACACCTAACACCTTAAGCTCCTACCATGAAGATATATAACATCAAATCAATTGATACAGCTAAGAATACCTAGCTAGCTAGAAAAACCAAGCATTAACTTAATCCAAGATGCAAAAATATATACATTATAAAATAAGAAACACTAAAAAGCAAGACTGTATAAATCCACTGAAAAGTATTAATGCATCAGAAATGGCCTCCAGTGAGAACGAGTTAGAGGAAATGCCAGAGAAAGATTTCAAAAGAATGATTGTAAATATGTTCAAAGAAGTCAAAGAACAAATCAAAGGAATCAAAGAGGAAATAAACGGAATCAAAGAGGAAATCAAAGAAGATGCAGGACACCAATTTAATGAAATAAAGAAGGCAATACAAGACATAAATAAGGAAATAGAAATAATAAAGAAAAACCAGGCAGAAAGAAAAGAATGAAAAAGTAGGAGTGGGAATTTCAAGATATTTGGGACACTATGAAAACATCAAATATAAGAATTCAGGGCATAGTAGAAAAAGAATTCCACTCCAAAGGCATAGTAGGCATCTTCAACAAAATCATAGAAGAAAATTTCCCACAAATTGGGAAAGAGGTGCCAATGCAGATACAGGAAACCTTTAGAACCCCAGCCAGACAAAACCTGGAAAGAACCTCTCCTTGCCATATTATAATCAAACTACCAAACACACAAACCAAGGAAAAAATATTGAAAGCAGTTAGAGAGAAAAATCAAGTTACCTACAAAGGCAAGCCCATCAGGATTACAGCAGATTATTCAACACAAACATTAAAAGCCAGAAGGGCTTGGAGTGATGTATACCAAATTCTAAAAGATAATAACTGTCAACCAAGGTTACTTTATCCTGCAAAGCTACCCACTCAAATAGACAGAGAAATAAGGACATTCCATGACAAAAGCAGATACGGAAGTATTTGAAGACAAAACCAGCTCTACAGAAAATACTTGATAGGATCCTCCATGCTGAAGAAAAGGAAAAGCACTCATATAAGAAGCTCGAAAAACAAGCAATACTCAGGGCTGGAGAGATGGCTTAGCGGTTAAGCACTTGCCTGGAAGCCTAAGGACCCCGGTTTGAGGCTCAGTTCCCCAGGCCCCACGTTAGCCAGATGCACAAGGGGGCGCATGTGTCTGGAGTTCGTTTGCAGTGGCTGGAAGCCCTGGCGTGCCCATTCTCTCCCTCTCCCTCTCTCTGTCTTTCTCTCTGTGTCTGTCACTCTCAAATAAATAAATAAAATATGAAAAACAACAACAACAAAAAAACCAAGCAATACTCAAATACTAGTTAACACAAGAAAGCAAAGGTAGAACCAGAACTGCAAAAAATAAATAAATAAATAAAATAAAAAGGCAAACATAAATACATAACTTTCAATAATATCTCTTAATATCAATGGCCTCAATGCCCCAACCAAAAGACATAGGTTTGCAGAGTGGCTTAAAAAGCAGGATCCTACAATTTGTTGTCTCCAAGAAACTCACCTTTCTACAAAGGATAGACATTATCATTGGGTGAAAAGTTGGAAAACGGTGTTTCAAGCAAATGGGCCTAGAAAACAAGCAGGGGATGCTATACTAATATCTAACAAGGTAGACTTCAGTCCCATATTGGTCAAGAAAGATAAGGAAGGTCACTTTATATTGATTGAGGGCACACTCCAACAGGAGGGCATTACAATCCTAAACAAATATGCACCAAACATAGTGGTGGTGGGTGACTTTAACACCCCACTCTCATCAATTGACAGGTCATCCCAGGAAAAAATAAACAGAGAGGCATCTGGACTAAATGAGGTCATAGGAGGAATGGATCAAACTGATATATACAGGACATTTCATCCAAAGGCTGCAGAATATACATTCTTTTCAGCAGCACTTGGAACATTCTCTAAAATAGACCATATATTAGGACACAAAGCAAATCTTAACAAATTCAGGAAAATTGAAATAATTCCTTGCATTCTATCTGACCACAATGGAATTAAACTACAAATCAGTAGCAAGAAAGGCTATAGAGCTTACACAAAATCATGGAAAGTAAACAATACAGTACTAAATGATGAATGGGGAAATGAAGAAATCAAGAAGGAAATAAAATAATTTTAGAGTCAAACGATAATGAGAACACAACATACCAAAATCTCTGGGACACAATGAAGGCAGTTCTAAGAGGTAAATTTATAGCCTTAAGTGCCTATATTAAGAAATTAGAAAGGTGGCAAATAAACAGCCTAATGCTTCACTTTAACGCCAAAGAAAAAGAAAAACAAGGCAAACCAAAAATCAGTAGACGGGAAGAAATAATAAAGATTAGGGCAGAAATTAATGAAATAGAAACAAACAAAAAAACAAACAAACAAAAAACAATCCAAAGAATCAATGAAACAAAGAGTTGGTTCCTTCAAGGATAAACAAGATTGATAAACCCTTAGCAAATCTGACCAAAAGAGAGAGAGAAGAGACACAAATTAAAAAAATCAGAGATGAAAAAGGTAACATCACAACAGAATCCATAGAAATTCAAAAAATCACAGGGACATACTATAAAAGCATATACTCCACAAAGTATGAAAATCTAAAAGAAATGGATGATTTCCTTGATTTATATGCCTACGTAAATTAAATCAAAATGAGAAAATTACAGACTAATCTCCCTCATGAACATTGATGCGAAAATTAACAACAAAAAATTGGCAAACAGAATACAAGAATGTATCAGAAAGATCATTCACCCTGACCAAGTAGGCTTTATCCCAGAGATGCAGGGATGCTTCAACATATGCAAGTCTATAAATGTAATACATTACATAACGGGTTGAAGGACAAAAATCACATGATCATCTCATTGGATGCAGAGAAAACATTTGACAAAATCCAACATCCCTTCAAGATAAAAGTCCTACAGAGACTGGGTATAGAAGGAACATATCTCAATATAATAAAGGCTATTTATGACAAGCCTACAGCCCACATATTACTAAATGGGGAAAAACTGGAAGCTTTTCCACTAAAATCAGGAACAGGACAAGGGTTTCCACTGTCTCCATTTTTATTTAATACAGTTTTGGAATTCTTAGCCATAGCAATAAGGCAAGAGACACAAATAAAAGGGATACAAATTGGAAAGGAAGAGATCAAGTTATCATTATTTGCAGATGACATGATTCTATACATCAAGGACCCTAAAGACTCTACTAGCAAACTGTTAGAGCTGATTAAAACCTACAACCATGTAGCAGGATACAAAAAAAATACACAGAAATCAGTCGCCTTCATATATGCTAACAACAAACACACAGAGGATGAAATCAGAGAATCACTCCCATTCACAATTGCATCAAAAATAAATAAATAAATAAATAAATAAATAAATAAATAAATAAATAAAGTACCTTGGAATACACCTAACCAAGGAAGTAAAGAATCTCTACAATGAGAACTTTAAAACACTCAAGTGAGAAATTGCAGAAGGCACTAGAAAGTGGAGAAACATCCCTTTTTCCTGGATTGAAAGAATCAATATTGTGAAAATGGCAATCTTACCTAAAGCAATCTATATGTTTAATGCAATCCCTATCAAAATTCCAAAAGCATTCTTCATGGTAATAGAAAAAAACAATCCAAAAATTCATTTGGAATTACCAAAAACCTCGAATATCTAAAATATTACTGAGCAACAAAAATAAGGCTGGTGGTATCACCATATCTGATTTTAACCTATAGTACAGAGCCATAGTAACAAAAACACCATGGTATTGGCACAAAAACAGACATGTAGATCAGTGGAACAGAATAGAGGACCCAGATGTAAGCCCAAGTAACTATAGCCACGTGATATTTGATAAAAATGCCAAAAATACTCATTGGATAGAAGACAGCCTCTTCAGCAAATGGTGTTGGGAAAACTGGATATATATCTGCAGAAGGATGAAAATAGATTCTTCTCTCTCGCCATGCACAAGAATTAAGTCCAGATGGATTAAAGACCTTAACATTAGACCTGAAACTCTGAAATTGCTGGAGGAAAAAGTAGGGGAAACCCTTCAACATATTGGTCTTGCAAAGACTTTCTGGATATAACCCCAATTGCTCAGGCAATAAAACCACAGATTAATGACTGGGACCTCATGAAATTACAAAGATTTTGCACTGCAAAGGACACAGTGAAAAAAGCAAAGAGGCAACCTACAGAAGTGGAAAAAAAATCTTTGCCAGCTATATATATGATAGAGGATTAATATCTAGGATATACAAAGGACTCAGAAAGTTAAATACTAAGGAATCAAACAAGCCAATCAAAAAATGGGCTATGGAGCTAAATAGAGCACTCTCAAAGGAAGAAATCCAAATGGGATATAACCATCTAAAAAAATGCTCTAGGTCACTAGTCATCTTGGAAATGCAGATTAAAACTCCATTGAGATTCCATCTCACTCCTGTCAGATTGGCCACCATCATGAAAACAAAGGATCGTAAATGTTGGCGGAGATGTGGAAAAAGAGGAACCCTTCTACACTGCTGGTGGGAATGCAATCTGGTCCAGCCATTGTGGAAATCAGTGTGGAGGGTACTAAAACAGCTAAAGATTGATCTACCACATCACCCATCTATAGCACTCCTAGGCATATATCCGAAGGAATCATCTCATTTCCTTAGAAGTAGGTGCTCAACCAAGTTTATTGCTGCTCAATTTATAATAGCTGGGAAATGGAACCAGCCTAGATGTCCTTCAACTGATGAGTGGATAATGAAGATGTGGCACATTTATACAATGGAGTTCTACTCACCAGTAAAGAAAAATGAGGTTATGAAATTTGCAGAAAAATGGATGGATCTGGAAAGGATTATACTAAATGAGGTAACCCAGGCCCAGAAAGCCAAGTACCACATGTTCTCCCTCATATGTGGATCCCAGCTACAGGTGATTGGCGTCTGCATGAGTAGGAAAATACTTAGTAGCAAAGGCCAGTAAGTTAAAAAGGAGATATAAAGGGAAGAGAAAGGAAGGGAGGAGGGTACTTAATAGGTTGATATTGTATATATGTACGTACAATGATTGCAATGGGGGGGGTGTATGATGGAGAATGGAATTTCAAAGGGGAAAGTGTGGGGGTCGAGGGAGGGAATTACCATGTTTTTTTTAATAATCATGGAAAATGTTAATAAAAATTTTTTAAAAATGAATAGAGTTGGTGAAGTGGAGGATAGAAACTCTGATCTGGAAGACAAGATGGAAGAACCAGTTTGAGAGTTCAATAATTTCAGTAAGTTCAAACGTTACTGTGAGCAGAACATGAGGGAATTGTGGGATACAATTAAATGTCCTAATATCAGAATCATTTGAATACCTGAAGGAGATGAATTTCAGACCAAAGGCATGGAGAACTTATTTAACAAAATAATTGAAGAAAACTTCCCCCCTCTCTAAAAAGAAGGGCCAATCAAGATACAAGAAGCCAACAGAACTCTAAACAGACTGGACCAAAGGAGAAACTCTCCAAGACATATTATCATTAAGACTCTAAACATTGACACCAAAGAGAAAATCCTAAAAGCAGCTAGCGAAAAACAGCGCACCACTTTCAAAGGTAACCCAATCAGAATTACTTCAGACTTCTCAATGGAAACCCTGAAAAGTAGAAGGGCCTGGAATGAAACACTGCAAAGTCTAAGTACCTATGGCTTCCATCCCAAACTATTCTACCCAGAAAAAGTATCCCTCATAATAGATAGTGAAAGAAAAACTTTCCATGACAAAACTCAGCTTTATAATTATATGAACACAAAACCAAACATACAGAGAGCATATCAGGGAATTCTCCACAGAGAAGAAACATATAACCAAACTCAAATGCCTACAAGATCAGATCACAATAACCAAACCCAGAGTTGGCACAAAAAAACATCAAAGCCCATGAAAACACCAACACACATCTACCATCAGAATAAGCAGGGATCAAATCAAATCTCACAGTCATTACCCTAAATATTAACGGCCTTAATTCATCCATCAAGAGACACAAGGTAACAGGATAGATCAAAAACTTAGACCCCTGAATCTGTTGCCTTCAAGAAACCCACCTCACCACTAAAAACAGACACCTTCTCAGGGTGAAATGGTGGAAAACATTATTCCAAGCAAATGGGAATATGAAACAAGAAGGTGCAGCTATAATAATGTCAGATAAAATAGACTTCAAATCAAAAATAATCAAAAAAGACAAAGAGGGCCACTTCCTACTTATCAAGAGAACAATCCATCAAGAGGATATTACAATCATAAATCTGTACGCACCAACACAGGGGCACCACATTTCATAAAACAAAACCTACTTGACAATAAAACAGAAATAACCACCAACACCATCATAGCTTGGGACTTCAATACACCATTATCAGTAATAGACACAGATCATCCAAGCAGAAACTCAACAGGGAAGCAAGAGAGCTCAACAGAACCATAAATCACTTAGACCTTACAGACATCTGCAGAACTTTCCACCCCAAATCCACAGACTACACATTATTCTCAGCAGCCCATGGAACATTCTCTAAAATAGACCATATACTGGGTCACAAAGATTGCCTCCACATATTTAGGAAAATTTACATAACTTCCTGTATGACATCAGATCAAAATGCTATATTGCAAGAAATCAATACCAAAAGACCCACCAAAAATCCCAACAGCACCTGGAAACTTAACAGCACACACTTAAACAATAAATGGATAGTGGATGAAATAAAAAGTGAAATTGCAAAATTCTTGGAACACATCATACCAAAACTTATGGGACACAATGAAGGTGGTCCTCAGGGGAATATTCATAGCACTCAATGCCTTCATAAAAAAGACAGAAAGATCCCAAATCAATAACCTAACCATCCACCTAAAGGCACTAGAAAAACAAGAAAACTCCAACACAAAGAGATCCAGAAGGAAGGAAATAATTAACATCAGAGCAGAAATTAATGAATTGGAAACCAAGGAAACAATTAAGACATTTGATAAAACAAAGAGCTGGTTCTTTGAAAAAATAAACAAGATTGACAAACCCCTGGTCAATTTAATCAAGCAAAAAAAAAAAAAGGAGAAGCTTCAAATTAACAAAATTCAAAATGAAAAAGGAGAGATAACAATAGACATAAGTGAAATTGGGAGAATCATCAGGACTTATTTCAAAAACCTCTACTCCACAAAACTGGATAATGTGGAGGAGATGGATAAATTCCTAGATGCATACCATCTATCAAAGCTAAACTCAGAGCAGATTACTCTCCTCAATGAACCCATCACACTCATGGAGATTGAAAAAGTAATAAAAAACCTCCCCCAAAAGAAGAGTCCAGGAGCAGATGGCTTCTCAGCTGAATTTTATCAAACCTTCATGGAAGAATTCAAACCAATCTTCCTCAAAATGTGCCACACAAGTGAAGAACAGGGAAAGCTACCCAACTCTTTTTATGAAGCTAGTATCATCCTAATTCCAAAATCAGGCAGAGATGCCATAGGAAAAGAAAACTATTGGCCTATTTTCATAATGAACTTAGATGCAAAGATCCTGAACAAAATCCTTGCAAACTGAATCCAACAACATATCAAAAGCATTATCCACCTTGACCAAAAGGTATTTATCCCAGGAACACAAGAGTGGTTCAACATATGGAAAGCTGCCAATATAATACACCACATAAACAAGGTTAAACACAAAAACCACATAACCATTTCAATAAATGTAGAAAAGGCCTTTGACAAGATACAACATCACTTCATGATCAAAACATTGGAGAGAATTGGCATAGTTGGTACTTATCTTAACATAATAAAGGCAATATACAAAGCTTCAAAGGCTCAAATAATACTTAATGGAGAGAGAGGAGGAATTCCCATTAAGATCAGGAACAAGACAGGGTTGTCCTCTCTCACCTAAGCTTTTCAATATAGTACTGGAAGTCCTAGTTCAAGCAATAATACAGGAGAAGGAAATAAAAGGGATACAATTTGGAAAGGAAGAAGTTAAGTTAGCTCTATTTGCTGATGACATGATTATATATGTAAGAGACCTGAGAGACTCTATCCCAAAACTCCTGAAAGTGATTAACTCCTATAGCAAAGTAGCAGGATACAAAATTAATGCACAAAAATCAGTAGCATATCTATATGCAAATGAAAAAGATACAGAGAAAGAAATAAGGGACATAGTCCCATTTTCAATAGCAACAACAACACCAAAAAAGTACCTTGGAATAATGTTAACCAAGGAAGTGAAAGATGTATACAACGAAAACATAAAAACACTCAAAAAAGAAATTGAGGAGGACTTGAGAAAATGGAAAGACCTCACATACTCCTGGATAGGCAGACTTAACATTGTGAAGATGACAGTCCTACCAAAGGCAATATATAGGTTTAATGCAATTCCAATTAAAATCCCTACAGTGTTGTTCGCAGAGATAGAAAAAGTGATCTCAAATTTCATATGGAAAGGCAGAAGGCCTCACATATCCAAACATATCCTCAGCAAAAGAAATACCTCTGGTGGCATCACCATATCTGACCTAAAGCTAATTACAAAGCCATAGTAATAAAAAAAAAAAAAGCATGATACTGGCATAAAAACAGGAGTATGGACCAATGGAATAGACTTGAGGACCCAGAATTTGGGTCAAGCAACTATAGCTACTTGATATTTGACAAAGGCCCGAACAATATAGGCTGGAAAAATGATAGCATCTTCAACAAATGGTGCTGGACAAAGTGGATAACCACATGTAGGAAATTGAAACTTGATCCACACATTTTACCATGCACTATACTCAAATCCAAATGGATCAAAGACCTCAATATAAGACCAGAAATGTGAATAGTATTGGAAGAATATTTAGGAAGTACTTCCCATGATATAGGAATGGAAAAGACTTCCTGAACAAAACCCCAGTAGCTCACGATCTTAAACAGTCACTCAACCAATGAGATCATATGAAGCTGAAGAGTTTCTTTACAGACAAGCACACAATAAGGAAAGCCAATAGATTATCCACAGAATGGGAAAAAATACTTGTGGGTTATCCAACTGATAGAGGCCTAATCTCTAGAATCTACAAAGAACTCAAAATCTAAACAGTACGAAGTCAAACACCCCACTCACAAAATGGGGCAAAGAGATGAACAGGCAGTTCACAGAGGAAGAAATACAAATGGCAAACACTTAAGAAAATGTTCATCACCCCTAATCAACAGAGAAATGCAAATTAAAACAACTATGAGATTCCACCTTACCCCAATAAGGATAGCAAACATCAAAAAATCAAAGGAAAATAAATACTGGCGAGGATGTGGAGAAGTAGGAAGACTCATCCACTGTTGGTGGGTATGTAGGATGGTACAACCACTTTGAAAAGCAACATGGAGATTCCTGAACATCCTGACTATAGAGATACCAACAGACCCAGTTATTCCCTTACTGGGCATCTACCCTAAAACGTTAAAACCACAGGCCAGAGAGATTTGCTCAACTATGTTTGTAGCGGCTCAATTTGCAATAGCTAAGAGCTGGAATCAATCCAGATGTCCATCACTAGAAGAATGGATAACTAAAATGTGGTATATCTACACAATGGAATTCTATACAGCAGTAAGAAGAAATGACACAATGAAATTTGAGGAAAAATGGTTGAATCTGGAACAGATCATTCTCAGTGAACTTTCCCAGTCACAGAAAAAAAATCGCCACATAGTCTCACTCATATACAGCACCTAACCTGAATCTACCCAAGATACCTTACATACCCAGCAAGTATCTCATGGACTAGACACTAGGAGGGATGGGGAGGGAGGGGAGGGCATCGGAGGGGTGGGAAACACAAATCTAGACCCAAACGGCAATGGTACCATAAAATTCTACTTCCTAAAACGCAGACCAAATGGTTGAACCTTCACAAGGCCCTTACAGGAAACACCTGAACCACAAGACACTGGACAGGGTAAGATCAAGTCTAACCTAAATCTTCTACATCTTCCCTCCCTCCCTCTCCCTCTCTCTCCTCTCTAACTCTTGTATGTTAGTTACCTTTTTCCTCATTTTCTTAGGGGGCACTGACCTGTAACTCCCAGTACCAGCATAGGGCTATCACCCACAATGAGCTTTTGATTAGAGAAATCCACAAAGTTTCCTAAAAGAATGACAGATTTCTGTCAGAGTACTTGAAGACCCAACAAAGGTTAGTGCTAAGACCCTATTGCTGAAGATCCATATGCAGCTGACACGTAAAATGGATCGGCATGGTTGGAAGCCAGTAGAGAGTCAGTACCCATACAGTCAGTGTATCTAGTGCCAGAAGGTGCTACATGGCCGACTGGGAGAAATGACCAGTATCTGTCCAAGCATCTCATGGTCCAAACTACTTGGCAGCAAATAACCTGTTGTGATGCCCATACAAGTGCAATAGTGGCACACAGCCATGGTGGGGAACCAACTGCTCTTGATTTGGGTAACTGATCCCCTCAGTGGTATGGGACCCATAGCTGGAGCTGGGAACCATATCCAAACATAAGCCCACTCTCCAATATCAAGCTACCATCAATCATGGGCTACAAGAGGGCCAACACCTATTAAATTCCCTATAAAAAAGTAAGAGTTATCTCATTTGTCTGGTGCTAACAAGCATCTCCTTCTCTTTTTCAGATAGATGTAGATCTTAAGGAGAGAGCTACCCCATCATTTCCCAATAGGGCCCCAGCTGAAACTAAGAAAAAGTGGCGAAACAGCAAGGGTGCTGTTTTCCTGGTGAACTGGATACCAGCACAAGGGTGAAGGAGATCAACAAAGAGAAAAATCAATTCCTACCAAATCAGAGAGCCAGAGACCCAGAGGCCCCCAACACCTCATCACTGAAGCAGACCAAACATGAACCCAACATGGCTCAGAGAAATTTTGCGGAAGAGGGGGCAGAAAGAATGTCAGAGCCACATGTTGGGTCATGATATGCAGAGACATTTATCATGCCAATAACTGTGGGCTAACTCCACAATGCACAACTCATATATGTCAACCAGGAGGGGCCAATGGGGAGGGGTAGGTCACGGTTGATTCTAATTATAGTACCAAACTGCCTGTACTTGCAGAATAGAAAACTAATAATAAAAAAAAAGATGGGGCTTCCCACAATCATTCCTAACCTTGATAACCTAAAAATTCACAGAACCATCAGGCTTCTTGAAGAATGCACTAAGCCTCTGAGAGACAGGATTCACAACATACTGAAAGAGTAATCCATAGAGATGGGCATCACCACATCCTCACAGAGGAATCCATAGAGATGGCATTTGCCACATTCTAACAGCGGAATCCATAGAGATGAAATTCCCTGCACCCTTGCAGAGAAATTCATAGAAATGGGATTCTAATAGAGGAATACACAGAGATGGGATTCACCATAACCTGACAAGGAAATTTGCAGAGAAGGGATTCACCACAACCTGACAGCAGTATCCATAGAGATGGGATTCACCACACCCTCACAAAGGAATCCATAGAGATGGGATTCACCACATCCTGACAAAAGGACCCAAAAAGATGAGATTCTTGTCATTCTGACAGAGTAATCCATAGAGATGGGATTCACCAAATCCTCACAAAGAAATCAGTTGAGATGGGATTCACCACATCCTAACAGAGGAATGCATAGAGATGGAATTCACCACATACTGAAAGAAGAACCTATAGAGAGGAGACTGACCACATTCTAACATAGGAACCCACAGAGATGGAATTAACCACATCCAGACAGAGGAGTCCATAGAGATGGGATTAAACACATTCCTATATAGAAATCCATAGATATGGCAAGCACTGCATGCTGGGTGATGAATCTACAGAGATGGGATTCACCACATCCTCACAGAGGAATCCATAGAGATTGGATTAAACACTCTAACATAGAGGTGCATATATATATGGGTGTGGTAGTTTGATTCAGGTGTCTCCCATAAACTTAGATGTTCTAATGCTAGATTGCCAGCTGATAGAGATTTTGTAATTAATGCCTTCTGGAGGCAGTGTAAGAGGTGGGCTTATGGATGTTATAGCCAGTTTCCCCTTGTCAGTGTTTGACATACTTTCCTGTTCCTATTGTCCATCTGATGTTGGCCAGGAGGTGATTTTCACCCTCTGCTCATGCCATTATTTTTTCCTGCCATCATGGAGCTTTCCCTCAAGTATGTAAACAAAAATAAACCTTTTTTTCCCCCCACAAATGGCTCTTGGTCAGGTGATTTCTGCCAGCAATGCAAACCTGACTGCAACAATGGGCTTTGCCACATTCTGAGTGAGGAAGCCATAGAGATAGGATTCATTACATCCTCCTAGAGACATGGGATTCACCATATCATCACAGAGGAATCCATAGAGATAGGATTCACTGAGTTCTAATATTGGATTCAATAGAGATGGGATTCACCACATCCTCACAGAGGAATCCATAGATGTAGCATTCACCACATTTTAACACAGGAATCCAATCGAACAGAGGAATCTATTGAAATGGATTCACCACATCCTGACAGTGGAACTCATAGAGATGGCATTCACCACATCCTCACAAAAGAATCCATAGAGATGTGAATCTCCACATCCTAACAGAGGAATTCACAGAGGTGGGATTCACTACATCCTAAAAGAAAAACCCATAGAGATGAGATTCACCACATCCTCATAAAGGAATTCATAGAGATGGCATTTACTACATCCTAACAAAAGAAGCAGTAGAGAAGAGAATCTCCTAAGTCTATGGTTTCCTTTGTCAGGATGTGCTGATTTCAATCTTTATGGATTCCTGACAAAGGCATCCATAGAGATGGGATTCACCACAACCTCATAAAGGTATTCATAGACATGGGATTCACTATTGCCTCATCAAAGAACGCATAGAGATGGGATTCACCACATTCTAACATTGGATTCCACAGAGATGGCATTCACCACATCCTCACAGAAGTGCTCGTAGAGATAGGATCTACTACATCCTGACAGAGGAATCCAGAGAGATGGGATTTACCACATCCTAACAGAGGAATGCATGGAGATGGGATTCATAACATCCTAAAATTGGAATCCATGGAGATGGGATTCACCCATCCTGACTGAGAAACCCACACAGAAGGGATTCACCACATCTTAACAAAAGAATCCACAGATAATGGGATTTGTCATATAGAGTTTAGATTTATGATATCCTGGATGAAGATTCCATAGGGATAGGATCCACCACATCCTCACAAAGGAACCCATAGAGATGGATTTGCCACAGGCTCACAGAGAAATCCATAGACATGGGATTCACCCATCCCCAGAGACCAATCCATAGAGATGGAATTTACCACAATTTAATGGGGGAGTATGTAGAGATGAACTTACCACATTCTGACAGAGAAATCTATAGAGATGTGATTCACCACATCCTCAAAAAGGAATATACAGAGATGGTTCTCTCCATATCCTAACAGAGGAATACGTAGAGATGATTCACAACACTTGGACAGAGGGATCCACAGAGATGTGATTGACCACATTGATACATCACAATCCATAGAGATGGGAATCACCACACCCAAACAGTGGAATCCATACATATGGGATTCGCCACATCCTCACCAAGGAATCCATAGAGAGAATCTCCAATCTCTGTGGTTTCCTATGTAAGGATGTGGTGTATCCCATCTCTGTATATTCCAGTGTTATAATATCCTGAAAAAGGAATACATAGACAGGAGATTCAGCACATCCTCACAGAGGAATCTATATAGATGGAATTCACTGTGTTCTAACACTGGAAATTATAGAGATGGGATTCACCACACCCTGAGAGTGGAATCTATAGAGATGGGATTCATCATATCCTCACAGAAGAATCCATAGAGATGTGATTTCCCATATTCTAACAGAGGAATTCATAGAGGTGGATTTACCACATTTTAACATTGGCATCCACAGAGATGGAATCTGTGACATTCTAACATTGGAATAAATAGAGATGGGATTCACCACATCCTGAAAGAGGAATCCATAGAGAAAGGAATCACCAGAGCCTAAAATTGGAAGGAATAGAGAAGGGACTCACCTCATCCTGACAGAGGAATCCATCCAGATGGGATTCACTACCTCCTCACAGAGGAATCCGAAGAGTTAGAATTCACCACATTTGAACATTGGGATATATAGAGATGGGATTCACCACATGCTAACAGAGGAATCCATAGAGATGGGATTAACCATATCTTCACAAAAGAATACATACATGGGGTTATACCCCATCCTAACAGGAGTCTATAGAGGTGAGATTCACTGCACCCTAACAGAGGATTCCATACAGAGGAGAGTTACCAAATCCAGACAGAAGAATCCATAGTGATGGGACTCTACACATCCTCACAGTGGAATCCATAGAGATGGAATTCACCACACTGAAAGAGGAATCTATAGAGATGGATTATTCCACATTCGAACAGATGAATCCATAGAGATATATTCACCACACCCTAAAATAGAAATCCATAGAGAGGGGATTCACCACATCCTAACAGAAGAATCCATAGAGATGTGACTTACAACATCCTAACAGAGGAAGCCATAGAGGAGGAAATCTCCCATGTCTATGATTTCCTTTGTCAAGATGTGGTGATTTCAATCTCTATTTATTCCTTACAAGTAGAATACATACATGGAGATGGGATTCACCACATCCATAGAGGAATCCATAGACATGGGATTTTTTACATTCTCACAGAAGAATCCATAGAGATGTGATTCACTATGTTCTAACATTACAATCTGAGGAGATGGAATTCACTACACCCTCCCAGAGGAATACACAGAGGTAGGATTTACTACATCCTGATAGAAGAGTTGATAAAGATGGGATTCAATAAACTTACAGAAGAATCCAAAGAGGTTCAATTCACCACGGCCTGGCTGAGGAGTACATAAAGATGGCACTCACCAGATTCTGACAAAGGAATTGATAGAGATTCAATTCTCTACATCTTGACATCCATAGAGATGGGATTAACACAATGTAACAGAGTAATCCCAAGAGAGGGGATTCACAACATCCTCACAAAGGAATCTATCGAGGTGGGTTTCACCACATCCTAATTGAGGCATCCATGGAGGTGGCATTCACCACATCTGGACAGAGGGATCCATAATGATGGGATTGACCACATTCTAACACTGGAATCTGTACAGGTAAGATTCACCACATCTAAACAGAGGAATCCACAGGGACAGGATTCACCACATTCAAAACCAGGAATCCTAAAATGGGATTAACCACATCCTCACAGAGATATACATGGAAATGGGATTCATCATAACCTTACAAAGGAATCCATAGAGATTAGAATGATGACATTCCAACAAATGAAGTCATATAGAAGGGAATCTCCTATCTCTATGGATTCCTTTGTCAGTATGTGGTGATTTCCATAACTTTAGCTCCTGACAGTGGAACCCATAGAGATGGCATTCACCACATTCTAACAGAGGAACCCATAGAGATTGGATTCACCACATCCAGACAGAGGTGTCTATAGAGATGGGATTCACCACACCTTCACAAAGGAATCTATAGAGATGGGATTCATGACATCCTAGCAAGGATGTCTCCCATCTCTATGGATTCCTTTGTCATTATGTGGTAGTTTTCATATCTTTGGATCCTGACAATGGAATCCACAAAGATTCAATTTACCACATCCTCATAGAGGAATCCATAAACATGGGATACACATTCTCACAGAGAAATCTATAGAGATGGGGATTCACCAGATCCTTTCAAACACTGGAATCCATAGAGGTGGGATTCACCCATTCATAACAGAGGAACCCATATAGATGTGACTCACCACATTCCCACAGAGGAATTCATAGAGATTGGATTTACCACATCTTAACTTTGGAATCCATAGAGATGGGATTCACACCATACTGACAGAGAAGTCCATAAAGATGAGATTCACCACATCCTCATAAAGGTATTCATAGAAATGGGATTCACCACATCATCATACAGGAATCCATAGACCCAGCACACACTAGATTATAGGGGAGGAATCCATAGAGATATGATTCGCCACTTCCTCACAGAGGAATCCATAGAGATGCAATTGAGCACATCCCCACAGAGGAATCCATAGACGTGGGATTCACTACATCATGATAGAGGAATACATTGAGGTGGGATTCACATCTTCATAGAGGAATCCACAGTGATGGGATTCACTACATTCTGACTGAGGAATCCATGGAGATGGGATTTACCTCTTAGTAACAGAGGAACCCATAGAGATGTGATTCACTACATCCTGACAGACAAATCCATAGGAATGGAATTCACTACATCCTGACAGAGGAATCCATAGAAATGTGATTTACCACATCCTGACCAAGGAATCCATAAAAACGAGATTCACCATATCCTGACAGAGAATCCATAGAGATGCCATTTACCATATCTTGACCAAGGAATCCATAGAGATGGGATTCACCACATCCTTATAGAAAAATCCACAGAGATGTCATTCATCCCATCCTAACTGATCCATCCATAGGGCCATGATTCATCAAAGCTGGACAGAGAAATCCATGGAGAATGGGCAGTCACCTTAACAGCCCTTGTTCTTTCACATCTGTGCAGAGTCTGGTCACCTCTCTCAGGTAGACAATCTAGCTTGAACTGGGGACAGAGTGAACACTACCTAACAGGAAGGTTCTCATCTCTTGTTGGGCCTCCTTTATTAAGGCAAAATTAGCTTGTCTGGAGTTCCAACTATGTATTTTGTCACAGATAATGACTTTTCAGGGTTCCTAAGCCAAGCACACCAGCCTGACACCCAGCAGAAGCCAGAGCAATGACACTGCTTCACTAGCAGCTCTCTGTGCTCTACCTCTCCTTTCTTTTCTAACTTCATAATGTAGCATAATTCACTTACCATCACAATTTTTAGTGATTTATTTAAATTTCAAAATCACCACCACAATCTAAGTTTAGAAAATTCCTACCACCCCCCAGAAGAAAATCTCACACTCTTTTGTCACACCTCAATGTGTACACTTCCAGCCACAGTAAATTGCTTGACCATTTTTTACCATTGGCTCTCAATCTTTTGGAGAGATAAACTGCCATTCTTTACCACATTGCTTTCAGGCCCAATCCTGAAGTACCTAGGTGAATCATTTACTTTCTATCTGCTGGGACAAAATAGTTGGCCAATACAAGGTTTATTTTGGCTTACAGTTTCAAAGGGAAGTTGCTGTATGGAAAGGAAAGTATGGCAAGAGCAGGTATCTCTCTCACATATTCATATCAGCAGGGAAGAAGTAGAGGGAGAATAGCAGGTTGGGCTGGGTAGTGAGACATCCAGATCTTTTCCCAGGTGACACACTTCCTCTAGCAAGGCTTTACCTCCTAAACATTCCACAACCTTCCCAAATAGTGCCATCATCTGAAGATTCAGTATTCAAACACATGAGTCTATGGGGACATTTTAAATTCAAACCACTATACCAAGCTAACTCAGATGTGAAAATTTCAGGAGAATGAAAGATAAACAGCTACCATATCATACTATATTCAAAAGTTACCACACTGGGTCAGGCTGTTTACTCTGACATCTTTTGCAAGTGTCTTTTGAATGACACTTCCATGTATAATCTAGCTGCTTTCTAGGAGCCATCGAAGCGCAGTGGAACTCATGTTCCCCCTTTGATGGTTGCTGATAGTTTTTTTTTCTACAACTAAAAACATTTAATAAGAATATAATATCATCGTGATGATTTTTTTAAATTTTTATTAACATTTTCCATGATTATAAAATATATCCCATGGTAATTCCCTCCCTCCCCACCCCCACACTTTCCCGTTTGAAATTCCATTCTCCATCATATTACCTCCCCATTACAATCATTGTAATTACATATATACAATATCAACCTATTAAGTATCCTCCTCCCTTCCTTTCTCCACCCTTTATGTCTCCTTTTCAACTTACTGGCCTCTGCTACTAAGTATTTTCATTCTCACGCAGAAGCCCAGTCATCTGTAGCTAGGATCCACATATGAGAGAGAACATGTGGTGCTTGGCTTTCTGGGCCTGGGTTACCTGACTTAGTATAATACTTTCCAGGTCCATCCATTTTTCTGCAAATTTCATAACTTCATTTTTCTTTAACGCTGAGTAGAACTCCATTGTATAAATGTACCACATCTTCATTATCCACTCATCTGTTGAGGGACATCTAGGCTGGTTCCATTTCCCAGCTATTATAAATTGAGCAGCAATAAACATGGTTGAGCATGTACATCTAAGGAAATGAGATGAGTCCTTTGGATATATGCCTAGGAGCGCTATAGCTGGGTCATATGGTAGATCAATCTCTAGCTGCTTTAGGAACCTCCACACTGTTTTCCACAATGGCTGGACCAGATTGCATTCCCACCAGCAGTGCAGAAGGGTTCCTTTTTTTCCATATCCCTGCCAATATTTATGATCATTTGTTTTCATGATGGTGGCCAATCTGACAGGAGTGAGATGGAATCTCAATGTAGTTTTAATCTGCATTTCCCTGATGACTAGTGACGTAGAACATTTTTTAAGATGCTTATATGCCTTTCGTATTTCTTCCTTTGAGAACTCTCTATTTATCTCCATAGCCCATTTTTGATTGGCTTGTTTGATTCCTTATTATTTAACTTTTTGAGTTCTTTGTATATCCTAGATATTAATCCTCTATCAGATATATAGCTGGCGAAGATTTTTTCCCATTCTGTAGGTTGCCTCTTTGCTTTTTTCACTGTGTCCTTTGCGGTGCAAAATCTTTGTAATTTCATGAGGTCCCAGTGATTATTCTGTGGTTTTATTCCCTGAGCAATTGGGGTTGTATTCAGAAAGTCTTTGCCAAGACCAATATGTTGAAGGGTTTCCCCTACTTTTTCCTCTAGCAGTTTCAAAGTTTCCGATCTGATGTTAAGGTCTTTAATCCATTTGGACTTAATTCTTGTGCATGGCGAGAGAGAAGAAACTATTTTCATCCTTCTGCAGATATTTATCCAGTTTTCAAAACACCATTTGCTGAAGAGGCTGTCTCTTCTCCAATGAGTATTTTTGGCATTTTTATCGAATATCAGGTGGCTATAGCTACTTGGGTTTACATCTGGGTCCTCTATTCTGTTCCACAGATCTACATGTCTGTTTTTGTGCCAGTACCATGCTGTTTTTGTTACTATGGCTCTGTAGTATAGGCTAAAATCAGGTATGGTGATACCACCAGCCTCTTTTTTGTTGCTCAGTATTATTTTAGATATTTGAGGTTTTTTGTGATTCCAAATGAATTTTTGGATTGTTTTTTCTATTTCCATGAAGAAAGCCTTTGGAATTTTGATGGGGATTGCATTAAATGTGTAGATTGCTTTAGGTAAGATTGCCATTTTCACGATATTGTTCTTCCAATCCAGGAACAAGGGATGTATCTCCACTTTCTGGTGTCTTCTGCAATTTCTCGCTTCAGTGTTTTAAAGTTCTCATTGTATAGATTCTTTACTTCCTTGGTTAGGTTTATTCCAAGGTATTTTATTTTTTTTGATGCAATTGTGAATGGGAGTGATTCTCTGATTTCATCCTCTGTGTGTTTGTTGTTAGCATATATGAAGGCTACTGATTTCTGTGTATTTATTTTGTATCCTGCTACATTGCTGTAGGTTTTGATCAGCTCTAACAGCTTGCTAGTAGACTCTTTAGGGTCCTTTATGTATAGAATCATGTCATCTGCAAATAATGATAACTTGATCTCTTCCTTTCCAATTTGTATCCCTTTTATGTGTGTCTCTTGCCTTATTGCTATGGCCAAGACTTCCAAAACTATATTAAATAGAAGTGGGGACAGTGGACACCCTTGTCTTGTTCCTGATTTTAGTGGAAAAGCTTCCAGTTTTTCCCCATTTAGTAATATGTTGGCTGTAGGCTTGTCATAAATAGCCTTTATCATATTGAGATATGTTCCTTCTATTCCCAGTCTCTGTAGGACTTTTATCATGAAGGGATGTTGGATTTTGTCAAATGCTTTCTCTGCATCTAATGAGATGATCATGTGATTTTTGTCCTTCAACCCGTTTATGTAATGTATTACATTTATAGATTTGCGTATGTTGAACCATCCCTGCATCTCGGGGATAAAGCCTACTTGGTCAGGGTGAATGATCTTTTTGATATACTCTTGTATTCGGTTTGACAATATTTTGTAGAGAATTTTTGCATCTATGTTCATGAGGGAGATTGGTCTGTAATTTTCTTTTCTTGTTCTATCTTTGCCTGGTTTTGGTATCAGGGTGATGCTGGCCTCATAGAAGGAGTTTGGTAGAATTCCTTCTTTTTCTATTTCCTGGAAAAGCTTAAGAAGCAATGGTGTTAGCTCTTCCTTAAAAGTCTGGTAAAATTCAGCAGTGAATCCATCTGGGCCTGGGCTTTTTTTAGTTGGGAGATTATTGATAACTGTTCGGATCTCCATGTTTGTTATAGGTCTATTTAAGTGATTAATCTCATTTTGATTTAATTTAGGTAGGTCATATAGATCAAGGAAATCATCCATTTCTTTCAGATTTTCATACTTTGTGGAGTATATGCTTTTATAGTATGTCCCTATGATTTTTTGAATTTCTCTGGAATCTGTTGTGATGTTACCTTTTTCATCTCTGATTTTATTAATTTGTGTCTCTTCTCTCTTTCTTTTGGTCAGATTTGCTAAGGGTTTATCAATCTTGTTTATCCTTTCAAAGAACCAACTCTTTGTTTCATTAATTCTTTGGATTGTTCTTTCTGTTTCTATTTCATTAATTTCTGCCCTAATCTTTATTATTTCTTCCCGTCTACTAATTTTTGGTTTGCCTTGTTCTTCTTTTTCCAAGGCTTTAAGGCGAAGCATTAGGTTGTTTACTTGCGACCTTTCTAATTTCTTAATATAGGCACTTAAGGCTATAAATTTACCTCTTAGAACTGCCTTCATTTTGTCCCAGAGATTTTGGTATGTTGTGTTCTCATTATCATTTGACTCTATAAATTTTTTGATTTCCTTTTTGATTTCTTCATTGACCCACTCATCATTTAGTAGTGTATTGTTTAGTTTCCATGATTTTGTGTTATAGCCTTTCTTGCTACTGATTTGTAGTTTAATTCCATTGTGGTCAGAGAGAATGCAAGGAATTATTTCAATTTTCCTGAATTTGTTAAGATTTGCTTTGTGTCCTAATATATGGTCTATTTTAGAGAATGTTCCATGTGCTGCTGAAAAGAATGTATATTCTGCAGCCTTTGGATGAAATGTCCTGTATATATCTCTTAGGTCCATTCCTTCTATGACCTCATTTAGTCCAGATGCCTCTCTATTTATTCTTTCCCTGGATGACCTGTCAATTGATGAGAGTGGGGTGTTAAAGTCACCCACCACCACTGTGTTTGGTGTTATCTGTGACCTTAGTTCTAATAGTGTTTGTTTGACGAATTTGGGAGCCCCCATGTTAGGTGCATATATGTTTAGGATTGTAATGTCCTCCTGTTGGAGTGTGCCCTTAATCAATATAAAGTGACCTTCCTTATCTTTCTTGACTATCGTCGGACTACAGTCTACCCTGACTGATATTAGGATAGCAACCCCTGCTTGTTTTCTAGGCCCATTTGCTTGAAACACCGTCTTCCAAACTTTCACCCTAAGATAATGTCTATCCTTTGTAGAAAGGTGAGTTTCTTAGAGACAACAAATTGTAGGATCCTGCTTTTTAACCCAGTCTGCAAATCTATGTCTTTTCGTGGGGGCATTGAGACCGTTGATATTAAGAGATATTATTGAAAGGTGTGTATTTATGTTTGCCATTTGTGTGTGTGTGTGTGTGTTACTGGTTCTACCTGTGCTCTCTTCTGTTAACTGGTATTTGAGTATAGCTTGTTTTTTCTAGGTTCCTTATATGTGTGCTTTTCCTTTTGTTCAGCATGGAGGATTCTATCAAGTATTTTCTGTAGAGCTGGTTTTGTCTTCAAATACTCCTTTAACCTGCTTTTGTCATGGAATGTCTTTATTTCTCCATCTATTTGAATGGATAACTTTGCAGGATAAAGTAACCTTGGTTGACAGTTGTTATCTTTCAGAATTTGGAATATATCACTCCAAGCCCTTCTGGCTTTAAAAGTTTGTGTTGAATAATCTGCTGTAATCCTGATGGGCTTGCTTTTGTAGGTAACTTGATTTTTCTCTCTAACTGCTTTCAATATTTTTTCTTTGGTGTGTGTGTTTGGAAGTTTGAGTATAATATGGCGAGGAGAGGTTCTTTCTGGGTTTTGTCTGGCTGGGGTTCTAAAGGCTTCCTGTATCTGCATTGGCACCTCTTTCCCAATTTGGGGGAAATTTTCCTCTATGATTTTGTTGAAGATGCCTACTATGCCTCTGGAGTGGAGTTCTTCTCCTTCTACTATGCCCTGAATTCTTATATTGGATCTTTTCATAGTGTCCCGAATATCTTGAAATTCCCACTCATACTTTTCTATAAGTTTGTCTTTCTCTTTGTTGGACTGCATTAGGTCTGCCACCTGGTCTTCTAGCTTAGATATTCTGTCCTCTCCTTCATCCATTCTACTGGTGAGATTTTCTACAGAGTTTTTTATTTCATTAACTGTGTTCTTCATTGCTAGTAATTCTGACTGGTTTTTTTTTTATTATTTCTGTTTCCCTATTTATGTCTTGTATTGCCTTCTTTATTTCATTAAATTGGTGTCCTACCTCTTCTTTGATTCCTTTGATTTCCTCTTTGATTTCTTCTTTGGTTATTTTCATGTGTTCTATGACCTCTTTGAACATATTTATAATTATTCTTTTGAACTCTTTCTCAGGCATTTCCTCTAACTCTTTCTCACTGGAGGACATTTCTGATGCATTAATACTTTTAGGTGGATTTATATCGTCTTGCTTTTTAGTGTTTCTTGTGTTATAATGTATATATTTTTGCATCTTGGATTAAGTTAATGCTAGGATTTTCTAGCTAGCTGTGTATTCTTAGCTGTATCAATTGATTTGATGTAATATATTTTCAGGGTAGGACCTTAAGGTATTAGGTGTGGCTCTTAAGACTCTCAGAGTATCTACAAAGATGTTCTTAGGGGTTGAGTTTCCCTGCTATAGGATTATTCAAGCAGGCTGAGTGGAATAAAATACAGGCAGATTCTAAAATTTAACTAAACCCTGTACACATTCAATCAAAAACAGCCCCGAGTATGTATGCAAGAGTAGTTATTATAATGACCAGATCCTCTATCAACAAAGAGGTTTAGATTTCTGGTCTGTTGAGGGATCCAAGTCAGCTTGTGACCAAGTGAGACCCTTCCCTGGTGCAATCCCAGTTACCTTGGGTGATTTTGGTCTCAGTCAAGTTGCTGCCTGGGTCGTCGGGCTGCTGTTCTGATTTCTGGAGCTGGGCACTTGCTTTTCCTACGGGGCAAACCGAGCCGCTGCTGCTGCCTCTGCCTCTGCCGTAGCTGCCACCACCGGAGCCACCACCGCTGCTGAAGCTGCCACTGCCGTGTCCACCGCCGCTGCTCCCCCCGAAGCCGCTGCTGCGGGATCTGCCGCCGCTGCCGCTCCTGGGTCCGCTGCTGCTGGGGCCGCTGGTACCGGTGCTGGATCCGCTGAAGTTGCTGCCGAACTCTGCTCCTGCTTGGGTCCCGCTGTCAGCCCAAGTTGGCGTGGCCGGGTCCCGGGCCGCTGCTGTGTTCTCTGGAGCTGGGTTCAGGCATTGGGGGAGGGGAGGGAGCCGCGGCTCCTCTGGTTGTCTCGCTGCTCCACGTGTTCTTCTACCTCACGGTCTTCTCCTCCGCTGCTCGCTGCCGCTCTCCCCTCACGTTTCCCAAGTTGCAGAGAGTGCGGTGTGAGGGGAAAATCCCGCACCTGACTTTTCCTGCGGCTCGAGCCGAGAGTCTGGCGGCTTTCTGCTGCGCCGCGGCTGCGGCGGTTGGCCGAGCTGCCGGAGCCGCTCTTCCCGCCTGTGCAGGCTCTGGATGCTCTATAACTCTTCTACTTCTCCGCTGCTGCCTCAATTTCCTATACACCTCACTTTTTAGTAAAAGTGTGTATTTTGCTGAGTTTTTTTGGTCTTTTTCCCCCCTAGGCTGCTTTGGCGTGGTACCTATGCCGCCATCTTAACCGGAAGTCTCCCTGATAGTTTTTAAAGACTAAAGCCTTAGGGACTGGGCAGATGGCTAAGTGGGTAAAGTACTTGCAGAAAAATCATGAGGACCTGAGTTCAGATCTCTAGCACCCATGTAAAAGCCAAGAAGGTGGGGTATGCCTATAATTCCAATATAGCAGAGATAGAGAAAAAGGATCCCTGAGACTTGCTGGCCAGCTACTGAAGCTGCATCGGTGAGTTCCACGTTCAGTGAGAGACCTCGTCAAAAAAATAAGGTGTAGTTAGGCATGGTGGCACACAACTTTAATCCCAGCTCTTGGGAGGCAGAGGTAGGAGGATTGCTGTGAGACTACCCTGGGACTACATAGCTAGAGTGAGATCCTACTGCAAAATAAACAAAACAAAACAAAATATATATATGTGTGTGTGTGTGTGTGTGTGTGTGTGTGATGCAGAGTGATCAAGAAAGATACCAGATGCCAAGCACTGGATTTCATATGCATATACACACATATGCTCACACACATATGAATACACACACATACACAAACTGAAGGCCTAGATTATCCCTTCCCTCAGTATAATCAGAGCTAATTTGAGGACATCAGCTCTAGATCATGCTGAGTGGGGAAGTCTCAAACAGAAGTCCTTGGTACAGTGCCTGGAAACCAAGAAAACTCGTCACAAGTTCATATGGGGGGGGCAGAATATAGTTGGAGTTGTGAGAATCTGTAAAAATGCCATGGATACATGGTGCATCCATGCATCCAGACAATGCTAATTTCATAAGTCTCTAACTAGGAACAGATGTTTTATTTTTTTATTTTCTTAATGGCGTGCTATATCGTGTGTGTGTGTGTGTGTGTGTGTATGTGTGTGTGTGTGTGTGTGTACATGTGGAAGTTAAAGGACAACTTTCAGTGTTATCCTTGGGAATGCTGTCCATCTTTTTCAAGACAGGTGTTCTCATTGGTCTGAAGCTCACCAGGTAGGTTAGACTGGCCAGTAAGCTTCAGGGATCTTCCTGTCTCCACCTCCCTAGAGCTGGTATCACAGACACACATTGCCATGTTTATATTTTTATGAGAGTCCTGGGGATTCAACTCAAGTTCTCATACTTACAAGGCAAGCACTTTACTGGCTGAACTATCTCCCCAGACTTGGGGAGAAGTTGCAAATGGTGAAAACATGTGTACAACATGATTCGCTGGCCATCTGTTATTAATGAATCCAACCAACTGTTCCTTCAGTTCCATGTTAATGCCATCCACTAAATCCTTTAGCAGACTGCCCTCTTCAGTCCACCCTCAAATGGTTTTGATTGTTGTGATCGTTATGCTTTTGTAGTCACCATTTTACAAATAAAATGCAGCTATTATATCAAAACTGATCCAAGATGTTTAAGATTTTTTATAGTTCTAGCTTGTTGAAAGATTTTGTTCAAAATTAACCAGTGCCCTAATCTGTTTCTCAGAAAATGCTTCCTGAACCAGTCTAAATTGACTATTTCTGATGATGTTGTGATGCTTATTGTGAGGAAATCCTCCAAGTGACAGAAATATAGTTCAGAAACGGGTTTTAAACCCTTGAGGCTTATATCTGGACCCAAAACTTCTCTAGTTCCAGACTCCATGCCTTCCATCTATCTCTCTCATTTTCTAAAAGACTCAAAAAAAAAAAGAACAAAACAAAAAAGAAAAAACAAGGAATGTCAGATTCAAAACTCAAAAAGCCCATGCAGTTCACTGTGCAGCTGATTTCTAAGCAAAATGTGAACCTTAGACCCCGCCCTCCTCTGCTGTACCCCTTCATCCTGCCATTCCTAGAGGAGAGGCTTGGAGGCTCTTCCAAGGCCTTGAGAAAAACACCTTACATACTGAAAGGTGAGTCCACACATTCAGATTGCTTTAAATTTCTCAAAAAAGTATAAATAAAGGTAATTTTATGAGTCTCTGCAAGGATTGTTAAAGCATTGGAGTTTTACCCGAGAGTCTTGCCAGGTGGATCTCCCTGATGGGGAGATGTGACACACATACATGGAGACAGTGGCTCTGCCATGGGCTTTCCCTGCATTAGCTCCCTCATAACTGTGAAGCTCCAGAGCAGGTCAACCAGGAGCTGAAACCGGCAGAAGTCATGGTGAGAGGACTCACCCAGGGAATAACAATTACCTGTGTAACTATGTTTAGGACATGTGTGCAGAGGAGGACTAATGAACATGGGAGGTAGAATGAGAGACAAAAGATGTTTGAAACTGGATATGGAAGCACTCACCTTTAATCCCAGCACTCAGGAGGCAGTAGGAGGATTGCTAAGAGTTCAAGGCCACCCTGAGACTACATAGTGAATTCCAGGGCTGCCTGAGCCAGAGTGAGATCCTACCTCAAAAAAAAGAAAGAAAGAAAGAAATGAAAAAAGAGAAAAAAAAGTTTGAAAACAGAATAGCTGCTTTAGTGCCTGGCTATACCTCAAAACAACAGGCTTGCCACACTCACTGATTGCTACATGGCTCCCATTGCCATGTGAAAAGTCAACCCAGGGCTGGAGAGATGGCTTAGCGGTTAAGCGCTTGCCTGTGAAGCCTATGGAACCCGGTTCGAGGCTCGGTTCCCCAGGTCCCACGTTAGCCAGATGCACAAGGGGGCGCACGCGTCTGGAGTTCATTTGCAGAGGCTGGAAGCCCTGGCACGCCCATTCTCTCTCTCTCTCTCTATCTGTCTTTCTCTCTGTGTCTGTCTCTCTCAAATAAATAAATAAATATTAAAAAAAAAAAAGAAAAGTCAACCTATCTATGACATGCCAGAGTTTTAATGTCAGGCTGTGGCTATAGTTTCCAAAGATGTATCTAAAACGGCACTTATAGCCAGTGATTTTTTAAAGAGGCTCTAGCTGTCTTCTGAACTCTACGTTCAATAATTACATAAAGCGGAAACAACAAGTTTTATGCTTCCTACTGTACTGGGAAGATAGTCTGTAGATAACAGAAGACTTTAAACTTTTGTAGCATCAACAGTGAGCAACAGTGAGACCACACAGAGAAGGTGTGACCAGGAACACCGCACTTGGATTACACAAATGCCACAAACGCATCAACAGTAGAGGAAGCCAGCAGGAAGGCTTCTTCGTGAACTCCAGATAGCCACTGCTAGGAAAGAAGCTGACAAGTTAGTAAATTTCAGACATCAGAACATACCAGAAATGAAATGAAGTCTCAAACAGGAATTCTGCAAGTGTTTTTGGAGACCATTTAGAACAGAGCAGAATAGCAAGGTGTGGTCCCCAAAATCCCAGCACTTGGGAGACTGAGGCCAGAGGACTTTGAGGCTAGTTTGAGGCTAGCCTGCACTACATAGACCCTGTTTAAAAAAGAGTTGGCAGTAGACAAAGCAGAGGCTCTTACAGACTAAACAAAATGAAGTTATGCTCTACTGGAAATAAAACCAGTACATTGATCATGCTAAGAAATGTGGTTAGAAGCTGGATATGGTGGCACATGCCTTTAGTTGTAGCAATCAGGAGGCAGAGGTAGGAGGATCACCATGAATTCAAGGCTACCCTGAGAGGCTACTTAGTGAATTCCAGGTCAGCCTGGGCTAGAGCAAGACCCTACCTCAAAGGAAAAAAAAAAAGAAGAAGAACCATGGTTGGAACTGACAGGATATAAAGAAGTAAAAATAACATGTTCAGAAAATTATCAAATTTGGTAGTTCTTAATCATATTATTTGTCTTTTTCTTTGGTTTTGCTCTTTTATTTTTTCAACAAATTAAAGTTGGCTACATTGAGTGCTGGCAGGAATGTGGGAAGTGGTGACATTCCTCAATCTCAGGTGGCTTCTGGTACCACTGTGGTTGCCAAGTTGTCAGCTGGGTCACTCTTAATTGTAAGGTACCATTGTGTTTAGAGAACTCAAGTATTGCCCTCAGTCCCAGTACAGGCTAAGCCAGAGACAGCACCACCACATCCATCATGACCAACACAGACTACCAGAGAGCCTTGACCCTGACCTGAATCCTACTGATTTTTGTCTAAAAGAAGAAAAAAAAAATAACTGGACTAGACAAATATTAAAAACTTCTCGGTTTGTTTCTTTTGGTGAGCCAAGATTCTGTAATGAAGACTGGAGTTTCTATGGTGACCTCCTAGAGCATGCTGGTTAGGATGCGTCTCACCCCCCAGTGCATCACTGTGACTTAAACAATTCACCAAAATCACAGTTAAAAATAGGGTACTAAGGCATTTCCACGTGACAGCTTATTATTTCATGGCTTGTTCAGCAAAACAAGGTTTTATTTAACTCAGGCTGTCATCTGACTCACTATGTATTTGAGGATGACCTTGGACTTCTGCTTTCACCTCCTGAGTGGGATTAAAGGTGAGTACCACCATGCCCTGGTATATGCAGGGCTGGCATCGGGGGCTTCATGCATGCTAGTCAAGCACTCCACCAACTGAACTATACCCCACACACACCCTGCCCCAGATCGCATTTTAATTTGCTATAGAGGAGAGAAATTTCCTGCACATATGGAGGTTAATATGAATACATATTAAAGTAGAAGTAGACATTAAATAGATCTGGCCTGTTATGCACAGCTATGTGATCAAAGCTTACATAATCCTAAATGCTTTTGTTATGAAATGATCTTTTGTTCTCCCCTGTTGGTTTTCAACACGAGTGAAACCAAATCCCAGCTGATGCAACAGTTCCTCCTGCTCCTGAAGGTTTGGTGTTCACACCTCCAGTCCAGACTGATTTAGTCAGCTGCCTAGTTTTTTTTTCCTTGAATATCAACTCTCAATTTAGCATGTTCAAAACTAGGGGCAGGGGAAATAGTTCAGTTGATAAAGTGCTTGTTTCACAAGCATGAAGACCTGAGTTAAATCCCCAAATCTACATAAAACCCTGGGTGTGGCAGAATGTGCCAGTAAACCCAGTACTGAGACAGAGGTAGGAAAGCTTGGCACTCATTGGCCAGTTATTCTAGCCTATTTGTTGCTCCCAGGCCAATGAGAAATCATGTCTTAAAAAGAGGTGGACAGTGTTCCCGAGGAACACAACCCAGGGGTGTCTCCTGGCTTCCATATGCATGTGTACACATACATGTGCTCACACACACACAGGCACATGTAAACACGTCACACAGAAAGAAAGAAGGGAGGGAACGTGGAAGGGAAGAAAGGAGGGAGTGAGAGAGGGAGGGAAGGAGGGAGGAAGGAAGGAAGAGAGAGAGATGAAGGACCTGCCTTTTCTGAAACCTCTTCAATGTCATTGAGGAGTGACATTTCCAACCTCCCAGTTGCTCAGGCCAAAAATCTTTCTTTTGTAGTTCAATCAGCCAATCCCTTTCATTACTGTCACCCTTAGGCATTTTAAATTCCACTAATTCTATGGTGTCATCCTGCCCCAGTGCACCTCCTTCTTCCTGGACCATCACTGATGTCTGTGCATCTGTGATAGTCATTCTCAGATCCCAGCTAGTGTGGTCCTTCTGGAGGAAACATCAGATTATAGGTCACCTTCTCTCTAAACCCAGCAACTCAGATCAAAGACACAGTCTTCACAATGACTTTTCTTCTTTGTCTCATACTGAGACAGAGCTTATGATATGAAACTGGAACATTTTCCCAAGCATGTTAATTCTTCTCAGGTTTTCTCAGGTCTACCAAAGATTAAGATTTTGGCCTTTATTATTAGTAATGGAAGTTTGGGGGTTCCTTGCCAATATGCCAATGCACCAATAAATTTAAGGTATCACTGGATCCTTGTCTTATGAATTTAAACAATTAAAATTCATAGACCAGAGGGTAAGTCTTAGAGACACTTTTATTAGAATAAGAGAAGGAAAGAGAAGAAAATAGAGATTCTGCCATGTGGAAGGCAGGAGGGGTAAGGGGAGCCCATAAGAGCATAAGAGTCCCCCCATCTCAGCTCAGATGGGCTGAGATGAAGGGGACTACAGAGGTTAAGAACAACCAAAAGAGACCTGCCCACCTGGTAAGTATCTGTTTATAATCTTACTGTGGTGGGCTTAACATCCTAAGGTGAGCCTGAGAGAGAGCTGATTGGTGGGCTCGGGGCTGGCTCAGGAAGACACCAGCCAGGGTCATATCTAAGTCTTATTCCAGGAAAGGGGAACTCCTACCCAAGGAGGGACTCAAGTTGTTTTTGGAAAAACAGATGTGGATAACTCCTTTAGGACTGGAGAGCTCCTTTTTGGATCTCTAGCAAAGTGGAGACTGCAAGGGCAGACTCAAGGATATTCCTACATTTTACTTTCAGAGCCCACTCACCCTAAACTGCCTCAGATTAACAAGCCCAGTGCATGGGTTGGCTCACTCAAAGCCATCTCCAGCCACCATCCCCCTTCTCCCTAGCTTCCTTCTGCTCTGGAGAGTGGATTATGATTGCAGACTCTCCACTGCTTGCAACCAGGGGATCAAGGGTACAGTCTGGCCCAGGAGACAGGGGAAGAAGATTGTGAATGTCATCCACCCTTTGCCCCTTATTTTCCTACTGTGGCATAAAATAGGTACCTAGAATTATAACAGGCATTCTAGCAAAACAGAATCCAAACAGAAAGTGGTACAGAGGGAACAAGTGCACAGGGTCCCACACACTAATAGCATTGTGGGTGGTAGCAATTGCTTGGCCTGCCAACCTCCTGCTGCTCATCATGTGAGAAAATGGAATTCCATTTTGACTATAAAGCTAGTGATAAAGGGCTTTCTGTTGCCAGCCACCAAGAGCATTACTAAATCACACACACACACACACACACACACACACACACACACACACAAAACGTATAGACAAATAGATATATGTGTATGTATTCATAGTCCCATATATGCACATGTATATGCATGCATACATAAGATAGGTGAGCTGACCTTGCTTTCAGGTTGACTAGCTTACCTCAGTTTTCATTTACTTCCTTGATTTTAGCACTGAAAGTCCTATCTTTGTGGAGCCCCTCAGATGCAGGCAACTGGGGATGCTTAGTAACCATCTATCTGAACAGCGTGTACACTCCAGGGCAAACACATGGTGTACATGCCTTCAGCATGCACGTGCTCCTTTGGAGACACTTCTGTCCTAGTTTGAGATTTTGCCTTTATTGGTCCTCAGGCAAGATATGAGGGCAGATGTCTTCTTTTTTAATTTTGTTTATTTTTATTTATTTGAGTGCAACAGACAGAGAAAGAGGCAGAGAGAGATAGAGAATGGGCCTCCAGCCACTGCAAACGAACTCCAGATGCATGCGCCACCTTGTGCATCTGGCTTATGTGAGTACTGGGGAATTGAACCTCAAACCGGGATCCTTAGGCAAGCACTTAACTGCTAAGCCACCTCTCCAGCCCGGGAGCAGATGTTTTTGTGTGAGACAGATGTTGCTTCAAAAAGAGCTGGAGCCAGGGGAGGCAGAGATAGCAGGATTGTGGTGACTTCAAGGACACCCTGAGACATGTAATGAATTCCAGGTCAACCTGGGCTAGAGTGAGACTCTGCCTCGAAAAAAACAAAAACAAGAGAGAGGGAGAGAGCTGGATAATGATGCAAGGATGAATTATGAGTTATTAACTTAAGTTTTAAATATTTTATATTTATTTATTTATTTATTTGAGAGAAAGAGAAAGAGGCAGAGAGAGGGAGTGAATGGGTGCACCAGGCCATCCAGCCATTGCAAATGAACTCCAGACACATGTGACACCTTGTGCTTCTGGTTTATGTGGGCCCTGGGGAATCAAACCTGGGTCCTTTGGCTTTGCAGGCAAGTGCCTTAACCACTAAGCCATCTCTCCAGACTGAGTAGTTAAGCTTATTTAGGGGTATATCACAAATTGTGGGGTTTATTTAATAGAGATTAATATTTAAGAGAAACTGAGGCCTTTAAAGGAGATTAGAATACAGCTGCAAGCATGTGGACTTAAGAGAAACTGAGGCCTTTAAGGAAAGATCAGAGTAAAGCCACAAATGTGTGGAAAGTAGAATCTAGGAGTTTGTGTAGGTAGTTTAAATGAAGGGCCTCCAATATATTCAGGATTTTTTTTTTAATATTTTTTTGTTGTTGTTCATTTTTTTTATTTATTTATCTGAGAGTGACAGACACAGAGAGAAAGACAGGTAGAGGGAGAGAGAGAGAATGGGCGCGCCAGGGCTTCCAGCCTCTGCAAACGAACTCCAGACGCGTGCGCCCCCTTGTGCATCTGGCTAACGTGGGACCTGGGGAACCGAGCCTCAAACCGGGGACCTTAGGCTTCACAGGCAAGCGCTTAACCGCTAAGCCATCTCTCCAGCCCATATTCAGGATTTTATTACAGTTTTTAATTTAGATTTGCAGCCACCTGGGTGGAGGAGGTCCAGCCCTAAGGTATGCTGATGGATTTGAAATTCCAGTCTAAAGATATACAAAGTTCCTGGAGTTCCTGAAGTATATTGTGTGGTGTGGCTTTTGAGTTTTTTGGCTTGTGACCTACCTCTCTCTCTCTCTCTCTCTCTTTACTTGGACCTGTGAAAGCAGGCCAATTTCTTCTGCCTTTATGGACCATCCCCTGGATCTGTAAGCTTCAATAAATATCCCTTCCCCTATAACCATGCCTGGTGTGGAAGTTCACCTCAGTGACCTGGAAGCTGTTTACTACAGTATCTGACATGTGCTTTTCCATGTAGGGCCATTAAGAGGGCAAATGATAAGGCTCAAGGGAAAATGAGAGGGCAGATGGCAGAGCAGAGATAAGGAGATTTGGAGGAGAAATAGTAATGAACAGAGTTACACTCATGGATACCCTGAGTTTAAAGAAATTATACAGGAATCAGACCTAGAGTTAGTGAGAGCACCCACATGGTAGATCTGGGGTATAAGGGAAATACATACATTGTAGATTCAGAGACCAGAGGAAAATCACACATGTAATTAAAGTGAGAAGTTACCCCAAAGTATAAAGTAGAGGCAAGCAGAAAAGTTTCCCCAGACCAAGAAACAGTTTTATCGCCCCTCACCTGGCTGCATGAGTGAAGGGAAAGCTAGATTCCAGTGTATCCCTGTGGCCTAGCTGAGAGTGGCAGAGCCAAGTAGCAGAAGTGGAGCTGGGGGAGCTAGTGACAGGAAGAAGGCACAGGAAGGCCCAGTTGGTTTGAAGGTTTGGAGGGAGGATCCAAAAGCCAGCCCATTTAGGTAGCATGCTGGACTGTGGATAGCAGGAGTGGTGTAGATCAGTTTCGGCCAGACAGGAGTTCCATTTCTGCCAAGAGTCTTCCATTCTTGTGTGAAGGTGAGGTGACATGTGGGGTAGCATCTCTTGGTTCTCTCTGCATCTCAATCTCTTAACAAAAACTGCCTTTAAAAAAACAAACTTTCTCTTTTCCTCCTTCAAAACTGTTAAGGTGCAGAAGAGAAGACTGAGGTACGCAGAAACCTAAGCTTAGAATATCTGCTGTATTTGGCTTTTAAAAATCGGGCTGGAGTGATGGCTTAGCGGTTAAGCGCTTGCCTGTGAGGCCTAAGGACCCCGGTTCGAGGCTCGGTTCCCCAGGTCCCACGTTAGCCAGATGCACAAGGGGGCACACGCGTCTGGAGTTCATTTGCAGAGGCTGGAAGCCCTGGCACGCCCATTCTCTCTCTCTCTCCCTCTATCTGTCTTTCTCTCTGTGTCTGTCGCTCTCAAATAAAAAAAATAAAAATAAAAAAAAATTATCCCCAGTAGAGTTTGCAGTAGAGTTTTCTGGAAGAAAAACTAGCCTCCACCTTCAGAAAGAAGAGCCAAAAACTTGGATTATATGAAATTCTAAAGTAGCAGAGATTGGTACAGATAATGGGGAGTGTGAGATGAAGAATAATGTAATGGGCTTGATCCTCTCATAAAGCAGACTTCGAGCATAAAATTCAGACAAGATTGGCAGTGGTACATTTAATATATTTGCCACCTACAGCAGACTTTGGAAAAGTCCCCTCTTCTATGAACAGTATTAATCATAAGGAACCTCAATTTTAAAAGGAAAAAATATTACAATAAGAAAAATCAAGAGATTAATACATTTTAATTATACTAATGGATTTTGAAAAGGAAAGAACTATTGATCTGATCAAGTCATAAAATAACAGGAATTACAATTTCTTTCTTTGTTTTGTTTTTTTAAGGTAGGGTCTTGTTCTAGTCCAGTCCAGGCTGACCTAGAATTCATTATGTAGTCTCAGGTTGGTCTTGAACTCATGGTAGTCCGTAGTAGGACTAGTAACCTCAGTCTCCTGAGTTAAAGGCACGCACCACCACACCTGGCAGAGGAATTACAATTTCTAGCTTACAGATAAGACTTGATTTCTACAAATCTGTTACTGCCTGTTAGGAAAAGCAGGAAATGAAATGAGGGAGAAGACTTGAATCAACAGCAGAGAGAGGCTTTATTCAAGGAAAGCTAGAAAATGGCTCTGACTGGGCATGTGAGAAGCCCCTTCTCTTACAGACAAGAAGATATATATGGGGAGGTGGGAGCATTGGAATTCTTTGGTTGCAGGGTAATCCACCTTCCCTCAGGATGTGGGTCACTTCAGGGAAGTGATAACCGAACAGGTGGTTTGGCTCATTCCAGGAAAGTGATAATTAGGAGTGGTGGTCTGGCTCACTCTTGGGAAACAGACCTTGACAATGAAATGGCAGTCAGAGTCCAAAAATGGTGACATTCTGGTTCTAACATTCCCAATTCTGTCGTTATATAGAAAGCCGGGATAAGAATGTTCCAGGAGCAAGTTCTGGTCACACAGTTCTAATCTTGGGGTTGTGGATGCATGGTTCAGTGGGACTGTGGCAGGAGCATGGATTTGACTTCATCCCAAGAGGTGGCTCTGGAAGTAAAAACCATACTGGAGGCAGCCTCAGAATCCCAAGTAGCAGTGGTACCTCTAAAACCATTTGGAACTGGAGCTACCGAAACAAACTGTATAAGTATGTAAAAAAAAGACTGACTCATGACATTGGAAAGCAGAAAAATATCTCTAACTATGATGGAAGCCTGGAAGAAAAAAGAACGAATTTTAGGAAATAAGCCAAGTAATATGTCTATAAGAACAACAGGAGCCTCATCTAGTCACAAAGATGTCAAGTCATATACAGAAAATGACAATAAATTGGCCATTTTAAAAGGCTAACATAGCCCCAAAATAATTTTGGCTCTGGATTGATAGCATTTACTTCTCCACAGTTGCTGTAGCCCATCGTTGAAGTTCTGCTTTCAAGGTGTGGCTTCTGGCAGCCTCAGCTTTTGTTTCCCCTTTTGGCTAACTTTGCTTTTGACTTTGTACACATGGCAGGCTGTTGTCCCATGGAATAAGAGTCTTTCTCTTAGAGTCTGTGAAAGGTGATGCAGAACAGGCCGGAGGCAGCTCTGCAGGAGAGTGATACTTACCAGAGCCATTGGGAAAGAAAATCCTAGGTCATATTAAATCTATTAGCCATTGTGATCTGGTCCTTCTATGTCTATTTATGAATTTTTTTTGTATGTGACATAACATTTACAGGTTACACAGGAGGATTGTATCAAAGGTAGAAAATAGTAAATAAAGTCATGTTAGAAGTCTTGAAGGTAGAACTCAAGAGGCACAAAAGAGGAAAACAGTGGAGTCTGAAGAATGGGCCACTTTCAAAGGTCAGTTTTACAAATGCACTTTGGACAGAAACACATTAAGAAAGGTCAACTGCAGATATGAGTTTAGGACTTTAGAGAGAAAGAGAGAGAGAGAGAGAGAGAGAGAGAGAGATTGATTGTCATTTGCAGGGGCACAGTGAAGGAGGGCTGTGGTCATCGCATTGGGCTGGACAAGGTGGGTAGCAAATAGGAACTGTTTAGCGGAATGAAGAGAAGATTGTTACCTGAGAAGGAGGAGGACCCAGGTAGGAGAGCAGAGCTAACAGAGAGGGAAGAGATCAGAGGTAGAAGAATGCCTGAATATGGAAGACTTCCTGCTATTAGCCATTTTGGTTTATGAAGTTATCAAGATCATTAAGAATTTGGAAGTCGGGACTTCCAGTTAAGATGGCAATGTAGGTACCACGCCAAAGCAGCCTACGGGGGAAAAAAAGACCAAAAAAACTCAGCAAAATTCAAACTTGTACTAAAAATGAGGTGTATAGGAAATTGAAGTGGCAGCGGAGAAGTAGAAAAGATCCAGAGCATCCAGAGCCTGCACAGGCCGGCAAAAGTGGCTCTGGCAGCTTGGCCAACCGCGGCGGCAGCTGTGCACCAGAAAGCTGCCAGGCTATGCTCCAGCCGCAGGAAAAGCCAGGTGCGGGAGCTTCCGCTCACACCGGCGCTCTCCGCAACTCAGGAAACGTGGAGGGAGAGCGGCAGTGAGCAACGGAGGAGCAGACCACGAGGTAGAAGAACACGTGGAGCAGCGAGAGAACCAGAGAAGCTGCGGCTCCCTCCCCTCCTCCATTGCCTGAGCCCAGCTCCAGCGAACAGAGTAGCGGTCTCAGGACTGGGCCACGCCAACTTGAGGCAACAGTGGGACCCAAGCAGGAGCGGAGTTCGGCAGCAACATAAGTGGCTCCAGCACCGGTAACAGCGGCCCCAGCAGTAGCAGCTCCAGTCACGGCAGCAGCAGCAGACCCAGCAGCAGTAGACCCAGGAGCGGCAGCAGTGGCAGACCCAGCAGCAGTAGACCCAGGAGCGGCAGCAGTGGCAGACCCAGCAGCAGTAGACCCAGGAGCGGCAGCAGCAGCAGACCCAGCAGCAGCAGCTACAGTGGGAACAGCGGCAGTGAACACAACAGCAGCAGCAGCAGCAGTGGTGGTGGCTCCAGCAGTGGCAGGTACAGCAGCAGCAGAGGCAGCAGCAGCGGTGGGTGTAGCAGCAGCACCTTCAGCAGCAGTGGCTACAGACCCAGCAGTGGCAGCTCGAGCAGCAGCAGTTCCAGCAGCAGGGGTACTGATCTGCAGGGCCACACTTGCCAGGCTCGGTTTGCCCTGCAGGAAAAGCCAGTGCCCAGCTCCAGAAATGGGAATAGCAGCCCGACGACCCAGGTAGCAACTTGACTGAGACCAAAATCATCCAAGGTAACTGGGATTGCACCGGGGGAGGGTCTCACTTGGTCACAAGCTGACTTGAATCCTTCAACAGACCGGAAATCTTAACCTCTTTGTTGATAGAGGATCTGGTCGTTATAATAACTACTTTTGCATACATACTCGGGGCTGTTTTTGATTGAATGTGTACAGTGTTTAGTTAAATTTTAGAATCTACCTGTATTTTATTCCACTCAGCCTGCTTGAATACTCCTATAGCAGGGAAACTAAACCCCTAAGACCATCTTTGTAGATACTCTGAGAGTCTTAAGAGCCACAACTAACACCTTAAGCTCCTACCCTGAAAATATATTCCATCAAATCAATTGATACAGCTAAGAATACCCAGCTAGCTAGAAAATCCAAGCATTAACTTAATCCAAGATGCAAAAATATATACATTATAACACAAGAAACACTAAAAAGCAAGACGATATAAATCCACCTAAAAGTATTAATACAACAGAAATGTCCTCCAGTGAGAACGAGTTAGAGGAAATGCCTGAGAAAGAGTTCAAAAGAATAATTATAAATATGTTCAAAGAGTTCATAGAACAAATAAAAAGAATCAAAGAAGAAATCAAAGAGGAAATCAAAGGAATCAAAGAAGACGCAGGACACCAATTTAATGAAATAAGGAAGGCAATGCAAGACATAAATAAGGAAATAGAAATAATAAAGAAAAACCAGTCAGAATTACTAGCAATGAAGAACACAGTTAATGAAATAAAAACCTCTGTAGAAAATCTCACCAGTAGGATGGATGAGGGAGAGGACAGAATATCTAAGCTAGAAGACTAGGAGGCAGATCTAATACAGTCCAACAAAGAGAAAGACAAACTTATAGAAAAGTATGAGTGGGAATTTCAAGATATTGGGGACACTATGAAAAGAACCAATATAAGAATTCAGGGCATAAAAGGAGAAGAATTCTACGCCAAAGGCATAGTAGGCGTCTTCAACAAAATCATAGAAGAAAATTTCCCCCAAATTGGGAAAGAGGTGCCAATGCAGATAAAGGAAGCCTTTAGAACCCCAGCCAGACAAAACCTGGAAAGAACCTCTCCTCGCCATATTATAATCAAACTTCCAAACACACACATCAAAGAAAAAATATTGAAAGCAGTTAGAGAGAAAAATCAAGTTACCTACAAAAGCAAGCCCATCAGGATTACAGCAGATTATTCAACACAAACTTTTAAAGCCAGAAGGGCTTGAAGTGATATATTCCAAGTTCTGAAAGATAACAACTGTCAACCAAGTTTACTTTATCCTGCAAAGTTATCCATTCAAATAGATGGAGAAATAAGGACATTCCATGACAAAAGCAGGTTAAAGGAGTATTTGAAGACAAAACCAGCTCTACAGAAAATACTTGATAGAATCCTGCATGCTGAAGAAAAGGAAAAGCACACATATAAGGAACCTAGAAAAAACAAGCAATACTCAAATACTAGTTAGCAGAAGAGAGCACAGGTAGAACCAGAACCACAAAAAAAAAAAAAAAAAGGCAAACATAAATACACACCTTTCAATAATATCTCTTAATATCAATGGCCTCAATGCCCCAACGAAAAGACATAGGTTTGCAGACTGGGTTAAAAAGCAGGATCCTACAATTTGTTGTCTCGAAGAAACACAACTTTCTACAAAGGATAGACATTATCTTAGGGTGAAAAGTTGGGAGACAGTGTTTCAAGCAAATGGGCCTAGAAAACAAGCAGGGGTTGCTATCCTAATATCGGACAAGGTAGACTTTAGTCCAACGTTAGTCAAGAAAAATAAGGAAGCTCACTTTATATTGATTAAGGGCACACTCCAACAGGAGGACATTACAATCCTAAACATATATGCACCTAACATGGGGGCTCCCAAATTCATCAAACAAACACTATTAGAACTAAGGTCACATATAACACCAAACACAGTGGTGCTGGGTGACTTTAACATACCTCCCTCATCAGTTGACAGGTCATCCCAGGAAAAAATAAACAGAGAGGCATCTGGACTAAATGAGGTCATGGAAGGAATGGACCTAACAGATATGTACAGGACATTTCATCCAAAGGCTGCAGAATATACATTCTTTTCAGCAGCACATGGAACATTCTCTAAAATAGACCATATATTAGGACACAAAGCAAATCTTAACAAATTCAGGAAAATTGAAATAATTCCTTGCATTCTCTCTGACCACAATGGAATTAAACTACAAATTAGTAGCAAGAAAGGCTATAGAGAAAACACAAAATCATGGAAACTAAACAATACACTACTACAGGATGAAATGGTCAATGAAGAAATCAAGAAGGAAATCAAAAAATATATAGAGTCAAATGATAATGAGAACACAACATACCAAAATCTCTGGGACACAATGTAGGCAGTTCTAAGAGGTAAATTTATAGCCTTAAGTGCCTATATTAAGAAATTAGAAAGGTTGCAAGTAAACGACCTAATGCTTCACCTTAAAGCCTTGGAAAAAGAAGAACACGGCAAATCGAAAATCAGTAGGCGGAAAGAAATAATAAAGATTACGGCAGAAATTAATGAGATAGAAACAAAAAGAACAATCCAAAGAATTAATGAAACAAAGAGTTTGTTCTTTGAAAGGATAAACAAGATTGATAAACCCTTAGCAAATCTGACCAAAAGAAAGAGAGAAGAGACACAAATTAATAAAATCAGAGATGAAAAAGGTAACATCACAACAGATTCCAGAGAAACTCAAAAAATCATAGGGACATACTATAAAAGCATATACTCCACAAAGTGTGAAAATCTGAAAGAAATGTATGATTTCCTTGATCTATATGACCTACCTAAATTAAATCAAAATGAGATTAATCACTTAAAAAGACCTATAACATACATGGAGATCTGAACAGTTATCAATAATCTCCCAACTAAAAAAAGCCCAGGTCTGGATGGATTCACTGCTGAATTTTACCAGACCTTTAAGGAAGAGCTAACACCATTGCTTCTTAAGCTTTTCCAGGAAATAGAAAAAGAAGGAATTCTACCAAACTCCTTCTATGAGGCCAGCATCACCCTGATACCAAAACCAGGCAAAGATAGAACAAGAAAAGAAAATTACAGACCAATCTCCCTCATGAACATAGATGCAAAAATTCTCAACAAAATATTGGCAAACCGAATACAAGAGTATATCAAAAAGATCATTCACCCTGACCAAGTAGGCTTTATCCCAGAGATGCAGGGATGGTTCAACATACGCAAATCTATAAATGTAATACATTACATAAATGGGTTGAAGGACAAAAATCACATGATCATCTCATTGGATGCAGAGAAAGCATTTGACAAAATCCAACATCCCTTCATGATAAAAGTCCTACAGAGACTGGGAATAAAAGGAACATATCTCAATATGGTAAAGGCTATTTATGACAAGCCTACAGCCAACATATTACTAAATGGGGAAAAACTGGAAGCTTTTCCACTAAAATCAGGAACAAGACAAGGGTTTCCACTGTCTCCATTTTTATTTAATATAGTTTTGGAAGTCTTAGCCATAGCAATAAGGCAAGAGACACACATAAAAGGGATACAAATTGGAAAGGAAGAGATCATGTTATCATTATTTGCAGATGACATGATTCTATACATCAAGGACCCCAAAGACTCTACTAGCAAACTGTTAGAGGTGATCAAAACCTACAGCCATGTAGCAGGATACAAAATAAATACACAGAAATCAGTAGCCTTCATATATGCTAACAACAAACACACAGAGGATGAAATCAGAGAATCACTCCCATTCACAATTGCATCAAAAAAAATAAAGTACCTTGGAATAAACCTAACAAAGGAAGTAAAGAATCTCTACAATGAGAACTTTAAAACACTCATGCGAGAAATTGCAGAAGGCACTAGAAAGTGGAGAAACATCCCTTGTTCCTGGATTGGAAGAATCAATATTGTGAAAATGGCAATCTTACCTAAAGCAATCTACACATTTAATGCAATCCCTATCAAAATTCCAAAGGCTTTCTTCATGGAAATAGAAAAAAAACAATCCAAACATTCATTTGGAATCACAAAAAAACCTTGAATATCTAAAATAATACTGAGCAATGAGGCTGGTGGTATCACCATACCTGATTTTAACCTATACTACAGAGCCATAGTAACAAAAACAGCATGGTACTGGCACAAAAACAGACATGTAGATCAGTGGAACAGAATAGAGGACCTAGATGTAAGCCCAAGTAGCTATAGCCACCTGATAATCGATAAAAATGCCAAAAATACTCATTGGAGAAGAGACAGCCTCTTCAGCAAATGGTGCTTTGAAAACTGGATATATATATGCAGAAGGATGAAAATAGATCCCTCTCTCGCCATGCACAAGAATTAAGTCCAAATGGATTAAAGACCTTAACATCAGACCTGAAACTCTGAAACTGCTAGAGGAAAAAGTAGGGGAAACCCTTCAACATATTGGTCTTGGCAAAGACTTTCTGAATACAACCCCAATTGCTCAGGCAATAAAACCACAGATTAATCACTGGGACCTCATGAAATTACAAAGATTTTGCACCGCAAAGGACACAGTGAAAAAAGCAAAGAGGCAACCTACAGAATGGGAAAAAATCTTCGCCAGCTATATATCTGATAGAGGATTAATATCTAGGATATACAAAGAAGTCAAAAAGTTAAATAATAAGGAATCAAACAAGCCAATCAAAAAATGGGCTATGGAACTAAATAGAGCATTCTCAAAGGAAGAAATACAATGGCATATAAGCATCTAAAAAAATGTTCTACGTCACTAGTCATCAGGGAAATGCAGATTAAAACTACATTGAGATTCCATCTCACTCCTGTCTGATTGGCCACCATCATGAAAACAAATTATCATAAATATTGGCGGGTATGTGGAAAAAAAGGAACCCTTCTACACTGCTGGTGGAAATGCATTGTGCCATTGTGGAAATCAGTGTGGAGGTTCCTAAAACAGCTAAATATTGATCTACCATATGACCCAGCTATAGCACTCCTAGGCATATATCCTAAGGACTCATCTCATTTCCTTAGAAGTACATGCTCAACCTTGTTTATTGCTGCTCAATTTATGTATATATGCCTTATGTCTGATCCGCATGAAAGGCTCTAACCACATCTGTAATCCCCTACTTTGCCCTTCTGTCCTCTGGGTACATGGAAACACAAGTGTGTGCATACTCTCCCCCTCTCCACATGAAGAATGGGGGATATCTATCTGCCTGGGCATTTTCCTGCTCACTTTCTACCTGTATTCTTTCTTGGATGCTTCCTTGATTTGTCACATTGTTGGTCTTTCTTGAGTTCTGAGCCCATTATTATCTCTCAATCCTCTCTGGTATCTTACATGAAGGGAGTCTTTCCGGTTGGACTCTCATGCTGTGTGTGTGTGTGTTCTCCAGAGGCTTCTTCCCTGGGATTCCTCTGTGAAAGAGATTTTCTCCATCTCCCCCCACCCCATCCCTTTCTAGCTAGGCAAGAGGGAGAACTCCTTTCTGGCTTGAGTCAGCTAGGCATCTCCAAGGGTCCTAACTCTCCCTAAAGTAAACTCATGATTCAGAAACCCTCTCAGAGTGTGTGCTTTTTAATTCTTTGCTAACTCAGATAAGAATCCAAAGGCTGAGGTCCACAGGCCTAGGATCTCCTGCTTCTTATGGAATTGATTCCCTCCCTGGACCCCAGATCCTCCATCACTTTGTCCTATGAAACAGCTGATTCTCAAGTAGGAAAAATCTAAAGGAAAAAAGAATGATCTTGGTAGCATTTATGATTTTAGAAATAACTCTGTCACTACAATCTGTTCTCCAAGAAATCCACCATACCTTTCTATTCTGTTTTATAAAAGCCTGGGAAGTTTGACTTATATAAAAATCACAGTAGAATTGGAACAGGTAAGGTGCTTACCTACAAAGCCTATGGACCCAGTTTGGATTCCCCAGTACCCACTTAATGCCAGATGCACATGGTGACATATGTGTCTGGAGTTCACCCATTCTCTCTCTTGTGAATAAAAATAAATCACACTAAATGCAGGGCTGGGAAGATGGCTAAATGGGTAAGAATATTTGCTACACAAGCATGAGGGACCAAAAAGGACTGAATTTAATCCCTAACACAGAAAAAGCTGAGGGTGGCCACTCATGCTGTAACCCTAGTCCTGTGGCAGGGGTGATACAATATAGGAGATAGGCAGTTTCCTTTGGGCAGACAGATAATGAAAAAGAGCCTTTGGTAAGTGACTATATTATAACCCAAGATAGTGAAGAAGGTGACTCCAATTCTTCCTTCTTGGCTTAAATGAATTTTCCAATGAGTGGGTTAGCTTGGTGGGCTTTCTGGGACCTGCACAGTACTGGATGCATCGTGGACCAACCAGCACCTTCAGCTTCATTTATGCGGACCAATCATGGACTCTGGATGGGCAGCTTCTCTCAGTTGAGGAAAGTTCAGCTCATACCTGACTTTCCTCTGGGCCTCCACATGTGTGCAATAGAGGCATATGTGCATCGGCTCACACATGTGTATACAATATACATCCTTATGCCACCTACAAACTTTATGTTATTTACTTATTTATTTAGGAGAGAGAGAGGGGGAGGGAGAGAAAGAAAGTGAGAGAGACATGCCAGGGCCTTTGGCTGTTGCTGCTGCAAAAAGTCTCCAGACACATGCGTCACCTTGTGTATCTGGCTTACATGGGTCCTGGGGAATCATACCTGGGTTGTTTGTCTTTTCAGAAAAGCACCTTTACCATTAAGCCCTTTTGAGCCCCACATATGCACATTAGAATACACACATGCGCACACACACATCAAAAAAGTAAAGAAGGAAAAATAAAGGGCCACAGTAAAGACTGAATTTCTAAGTCCTGGTGAAGAGATAGGGTGCTCATGCTTTGTCCTTTTGGGTTCTGACAATGATCATAATGGAAGAGTGAGTCTAAATTCTGCTTATCATTTAAGTCATTGTGAATCTACTTCCTTGTTTCTTTCTTTGTTATGGTGTTGAGGAAGGAGCCTATGGCCTTGTGGATTGTCAGCAGGCTATGCTCCTGAGCCACACCCCAGCCCTCTCTTCTTTGGTTTAGCACTTCACAGTCCTAGCACTGGAGAGGCCAGATCTCCAGAAGTGACTCTAAGTGCTTACCATCATCCTGGGGAGGTCTCCATATATGCAGGACTCAGTTTTACTAAAGGATAAATAAAGAAAATCCTGCTGTTTTAAAACTTATGTATCATTAAACTCAACAGTAATTACTGTAACAATTCTTCAGAAGTTAGACAAAATAGTTCTTTCTCTGAAGAATATTTTTTATCACTGACATAATTTAGAAGTGTGTGAAGTCATAATAAAAAGACAATGATAGGTTGGAGAGATGGCTTAGTGGTTAAGACACTTGCCTGTGAAGCCTAAAGACCAACTTCCCAAAACCCACAAAATCCAGATGCACAAGGTGACACATGCACACAAGGTCGTGCCTGCACACAAGATGGTGCAAACATCTGGAGTTTGATTACAGTGGCTTGAGGCCCTGTGTGCCAATTCTGCCTCTCTCTCTTTCTCTCTCTTATTCTCTCCCACACACAAATAAAAAAATAAAAGACAATGATGCTGTTGCAGTCAGGTTTACATTGCTGGCAGCAAATACTCAACCAAGAGCAGCCTGTGGGGAATAAAAAGGCTTACAGGCTCGAGGGGAAGCTCCATGATGTCAGGGGAAATGATGGCATGAGCAGAGGGTGGACGTTACCTCCTGGCCAACATCAGATGGACAACAGCAACAGGAGAGTGTGCCAAAAACTGGCAAAAGGAAGCTGGCTATCACACTCATAAGCCAGCCGCCAGCAATACACTGCCTCCAGGAAGCTTCATTTCCCAAATTGCCATCAACTGGGCACCTAACACTCAGAACAAATCGGTTTACTGGGGACACCTAACCCAAACCACCACAGATGCCAAGTAATCACTACACTTGGGAGGCTGAGGCAGGACTATCATTAATTCTAAGCCAGCCTGGGATACATAGGGAGATCCTATTTTAAAATTTAAAAATGCAGCCAAACATGGTGGTTCACGCTTGTGATTCCAGCATTGGGGAGGTGGAGAAAAGATGATCAGGGGCTCAAAGTCAGCCTTAGGTATATAATAGCCTCTGGGACAGTCTAGGATACACAAGACCCTGTCTCAAAGAGGGGGTGAGAAATGGATTTTTATTCAATTATAGTTGTTTAAAATTCTTTACAGGCAATCCACCCTTGTTGGTAGTTAAATTTAGTTGCCAACTTGATCTGGTTAGGAATCCACAGACATTCCACTCAGGAGGGTCTCATGTTGCTTCCAGAAAAGACTGGCTGGAAGAGAAGTCCTTCCTCAAGAGTGAGCCCTTCCTTCAGAGCTCATGGCCCTCCCAGTGGTGGTGATATGTAAGGGAGCTCTGAGAGGACACAGTCCCTTTTTCTTCCTGGCTGTTGTGCTACTCACTGGTGAGTGACTTTTTTTTTTTTTAACCTGTTTGCCCCTGCTATTCACTCATCCATCCATCCATCCTATTCTGGCATTGAACCCAAGTTTCCTCAGTCTTCCAGCATAGACTGAAGACCAGGGGCTCCCTAGGATTTCTCTAAGACTTTAGTAGTAGATTGGGGTTGCTGAGGTATCTAGCCATGTGGACTGAACAGCTACCAGGTTCCTAAACTTTCGAACCTGCAAACAAGTATTGTTGGACTGCCTTAAATTAAGCCAGTAAGTTTCCTCTTAAAATCAATTCATCAATTTTGTTCCTCTAGAGAACACTGACTAATACACCTTTCAGCTGGGCGTGGTGGGGCACGCCTTTAATCCCAGAACTCGGGAGGCAGAGGTAGGAGGTTCACCATGAGTTCAAGGCCATCCTAAGACCACATAGTGAGTTCCTGGTCAGCATGAGCTAGAGAGAGACCTTACCTCAAAAAAAAACAAACAACAACAACAAAACAATACACCCTCATTGTCTACCGTCAGGAGGGTCATTCCCATCACAAACACATTTTTTAAAATAGCTATTAGCTGGGCACGGTGGCATATGCCTTTCATCCCAGCACTCAGGGGGCTGAGGTAGGAGGATCACTGTAAGTTCAAGTCTAGCCTGAGGCTACATAGTGAATTCCAGGTCAGCATGGACTAGAGTGAGACCCTACCTTGAAAAAAAAAAATAGCAGTTAATTTTACTTTAATATATTCTATCACATTAAGAAAGAAGCCCTTATTTCTGGTTTACTTAAAGGTTAATTAAAAGCATATATTAGGCTGGGGAGATGGCTCAGCCATTAAAGGCACTTGCACACAAAGCCTGCTGCCCTGGTTCAATTCCCCAGTACTCATGTAAAGCCAGATGCACAAAGTAGCACATGTTTTCAGAAGCAAGAGGTCTTGGAGTGTCCATACTCTCAATCTCTCTCTCTTAAATAAATAAATAATTTTTAAAGGTGTATATTGACCATTATCAAATGGCTTCAGATATCTATCAGCATCATTTTTGTCTTTGCTCTAACCATATGATAAATTGAACTTCCATGCTTCATAGATAATATTCTTACTTTACTCCAGTGCTACCACTTGGTCAAAGATATTTCTTTTCAAATTATAGCTAGGGGCTAGAGCGATGGCTCAGCAGTTAAGCACTTGCCTGCAAAACCTAATGACTAGGGTTTGATTCCCCAGGACCCACGTAAAGCCAGATGCACAGTGGCACATACACCTGAAGTTCATTTGCAGTGATTAGAGGCCCTGGTGTGCCCATTCTGTGTATCTCTCTCTCTCTTTTTCTCTCTCTACATCTGTCTCTGTCTCTTTTCTATTCCTCTGCTTGCAAATAAATAAAAAAACAATATTTTTTAAAGTGCAGCTGCTTTGTCAGTACTTTTGTGATTTTTTAAAAAAAAATCTATATTTATGGGTGAGACCAATTTGAAGTCTTTGTTTTTCAATGTATTACAGTGATTAAACAATAGATAAGTGTATATTGCTCATTTTTACATAATGTTTGTATTATTGATTGATTTGAGGGGGTCATGTATGGAATGACAGAGGATAACATCAAAGTGCCTGTGCTCCACTATCTTCGAAACAGATTCTCTTGCCACTGCAAACAAATTGGCAGACTACAAAGGAACAGCAGACTAGCTGGCCTGTGAGCTTCATACTTTTCTGGCTCCACCTTCCATTGTCTGAGGTAAGTTGGGAATCACAAATGCATGTGTCACTTTGCATCCAGCCTTTATGTGGGTGGGAACTAGGAAATTGACCCCTGGGCTGGCAAGCTTTGTAAGCAAGTACATTTAACTGCTCAGCCATCCCCCAGGCCCAGACATTTGTATTTTAAATAGTTTGTTTATTTATTTATTTATTTGAGAGTGACAGACAGACAGAGAAAGAGGCAGATAGAGAGAGAGAATGGACGTGCCAAGGCCTCCTGCCACTGCAAACAAACTCCAGATGCATGCGCCACCTTGTACATCTGGCTTACATGGGTCCTGGGGAATCAAGCCTAGAACTGGGGTTCACAGGCAAGCACTTAACTGCTAAGCCATTTCTCCAGCCCCCAAACATTTGTATTTTTATAAATGGAATCATATTATGAATTTATGCAGAATGGAACATATGGGACTTACTTCTTTAACTTAATATTACATTTTTTATATTCCTTCATATTGCTGTTTTTATTTTACTCTAATGTCTGGTTTTGTATGTGTTATTTAGTTTAATTAAGGTTGCTTGCATGAGCATAGGTAAAAGTTTATTTACCAGAGCATGTGCAACTTACCAGTGGCTAAACCAATGAAGAAAATGTCTCCTGCTCTCCACCAACCATTAACTGCCAAAAATAACTCAGGTAAATGGGGGTGTCATGCTTTCCTCCATTATTCATGGCAGAATGCTGATGGGCCCAGTATAGTGCAAAGTCTTGTAAAGGTAACAAGAGTTGCTGTGAGTTCATGACAGCAATAGCCACTGTCGAGAAGATAGTATTCCACAGCCCTTCTCTCCATGCTCTGGCTCTTACAGTCTTTGTGTCCCTCTTCTCAGGTTCTGGTAAGTAAATTTCTACATGGGCAATGGCATGAGCTATGGCCTCTGGTCAACATGTGACCATAAAGGTAAACAGCTGATCATGGGTCATGTATTTTTGGCTTTTGCATTTCATGATTTTGGATGCCATTATATCTATAAGACTTATGTGTGTATGAGACGCTTTACTGTAAAATAGGCTCTCTGTCGGATGCTTCTGCTAATTGTTGAGAGCACATTCAGGGCAGGCAAGGACAAGTAGTGATGTTCCAAAGGTCAGGGGTATTTGATGACCCCATTGTAAGTTGGGGCTCATCATAATTTATAAACTATTACTAATTCTGCTTATGAGCATTTTGATAGCCCAGTTAGGGGATATTATTAATCAAAGTGTTACAAACACAGTATTTTTTCCTGGGTGTATACCTTGCAGTGAAATTGCTGAGTCACAAAGGAACACACTCAACTTTAATGGATGCTGCCAAAACAATTTTCCATATTGGTTCTGTTGTTTTATAGTACACCCCCCCCACACACACACACACTGTGTGAAAGTTCTGATCCCTCCATGTCACTAACAACACCTGGTATTGATAATTTACTCATTAACTACTTGGATATTATCTTTCATAAGGTTATTGGCTAAGGATTCCTGATCTCCTTGTCAGGTTGTTGGCTAAGTTTTCTGCATTCTTTTACTTCCTATTATATACAAGCCCTTTGTCAGATATGTTTTGTATCTTCTCTTCCTTTGTCTCTCACTTTCTTACTCTCAATGGATCCTTTTGGTAAACAGAGGTTTTTAATTTTAACAAAGTCCAATATATGTTATTATTTTAAACAGTATATTTTTATTTATTTGAGAAAGAAAGAGAAACAGCATGTGTATGGGTGTGCCAAGGATCCCTGCCCCTGCAAAATAACTCCAGACTCGTGTTACTTATTGCATCCTGGCTTTACATGGGTGCTAGGGAATTGACTCTGAGCAGTCAGACTTTTAACAGCTGAGCCATCTCTTCAGTTCTGGAACAGATTTCTTAAACCAGCATAGAAACCTGCCCATCTGAAGTCCAGCAGCCACTGTTAATTGTTTCCTGTTTTCAGTCAAGCTGAACTGAACTGCTGAACCAATTCCCCAGTGCCTCAATAATCATTTATTATGTATCATGGTTCATAAGGAAGAATTACCTCTGTGCTTCTCCAGCCCTCAATATATATTATTTAAAAATGTTTGTGGTTCATACTTGGGCTGCAAGGCCACTGAGAAATCCTGCTGGGACTGAGCTGATAACCTCCACATGTAGACCAGCTGACAGAAAGCTGGAAGAAGCCATTCTACATGTAGTTCAATGGGAGAAAGAGATACCACCAGTGAAGATACTCAACAGTGGACATTGCAAGCCTTATAATTGGCCAGCCAGGCCAAATGAGCCAACGGGTGCAATAGTGGCACGTCTGTCATGGTGGAAACCAACTGCCCTACAATTGGACTGGAGGCCCGCTCCATGGGGGAAAACACATCCCTGATACTGAAAACTTAAAACAGGGGTAGTCATGAGCCCTAGGGGTGTAACATCTGCTGATGTCTGGAAAAATATATATACTATGCTTATCAAACTGCCCAGTAAGTACTTCTCTTAATATTTATACCCTGATATTAATGCTACTCTCACTTTGGGTAAAGAATCTTCTCTTTTCAGATGGCAGTGACTTTGGGATGACTCAGAAGGTATCATAGTGCTGGAAAGAAGTGACTGAAGTACTGAGTAACATCTCAATTACACCTTCCAAGGCTCAGGGTCTAATGCGGAAGAGGTGGCAGAAAGAATGTAAGAGCCAAAGGAAGTGTAGGACTCCTTACAACGTGCTTCCTCTAGACATTAAATGGCCTGGATATCCATGACCTCACCATGCCTGACACTACCTACACAAGACCATCATAAGTGGAGGAAAAGACCATGACATCAAAAAAAAAAAAAAAAAAAAGAGAGACTGATTGAGATGGGGAGGGGATATGAAGGAGAATGGAACTTCAAAGGGGAAAGTGGTGGGGGGCGAGAAGGAGGGTATTACCATGGGATACTTTTTATAATCATGGAAAATGTTAATTAAAATTGAGAAAAAAATGTTTGTGGTTGATTCTTTTGGTGTTCTGTTTAAGAAGCCTTTGTGTACTTCTACAGCCCTCTTCTTATTTCCCTTGCTGAATAAAATGGTCTCAGAACATTGTAATGTAAGAGTTATTTATTTATTTGTTTGTTGTTTATTTACTTTGGTGGGGGAAGGTCCAAGGAGAAGAGCCAGAGACAAGATATGTTATGAATCAAAGTACTTTATCAATCTACCCCATATTTGGGGATGGTGCTGTGCTTTGGGGGCAAGGGAAAGAAGGTTAGGTGGAATTGCTATAGTTTTTCAGGGAATGGAGTGAAAGGAGCTGGTGCACATCTGGTGCATGCCTCATGGGTGAGCACCAGATGAGCAGTTGGTCAGCCCTGCCAGGAAACTAGGCCAGGGACCACGGGCATGGTGAGAGAAAGAGCCTACCTAACAGAAAGCCATGGATGGCTGTGGATGAAGAAGGTGGTGGGCAAAAGGAGTTTGAAAGAGAGGCCCCATATATATACACTGGAAGTAACTGCCTGTCCCAGCCCGAAGAGGGCTGGAGGAAGGGCATGCCAAGAAGGGAGGCTGAGGGAGAGGGAAAGATCCAGGGACATCTGTGGGCATACATGCTGACAGAGGAAGAAAGAGAGAGAGAGAGAGAGAGAGAGAGAATGAGAGCAATGGATAGAGAAATGAAAGAGAGACAGAGATAAACAGAAAGGTACGGATGTGAGTAGAAGTAGGGGCAAAAAATATATGTACCTGAGGATCAAAAGAGACAAGGCAAGAGTGACACTGGTGGTGGAAGAGCTTTTATGCCCATTAGGGTATGAGAGTTGGTCAGTAGAAGGTGGCCAGTGCAGGTGGAGATCCAGAAGGCCAGGTTGTCTGGGTAACCAGGAGGGATAGGTGCAGCAAGACCCTTTGAAGTATCCCAGTTTGGGGGGAGGAGATCTCAGACTGACAATATGGTATTCAGCTTCTTTGCTTACCTTTTTCTGGACAAAAACCCATATGGTGTTTAATGAATGCTAGTGACACTAAACAAGACTCCCTTAGACCCCTATACTCCATACCTGGGCCAGATAAAACAGTACACGTCTTTTCCAGGGGATATCACATGAAGGCTGATCCCTCAGATGTCCTAAGCCACTCTCTTATTCTCAAGAGAGCAATCAAAGACACAGTGAGAAAGGTACTCCTAAAAGCAGTACATTCTAAACCCAAAACATAAGAAATGGACACGTCTCTTCTAACCTTTCCCTGTCTGCCCCTTCTGCTCATATCTTGTCTATGAAGCTGACAGACTTAGACAGAGAGACTCCCTAAATGCTGTTCTACCAGTCTGCTTTTCATTTTTTATGTTGTTTTGTCAAAAAGAGTGAGAGAATAAAACACATAAAGATACACATATATAACTTGAGACCACTTCAATTTTTCATTGTTTTTATTTTTGCTTTGTAAAAAAATTTTTTGTTGTTGTTGTTGTTCATTTTTATTTAGCTATTTGAGAGCAGCAGACAGAGAGAGAAAGAGGCAGATAGAGAGAGAGAGAGGATGGGCGCCCCAGGGCCTCCAGCCACTGCAAACGAACTCCAGACATGTGCGCCCCCTTGTGCATCTGGCTAACGTGGGTCCTGGGGAATCGAGCCTTGAACTGGGGTCTTTAGGCTTCGCAGGCAAGCGCTCAACCACTAACCCATCTCTCCAGCCCTATTTTTGCTTTTTAATATATGCTTGGTACACCAACTTAATGTGTGTGATTGTCAATGCTTTGATGATATATGAAAAGACCTTATAAGCACATATTCATAAACTTCAGTACTCTTAAAACCTAGCCAGGCATGATGGCACACTCCTTTAATGTCAGCACTCAGGAAGCAGAGGTAGGAAGATCTCCATGAGTTCAAGGCCACCCTAAGACTACATAGTGAATTCCAGGTCATCCTGGGCTAGAGTGAGACTCTACCTTGAAAAACAATAAATAAATAAATAAATAAAATTTCTTAAAACCTGTAAAAATGTTATTTTTAGATTTACTAAATATTTTATGAAAACTTTAATGCTACTTTATTGGACAATATGCATTAGAGTCTAAAGATTGAAATTCTACCAGGCTATAAAGTTAACATTGGATGCATAGATTTTAGTCATCATTTCCTTCAAAAACAGGTTTGATAATAATTCTATTTCATTTTTAATGATTATAGGTAATAAAAATAAGATAAAAATATCTCTTAATAATATACACTGAAGGTCCTTTAATTAGTTTAATTACAATGGATTTCCTTTTTATGATTTGAAATGGGCTTTTTAGAGTTCAGGGATAGTTTATGGACTCCAAACTTTTCGGGTTTTGTCTATTTTAAAAAATATTTTATTTATTTATTATTTGAGAGAGAGAGAGAGGCAGATACAGAGAGAATGGGTGTGCCAGGGCTTCTAGCTACTGCAAACGAACTCCAGACACATGCAATACCTCATGCATCTAGCTTTATGTGGATACTGAGGAATTGAACATGGGTCTTTTGCCTTTGCAGGGAAGTGCCTTAACTGCTAAGCCATCTCTCCAGTCTGGTTTTTTGTTTTCTTTTTTTTAATCCATTTTTAACAGAGAAGTGAAATAAACAGACTGAGAAGGATAGATTAAAAACCACTACATTTATTCAGGGGTCTGTAAATCAAGGGAGGGAGCTGGATACACCCATGTGGCCTGTGAGTTCATGCTGGAAGCTAAGCATGGGCACGGAGAGAAATGTGGAAAGGGTTTTCTCAGGGGGATTGAAAAAAGGGTCAGACATTTAAAAAACTAAAAGGTGGTTATAGAGTAGAGAAAAAATATCTCTTCCCTCCTTCTGGCAGCCAGAATGGGGATATAAGGTCTTACTGGCACTGGGATCCCTGAGGTTAAGAAGAAGTAGAAGAAATTGCTCTTCCCTACTCCATGAGTCTTTATTTATAATTTTGTTGCAGTGAGTTTTTCTCTCAGGCTCAGGTGAGTTCTGAAAGAGGGCTGGCTCAGGAAGAAATCAGCATACCCTAGTATGATACACTGGCATTAAAGGATAAAACTAGACTGAATAAAATGCTGAATTCTTTTTGGGCCCATCCCTAGCTGACTGTCTGAAAATAAAGCTACCTAACTAATTCTCCCTTAGATTGATGTACAAGTACCAAATGTAAAGTTTCATTTTATGTGTTTGTTGGGGTCTTTGCGTTAAATTTCCTTTCTACAGTGGAGATTACTATAGATGTAATCACAGAAAACAATGACATTCAGAATCTGGGTAGGCCTATTTGTGTGCAAAACAGATGGCTATCGGGCTGGAGAGATGGCTTAGCAGTTAACCACTTGCCTGTAAAGCCTAAGGATCCCGGTTCAAGGCTTGATTCCCCAGGACCCATGTTAGCCAGATGTACAAGGGGCCCAGGCATCTGGAGTTCATTTGCAGTGGCTGAAGGCCCTGGGGCACCCATCCTGTCTTTCTCTGCCTCATTCTCTGTGTTGCTCTCAAATAAATAAACAAAAATAAACAAACAAAAAAAGGCATAAAGATTATTGCCTGCCTACCTGTGCTTGCCTCCTTTAAAACAGTTTAGTTTTTTTTAAGGTTAAATTCTTTTAAATCATATCTTTAAAGGCTCAGTTTTGTTTTCGTTTGTTGTTGTTGTTGTTTGTTGTGTGGCCATGTGCTACAGGGGGCAGAGGGTCCATGTTGGATTAGGAATCCCCTCCCCCTATAAAATAGAATGTGTAAGGAATAGGATGATCCCTCTATGCAATGTACCATGACCTCCTTGTATCTCTTTGTTTCTAAATATCTTTGTGATTACATAGCATAAAATGTTTCTTGCCTCACTTCTGCCTATATGACCTATGTAACCTTGTGACTTCTTGTAATATCCCTCCCTTACTTAACAGTATGTAATTTGTGGTTTAACTCCCAATCCTATTTCTACTATAAACATCATGTGGTTATTTCCACTAAAAGCTGACACTCCAAACAGAATAGGGCTACATCTTGAGATCCTGACCTCTGGGATGCAGACCTGGTGCACCAGCTTTCCTCTTTTTCTTTCTTTCTACCCAGTAAAACGGCCTCATATTCTGTGAGTCAATGGTCTTACTTGTGCAACACTGGACCCCATAACACCCTCATATCAGCACTGGGATAAGGGGAGCTGACCATAGCAGCAACCTGGGAGTTTAGGCATCAGGAGAGATGGAGAGTTAAGCAGAGACTATGCCTTTCTAGTAAGCATCTATTTATAATCTCTTGTGGGCTTCACTCTCTGGCTCAGGTGAGCTTTGAGAGAGGGCTGATTAGTCTGGACTCAGGGGGCTGGCTCAGGAAGAGGCCAGCCATAATGCCAAGTTTAAGGGCTGAGCATAACTAACTATAATATCAGGATCAGATTTAAATCTTAATTCTAGGAAAAGGTGAACTTCTTCCAAAGGAAAGACTCAGGTTGTTTATGGAAAAACAGATTTAGATAACACCTTTAGGGAAGCTAAAAGGACAGGAGAGATCCTTCTCTGATTTCTAGCAAAGTAGAGATTGCAAGAACAGACCTAAGGATATTCCTGTTCCCCCCCCTTTGGAGTCCAGTTACCCTAAACTGCCTCAATACCCCCTCTGAAGAAGCAACCTTAATTGCCATTAGAGAATTGGGGTGGTGATCAATCTAGCTTCTTCAAGCTGAGTGGGGTCATCAGGTGTGACAGTTGGGAAACTTCCAGTGGATCTCTCTAAGGAACCCCAAAAGTACATTGGTAGCAGGAAGACAGTCCTGGAAGAAAATGCTGGGGAGACAGAATACAAGTAAGGATTTAAAAGGGGAGTGGGCACATAGCAGCCTGGAGGTCTTTAGGGCACCCAATTCTTGTAGACTTTCAGGCTGTGGAAGGCAATCAAAGTAACTCAGGTAGATGGATTTTGATTGTCTCAGAACCCTCTGAGTGTGAGCTGACCATAAGTAAGAAGTAAGAGGAGATAAATTTAAAATAGCCACTAAGTGCAGAAGATCCTGAAGTTAACAAGAGTTACTATTACCTGGCTGGAGAGATAGATTAGCAGTTAAGGGATTTGCCTGCAAAGGCAAAGGACCTAGGTTCAATTCCCTAGGACCCACATAAGCCAGATGTGTGTGGAGTTTGTTTGCAGTGGCTAGAGGCCCTGGAAAGCCCATTCTTTCTGTGTCTGTCTCTTCTCTCTCTCTCTCTCTCTGTCTCTCTCTGCTTGCAAATAAATAAATAAATAAATAAATAAAATTCTAATTTTTTAAATTAAAAAAGAGTTACTATTATCAAATATAATAGGCATGATTTTTCATCATGGAGATCTAGAAATCCCTTTTTATTTATTTATTTACTTATTTATTTGTTATTTTTTGTAGGGTCTCGCTACCCACTGTGTAGTCTCAGGGTGGTCTTGATCTCATGGTGATTCTCCTATCTGTGCCTCTTGATTGGGATCAAAGGCATGTGCCAGCATGCCCAGCTCTAGAAATTCATTTCTAAAACTGTTCACCAAATGACACAGTGGTATCTGACATGATCTAAATCTGTTCATGTCAATCTTCTAAAGCAGATGAGACATTAGCATAATTATCAGGAATATATATACAACGTTCAACCCTGATAATGGTGCACATATCACCCTGTAAGGATGTCTAAAGCCAAGCAATTTTATATAATTTCCTTTTTTATCATTTGAACCTCAGAATTAGGAAGGGAGATTCCTTGTGCTACGTTATTTAAACCTTTTTGGGTATATTTAGTGAGAGATTATATATTTCAAATGACATCTCTTTAGCCAATAGATTGATTTAACAAAATGGAAGCTAAATAATTGTGTTAGTGAAAAACACTTTTGGTGCATCTGTGTCTCAACACAGGTAAATTTGTAGGGTGCTCTAGGGGTTTTACTTGTAACCCTTGCATCCAAGAAAATCCAAGAATACACCATCCAACACATCCTGGGGGGTATCCAGGGCCAAAGGTTACTACCACAGAGCCACTGGGTGCCATTAGGAGTTGGCCAATATACTTTTGGCCTGAGGACTCATTTAGTAGCTGTTCCAGTCAAGTTTGCATTGCTGGCAGAAAACACCCAACCAAGATCAACTTGTGGGAAAAAAAAAGGGGGGTATATTTTGGCTTATAGACTCAAGAAGTTCCATGATGTCAGAGAGAAAACGATGGCATAAGCAGAGGGTGGACATCACCTCCTGGCCAACATTAGATGGATAGCAGCAACAGGAGAGTGTGCCAAACATTGGCAAGGGGAAGCTGGCTATAACATCCATAACCCCATCCCAAAAATACACTGCCTCCAGAGGCTTTAATTCCCAAATTGCCATCAGCTGAGGACCTAGCATTCAGAACACCTTAGTTGATGGGGGACACCTGAATCAAACCACCACATTCTACCCCTAGCCCCCATAAACTGATAACCATACGTGATGTAAAATGTAATACATTCGTCCAACTTAAAAGTGTCTATAATTTTTAACAATCCCAATGATGTTCAAAAATCCCCATAGTTCAAGATCTTTTAACTGAGCTGTAATACCAAAAAAAAAAAAAAAAAAATACACACATTTAAAAAAAACATAATGGCACAGAATAAATATTCACACTACAAAATATGGCACTGGCAGGACAAAGAAATATTCAACCAATACAAGATTTAAAACAAACAGGGCAAACATATTCTTCTTGGAGACAACAAATTGTAGGATCCTGCTTTTTAACCCAGTCTGCAAACCTATGTCTTTTCGTTGGGGCATTGAGGCCGTTGATATTAAGAGATATTATTGAAAGGTGTGTATTTATGTTTGCCTTTTTCTTTTTCTTTTTATTTATTTATTTATTTTTTTGTGGTTCTGGTTCTACCTGTGCTCTCTTGTGTTAACTAGTATTTGAGTATTGCTTGTTTTTTCTAGGTTCCTTATATGTGTGCTTTTCCTTTTCTTCAGCATGGAGGATTCTATCAAGTATTTTCTGTAGAGCTGGTTTTGTCTTCAAATACTCCTTTAACCTGCTTTTGTCATGGAATGTCCTTATTTCTCCATCTATTTGAATGCATAGCTTTTCAGGATAAAGTAACCTTGGTTGACAGCTGTTATCTTTCAGAACTTGGAATATATCACTCCAAGTCCTTCTGACTTTAAAAGTTTGTGTTGAATAATCTGCTGTAATCCTGATGGGCTTGCTTTTGTAGGTAACTTGATTTTTCTCTCTAACTGCTTTCAATATTTTTTCTTTGGTTTGTGTGTTTGGAAGTTTGATTATAATATGGCGAGGAGCAGTTCTTTCCAGGTTTTGTCTGGCTGGGGTTCTACAAGCCTAAGACTCAGTTTCTTGAATAGTTAAAAGCTTGATGAATGGAGGAACATAGTTAACTTGACTGAGTACCTTAAAGCCAGTTTTCCTAACCATTAAACCATGAACAAATTGACATCAGTGAGCTTCAATTTTAACTTTGATCTCAAGGACACATATTTTAGAGTCTACCTAAATGTTTTACTTTTTTTTTTTTTTTTTAATGTTTAAAGCCCTTGTTAGAGCTAAATTTTGGACCAAAGAACCATTTTAGTCTATGAGGCTTTTAACTAGGATAGTGGTGACCTTGGAGGTAGATTGTCCCATCTGAAACAAAATGAAAGATGAAAAATAGAAGAGTCTAGGGTCAGACTATGTCTTCCTAGCCTGCATCTTCTAGTAAGGGTTTAAGCATATATCCCCAGGCTGAGAGTTGGGGAAGGACATTAGATTTTTTTTTCTTATCTCCTGTCTATAGAAGCCAGAGACCAAATTTCCTGTCTTCCCCTGTAAGGGCAACCTCTGCAGTTCATGTGTCTCTGGAAGCAAGGGAGGTCTAAGCAAGGCCACCTGTGCTCATGCTTGCTCAGCCATCTCTTGTGCTTGAGTTCACTACACCTTCCCCCCAGACCAGTAGATGACACATGTTTTACACATGTCTCAAAAGCAAGGCAGACCCAAGTAGGGATTTCTCCAGCTCACCCTTGGCTTGGTAATCTACCTATTCCAAAATTTTCTGGGGGTAGGAAAGGTTAAATTTATTGTCTGGGATCTCTCTTCCATCTCCTATCTATAGGAACCTGGCACTAGATCCCCCTTAACCAATTGATTTTTTAAGATGGGTTTAAGCCTCTGGTGGAATTTTTGTCTTATACTGCAGGTGTTTTTATTATTTATTTATTTATTTACTTGTAAGCAGAGGACAACAGAGAGAAGACAGAGAAGGAGAGAGAGAATATGGGTGTGCTGGGGTATCTAGTTACTGCAAATGAACTCCAGATGCATGAGCCACTTTGTGCTTCTGGATTTACATGGGTACTGGAAAATCGAATCTGGGTTTTTAGGCTTTGCAGGCAAGTGCCTTGACCACTGAGCAATCTCTCAAGCCCCCAGTTGTATCTATTCTTAGTCTGGTGTAAGCTCTAGGCAAGTCTAATGGTTGTTTTATATACTTAAGGAGTGTGTAACATGATCAAATTAATCCAAATTTTATTTGATGGCTGGAGAGATTGCTTAGTGGTTAAGGAGCATGTGTGTGAAGCCTAAGGACCCCAGTTCGATTCTCCAGGTCCCACATAAGCGAGATGCACATGGTGGCACATGCATCTGGAGTTTTTTTGTAGCTGTTGGAGGCCCTGGTGCAACCATTCTCCCTCTCCCTCTCTCTCTCTCTGTTTCTAATAAATAAATAAATAAATAAAAATAAAAATCTTTAAAACATTTTTATTTGATAAGTTGTTTCACTTTTAATTTCACAAGAAATTCTTACTGCTTAGATTGGTCCTCAGGACATCATGTCTCCTACTTTAGGATTTATCCTTTCCCTCATGGATAATAGGCTGAAAATCCAAAGACTGAGACAATGACTTATCTCTGATTTCTACCTTTCTTGAGTAATTAACATGCTTCAGTAATAATATGCTTATGTACAGAGGTATACAGATTAACCACTAAAAAGTGTATTAAAACAGATATGCGGGCTGGAGAGATGGCTTAGTGGTTAAGCACTTGCCTGTGAAGCCCAAGGACCCTGGTTCGAGGCTCGGTTCCCCAGGTCCCACGTTAGCCAGATGCACAAGGGGGTGCACGCGTCTGGAGTTCGTTTGCAGAGGCTGGAAGCCCTGGCGCGCCCATTCTCTCTCTCTCCCTCTATCTGTCTTTCTCTCTGTGTCTGTCGCTCTCAAAAAAAAAAAAAAATAAATAAATAAATTAATTAATTAAAAATTAAAACAAAACAACAGATATGCCAAGACAGCTTCCTGGGCTTTCATTCAGAAATTTCTAAATTTTATAATGATAACAATGATAGTAATAAAACAATAATACAGAAAGTGATTGTCAAGGAAAATAGATTAAATTACAAATATAAAATGTGTTTCAAGAAGACAATTAAGAAAGAGACATATTCTTAGATCAGAAAGGACTTTGCAAGGTATTGGTCTGAATATAAATTAAGATAGAAAAACTAGAAGGTTAAGGTCTATTGTAAAGAGGTTATGAGAATTGCTTAACTTTAGAAGGTTTGAGTTGCCTGTGGTAGAATGGGGTAACATGAGCATCCGGTGTTGGGGGTGATCTGAGAAGGAGGGTCTGGAATAAAACATGGATGTTATAAGCCAAAGTACTTTATTAATTTGCCCCAACTGGAGCAGTGTTGTAGCTTTAAGAAGGAGGGAGGGAGGAATTTAATGAGAGATTTAGAAAGAGTTCAATGAGGGAGCCAGCATGCACACTGAGGTGTTACCTGAGTTCCTGCTGGGCCTCACAGCACTAGATAGGACAGGGCAGGGCCTAGGACTATTGAGAGAGTGGGCTCACTGGTGCTTGCTGGTAGGAACTGCCATTCAGGCCCAGGGAGTAGTGGAGGAGGGACACATGGTGATGGAAGCTAAGGGGACAGCTTGGAGGGCAGAGGGAAAGACAGGTATGAGCCTAGGGGTAGGCGTGAGCACACGTGCTGGGGCTGAGGGAACAGAGAAGAGGCACACTTGAGCTGGGAAAGCAGGGTGGGCAGATCTCTGAAAGGGGGGAGCAGGGGACAAAGAGGAAACAAAATGTATGCACCTGGAGTGGGGGTCCGAGGAATAATAGAGAGGGTGAAGCTGCTGGCAGTCCCTTAGAGACTGGGGGCTGGCCAGTGAGAAGTGGCCTGTGGGAGGGGGCTGATGGAAGTATGAGCTCATGGATCCTGGGTTCTTGTGGGATGGGGGAGGAACCCCTTGAAAAAAATCAGTTTTGAGTTGGGAGGGGAAGTACCTCTGAGACTGACAATAGGAAGTCTGATTCTCTATATTTTCTCTCTTGCTGTGTTTATGAAATTCAGACTCAACTTTTTATTATAAATGGGTAAATTTGTTTATGTTGTCATGTCTCATAACATCAAGGTTAAAATCTAACTATACCTAGGTTTGGTACTATGTCTGTTAATCTTTTAATAAATTGGGCTGGGGCTGGAGAGATGGCTTAACAGTTAAGGCACTTGCCTGCAAAGCGAAAGGATGTTGGTTCGATTCCCCAGGACCCACATAAGCCAGATGCACAAGGTGATGCATGTGTTTGGAGTTCATTTGCAGTGGCTGAAGGCCCTGATGCACCCATTATCTCTCTATAATAAATAAACAATAATGAAATATTTAAAAAATAAATAAAATATTTAAAAAAATTGGACTGGAGAGGTGACTTAGCAGTTAAGGTGTTTACCTGCAAGCCAAAGGACCCAGATTCAATTCCCCAGGACCCACATAAGCTAGATTCACAAGGCGGCACATGTGTCTGGAGTTCATTTGCAGCTGGAGTTTGTTTGCAGTGGCGGAAGGCCCTGGTGCGCCCATTCTCTCCCTCTCTCTCGCTCAAAGAAATAAAATAAAAATAACATAAATCAAGAGTTATATAAACTATTTAATTTTTGTTTGTTTAAGCTTTATCTAAATGTGATACAAAAGCCAAAAATACAAGATTGGTATAACTGACCTTCTGAGTATTCAGTTGGACAATGGAATACTTTATAGTTCCATCAATCCACCTATCTGGGTCTCCTTTGTCCTCCAAGGCCTAAAAGTCAAAAACAGCAGAAACCCTCAAAACTCTCTTCATCCCACTTCAGCTTGAAGAAGCTAGATCCATTTGACATCCATCTCCTAAAAGAATTTGGGCTCTCAACTCTTGAAAAGAGGAATGATAGATGTACAGGTTGACATTAGGCTTGAGAGGTCATGAAGGGACAGGCCCAGTTTTCTTTCTTCATAGTAGTATTTGAAAGTAAAGAGCCAGTCAATCCTAACAAGAGGACTGATCCTGGATAGAAATATAAAGGATGTATTATTAAAGGTTATTAGCTTCCTAGGGCCCTGTGGTGGTTTGATTCAGGTGTCCCCCATAAATTTAGGTGTTCTGAATGCTAGCTCCCCAGCTGATGGATATTTGGGAATTAATGCCTCTTGGAGGGAGTGTGTTGTTGGGGGTGGGCTTATGGGCTTTATAGCCAGTTTCCCCATGCCAGTGTTTGGCATGCCCTCCTGTTGCTGTGGTCCACCTTATGTTGGCCAGGGGGTGATGTCCACACTCTGCTCATGCCATCGTTTACCCCTGCCATTGCGGAGCTTCCCCTTGAGCCTTTAAGCCAAAATAAATCTCTTTTTCCCAGAAGCTGCTCTTGGTTGGGTGATTTCTACCAGCAATGCAAACCGGATTGCAAAAGGCCCCAAATCCCAGTGATTCTACTTTTAGTAATATTTACAAAATGCCTATTTCTCTGCTTCCAACAACAGATCTCTTAATTAACTTTTACAAATATTTGCTATATGGTTTACAATTTTAAATTTGTTTCCCATTAGATTAAGCCTTTATTTTGTTTGATAAATAACATATTTTTCTGTCCTTACAACAATAAGGTTTCTAAAATATTGTTCTGTTCTTACTACTGTTTATAAAATAGCTTACAGAGATTTTATGTTTCATTGTTTTAGTAATTGAAACCTCTAATAACATACGGCTACATTAGAGATCTAATTTATTTTTATTTTTTAAGTTTTTTTATTGACAACTGCCATAACTATAGACAATAAACCATGGTAATTCCCACCCCCCTTTTCCCACTTGCAACTCCACTCTCCATCATACTGCTTCCCCCTCTCAATAAGTCTCTCTTTTATTTTGATGTCATCATCTTTTCCTCCTATAATGATGATCTTATGTAGGTAGGGTCAGGCACTGTGAGGTCATGGATATCCAGGCCATTTTGTGTCTAGAGGAGCATGTTGTAAGGAGTCTGACCCTTCCTTTGGCTCATACATTCTTTCTGCCACCTCTTCCTCAATGGACCCTGAGCCTTGGGAGGTGTGATAGAGATGTTTCAGTGCTAAGCACGCCTCTGTCACTTCTTCTCAGCTCTATAGTGCTTTCTGAGTCATCCCAACATCACCACCATCTGAAGAGAGAAGCTTCTCTAACCAAAAGTGAGTATAGCATTAATATATGGGTGTTAACATTAAGAGAAGTACTTACTGGGCATAGTATATACATTTAGCCAGGCACCAGCCAATGAGAAAAAAAGTACTGCAAGCAATTGAAATTCATTTTTAGTGGCAAGAGGCCTTGGTATGCTCCCCCACACAAACATGTGCTGTTATCCTCCTGATGTTTTCCTGGAGGTGATGTCCTCCCTCTGCTCATGCCATCGTTTTCCCATCATCATGGAGCTTCCCTGCGAGTCTGTAAGCCAAAATAAGCCCCTTTTTTTTCCGCACAAGCTGCTCTTGGTCGGGTGATTTCTGCCAGCAGTGCAAACCTGACTACAACATATCTCTTCTCTATTTTCTCCATGAACTTTGGTTGGAGCATAGTTGTCACAATGCTCACTGATTGTCCCTCCAGAGGGAAGATTCCATCTTACCATACTGAGATGTCAGGTTTGGTCACTGGAATCACTTTTGGGCTTGAGGCTGTGGTCTCTCGTCTTCCGTTACCACAGCAGAGACCCCAACATCCCAGAGAAAGAGGCTGCTTAGGAAGTCTGGGCCTCAGAACAAGGATGCTAACTCACCAGGCTCAGCCCACCCACAGTGGACGTGTCTCTAGAACAGGAACTCCAGCTTTGGGCTCTCTACTAGAGGCTTGGGTCCTGTGTTGTTGACGCACAGCAAAGGGTGCTCTGGTGGGAAGAGGAGCAGACCCCTGAGGAAACACAGCCTAGCCAGGCCTCTGCAAAGTAGCCTTGGTCAGACTCCTCTCTGCTGGCTCCTGGTGGTTTCCATCTTACCAGAAGAGAACCCATCTTCTGTCTTTCTTCTGCTCATTTGTGTCTCCTTTCTGGATCTATCCTAATTGGCTTTATTAGCAACACCCCTCTCCTGATGAGTTTTCCTGCCTTCTAATCAGCCTAGTCTATATTATATCCTAGGAATGAGCTTTACTAGCTATGTAGGACACAGTAAATATAATATCTGGCCTCTACCTGGAGAACATGTGATGCTTGACCAATAGTGGGTACTGTCAACTAAAGTTCCTGAAAAGTGCTGCCTCTGCTACATGTACTTCCAACATGGCTGAAGGACTGATAGAACTCCTATGATCACAGAAAGAGGCTGTTGAACAAAGACCATAGTGCCAGGGATGGCTACCTCACTAAGAGTTGTTGGCTAGGACAGCCCATGAGGCCCCCAAAATGAAAAATGACTATTGTCATTGTTGTAGGTTGTGTTCCAGAACTAAATGGGAAGACCCTGCCACTGACTGGGATTGGGGGAGATATTCCCTCTTGTCTGGGTACTTTCTTTTCTCCCTTTGTTACATGTATGATCTCTCTTTAAGCTCAGAGCCCTTTACCATCAAATTGTTCAGCCTTTCTGATTCCATATGTGAAGGTGAAGGGCTTATGCTCTCATGTTTTGCTCCTTGTGTGTGTGTGCGCGCGCATGAGCATGCTTGCACTTCTTTTGCATATTTTGGCCTGGGCTCTTGTGTTTTGTCTTCCAAGTGTGTGGGTGGGTATGTGCCCTTTCTAGAGGCTTCTTCTCTGGCGATTTCTCTGTGAAGGAGATTTTCTCCCTTCTCCTTTTCCAGCCAGGCAAAGAAGGAATTTCCCTCTAGCTTGAGTCTTTCAGCTAGCCTTTCTCTTGGATCCTAATTCTCCCTAAAACAATCCTCATAATTCATAATTAACAATTCTCAGAGTCTTTTTTTCTCAGTTATTTGCTATACTAGATAAGGATCCAAAAGTTGAGGGATGTCCTAAATAAAAATGATCCTGTACTACTTGAACCCATAGATAAGGATCCAAAAGTTGAGGGATGTCCTAAATAATAATGATCCTGTACTACTTGAACCCATAGATAAGGATCCAAAAGTTGAGGGATGTCCTAAATAATAATGATCCTGTACTACTTGAACCCATAGCTGCTGTTATTGCTACTGCCTGCCTTGGTTGTGGTTGGAGAACTTTTTGGAATGGGTGATGATTACTGAAGGAGAGACTCCTGGTGGAGTATGCTGCTGAGAACAAGTGACTGTTGAAGTGGTATGGCCACCCAATACTCATTTGTAGAACTTTGCAGAAGAGATGGTAGAAAGAATGTAAGAGATATTCTACTCAGCGGTAAAGAAAAATGAAGTTATGAAATTTGTAGAAAAATGGATGGACCTGGAAAGTATTATACTAAGTCAGGTAACCCAGGCCCAGAAAGCCAAGCGCCACATGTTCTCTCTCATATGTGGATCCTAGCTACAGATGATTGGGCTTCTGCATGAGAATGAAATTACTTAGTAGCAGAGGCCAGTAAGTTGAAAAGGAGACATAAAGGGTGGAGAAAGGAAGGGAGGAAGATACTTAATAGGTTGCTATTGTATATATGTAATTACAACGATTGTAATGGGGAGGTAATATGATGGAGAATGGAATTTCAAATGGGAAAGTGTGGGGGTGGGGAGGGAGGGAATTACCATGGGATATATTTTATAATCATGGAAAATGTTAATAAAAATTAAAAAAAAAAAAAAGAATGTAAGAGATAAATGGAATGTTGGATGGCCTTTCCTTCTGGCATGACAGAAACCATTTTGAGGTAAAGAATGCTTTGGCCCAGTATCTATGGCAACTTTGATACAAGGCATCAATTGGGATTTAATGTCTATAGTAATACTGACAACTCCATAGTAGATAGAGGAAGGGAGGGCCATAGACTGTCACATGGAATTCCAACAATGGTTCCTTCCAGCTCTTCCCCTAGCTGCAAGTGATACTGGGAAAAAGCTACAGGAGGCAGAAGGCCAACTAGAAGTAAGACTCCAGGTATGATTTCCATGAGGTCACCATTCAGGATGAGGTGAAACTTTGTGGTGATGTAGCTGCCCTTGAGTCATTCACTTATTCCTGCAAGTTACTGCTCTTCTGTGCTCTGTAAGTAACCCCAATAAAGCCATTGGTCCACCAAAGCCGGTTTCAAGGAAATGGTACTTTGGTCTGTCATCTGAGCCCTGTCTGTGATGAATAGACATGTGTTCACATTTCCTCAAGGCAAACGTTTTTCCTGCAACAGAGTAGTTTTATGATCTTGTCTGGTAAAATGTCTCAACAAATGGATTTGGGAATGTTGGAAATTTTAAGTATTTATTTACTTATTTCTTTTCTTTCTGTCATTAATTAGTTTTGTAGTCAAGTTGGTACCATTGTAAGCCTCCTCCCTGTCCTCCCCCCTCCTCCTGGCCTCTCCTTGTTGGGGTACATGGTTCATGCATTGTGGGGTTAGCCCTCAGTTATGGGTAGGAGGAAATGTCTGTGTGTGTCATGACCCAATGTGTGGCTCTGACATTCTTTCTACCCCCTCTTCTGCAAATTTCCCTGAGCCATCTTGGGTTCACTTTAGGGAAAATAGCACACTTGCCCTTTTGAGGTATGATGGGGTGGTTCCTTCCTTAGGATTTGCATCTATCTGAAAAAGAGAAGCAGATTCTCCAACAGAAAATAAAGTTAGAACCAGATAATGGATAATTTAATAGGCGTAGACCATCTTGTAGCCCATGATTGGTGGTAGCTTGATATTGGACATCAGGCTCAGTTTGGGATATGGTTCTGACTTGTTTCCCAGCTCCAACAATGGATTCCGTTCCACTGAGTGAACCAGCTAGCCAAATTAAGAGCAGTTGCTTTCCCACCATGACTGTGCACCACTATTGCATTTGTGTGAGCATCATGACAGGATATTTGCTGCTGAGTAGGTTAGACCATGAGTTGCTAGAACAGATATTCCCCAAGTCACCCATGTAGCACCTTCTGGCACTAGACACGCTTACTGTCTAGGGACGAACTCTCATCCAGCTTCCAGCCATGTCACTCCATGTTACGTGTCAACCGCATATGGTGTCTTCAGCAGCAGGGTCTTACCACTAACCTTTGAAGGGTCATCAAGTACTCTGACAGAAATCTGTCATTCTTTTAGGAAACCTTGTAGGTCTCTCTTATCAAAACTCATTGTGGATGACAGCCACCTGCTGGTACTGGGAGTTACAAGTCAGTGCCCACAAAGAGAAGGAATAAAATGATAAGTAATATAAAAATGTTAGAGAGAAAAGAGTGGGGGAGGGGGAGAGAGAGAGAGAGAGAGAGAGAGAGGGAGGGAGGGAGGGAGAGAAAGAGATATTGTAGAAGATTAAGGTCAGTCTTCAGGGCCTTGTGACTCAGGTGCTCCCTCTAAGGGTCTGGTGAAGGTTCAACCATTTGGTCTGCCTTTCAGGATGTAAACTTTTATGGTACCATTGCCATTTGGGCCCAGATTTATGTCTCCCACCCCCTCCCTTGCTCTCCCCTCCCTCCTAACCCACCCTATTGTCTGGTCCTCGAGATGCTTGCTGGGTATGTTAACATCTTGGGTAGATTCAGGTTAGGTGCAGTAGATAAGTGAGACTATGCAGCAATTATCTTTCTGTAATTGAGTAAGTTCACTGAGAATGGTTTGTTCCAGGTTCAACCATTTTTTCTCCAAATTTCACTATGTCATTTTTATTTTTTTACTGCTGTGTAGAATTCCATCATGTAGATATACCTCATCTTAGTTATCCAGTCATCTAGTGATGGACATCTGGGTTGATTCCAGCTTTTAGTTATTATGAATTAAGCTACTCTAAATATGGTTTAGCAAATCTCTCTAGACTAAGGCATGAAGGTTTTAGGGTACATGCCCAGTAAGGGAATAACTGGGTCTGTTGGTAACTCTATAGTCAGCTTCTTTATGAGTCTCCATATTGCTTTCCAAAGAGGTTGTACCATCATCTTACATTCCCAACAACAGTGGAACTATGCTGGCCTGGGTCCCTTTCCTACAGTAAGCGTGGGAGTATCCTGAGGCTGGGACTGTGGCTAGGGCGGCTGCCTGGGGAGATTGGGGGACTGGTGGGATACCCGAGAGTGAGGGATTCAGATGATTCCCTTTTTTTCCTTCTGTGCCCTCCCAATGCCAATCTATTAGGGATTTCTCTCCCCTAAAAGATTCAGTGAACCCTTAATGCCTTCCCTTTCCTTCCTGGGAGGTACGCTGTGGTTAGGTGGTCGCCATTTTGATTGGATGTTTATTTTTTGAGGTTTTTTTTGAGGTAGGGTCTCACTTTAGTGCAGGCTGACCTGGAATTCACTATGTAGTCTCACGGTGTCCTTAAAACTCACAGTGATCTTCCTACTTCTGTCTCCCAAGTGCAGGGATTAAAGGCATGTGCCACCACACCCAACTTAAATTTAAGTATTTTTTCCAAAAATACTCTTTCAATGAATGAACATCTGAGAATCAAACTACATTCTACATTTTCCTGCTAGGTATATAAACTTCTAATGGGGGTTATAGGAAGCTGGAGAGATGGCTCAGTGGGTAAAAGGGCTTGCTGTGCAAATATAATGCCCCAGAACCCACATAAAAGCTGGATACTGTAGCAAGTGTCTGTAATCCCAGCACTCCTACAGCAAGATGGGGAGGTGAATACAGGAGAAAACTCCAGCAGCTTCTGAGACAGCTAGCCTGGAATATGCAGCACTGAATAAGGAAGTCCTACCTCAAAATAAACTGTGAGGACTGGCATCCAAACTTGCTAACCTCCACACACACACCGTAGCACATGTGTGCCTGTACTGTACTCACAATCATCATATGTATACATACACAAAGGTTTTTAAAAACTTGTTATAGGTTAGAATGGATATACAGTTCAGCAATCGTTGAATTCCTTGTGTTGTTATAATTGTGGCATGGGAAATAGTCATGGATTTAGATGGGGGGGGGGAAACTACCCTTTATCTTTCTAAAATCAAATTAAATTTGGCTTGGAAAGCTACTAACCTGGAGGATGAAGCTGTACTGGGAGGGTCAGTACTATCCTTGGCCCTTTTCCTGTCACTTTGGTTGGCCAGTCTTATCCTTATGCCCCTTCCTCAGAAGCCCAGTTCCTCTTCCTAACATCCTAACTTTGATCTCCCCTTGTTGCAGTCACCTTCTCATTGCTGGGACAAACACCTGCCAAGAAACAACTGATGGGAGGAAAGGTTTATTTCCAGCTTATAGATTCCAGGGGAAGCTTCATCATGGCAGAGGAAGCTGGCTCACTTCATCACATATTCACAGCAGAGAGAACAGCCAACACCAGCAAGCATGAGCTGACTTTCAACACACACCTTAGGGCTGGACTCAAGATTATTGGGTAAATGTGCTTGCTATGCAAACAGAATGCTCCAGAGCCCAGCGATTTTTTTTAATTAAAAATTTTTATTAACATTTTCCATGATTATAAAATATATCCCATGGTAATTCCCTCCCTCCCCACCCCCACACTTTCCATTTGAAATTCCATTCTCCATCATATTAACTCCCCATTACAATCATTGTAATTACATATATACAATATCAACCTATTCAGTATCCTCCTCCCTTCCTTTCTCTACCCTTTATGTCTCCTTTTTACCTTACTGGCCTATGCTACTAAGTATTTTTATTCTCACGCAGAAGCCCAATCATCTGTAGCGAGGATCCACATATGAGAGAGAACATGTGGCCCTTGGCTTTCTGGGCCTGGGTTACCTCACTTAGTATAATCCTTTCCAGGTCCATCCATTTTTCTACAAATTTCATAACTTCATTTTTCTTTACCGCTGAGTAGAACTCCATTGTATAAATGTGCCACATCTTCATTATCCACTCATCTGTTGAGGGACATCTAGGCTGGTTCCATTTCCCAGCTATTATAAATTGAGCAGCAATAAACATGGTTGAGCATGTACTTCTAAGGAAATGAGATGAGTCCTTTGGATATATGCCTAGGAGGGCTATAGCTGGGTCATATGGTAGATCAATATTTAGCTGTTTTAGGAACCTCCACACCGAGTTCCACAACGGCAGGACCAGATTGCATTCCCACCAGCAGTGTAGAAGGGTTCCTTTTTTTTCCACATCCCCGCCAACATTTATGATCATCTGTTTTCATGATGGTGGCCAATCTGACAGGAGTGAGATGGAATCTCAATGTAGTTTTAATCTGCATTTCCCTGATGACTAGTGACATAGAACATTTTTTTAGATGGTTATATGCCATTTGTATTTCTTCCTTTGAGGATGCTCTATTTAGTTCCATAGCCCATTTTTTGATTGGCTTGATTGATTCCTTATTATTTAACTTTTTGACTTCTTTGTATATCCTAAATATTAATCCTCTATCAGATATATAGCTGGCGAAGATTTTTTCCCACTCTGTAGGTTGCCTCTTTGCTTTTTTCACTGTGTCCTTTGCAGTGCAAAATCTTTGTAATTTCATGAGGTCCCAGTGATTAATCTGTGGTTTTATTGCCTGAGCAATTGGGGTTGTATTCAGAAAGTCTTTGCAAGACCAATATGTTGAAGGGTTTCCCCTACTTTTTCCTCTAGCGGTTTCAGAGTTTCATGTCTGATGTTAAGGTTTTTAATCCATTTGGACTTAATTCTTGTGCATGGCGAGAGAGAAGGATCTATTTTCATCCTTCTGCATATATATATCCAGTTTTCAAAGCACCATTTGCTGAAGAGGCTGTCTCTTCTCCAATGAGTATTTTTGGCATTTTTATCGATTATCAGGTGGCTATAGCTACTTGGGCTTACATCTGGGTCCTCTATTCTGTTCCACTGATCTACATGTCTGTTTTTGTGCCAGTACCATGCTGTTTTTGTTACTATGGCTCTGTAGTATAGGTTAAAATCAGGTATGGTGATACCACCAGCCTCATTGCTCAGTATTATTTTAGATATTCAAGGTTTTTTTGTGATTCCAAATGAATGTTTGGATTGTTTTTTTTCTATTTCCATGAAGAAAGCCTTTGGAATTTTGATAGGGATTGCATTAAATGTGTAGATTGCTTTAGGTAAGATTGCCATTTTCACAATATTGATTCTTCCAATCCAGGAACAAGGGATGTTTCTCCACTTTCTAGTGCCTTCTGCAATTTCTCGCATGAGTGTTTTAAAGTTCTCATTGTAGAGATTCTTTACTTCCTTGGTTAGGTTTATTCCAAGGTACTTTATTTTTTTTGATGCAATTGTGAATGGGAGTGATTCTCTGATTTCATCCTCTGTGTGTTTGTTGTTAGCATATATGAAGGCTACTGATTTCTGTGTATTTATTTTGTATCCTGCTACATGGCTGTAGGTTTTGATCACCTCTAACAGTTTGCTAGTAGAGTCTTTGGGGTCCTTGATGTATAGAATCATGTCATCTGCAAATAATGATAACATGATCTCTTCCTTTCCAATTTGTATCCCTTTTATGTGTGTCTCTTGCCTTATTGCTATGGCTAAGACTTCCAAAACTATATTAAATAGAAGTGGGGACAGTGGACACCCTTGTCTTGTTCCTGATTTTAGTGGAAAAGCTTCCAGTTTTTCCCCATTTAGTAATATGTTGGCTGTAGGCTTGTCATAAATAGCCTTTATCATATTGAGATATGTTACTTTTATTCCCAGTCTCTGTAGGACTTTTATCATGAAGGGATGTTGGATTTTGTCAAATGCTTTCTCTGCATCCAATGAGATGATCATGTGATTTTTGTCCTTCAACCCGTTTATGTAATGTATTACATTTATAGATTTGCGTATGTTGAACCATCCCTGCATCTCTGGGATAAAGCCTACTTGGTCAGGGTGAATGATCTATTTGATATACTCTTGTATTCGGTTTGACAATATTTTGTTGAGAATTTTTGCATCTATGTTCATGAGGGAGATTGGTCTGTAATTTTCTTTTCTTGTTCTATCTTTGCCTGGTTTTGGTATCAGGGTGATGCTGGCCTCATAGAAGGAGTTTGGTAGAATTCCTTCTTTTTCTATTTCCTGGAAAAGCTTAAGAAGCAATGGTGTTAGCTCTTCCTTAAAAGTCTGGTAAAATTCAGCAGTGAATCCATCTGGGCCTGGGCTTTTTTTAGTTGGGAGATTATTGATAACCGTTTGGATCTCCATGTTTGTTATAGGTCTATTTAAGTGATTAATCTCATTTTGATTTAATTTAGGTAGGTCATATAGATCAAGGAAATCATCCATTTTTTTCAGATTTTCATACTTTGTGGAGTATATGCTTTTATAGTATGTCCCTATGATTTTATGAATTTCTTTGGAATCTGTTGTGATGTTACCTTGTTCGTCTCTGATTTTATTAATTTGTGTCTCTTCTGTCTCTTTTGGTCATATTTGGTAAGGGTTTATCAATCTTGTTTATCCTTTCAAAGAACCGTTTGTTTCATTAATACTTTGGATTGTTCTTTTTGTGTCTATTTGATTAATTTCTGCCCTAATCTTTATTATTTCTTCCCGTCTACTGATTTTTTTGGTGTACCTTGTTCTTCTTTTTCCAAAGCTTTAAGGCAAAGCATTAGGTTACTTGCGACCCTTCTAATTTCTTAATATAGGCAGTTAAGGCTATAAATTTACCTCTTAGAACTGCCTTCATTGTGTCTCAGAGATTTTGGTATGTTGTGTTCTCATTATTTGACTCTTTAAATTTTTTGATTTCCTTTTTTCTTCATTGACCCATTCATCATATAGTTGTGTATTGTTTAGTTTTCATTATTTTGTGTATGCTCTATAGCCTTCCTTGCTACTGATTTGTAGTTTAATTCCATTGTGGTCAGATAGAATGTAAGGAATTATTTCAATTTTCCTGAATTTGTTAAGATTTGCTTTGTGTCCTAATATATGATCTATTTTAGAGAATGTTCCATGTGCTGCTGAAAAGAATGTATAGTCTGTGGCCTTTGGATGAAATATCCTGTATATATCTGTTAAGTCCATTCCTTCTATGACCTCATTTAGTCCAGATGCCTCTCTGTTTATTTTTTCCTGGGATGACCTGTCAATTGATGAGAGTGGGGTGTTAAAGTCACCCACCCCCACTGTGTTTGGTGGTATCTGTGATCTTAGTTCTAATAGTGTTTGTTTGATGAATTTGGGAGCCCCCATGTTAGGTGCATATATGTTTAGGATTGTAATGTCCTCCTGTTGGAGTGTGCCCTTAATCAATATAAAGTGACCTTCCTTCTCTTTCTTGACTAACGTTGGACTAAAGTCTACCCTGTCTGATATTAGGATAGCAACCCCTGCTTGCTTTCTAGGCCCATTTGCTTGAAACACCATTTTCCAACCTTTTACCCTAAGGTAATGTCTATCCTTTGTAGAAAGGTGAGTTTCCTGGAGACAACATATTGTAGGATCCTGCTTTATAACCCAGTCTGCAAATCTATGTCTTTTCATTGGGGCATTGAGGCCGTTGATATTAAGAGATATTATTGAAAGGTGTGTATTTATGTTTGCCTTTTTTTTTTTTTTTTGTGGTTCTGGTTCTACCTTTGCTCTCTTGTGTTAACTAATATTTGAGTATTGCTTGTTTTTTCTAGGTTCCTTATATGTGTGCTTTTCCTTTTCTTCAGCATGGAGGATTCTATCAAGTATTTTCTGTAGAGGTTGTTTTGTCTTCAAATACTCCTTTAACCTGCTTTTGTCATGGAATGTCCTTATTTCTCCATTTGAATAGATAGCTTTGCAGGATAAAGTAACCTTGGTTGACAGTTGTTATCTTTCAGAACTTGGATTATATCACCCCAAGCCCTTCTGGCTTTAAAAGTTTGTGTTGAATAATCTGCTGTAATCCTGATGGGCTTACTCTTGTAGGTAACTTGATTTTCTCTCTAACTGCTTTCAATATTTTTTCTTGGATGTGTGTGTTTGGAAGTTTGATTGTAATATGGCCAGGAGAGGTTCTTTCCAGGTTTTGTCTGGCTGGGGTTGTAAAGGCTTCCTTTATCTGCATTGGCACCTCTTTCCCAATTTGGGGGAAATTTTCTATGATTTTGTTGAAGATGCCAACTATGCTGTTGGAGTGAAATTCTTCTCCTTGTACTATGCCGTGAATTCTAATATTGGATATTTTCCTAGTGTCTCGAATATCTTGAAATTCCCACTCATACTTTTCTATAAGTTTATCTTTCTCTTTGTTGGCCTGTATTAGATCTGCCACCTTGTCTTCAAGCTTAGATATTCTGTCCTCTCCTTCATCCATTCTACTGGTGAGATTTTCTACAGAGCTTTTTATTTTATTAACTGTGTTCTTCATTGCTAGTAATTCTGACTGGTTTTTCTTTATTATTTCTATTTCCTTATTTATGTCTTGTATTGCCTTCTTAATTTCATGAAATTGGTGTCCTGCATCTTCTTTGATTCCTTTGATTTTCTCTTTAAGTTCCTCTTTGACTCCTTTGATTTGTTCTCTGACTTCTTTGAACATATTTACAATCATTCTTTTGAAATGTTTTTCAGGCATTTCCTCTAACTCGTTCTCACTGGAGGTCATTTCTGATGCATTAATACTTTTAGGTGGATTTATATCGTCTTGCTTTTTAGTGTTTCTTGTGTTGTAATGTATATATTTTTGCATCTTGGATTATGTTAATGCTTGGATTTTCTAGCTAGCTGGGTATTCTTTGCTGTATCAATTGATTTGATGTTATATATTTTCAGGGTAGTAGTTTAAGGTGTTAGATGTGGCTCTTAAGACTCTGAGAGTATTTACAAAGGTGCTCCTAGGGGTTGAGTTTCCCTGCTATAGGAGTATTCAAGTTGGCTGAGTGGAATAAAACTCCGGTAGATTCTAAAAGTTAACTAAACACTGTACCCATTCAGTCAAAAACAGCCCCAAGTATGTATGCCAGAGTAGTTATTATAACAACCAGATCCTCTATCAACACAGAGGTTAAGATTTATGGTCTGTTGAGGGATCTCAGTCAGCTTGTGACCAAGTGAGACCCTTCCCTTGTGCAAACCCAGTTACCTTGGATGAGTTTCGTGTCAGTCAAGTTGCTGCCTGGGTCGTCAGGCTGCTGTTCTGACTTCTGGAGTTGGGCACTGGCTTTTCCTGCAGGGCAAACCAAGCCTGGCAACTGTGGCCCTGCAGATCAGCACCCCCACTGCTGGAACTGCTTCTGCTTCTGGGTCTGCTGTTGTTGCCGCTCCTGGGTCTGCCGCTGCTGCCGCTGGTACCAGTGCTGGTGCTGCTGATGTTGCTGCCGAACTCTGCTCCTGCTTGGGTCCAGCTGTCGGCTCAAGTTGGCATGGTCAGGTCCCAGGACGCTGCTCTGTTCGCTGGAGCTGAGCTCAGGCGGTGGGGGAGGGGAGGGAGCCGCTGCTGCTCCGGTTCTCTCACTGCTCCACGTGTTCTTCTACCTCGTGGTCTGCTCCTCCGTTGCTCACTGCCGCTCTCCCTTCACGTTTCCTGAGTTGCGGAGAGCGCAGTGTGAGGGGAAAATCCTGCACCTGGCTTTTCCTGCGGCTGGAGCCGAGTCTGGCGGCTTTCTGGTGCGCCCCGCCACCGCTGTGGTTGGCGGAGCTGCTGGAGCCACTTTTGCTGGCCTGTGCGGGCTCTGGATGCTCTGGATCTCTCCTACTTCTCCACTGCTGCTTCAATTTCCTATACACCTCACTTTTTAGTAAAAGTGTGTATTTTGCTGAGGTTTTTTGGTCTTTTTCCTCCCCAGGCTGCTTTGGTGTGGTACCTACTCTGCCATCTTAACCGGAAGTCCCCGATTTTTTTTTTTAAATATTTGCTCCAGCAAGTCTTGATCTGCTGAAGACTAAATAGAGAGCTTAATTAAAAAATATGTGAATCAGGCTAGAGAGATGGCTTAGCAGTTAAGGTGCTTGCCTGCAAAGCCAAAGGACCCTGGTTTAATTCCCCAAGACCCAGGTAAGCCAGATATATAAGGTGGTCTGGAGATTGTTTGCAGTGGCTGAAGGGCCTGGCATGCCCATCCCTTCTCTCTCTGTTTCTTTCTCTCTCTCTCTAATAAATAAATAAAATTTAAAAATACCAGAGTCTATGGGGCCATATACATTCAAACCACAACATTCTGTCCCTGACCCCATAGATTTATGACCACCTCACACTGCAAAATTCACTTAATCCAACTTCAACAGTCCTCATAGTCTTTACCAACTTTAACCTGTTCAAAAGTCCAAAGTCTCATCTGAGATTCATGATTGTTTCTTTCTTATTTTTTGTCGGTTAATTTGTTTACTCATAAGTAGAGGTCTATCTCAGACCTTTGACAATTCTTTTTTTTTTCTTTCTAATTTTTATTAGCATTTTCCATGATTATAAAAAAAATCCCATGTTAATTCCCTCCCCCCCCCACTTTTTCCTTTGAAATTCCATTCTCCATCATATTACCTCCCCATCACAATCATTGTACTTACATATATACAATACATGATTGTTTCTTAACTGTGAGCCTTGTAAAGTCAAAACACAGCTTACATATTTCCAACACATAATGGCTCAGAGTAAACATTCCCATTGCAAAAGGAAGGCTTATCAAAGACAGGCTTGATCAATGCACGATCAATAACCAGCAGGCAAAGACCAAACGTCTTCAGTTCCAATTCCAACATCTGTAACCAGAGATGAAGACTCTGAGTTTCTAATTCTGCTCCTCCAGCTTGGTTGCTCAAATCCTGAGGAAAACTGTGGATATCAAACTGTTCACAACAGGTTAATCTTTGCACAGACTAATCCCAGGGACATGGAAAACTGCGTGCCTTGGGTAGAGTTCCTAGTACACAAGAAAGTCATCAACTTTTCCAAAGACAATGAAGGATTTATGAATCACTGACCTCACTGGAGAATTTTTTGGGACCATAAAGTTTACACATTTGAAGATGGCCAGACTGTGGGCGTTATCAGGCCACATAAGAAGCAACCCTAATCCCCTCTCAATGGATGAAGGTCAGTAAACAAATGAAGAGGCTCTATCTTCCCATTATCCATTCCTAAAGAAAAGTAAACAGTGGACAGAGACAACCTAATGTTTGTTTAACTCTACACCCACTGCCCCTAGTGTCCTGAAGCCTAACTCCTTAAAATCCCAATGCCCATTCAAGGGGGCTGCCCTTCTCATTTCCTGCAGTAGAAGGCTGTGTCCCAGTATTCTCTATTAAAGTCTGGGCTGTTGAGGTTGGCTCTTCTGTCTTTCTTATATTCATGTCATCCTGATCAATCCAGAATTCTAACAAACAAATCAACAACTCATGATCTGAGCTAATGCAAACTCATAATCTGTCTTATGTCTACACTCCCCATAGCTTTGACTTCCGAAAACTTTCAATAAAAGCTGTGAGTAAAGTCATGATGGAGGTTCATTCAAGTGGCATTCCCTGGCCCTCCTTTAAATTACATTTTGTGTGCTGGGGTTCATTTTGAATCCTATCAGGCACCGCTTGATAGTGCCAACAGAAAACTACATCCCAAGCATGCAGCTCTCCTTGGCAGCCATCTCACAGTCCTGGTATATCCAAAATATCTGCAGGTCTACACTGACACCAATGGTTCATCTTCATAATCCCATTCATTGATCTTACTGGGTCTCCAGCAGGGATTTGTTTCATATTGTTTCAGCTCAGCAGTTCTGGGAAGAAACATGTGCACTTCATGACCTGCTTTCCTGCATTCTCATACTTCCAAAATGAGTACCAGGTGAGTGTCATGGGGGTAGAGGAGGTATAAAGCTTGATTTAGAGGAGCAGGATATTCCTTGAGAATTCTTCCTTTAAATCTCCTCCTTGCAGAAGAATTTTCATTCCTACAAGCATGAACCTTCCATGGGAGGGTTTCACCGTCAGGGCATATTTTTTCCATTGCCCCACTGCAAAACTGTTGACCACCTTTAATGGTGCTAATCACCTTAACAACTGCAGCTTAAGTAACCTAACACCAATCCCTATGCCTATAATGTCAAACTTACTTAAATTTTTCCTGTGATAAACTGCATCTTTCACATCTTTCTGTTCTATACCTTCTGCCAAGCATGCAAGTCTATTATTTTTAAATTTAACTTTGCTCAAATCCTTGGGGTATGATCAGAATGCAGCCAATATTTCTGCCAGTAGCTCAGTTCCAACAAAGTTCTCTCCTTCTTCTTTAACCCTTCATAAGCTAAGCCTTTACAGTCCACCATTCTCTCTGCAGTTAGAATTCCCAAACTTTCACTGGAATAGCCCATAACTGCCTGCTTGCAGTGCTACATCGCTTCTCCAGTTTGAAGTACAAAATCTGGGCTGGAGAGATGGCTTAACAGTTAAGGCACTTGCCTGTGAAGCCAAAGGACCCAGGCTCAATTCTCCAGGTCCCACTTAAGCCCAATACACATGGTGGCACATGCGTCTCAAGTTTGTTTGCAGTGGCTAGAGGCCCTGGTGCACCCATATTCTCTCTCTCTCTCTTTCTCTCCCCCCATCTCTAATAAATAACTAAAAATCAAAATCTTTTTTAAAAAAGTACTTCCACAAACACATATCAAAAGACCGAAAACCATATGGTCAGAATGGTTATAGCAATGACCCCACTTCTCAGTCCAAATTTTCTGTTACAGTTACCATCTTATTGTTGGGACAAATACCTGGCCAGAAGCAGCTTACAGAGGAAAGAGTTTATTTCAGGCTTACAGATTACTGGGGAAGTGTCAGCATGGTGGAAGATGGCTCATTTCATCATATATCCATAGCAAAGAGACAAAAGCCTGCAGTAGCAAACAGGAGTTGATTCTGTATACATTAGGGCTTGACTCAAGATCCACCCCCAGTTGTACATCTGCTGCAGCAGGGCTTCACCCGCTGAAGACTAAGTAAGAAGCTTAATCAAAAACACTTGAGTCTGTGGGGGCATTTACATTCAAACTACCATACCATTGAAGGACCCAGGTTTGCAGGTTTCATGTCTGAACCTTACAGCACTTCAGCAAAGGTTCCTCTAAAATCTTACCACTACAGGAAAGATGGTACCATATGGTTGGGACCAATGAATCAGCAATGTGATCCATGGTCCCAACCCCCATGTCCTGGCTTCTACTTCCACCAACAAATCTCTATAGCCCACATACTCATCTGGGGATTCTTCTCTTTCACATCATAAGAGACTTGTGAAGCCAAAAGACTAGCAGGAAATGCTGTGACATAAGCAACCATCCACATCAGCCCTTTGGGGTCAATGTACCTTGAGATGGGGAGAAAGGAAATGCTACAAGAGTCCCTGGGAACCTTCATGGGACTGCCTCCACTCAGTTCAGCCATACTTGAAAAGTCAAAGAAGGCTGTGTTGAAGCTCAGAGTCCTGGAGGCAAGTGGGAACTGACAGGGGCAGTACAGTTCCATGTGGCAGCATTGGTAGGGGTGTCTGAGAAAGTGAGAATGTGCTTATGGTGGGGCATTAATAGCATTAGAACAATGACATTTTGATTGTGAGCACAGCTGGATAACGAGGGCTACCTCAATTACATTGTATCATCTAGATATTTCTTCTTAGACTTCTGGGGGAAGTCCTAGGGGAACAAGATTGGTTCTTTCTGCCCACTGAATTCTCTAAAAGCCAGGGAACTCAGAGAAGTCTCCTAAGCTGTGTGTTGTTTAGTGGCTCTTCAGGCATAATCATTAAACATGCTCCAGACTGTTCATTGCTCTGTTAATGCTTTCAACACATTCATCATCACTGTGCATGTGAGAACATGTTTGGTGTTAGGATTCCCATGTGTGAGCATCTTTGCACACACAGCCCTTCCCCAGACAGCATTCTCTTCGTTCCTCACCCCTTAGTCACCCACTGTCTATTCAGGTCCTATGCTGCTTTCCACCATCATGTTTTCAGGAGAGTTACTGCTCTCTGTCCTGCCACTCTTCCTGCTCCATCTCCCCTACTTCTTCCTCCCCTCTTCTTCCTCCCCTCATAATTTTAGGAAATCACCATTTCTTCCACATTTCCCCCCTCCAGTTCATCCTTCCCCCTATCTTTCATCTTTCTCTTTCCATACTCCTCTCCTTCCTTCCCTCACCCCTCCCCATATTTTCAAACAAATGACCTTTTATTCCTCTCTTCCTCTCCCTCCTTTTTATCCTCTTTCTCTTTACAAGTTTTAAGAATACCAAATAGGTTTAATTAAATAAACAGAAAACATATGGTTGTTAACCTTCACAAATTTGAGTGCGCACATGCTCGTATGCACGCGTGTGCATGCGCGTGTGCGCGCACACACACACACACCTAAGTCTCCCACTGTTCAGGACCTTTCTACATGCTTCTATCTTCTCTAACTTGACATAAGCATTATTATTATTATTATTATTATTATTATTATTATTATTGGTTTTTCGAGGTAGGGTCTCACTCTAGCCCCGGCTGACCTGGAATTCACCATGGAGTCTCAGGGTGGCCTCAAACTCACGGCAATCCTCCTACCTCTGCCTCCCAAGTGCTAGGATTAAAGGCGTGCGCCACCACGCCCGGTTGACATAAGCATTATTACCTTCATTCCCAATTGTGCCAATTTATTGTTATTACCTAAGAGGAAAGCCTTCCCAGCAGTTGTCACAAACTACTATCCCTCCATGATCTTGTAAACCAGAGAGGCTGGGCTGTAATATGAGCAGTAATTCAGGATGCCAGTCAGTTCTTTAAATTAACCTATTAATTTTTCTTTCTAAGTCTATGTGAGTGCTGTTGTACAGGTGCCACAGCACATGTCTGGAGGCTGGAAGACAACTTCAGGTGTCGGTTCTTGCTTTCCACTTCTTTAAGGCAGAATCTCTGCATGCCAGGATGACTGGCCCAAAAGTTTTTGATTCTCCTACTCTACCTCTATCTTGCAGCTGGGATTACAGACACGTGTTGCCATGTCTGACTTTTACATGAGTGCTGGGGATCCAAACTCCAGCAAACAGTTTATCCATTTAGCCATCTTTCCAGTCCCTAACCACCACCCCCAAGACAGTCTCACACTGAAGCCCAAGGTTAGCCTGGAATCCATGACAATCCTCCTGCCTCAGCTTCCTCAGTGCTGGGGTTACAAGTTGCTGAGCTTGGCTAACGTGTTTGCTGATATTTCCATTAACTTGTACTCCTAACTGCCATCCCCTCTGAGAAATGGTGGATTCCTTTTTCTGCTTATAGCTAGTACATACAGCAGTTGGCTCATCAGCCAGTGGACTCTCAAGAAGCCAGGAGGCTCTGAGATCCATAAAGGACAGAGCCTTTATTCCTCCTTGTCCTGGTGATTCCTCCCCTGAGGAATAGTTTCTGCTTAGCTTGCGGCAGGTGTGACAGGAAGTGAAAATATTTCCTGAACCCAGACTCTTTGTAAAGCCCTACATGTTCAAGTTTCAAATCTGACACTTTTGGGGTTGGAGAAATGGGTCAGTGGTTTAGGCACTTGTCTGCAAAGCCTAAGGACCCAGGTTCAATTCCCCAGTACCCACGTAGGCCAGATGCACAAGGTGGTATAGTGGCTAGAGACCCTGGTGTGACCATTCTCTCTCTCTCCCTCTCTTTCTCTTTGTTTCTTTCTCTCTTTCTCAAGTAAAATATCTTTAAAAAAAAATCTGACACGATCTGCCTGTGTGTTCCTAGACAATGCACTCCATCTCTGTGAGGTTTTCACATCTATGAAATGGGGATCACAGCTGCTGCACCTCATAGCACTGATTAAAGGTCAGGTAATGTGAATAAATGTTCAGAAGAACTTTGTAAACTGTGCAGGATCAGGAAATATGGGTTATCTCACTCAGTGTGTTCCAATGGCAACACTAGGGGATGTGTCCCATCCTGGGGAATTCCAGTGTCCAGCCCAACCAGAGAAGCAAGTTGCTTGGCTGACTGGCTGGCATCAGCAGGAGGCTGTGATTGCTGGCAGCTAGATCTCAGGTCATATTTAAATGCACGCTAGGACAGCACATTTTTCTCTGGTCTGGGGTGCAGTTCCTGGCCACAGATGAACTCTGTGTCATGGGCAGGAATTGGATAATACAGTGATTTCCTACTAGCTTTTCAAATAGACACAATCAAGTCTGTGCAAATGCTTACAAGGGGGAGATGATCAGGGGAGTTCAATTATCTGAGGGTAAGAAATAAAAAGACAGAATAAGATATCTTCAGAACAGCATAGAAATCAGATGTCATTATGATTAAAACCTAAGTGAATCACATGTATAAAAGTTCAAACACATTTAGGGTTTTCCCATTAAACAAGATAAAATACATGGGCTAGGGAGATGGTGCTTGTCATGCAAATGTGAGGAGCTAAATTCAGATCCCTACAACCCACATAAAAGTTGGGTGTGGTGTCATGCACTTGTAATCCTAGCACTGCAGAGGCAGAGATAAAAGGATCCCTGGGGCTTGCTAATTAACTAGTCTAACAATTGATAAGCTCTGGGTTTAGCAAAAGACCTTATCTCAAAGAATAAGACAAGCTAAAGGGCTTGCTATGCAAGCATGGGGACCAAGCTTTGTCGCCAGCACCTATGTAAATAGGTAAATAGGCCAAATCAGTGAACTCTGGGTTCAGTGAGAGATGCTGCCTCAGAAAATAAGGTGAAGAATGATCTTTGGTAACACTTCATGTCGACCTCTGGCCTCCATGCACATGAGCCCACAGACATAGACACATGCATAACATACCACACACACACGCGCACGCACACACATGCAGCACAGTATTAAAATCTAGGATAAAATATGAAACCTTCCTCATTAAAATTAGCTAAAAATTCATATGGATTCCCGTTTATTCTATTTCTTGTGAGCAGGAATAAAAAGCAACATATGAACAGAGAGCAAGAAAAAAGGCAGAGGAAGAGTCAACAGGAGAGACAGGCAAAGAAGCAGACAATGCAGGATGGGCAAGAGAGAGATGGCCAAAGGAAATGGTCCCCAGAACCCCAACTTGGAGCCCACAATCAATTCTTGCCACTTGGAGTATGAGTCTCCTGATAAGTTGCTACTAACTGGTTTTCTGATCACTTCTCACAGCATCACTCACTCTGTACACCACTTATTTCCCAAAGAGTTTCCACTGGAACTCTGAAAATGTGACGTGGAGGAATGACTTAGGTTTTGGAATTTCTCTGTGCAATCTAAATCTAAATTATACTCTTTATTTATTATTGTGGTACCAGAGAGCGAGCTCAGGACCCGACCATGTGCATCCTAGGCAAGCTTTTTACCACTGAGTCATGCCCCCAGATTCCTTTTTTATATCCTAAAATCTATTGGCTTTTTACCTCTATGTCCCTACTGGTGGAAAATAAAAACTTGGGATAAAAAGAAGTGGAGAGGCCCTGTTGTGGCAAATAGAGGTTCTGTTCTTTTTGGTGACTCCCTGGACCATCCAATCTGAATACTTTTCCTGAAGGCTAAGTGTATGAGCCAAGGTTCTCCAGGATAGAAAGAACCAACAGGATATATGGAGAGATATAGAAAGGTACTTAGGAGGAATGGGCTCAAATCACCCTGGAGGCTGAGAAGTGCAGATCTGATGTCTGCAAGTTGGATGCTTAGAAAAGCCAGTAGTTTCAGTCTAGTGATGCCCAGAGGCCTGAGAACCAGGGGAGACAATGCTGCCAGTCCTGGGTTGAGGCCAAATATCAAAGCAGTGGAAGTTGATAATGTAAATCTCTGCTCCAGTTAGATGACTCAAGATTCAGGGCACCAGGGCTGGGTAAATGATTCAGCAGTTAAAAGTGCTTGCTTGCAAAGCCTGTTGACCTAGGTGTGACTCTCCAGTATGCATGTAAAGCCAGATGCACAAAGTAGTACATGTGTCTGGAGTTTATTTGCTGTGGCAAGAGGCCCTGGCATACCCATTCTCTCTTTCTCTTTCTTGCTTTGCTTACAAATAAATAAATAACTTTTAAAAAGATTCACGGCACCAAACTCAAGGGTAGGAGATAGGTGCCCTAACACCCACAGAAGTAATTCGTCCATCTACAGTGCTGAGGTTCATCTTCTTAGCTTTTTTTTTTTTTAATTTTTATTTATTTATTTGAGAGCAACAGACAGAAAGAAAGAGAGAAAGAGAGAATGGGCGCACCAGGGCTTTCAGCCACTGCAAACGGTCTCCAGACACGTGTGCCCCCTTGTGCACCTGGCTAATATGGGTCCTGGGGAATTGAGCCTCAAACCAAGGTCCTTAGGCTTCACAGGCAAGCACTTAACCACTAAGCAATCTCTCCAGCCCTTCTTAGCTCTTCTCAATTAATGTTTTATTATTTATTTTGTGTGTGTGCATGCATGTTTATGTCTGTTTGTGTTTATGCATGTGAGTGCAAGCGTACATGTGCCACAGCGTGCATGTACAGGTCAGAGAACAACTTTTGGGTCAGTCCTCATCTGTCCACCTTTTTTTTTTTTTTTGGGTTTTTTGAGGTAGGGTCTCACTCTGGTCCAGGCTGACCTGGAATTAACTCTGTAGTCTCAGGGTGGCCTTGAACTCATGGCGATCCTCCTACCTCTGCCTCCCGAGTGCTGGGATTAAAGGCGTGCGCCACCACGCCCGGCTTTCTGTCCACCTTTTTTGAGGTGGGTTTCTTGCTCTGGATTCTTGCTCTGCTGTTCTTCACTGCACTTGAGCTGCTAGGAAATTCTTCTGGTTCAGACTCTCATCTTACTGTTATAGTCAGCATGCTAGGCTGATGGAAGCCTGCTCACCTTTCTGTATAGGGTCTGGGGGTCACACTCCAGCATGCCAGCTTGAGCAGTAAATGCCACTGAACCATCTCCCCAGGGACAGTTTTTTGTTTTTTTTTTTTAGGACAGAGTCTCATATAGCCCAGACTGAGCTCAGACTCTATGTAACTAAGGGTGTCTTTGAACTTCTGATCTTCTTGTTTGCCTCTACCTCCTGAGTGCTGCTATTACAGGCATATGCCACAACACCCAATTTTATGTAGTGCTGGGAGTAGAACTCATAGCTTTGTGCATGCTAGGCAAGCACTCTACTAAGCAGGCTATAGCCCCAGGTTGAAGGTTGATTTTTTTTTTAATTTTTATTTATTTATTTATTGGAGAGGGACAGAGAGAGAGAGAAAGAGGCAGGGGGAGGGGGGAGAATGGGTGCACCAGGGCCTCTAGCCACTGCAGATGAACTCCAGACGTGTGCGCCCCCATTGTGCATCTGGCTAATGTGGGTCCTGAGGAATCGAGCCTTGAACCAGGGTCCTTAGGCTTCACAGGCAAGCACTTAACCGCTAAGCCATCTCTCCAGTCTGAAGCTTGATTTTTTGTAATTCAGTTTCCCCACTCAAATGAAAATATCTTCAGGAAATGACCTCTTAAGACACAGTCTCAAAAATATGCTTCAGCCACCGTGAGACTACATAGTGAACTCCAGATCAGCCTGGGCTAGAGCAAGATCCTACCTTGAAAAACCAATATATATATACTTATGTTTCACCAGCTCTCTGGGTATCCCTTAGCCCAGAGAAATACACACATACAATTAACCATCATACTGAGAAACCATTATGACAAGCAAATGTCACTTTAGACATTACCTGTGATGATGTTAGTAACAGGTTACAGTTGCAGAGGATGACAAAATGGATGTAAATTTGTGGCTCAGATCTCCCATTTTGTACTTTTCATGTGCACAGCACAGCTCTGGCATGGGTATCTCTCACCACAGGCTAATCTCCCTCAGAGCAGACACGGCAGATTTCAAGGCAGAGTCAGAAAAAGACCCCTGCAAGACATTTGCTTATACCCTTCAATAGTCATTGATGACACTAGTAACGAAAAAACGAGCTGACAGGAGAACAAAAACCTCTGCCCCAACAAGCTATATGCACGCTGGGGGTGTTTGGCCTGTATCGCTTTAGCCCCATCTTTCTAAATTAAGCAAACACTGTTACCACCTATCCCAGAAGGGGTCACAGATGATGACAGCAGAGAGACAGTCACTATGCATGGACTCTGATACAGACTCTGATATATACCTTACATCATCTCATTTAATATACACATCGTCTCTGTGTGCTGCAATATATTATGAAAACATTTTGCAGGAAACTACAATAAGGAAGATTCAGAAAGCTGGGCTGGCCACTAATGCCAGGGCTGGTATTTGAACCCAGGCATTCATCTACACAGTGTACACCAGCTCTTTAGCTCTCCAGCTCTCCACGGGTTCCTTCCCCAGGGTCTTGGGCAGTCTTTCAATACAGATCACCTCAGCTTTCAGGATTTCCAGACTTCTTATGTCTGATAAACTTCTGTCCCATGGTAGGTTTAGTTTCCTAAGAGGCAGGGACTAAATGAGTATCTGAAATAATGTATCTGACAAAGTGTATTCCAAGGTTGTGGAGACTGATAGAAAACAGGGAGGGAGCAGAGTGTGATCCTGTAAAATGGGTGCTTCAGCCTATATGAGTGTATTACAAAAGGTCAAAGGTCAACTGGTCCAGCTGACCAAGGGACTGGGAATGGCCCTATTTCCTGGGAAATGAATGAACAATTCAAGGGCCACTTCAGTCATTGCTACTTCTTAACCTTTAAGCCATGAATCTAAATCAAATACTAAACAAGGGAAACTCTATGGCCTTCTCTAGGCAATCTAGTCTGATTGATTTTAATTTGCAGAAGATGCCAAAAAACTTCCCCAACCTTCAACAATTTGTTGTTTCGTAAAAAAACCAAACAGGGGAAACTCAAATGTTTTTGCTGTCTCATTTTGACATTTCTAATCCAAAGTAAACAAGAGACCTCTATCCTTTGTGTTGGACAGAGTCAAACACAGGGCCCTTGTTCCATAGGCAGTACTGGCTATCACTGCCAGCTCACAGAGGCCTCTGTGTCCAGGAGCAAGATGGGTTCCAGAGGCACATGATTTCTGCCCAGCAGGGGCAGCAGAGCCAGAGTGTCCAGCTCAGGATCCTTTCTATATTTGCATTCTTGTTTGCTCTCAGAGGAACAAGTCCAATGTTTAAATATGAAAAATGTGTAATGCTAATTTAACAGTGTCCTTTGTGCCAATGAAGTGTCCCATATCTCACTAAGAACTTGTCCAGTGACTCTAGACTTAATTTTAAGTTTAACCTTTGATTTTAAAACGTAATTTACTTGTGTTCACAAAGCGCTGCTTGAATTACTGTAACAACTCTACCTGACCCTGGCACCTGTGAATGCCAGGAAAGCACTCTACCAACCAAGCCACATCTAGCACTTGGTCTTGATTTGCTAACATTTTATTTATCTTTTTCATCTATACTTTTAAGTTAGATTAGTCTTTGGTCCATCTCCCCCCGCCCCCTCCACCACTTTTTATTTTTTCTAAATTTGTATGGGTATGTTTGTGTGTGTTGGTGCATGTGTGTGCACATGGAGGCCAGAGGACAACCTAGCTATTGTTCCTCAGGAAGACTGTCCACCTTCTCGGAGAGACTCTCTCATTGGCCTAGAACTCATCAAGTAGGCTTCACTGGCTCACTAGTGAACTCCAGGGATCTGTCTGCTTGTATCCCCCTAGCACTGCTGGGGTTACAAGAACAGGCCACCATGCCTATTTTGTTTTTTGTTTTCTTAATGGGTTCAGGAGATCAAACTTAGATATTCATATTTGCAAGGCAAGCACTTGACCAACTAAGCTATGTCTCCAGCTCATTTTGTTGTTTTGGAGCATCAGGGTTATTTTAGTTTTTAAAACTGAATTGGAACTGTTTCCATCCTCTTTTATGTTCTAGGTGGCTTTCAGGGTCCACTGCTGGTTAAATACCATTAATGACTTTTCTCTCCTAGCAGACTACATAGCTCATGACAGCTAGGCAATAGAGCAGAGGCTTCCAGCTTAGTTCCAGTGAGATTTCTCAGCCCAAACATGTGGTATATTAAGCAATAAGGTCTTCACCATGTAGTTCTGGTAGGCAACCAAGATCCTTGGCATCAGTCTGTATTGTTTTGGAAGCTTCAGGGGTCTTTCTGAGCAACAACTTACTGGGAGATATCCCTGGCACTGAAATTTTCTTCTAATAATCTATGGCCTCAGGGAATAGCATTATCTACTACTATAAGGTATTTTTGCACAAACTCTCTTTTATATTTTTTTATATTTTATATTTTATAATTATACACATGTATAATTTAGCTAGTGAAAATGAAGGTTTCAATATGGTTTAGTCATAGCATCTTAAAATGTTTTTAGCATTGAGAAGTGATTTTAATATTTTGTAAGTAAATCACAGAGCTTTAAGAATGATTACAATCTAAGTAAAAGCCATTCTAATGACATTGAAATGTCATGTTGATTAAAGCAACACTTTAAACTATAAATGCCATGTTGTTACACATCCTGCCTATCCTCAAGGATGACAGAGAAGTATTCTCCTGCTATCTGGAAACAGCTACTACCATGTCAACCAGTCCCTAGGAGTGGCTAGACAGACATACTGTAGGAATTACTAAATCCACCTAGCACCCATTTCAATTGTGATTTATCCAGATCAATAGAGAGCCCCCCCGGGCAGCATGAGAGAACATGCATGGATCCAGCCAGGCACAATCACAACAGAGCACACACTTCCTGGAGTGTATCTGGGGAAACAGGACTATGCTGACCACTGTGCTGCCCTACCTTCATGACAGAGCATTGTTTAAAACATGCCAGGTGGAAAACTGGAATTAGGAGCTGTGTAACATGAAAGAATTGAAATATGAATATTTGGAATATGTATATTTTAAATATGGGAAATACAAATATTGATCAGCAAAGCAGGATTAAGTGTTTCCTAGAACTTCACAAATTTGGAGATCCACTAGTAAATTTTTTTAGCTTCTCTATCATGAGTGGGTTGGGAAGAGAAACAAGGTTGGGGTCCTGGCTAGATGAGGTGTCTTTAGATGAAGTCTATCAAATCCCTAGTTTCCAACCCATTTCTCATGCAAAAACCAAGTCTCCCCCAGCTATGGTCCATCCCAGCACTCAGTAAACAGCCACAGGGCCCAATCCCTACACAAGACAGGCCTCTAGAGGGACCTCATGTAGTGTGGGCCTTCGAAGGCATGAAGCTGGAACATTCTTGCTAAAGCTCTCCCCCCTTTCTACTCACCAACTTTCTCAACATGTAGAAAAATAGGCCATCTATAGATTTTTCTGGCAATAAATATATTTGAACACTAAAAACACATCTCTTAATAAATACAAGCCACCTCCATTCACACACCACTGTTTTGTCTTCTTAAAGTTTTAAAAGTAAAGCCTAAAGTTTTTGAGGCCCAGGTCAATTCCTTCTCCACATATCACTATAAAAACCAAACAGGAATGAAAATGAGCTCTCTGATCCGGCATATTCCTGAAGCGTCTTTTTTTTTTTTTCTTTTTTGAGAGGTAGAGAGAGAAAGAGGCAGACACAGACACATACACACACACACACACACACAGGGAGAGAGACACAGAGAGAGAATGAGAGAGAATGGGCATGCCAGGGCTTTCAGCCACTGCAAATGAAGTGTGTCCCCTTGTTAGCATGTACAAGATTATTTGTTTTTGAAGAATACTTTTAGAATTTTGATGGGAATTGCTTTAAACCTAGAGATGGCTTTTGTTAGGATAGACATTTTCACAATATTGATTCTTACAATACATTAACATGGGATGCCTTTCCATTTCCTAGTGTCAAAAGAGGAGACTGGAGAATTGCTGGGGCTCACTGGTCAGCTACTATGAGTGGAAACAGCAGCTCCAGGTTAGTAAGAGACTGTCTCAAGGAAACATGCAGATATATGGGGGGGGGGGGGAAGAGGACACATGATGATCTTCTCTGGCTTTCACATGGTGCATGTGCACCTTACCCCTGTGGTGCTTTGATTCAGGTGTCCCCCATAAACTTAGGTGTTCTGAATGCTAGGTTCCCAGCTGATGGAGATTTTGCAATTAATACCTTCTGGAGACAGTGCACTGGGCAGGCTTATAGGCGTTATAGCCATTCCCCTTGCCAGTGTTTGGCACACTCTCCTGTTGCTATTGTCCACCTGATGTTGGCCAGGGGATGATGTCCACCCTTTGTTCATGCCATCATTTTCCCTGCCATTATGGAGCTTCGCCCTCAAGCCAGTAAGCCAAAATAAACCTCTTTTTCCCACAAATTGCTCTTGGTTGGGTGATTTCTACCAGTAATGCGAACCTGACTGCAACATTCTCACACAAGCATATATCCCCCTTAACACAAGAAGCCATTACCTCCACTCTTTTATACCACTATGTTTTCCCAGTTTCTATGACAAGTCTGAGCTCATTTGGTCAAATTTGGCAAAATTTAAGCCTTGTAGTATCCCCTATTGAGTATCTTTACTGGTGATTTCTCTTTCTCCCATTGAACTGCACGCAGAATGGCTTCTTCCAGCTTTCTGTCAGCTGCTCTACATGGAGATTACTAGCTCAGTTCCAGCAGGACTTCTCAGTGACCTTTCAGCCCAAGTATGTGGAGTCTTCAGCAATAGGGTCTTACCATCTATTCCTGGTGGGAAAACAAGGGACTTGGCAATGGCCTGTAATGTTTTGGGGGCATCGGTGACCTCCCTGGCCAACAACTCACTAGAAGGTATCCCATCCCCGGCACTGGAAATTTTCTATCAACAATCTATGGCTCCTTGAGTTTTCCACTGTCCAAAAGAGTAGGATTCCATATGATTTATTTATACCCTCTTAGATTTTGATTAGGCCTCCCTCCACCTTTCCTTTACTCAATCTCTTCCCCTGACCTCACTTGGGCCTTTTCACGCCCATTAATCTATTCTTCTACTTACATATATACAGTACCATCCTATTAAGTACCCTGCTCCCTTCCTTTCTATTCCCTTTATATCTCCTTTCTAGCTTACTGGCCTTTGCTACTGAGTTTTCTTCCTACTCACACAGAAAGCCAATCATCTATAGCTAGAATCCACATATGAGAGAGAACATGTGACATTTGGCTTTTTGAGCCTGGGTTACCTCACTTAGTACAACCCTTTCCAGATCCATCCATTTTCCTGCAATTTTCATAACTTCATTTTTCTTTATCACTGAGTAGAACTCCATTGTGTAAATTGGCTATATCTTCATTATCCACTCATCAGTTGAGGGACATCTAGGCTGGTTCCATTTCCCAGCTATTGTGATAAACAAAAATCTTATCCTAATATTTCCACAAACTTAATGAGTTAAGTATTAGCTTTACTATAGATGTGGAAACAGGCAACAGAGCAGAGAAACATACACACAAGGTCCAGGGAAGCCTTGAAACCATCTTTCAAAACTTTCAAAATTGGCTCTGCCACTGGTTAGCTGAGTAAATATAAGTTATTAAACTCTTTTAGTCCCAGTGGTTGCCATATAAGCAGGGGGCAAGAAGCAGCTTATAAAATTGTGTTAAATGAGATACATAAATGCCAAATATGGAGCATGGATGATTCATGGTATTATATTTTCTCCTAAATCAACTGATAAATGCTCAAAAATCATTTTAACTTAGTTTACACAAAAATGTTTATGTTAAAAATAATACCAAGCACAGAGTGGTGGCTCATGCCTATAATCCCAACACTTGACAGAGGCAGAAGGATCAGAATTCTGTCCAAGGCCACCTTCAGAAACACTGAGTTCAAGACCAGCCAGGGCTACACAAGACCTTGTCTCAAAACAAACAAACAAACAAAAAACCTACAAGGCCTGGAGAGATGGCTTAGCGGTTAAGGTGCTTGCCCGCAACGCCAAAGGACCTCGGTTCGATTCCCCAGTACCCACGTAAGCCAGATGCATATGGCGGTTCATGCATCTAGAGTTTGTTTGCAGTGGCTGGAAGCCCTGGCATGCCCATTCTCTCTCTCTGCCTCTTACCTGCTCTCAAATAAATAAAAATAAAAATAAAATAAAAACCTTAGAAAAAACAAAACAATACAAAATCTTACAACAATGAACAAAACTTAATCCTTGTTTGACAAGAATGAACTGAAAAGTTCTAAAACTACATATATAAGCAACAACTTGAGAAAATCTTGGGGAGAATTAATGATTTTCAAGTTTCTATAATATCCTGATTTCTATAATAGCATTTGAGACTCTGAGGCAGGTGGCTTAAGGCAAGCCTGGGCTCCAGTGAGACCTTGTCTCAGAAAAAAAAAAAGTACTTGCTACTTGCAAGATGGCAAGTTATCTCCTGATTTAAAAGATGTTCCAGTGAACCCGGCATAGTAACACACACCTTTAATCTCAGCACTTGGGAGGCAGAGGTAATTCCAGGTCAGCCTGAGCCAGCAAGACCCTACCTTAGAAAACCAAAAAAAAGTTCCAGCCCTTTTGGGGTTCTGTTTATTGGTTTGATTCTGCTGCTACTTCTTTTGGTCTGGTCTGTGTGGCAGAGCCAAAGAGAAGAGAATCTGCTGCTGGGTCTCCAGATAGCCAGCCACCAACCCCACCTTCCCACACTACACATGCTCCAGGAAGAAGCCAGGTCTTCTAGCACAGATTTTTTTTTTAAATTTTATTTTGTAATATTTTTTTGAGACAGACAATGAGTATGGGAGTGACAGAGCCTCCTGTCACTGCAAACAAACTCCAGACACATATGCCACTTTGTGCATCTGGCTTTATGTGGGTACTAGGGAATTAAACCCAGGCCATTATGCTTTGCAAGAAAGTGCCTTTAACTGCTCCCCATTCCCAGATCCCTTACCCTCTGTAGCCAAGGCCTAGACAGGGAAACCCTCGGATTAGGTAAAGGCAAACTGAAGGAATTAAGGGACACATATGCGTTGGACTGAGGAAACAATGCACCTCCAAACTAACCATGAGATGCTCACCCCACCAGGCAGATCATCAAGGACTGAAGGAAACAAAATATCCTCTGGAAAATGTAATGAAGGGATGATTTGTCAATGTAAATTTACATCCTTTCAAAATCCCTTTGCACATGGGTATTGCTGACCTGTTTCAGATCTTAAATGTTCCTGCAAAAGTTCATGTGTTGAAGGCATGTCCCCCTCCCCCACCGCTGTTGGCACCAGTAGAGTAGCAAGACTTCAAGAGGGTCCCTGTAGTAGGAAGTTAGGGGTGTGTGTGTGTGGGGGGGTGTAATCTTGAAGGTTATATTAGGCTCTCTCTCTCTCTTCACTTTCTTCCAGCTGCCATGCACTCCTCATAATGAAGTTCTACCTTCTTACAGACACAAAGTGACACAAATGAGCTGCCATGAACTGAAAACATGAGCCAAAATAAATCTTACCTCATTTAAAGCTGTTTATTTTGGGCATTTTGTCACAGCAACATAAGGCCATCACCGTGCCCAACTGAGTCTAGTGGCCTGGTGCCTCCTTTGAGAATCTAGGTCTTTGAGCTTCCTGTCAAGACACAGCAAGGCATCCCCAACAGCTCCTAGAATCATGGGGTCTACTCCTGAGAACAGATGGAAGGAGACAGGTGTCTGAGAGTTCTATGGTTGGTCACTGTTCTGCAGCTTCTGGGTGGTTCCTAATACACCATGACACTGTACTTTCTTTTCCCTCCACCCCCAATTCCAGCATGGGTCTGCTCAAAGCCACAAATCCTGAAAGGGCCACCTAAGTGACTACAAACTCTTGCCCTACACTCGAATGCATGTTACCCGGCTCTTGGTGTAGTCTTGGGACATCACTACTTAGGTTGTCCGTAGACAGTAACCCATCTTCATAGGCGACGCCAGTTCTTAAGTCCAGAGACTTCCAGATCCAGATCTTCACAATATGCTCGCTTGGGGACGCAGGGTAGCTTGTCCGGGCTCCCTGGGGTCAGGCGGTCCCAGAGTGGAGGAGGGTGGGAGCACAGGTGGAAAACCAAACTTAACACAAGCTTGGCCTGATTAGTGAGCGCACTTTTCTTGGGCCAAGTCTTGGCAGGTGGTTGATGACGCTCTTGGGTCCAGTTTTACACCGCTTTCTCAGACCCTGGCTCCGCAGCGGCCTTTGGCACCGGGGTCCCCGGCCTGGGCAGCTCCGCTCCGCCGCCTACAGCTCGGATGCCGCCACTGCGGAGCCCGAGCCAGAGCCTCCGCGGCCCGCGGGCACCCGGGCACTCTGGGGTGGAGACTGAAACCAGGCGCTTCCTGCCTTCCCGCGGGCCAGGTGACTGGCAGGCGGCGGGTCGGGGGTGCCGGCTCGGCCCCGCCCTCCGCGCCCTCCCGGGCGCCCCCGGGGGAAGGTGGTCCGCCGCCGGTCGCGGAGGGGCGGAGAGGTGGCGGAACCTCCTTCCCATTTCCGCCGCGGGCAGCGTGCGGGCGAGTGCCACCGGGAGGCGCGGCTACCCCGCCCGCGCGCCGGGGGCCGGCCCCGTCCGCCTGCGCCTTTTTCCCCAAGCCGGGGCGCCGCGCGGCCACTCGCCGCCGCCGGGAGCGCGGTGGCTGCAGCGCCCGCCGTCCAGAAGATGGTCCCCGCGGCCCGACAGCCCGCCCTGCTCGCGCTGAGTACGTACGCGGGGCGCCCGGCGCGTTCCTGGGGAGGGTCGCGTCCGCCCGGGACGCGGGAGGCGGGCGCCGCGGCCCTCGCTCGTGCGTGCGCTCGGGCTCAACTTCAGTCGCGCGGCGTCCGCTGCCGCCCCGCCCCGCCCCGCACACCTGGCCGTCGCCGAGCCGGCTCCCGCGGCCACCCGGGCGCGGGCACCGCCTGCGCCGCCGAGTCCCGGCGGACCCCAGCCCGCGCCCCGCGGCGCCCGCGCCTCCCACCTCCGGGCGCTGGCACTCCGGGTGGGTCTCGGCTGTTCGATGGTTCTCAGTGAACTTCCGAGGGCGGAGGCTGCCGACTCCGGGAAAGCAGGGGCGAGCCCAGCCGAGCGTGGCGGGTCTCCTTTGGGTCGGCGCCTGGACGCGGGCGCGCGTGGGGGCGGGGAGCGCTCGGCGCGCTCACTCGTGGGTCGGGCGGCAGGTGGCGTCCCTCAGTTTCTCGCGGGTGTCTGTCGGCCCAGGCGTAGCCCCTCCGGCCTCGCTTTCCCGGCCCGTCCCGGTCTCTTGTCAGTGGCGTGGTGGTTGCTGCTGCCGCCTCCGTGAAGGCTCGTGGACAGCCGCATTGAAAACCCGTGCAGAGTTCTTGCATCAGGGTCTGGCGAGCCGGGAGGAAAGCTTCGGAACCCCTCCCCAAAATACGCCCTGGGCTGCAGCTGCTTCCTGTCCGCGTGCCATGGTGGGGTTCCCAGACCCGCGGGCAACACTGCCCTCCAAATGCCCGTTGAGAGGGCGGTGGGGGGGGGGGGCGTCATCCTGAGATGCTTGAGCCTCTCCGTGAAGCTCACCCACAGGTGACCCGGCTTGAGGCCGCTCTCCGTCTTTTTTCCAAGAACTGCATTTTGAGTGTTGGTTGACTTTGTTTTGCTTTCAAATATGTTTAAAAAGGCAGTGACGTACGTAGTGAGAAGCCTCCAGATAGCTTCCCTGTCCTAATGTTGTCTACAAATAACAGTAGTAATAATAATAGTTGGAACTACGTGGGTACTTGGCCTGGATTGGGTACTCTATTTAGTTTTCATACTCACCTGAAGAAGGAATCATTCTCATTCCGTTTATAAGGGAGGGAAGGCCAGCCCACGGTCCATAGATAGCCTTACTAACCATTAGCATGGCAGAACTGTGAATGTGAAAATCGTTTAACTTGTGCCCACCATAGTCCATCTCTCAGTTCCAGACTTTGCATTAAAGGAGACATAATGCAGACACTTGAAACTTGCTGTTAGAGCAGACTGCCACCGAACTACAGGATCTCAAGGTAGTTACCCAGTGACAATGATGAGAAAGGACACCGAAAGTTGCCCTGCACACAAACAGCCTCTGTGGTAACGCTCAGCCATGAACACAGATCTTCTTCACCATTTTTTTTTTTTTTTCTTTTGAGAATGTTGTTTCAGCTTGATCTTTGTGTCCTTCTTAAGAAAAAGAGATATACTGGGCTGGAGAGATTGCTTAGTGGTTAAGGCACTTGTTAAGCCTAAGGACCCAGGTTTGATTCTCCAGGTCCCACAAAAGCCAGATGCACAAGGTGGTGCATACGTCTGGAGTTCGTTTGCAGTGGCTGGAGGCCCTAGTGTGCCTGTTCTCTCTATTTCTTTCTCTTTCTCTGTACCAAATTAAGAAAAGAAAAAGAAAAGAAGATGTGTAAACATAAAAGGATTGATGGTTCTGTAAGAGCCAGCTCATACATTCCAAAATATGAAAAAGGGGGTGGACCAGGGTAGTAGGAGGAATTTACACCATTAAGGGTTCCCTTTTCTTTATATTCTTTTGAAGAAAAACCAGAGTTCCTTCAGCTGCTGCCTCCCACGTGTCTCTAATTTGGCATATTTCCTGCAAAGCTCCATGCAGATCAGCCCTTGTTCTATCTACAAGCAAGATCTAGAAAACCTGAGGCTAGTCTGAGAAAGGCCTGGCTGCCTAGGCTTGAATACCTACAGCCTGAGCACTGATTAATATTTTGAGGGACTGAGTGTGGAGGCTGCCACCCAAATGGAAACCTTGGAAACATAAGACAGACTCCTGTGGTGTCTGCTTTCTCATGTCCACTGTGTTGCAGGCAGAAGACCCCACCGTGGCTTGGCTTCCTGGTCCATTCTTTTCTGTGTCCAGGGAACAAGATGCAAGTTAACTTACCTTTTCAGCACCTTGTTTTTCTCTTCTGTGAAATGGGGATATCAAAAGGGGCTCCTGAATATACTTTATGTAGTCTGATGCCTGATATGTAGTAAGACCTTAATTAACCTTAACACCACCATCACCATTGCTGGTTCTCAGAACCTCGTAAAATCCCAGACACCAAGGCAGTTTGTGTGAGTTCAGTGACTAAAATGCTGTTCATTTTACCTGAGCTCACCTGCCTATTTTGCATCCTCTGCCAGGAAACATACCTTGTGCTCAGTATCCCTTGACAGGTGACAAACAAGCTTAGGAGTCCCCCCCACCCCCGCTTTTGAAGGTAGGATCTCACTCTAGCCCAGGCTGACATGGAATTCACAGGGTGGCCTCACAGTCACGGGGATCCACCTACCTCTGCCTCCTGAGTGCTGGGATTAAAGGCATGTGCCATCATGGAGCTCTTTTTTTTTTTTTTTTTTAATATTTATTTGAGAGAGGGTGAAGGGGAAAGAGAGTGAGGGAATGAGTATTGATGCACTAGGGCCTTCTGCTGCTGCAGACGATCTCCAGACACGTGTGCCACTTTTTCTAGCTTTATGTGCGTACTGGGGAATCGAACCTGGGTTGTCAAGCTTTGCAAGCAAGGCCTTTGACCACTGAACCATCTCTCTAGCCCCCTGTTCTTTTGGACATCCTGAATTTTTTCAAGTTTTAATGCCAAGCATTTGTGACTGCTCTTTAATATTTAGCAACCAGTTGTTTGTACTGAGGTAGGCACCTAAGTCATGGCCTTCTCTTCTGTAAAGTAGGACTAATAAAACTGTCCCTACCTACGAGCAGTTGAGAATCCAATGAGATGGTAAACAAGGAAGCTATTTATAAATCATATAAGTAATTAGGCTGGGGTGTGGCTCAGGAAAGAGCCCTTGATTAGCATGCTCAAGGTCCTGGGTTCCATGTCTAGGACTGCAGAATAAATAAATAAATGCTATATAGAAAAAGAAATCAATTTAATGATGTAGCTTTGAGTTTAATAATCCAGAGATAAAGCTTATTTTCACAGTATCTCCTGTAGGTGAGGACTGGTTGTAGACCTTAGAGAAGGATGTCATAAAATGGGTGGGCGGAGGTGGAAGAAGTGACCTTTCTTTTGGAATCCTTGGGGAGGGATTAGGAAGGATGTTGAAGTAAGGCGTTTCTTGTCTCCATTACGTGGAAATGTTGTCTTTCAGGCAGACCGTAGAGGCTTGACTAGGGCACATGCTTTCCATACTGGGCAGTTCCAGTTAGGGTGTGCTCACTCAGAGTGAGGACTGGAGAGGTGTGGATGGACTCCTCTGATGCTGCTTCCCTATTTGCTTTTCCAAAATTTGGTTTCCTCAGGATAATGTGACCTTTTTATGAATAATGTCCTCTGCAAAGGGGACTTTTCCTCTGAAAGTAAAAGATGCTTCATGTTGCTGTTGCTGTGGTAACATGACACACAGATGACTTTTCCACTGGACTTATCTCTAACGACCTTTTTAAAGTGTGTTTTGAAAAAGGTTCTAGTCGCCACATTGGCCACTAACGGGTGGGCATCGGGTCAGCCAGTGTTAGAATGGCTTGAACACAGTGAAGTAGACATCTGTTCCACACTGAACCTCCTTAACAGCTTCCACAGCAATGTTCAAATCCGAATGACCTAGAACATGGACAGGACAGTTTGCACATCCATGTTCCCAGGTGTGGCTTGCACACCTGGAGGGAGCACTTGGGGAGTCACTGCTGCTCTGGCAGCTGCTACTGGGAATCTTTTGCTCCATGTAAAACATGTCTGATATTTTAACTGCACTTGAGGATTTAGGAGCCATTATGAAAGGCGCTTTTGGCCTGTCTTGCCCCAGGGGCAATTAGAGTCTTTGCTTAGAGCTTTGTCATTTTTTGTATTCTTTTTAAAAAATATTTTATTTATTTGCAAGGAGAGAGAAAGGCAGACAGACACAATGGGTGTGCCAGGGCTTCTAGCTACTGCAAATGAACTCTAGATGAATGTGCCACTTCATGCATCTGTTTTTATGTGAGTACTGGGGCATTGAACTCCAGTGATTAAGCTTTGCAGGCAAGTGCTTTAACCATTGAACCATCTCTCCAGCCCATTTTTACTGTGTTATTGGACTTAAGTTTACCAACCCTAATCATCTCATACTTTAATTACCAAAAAATGAGCATTGTTTTGTTGTCATTTCAGTTATTTTTGATTGCCTAACTTTAAAATATGAACTTAATTTAATGGTAAAGGATTAATATATTTAGGATTATTTGTAGATAGAGCATTGGTGGACCTTCACAGTGACTTTTGGTTTTGGTTAGCTTTTATGTGTGGAGGGAGAGTGGGGTATAAGTGTATACAGGTGCATATGTGGAGGCCAGAGGACACCCTTAGATTTGAGGAAGGGTCTCTCACTGGCCTAAAGCTTGCCAAGTAGTCTAGACTGGCTGGCCAGTGAGCGTTAGGGATCTTCCAGTCTCTACCTCTCCAGTGCTAGGATTACAAGTATGCTGCCACATCTGGCTTTTATGTGGGTTCAGGGGTTCCAACCTGGATCTTCATGATTTCAAGGCAAACATTTTAACAACTGAGCTATATCCTCAGGCCCTGGTTAGCTGTTTTTTTTTTAAAAAAAAATTATTTACTTGAGAGAGAGAGAGGCAGAAGAAAACTAAGAATGAGCGTGCCAAGGCCTCCTCCTGCTGTAAATGAACTCCAGACACATGTGCCACCTGGCTTTACATGGTGTTGTAGTCAGGTTCACATTGCTAGCAGCAATCACCCGGCCAAGTGCAGTTTGTGGGAAAAAGGGTTTATTTTGGCTTACAGACTTGAAGGGAAGCTCTATGATGACAGGGCAAAACAATAGCATGAGCAGAGGGTGGACGTCACCTCCTGGCCAGCATAAAGTGAACAATAGCAGCAGGAGAGTGTGCCAAACACTGGCAAGGGGAAACTGGCTATAACACCCATAAGCCCACCCCCAACAATATACTGCCTTCAAGAAGCATTAATTCCCAAATCTCCATTCCACCATTCAGAATACCTGAGTTTATGGGGGACACCTGAATCAAACCACCACATTCTGCTTCTGGCTCCCATAATCTACAATATCTACACATATAAAATACAATGCATTCAGTTCAACTTTTTTAAAGTCCCCATAGTTATTTTCAATCCTAATGATGTTCAAACATCCCCATAATCCAAGATCTTTTAACTGAGCCATAATATCAACCCCCCCAAACCCCATAATGGAACAGAATAAACATTCACACTGCAAAAGATGGCATTGGGCGTAGCAAAGAAATATTCAACCAATACAAGATTTAAAACAACCAGGGCAAACATCAAACTCTGTAGCTTCAAGTCCAACAATTCTAGCAAGTGACAAATCTCCAAGTCCTTTAATTCTAACTAGCAAGTCTCTGGAGTTCCAACTCTGCCCCTCCAGCTAGGCTACTCACAGTCCTGAAAAACCTCATCTGTGACCTGAAGCTTTCCTTAGCAGCCATCTCATGGTCCCAGCATCTCTACTGGGTCTCCATTGCAACCCGTGGTTCATCCTCACAGCTCCGTTGGGTCTCCATGCAGGCATCCAGCAATCCTGCTTCACACTGCCCATGGCCATTTCCAAAACACGAGACCTTGTTGCAAATTCAATGACCCTCTCTTTCTTGCATTTCTTGTACTTCATAATACCAGTTAGGACTCCCAATTTGTTAATCTGGCGGGGGGAGGGTAAAGCAGACTTTGAAGAACAGGACACTCCTTCAAAAGAGCGTGCATTCTTCCTGTTGCCACAGTGCAGGTCAGGTGGCTCAATCTCAAAGGTTGTAATCTCATATAATTGCAGCTGAATGGGCAGAATTTTCAGCCCAAAGATTTCATTTCTGTGCTATATCCCTCTACTCTCACAAGTCCATTTCTACACAAAGCAACCCTGCACAAATTCTCAGGACAGGGGCATAACAGCAAGCTGCCCACACAAACTGCTATCCCAGTCCAAGCAAAGCTCGTTCTCATCCTCATAAGCCAAACCTCACAGTCCATAGTTCTTAGTACATTCAGGTCTTTTAACTCTGACCAGAATAGTCCATCAAGCTGTACTTACAGCACTGTCAGGCATCTGTTAGGCCAAGGTTTCAAATCCTTCCACATCCCTCTTAAAAATCAGCTCCAAAAGGCCAAAGCCACGCAGTTCGGTGTCTAGCAGCAACCTTACTCTCAGTACCACTTTTCTGTTGCAGTCAGGTTCGCATTGCTGGTAGAAATCACCTAACCAAGAACAGCTTGTGGGAAAAGAGGTTTATTTTGGCTTACAGACTTGAGGGGAAGCTCCACAATGGCAGAGGAAAATGATGGCATGAGCAGAGGCTAGACATCATCCCTTGGCCAACATAAGGTGGACAATAACAACAGGAGAGTGTGCCAAATGCCGGCAAAGGGAAACGGGCTATAACACTCATAAGCCCACCCCCAACAATACACTGCCTCCAAGAGGTGTTAATTCCCAAATCTCCATCCGCTGGGAACCTAGCATTCAGAACACCTAAGTTTATGGGGGACACCTGAATCAAACCACCACATGTAGGTATTGGGGAATTGAACCTGCATCATACAGGTTTTGCAGGCAAGCACCTTAACCACTAAGATATCTTTCCAGCCCACATCTGACTTAAAAAAATTATTTTTATTTATTTGAGAGAGAAAGAGAGAGAGGTTGCCAGAAAGAAAGAATGGGCCCGCCAAGGACATCCAGCCATTGCAGATGAACTCCAGATGAGTGTGCCACCTTGTGTAAGCTGGCTTACATGGGTCCTGGAGAATCGAACTTGGGTCCTTTGGCTTCGCAGGCAAATGACTTAACTGCTAAGCCCACACCTGGCTTTTTTACATAAGTTCTGTGAATACAATGCAGGCACTTTATTATCTCCCTAGCCCATGTTTTTTTTTTTTTTTTTTTTTTTTTTTTTGGTTTTTCGAGGTAGGGTCTCACTCTGGCTCAGGCTGACCTGGAATTCACTATGTAGTCTCAGGGTGACCTTGAACTCTCGACGATCCTCCTACCTCTGCCTCCCGAGTGCTGGGATTAAAGGCGTGTGCCACCATGCCCGGCTCATGTTTTTGTTTTTGTTTCAAATTTATGGGGCTTAGCTGGTATGGTGGCACAGCTTTTTTTTTTTTTTTTTTTTTGGGCTTTTCGAGGTAGGGTCTCACTCTGGTCCAGGCTGACCTGGAATTCACTATGTAGTCACAGGATGGCCTCAAACTCATGGTGATCCTCCTACCTCTGCCTCGCGATTGCTGGGATTAAAGGCATGTGCCACCACGCCCGGCCTTGGCACAGTTTATTTAATCCTAGCACTTGGGAGGCTGAGGTAGGAGGATCATTGTGAATTTAAAGCAGCCTGAGACTATGTAGTGAATAGGTCAGCCCGGGCCACAGTGAGACCCTACCTCAAAAAACAAAACAAAAATAATAAATAAATAAATAAATAAATTTAAAACAAAGTTATGGAGGCTTTAAATCTGTTTATAACACATAGCTTTGGGGTAGGAATGGGTTTTCTGTGGCTCTTTGGTATCTAATTTTCTTTTGAATTTCTGTGGTATTTCTTGTAAGTCCTAGTTTTAATTGTTTTGAGAAATGCATGTTGGTGTAAGACTTGCCATAAAGGTTTAGTCATATTTAGTTATCCTGCTGTCTGCAGGATGATTTCTTGTGCAAGTTGCTCTTTTCCAATCCCAGTGGGTGAGGTGACCCATTCTCAGGTGAATCCTATCTAACTGTGGTGTTTGTTCTGTCCCACCACTTGGAGGATCATGGCTGTAATGCACCACTCTGGTTTGTATACATACACACTAAAGCTTTTACAGTAATGCAGTCTCATTTGGACGATACATGGCATGGTGATGTCTAGTAAAGGTTGATAAATAACACCCTGATGCTTCCTTAAGCTTTAAAAAGTTAAAAATCTTCCTCCACACAACACGATAGCACAGTGGGAATGGTTTTATTCCTTGTTAGCTTGTTTTTAAAATTTGTTTTGTTTTTAATATTAGTACTTCCAGGTACAAATATTAAATATTCTGTGTGTGTGTGTGTGCGCGCACGCGCGCGCACGCGCGCGCACGCGTGCATTCCTGTATATGTAGGTGCATGTGTGTGCCTGCCTGAGGTGGTGTTCCTCAAGTTTGGTCCACTTTTTTTTTTTTGAGACTGAGTCTCCCACTAGCCTTGAAATCACCCAGTAGGCTAGACTGGCTGGTCAGTGAGCCCCAGGGATTCTCTCTCTACCTCTTCAGTGCTGGGCTCACAACTTGTGCTACCACATGTGGCTTTTTGTGTGTGTGTGTGTGGGGGGGGGGAGTTCTGGGGATAAAATTCAGATCCTCATGCAAGAGGAGCAAGCATTTTACCAACTATATCATCTTCCAGCCCAGATACTAGGTTCTTCAGAGCCTTTATTCTGAGTCTGAGGTTAATAAACAATTCTCCAAGCACCAAGACATGTCTTTACTGGATTTTTACACCTCTTGCCCAGGAAGGGACATTCAGTGGGTGATTACTGCACCTCTGAGGAGTCCAGAGAACTAGTTAGCTAAAAAGTACTCCTAAAGCAGTGACACTGAAGTCTCTACTGCTGTTGGGTAAGGTTTGTAAGGTTTGCGGTGACACATCCTTCCTTCCGTCTCTCAGGCCTGGCAGTCAACAAGGAAAACCCTAAGTTAGGAGACTGTTGGATGCACAGAAAGCACCTGACCTGCAACTTACTACAGTAGTGGCCTGGAAGAACTAGCTTTGAATGATGGCAGAACATGACCTATCCACTAATTTGCTACTGAGCTCAGTCAGAAACTGGCACCTTGACCCCCCTCTCACCTGGCACTGGTTTCTTCTTTTCTTATTTTACACTGTAGGTAAACTTCCCTGGGCCTGGTTGCATGCTGTTCACGCCCCGTGTGGCAGATTGAAACAATGACAGATGCTTTTAACACATAGCACACTTGGGTGTTGTAATAGGGTTTCAGGGGATGAATCATGCTCCCTGAACTGGGATGGAAGCAGGCCTGGGGCCTGAGCGTTTTTAGGTCAACTTCTAGATTACATAGAAATGGACTCCTCCTAGATTTAGACTGTCCCTTAGCCTTGTCACCCACTCCCAGTCCTCTAAATAAACCCCCAAGTACAGACACCCCTGATGCAGTGTAGGGCACTTCTGGTCCATGGAACTGGTATCCTTCTGGCTATCACCTCCCCAGGTACGGGGGAAGGACGGGTGTTCCTCTGCCAGCCTCCTTAAGTCATGCTGATTCTTTTTTTTTTTTTTTTTCCGGAAGGAAGTAGAAGAATCTGAAAACAAACAAGAATCTAAAAACACCCCCAAATCTGCTCACCAGAGAAGTCAGCTCACCAGGTTCAGCTACCAGCTATGCTTCTTGGTCTCTTTTGTAGACATGATAGATATTTGTAAACTCATTTTTCTCACTCCATAAATAGCATCTGGTAGATTCTGTTTTAAAGTATATCACTTACAATGTATAGGGACAATATTTCTGTAGCAAATACGTACATCATAAACTATGACTACCATGCATTCTGTTGAATTTGTCATTTAACTATCTGCCCTTTGTTGATGGAGATGGAAATTTAAAATTCAGCCCTGAAATGAAAATTCTTTATTTTTAAGAATTTTTATTTTTTATTAACAACTTCCATGATTATAAACAATATCCCATGGTAATGCCCTCCCTCCCCCCACCTTCCCCTTTGAGATTTTATTCTCCATTATATCCCCTCCTTCTCTTAATCAGTCTCTCTCTTATTTTGATGTCATGATCTCCAAAATGAAAATTCTTACAGCTAAATCATTACTATCATGTTTAATTATTTTGTCTATGGCCAAGTCCCCAGAAATGGATAATTGGGTCCAAAGTTGACATTGTTTCCTTTATTGTGTTTTAACAACCCAACTTCCAGAAAAGCTGTACACATTTATTTTTCTATCAGCTATGTGGGAATGCCTGCTTATCAGCAAGGCTGTCTATGGTAAGTGTTGTCATTTTTGAAACTGTATAAAATGTTATCATTGGATTTTAATAAGATTGAGTTAATTTTCTTCTGAGTTACTTATCTTTGCCTTTGGATCATGTTTTGGGGAAGGTTAATTATTTTCTTATTGCCCTGTAAACATTGTTTTTAAAATTATTTTATTTATTTATTTGAGAGCGACAGACACAGAGAGAAAGACAGATAGAGGGAGAGAGAGAGAGAGAGAGAATGGGCGCACCAGGGCTTCCAGCCTCTGCAAATGAACTCCAGACGCGTGCGCCCCCTTGTGCATCTGGCTAACGTGGGACCTGGGGAACCAAGCCTCGAACCGGGGTCCTTAGGCTTCACAGGCAAGTGCTTAACCGCTACGCCATCTCTCCAGCCCCTGTAAACATTTTTTAAATATATGCATTAAAATGTTTTGTCATTTTCCTGTTAGACTCATATGTTTTATCTGGGCTTCTGGGCTTTGGAAGTGTGGTTTTGGTATTTGGTTTTCTTTGTAAGTGTGTGTGCAGGTGCATACACAAGAGGTCAGCATCATTCCTCGGAAACACTAGCCATCATTTATGGAGACAGAGTCTCTCATTGGTCTGGAGTTTGCCAAGTAGGCTAGGCTGACCAACCAGTGAGCCCGAGGGAGACTCCTATTCTCACCTCTCCAGCGCTTAGATTATGGGCACATTTTGCTTTTTAAAAAAATTCTTTATTTATGAGAGGAGGGAGGGTAGGAGGGGGTGGGGGCAGGGAGAAAGAGAATGGGCACATTAGAGCTTCTCACCACTACAGACCAACTAACTGCATTCCCATATGCCACCTTGTGTATCTGGCTTACATGAGTTCTGGGGAAACTTGGGTCCTCTGACTTTGCAGGCAAGCATGTTAACTGCTAAGCCATCTTTCCAGCCTACATCTGGCTTTTTTTTTTTAAACATAGGTTCTGTGAATACAATTCAGGCCTTCAGGCTTGCATGGCAAGCACTTTACTATTCCCCAGTCCATGTATTTTGTTTTTGTTTGCATTTCAAATTTATGGAGGCTTTAAATCTGTTTATAACACATAGCTTTGGGCTAGGAATGTTTTTTTTTGTGGCTCTTTGGTATCTAATTTTCTCTTGAATTTTTGTGGCATTACTTGTAAGTTCTAACTTTAATTCTTTTGAGAAATGCACCTTAGTGTATGACTTGCCATAAAGGTTTAGTCATGTTTAGTTATTCCGCTGTCTGCAGGATGATTTCTTATGCAGTTGCTCTTTTTCAATCCCAGTGGGTCAGGTGACCCATTCTCAGGTGAATCCTATCTAACTGTGGCATTTGTTCTGTCCCACTGCTTGGAGGATCATGGCTGTAAAGCACCACTTTTGGGTGGTTGGAATGTCATGCTGCTCCCAGATACATAAATCGGAGGTTGTGAGGCATGCTGCTGGCAGTTCTTTGTGTGACTTTTTGGTGAGCTAAACCTGTGTCCTCACATCCCCTTCTCAACTGGCCGCACGTGAAGTTAGTCCTGGCACACCTGAGACCAACACTGCTCCTGGTACACCTCTCTGGAACACATTAATTGGAGAATCGAAAAGGAACTTAAGTGGTTGACCATAACATTGTTTTCTATGTTGAAGCTGATTGGGATATATTTGTGAATGTAAAGCAAGAATCAGATATCAAAATTGATTTTTAGTGTAAAACAAGACTTTTATATAAATTCTCTCCACCCATCCCAAGTTAGGTTATTTCTAGAGTGTAGAGGGATAGATAGAAGTTCCCTCTCCTTGTCATTTTGGGGCCATTGGTGGAAAAGCTTAAGGAGTATCATTGTATAGAAATGGCTAATTTGTACAAATTTGATGTGAAACAACGTTATCATTCTCTTTATTTTGAATTTAGCTTGTTCTCTCTTTAGTTCTCTATTGTGGCAGCTTGGATTGCTGATTTTAGGTCTTCCTGTGTGCCACGTTCATTCCACCATCTTTTTTCCTCACAGCACTGCTCTTGCTGTACCTACCCCTAAATTTCAATAAGCAGTGTTTTTATTTTCATTTAATTCAGAATAGTTCTAGCTTCTCCTGAGATCTTTCTTTGGTCTATGTACTGTTTAAAATATGTTGTTTAATATCTAGGAACTTGGGGGGATTTCCAGCTATCTTCCTGATATTGATTTCTTTTTTAAATTTTTTTTTCACATTTTTCCTTTTTTTTTGAGAGAGAGAGAGAGAAAGAGAGAGAGAGAGAGAGAGAGAGAGAGAGAAAGAGAGAGAGAGAGAGAGAGAGAGAGGAAGAATGGGCATGCCAGGACCTCCAGCCACTGCAAATGAACTCCAGACACATGTGCCCCCTTGTACATCTGACTTATGTGGGTCCTGGGGAATCAAACCTGGGTCCCTGGGTCCTTAGGCTTCACAGGCAAATGCCTTAACCACTAAGCTATCTTGCCAGCCCTATTGATTCCTAAATTCAATCTAGTTGTGGTCTGTAAGCATGTATTATATGAACTCCATTTCTTTAAATTCACATTTTATAGCTCAGAATATGGTCAGGCTTACAGAAATGTATATTCAGCCATTGTTTTAAAATAGTTATATAGATGCTCATCTTACCCAATTGACCTGGTCTTATATATAGCCCAGGCTGACCTGGAGCTTCTGATCCTCCTGCCTCTACCTCCCAAGTGCTGGAATTATGGGAATGCCTCACCATGCCACATTTGTGCTGTGCTGGGGATTGAATCCAGGGCTTTGTGCGTGCTGGACAAAGCCCTATACCAACTGAGCCACATCCCTAACCTAATTTTCTTTTTTGTTGTTCAACTTTGTCTTTACTGATTTCTGCCTATGGGATCTGATTGTTTCTGCTCTAGGTTGATTGACCTTTCCAGCCATCACAGGGAAATCTATTTCCCCTTGCAGTGTGTTAAATTTGGATTTAGCCTTTTTTAATAATCCAGAAACTGTTTTTAGGGTCTGTTTTCAATGCTGAGGGTCTTAACTAGTAAACTTTTCCACTGTGGTACCTGCTGATGATGTAGTCTGTTGTATGTGGGAATTCCAGGGAGTCAAATTTTCTTCCTGTCTTCAACCGAACTCTATTTTAACTTTCTTTGTGGAGGGAAAAGAACAAAGGCTCTGCTACAGTTTCCTGGACTAATGCGGTCTATGGGTCATGATAGTGGGACCTTCTCCTGTTGACGTTGAAGTTTCAAGTAAGTTCTTTCTTAAAAACCAACCGGTTCTGCCTCAGTGAGCGACTTGAAAGCTAAGAGATTTACACTGAGGAAAACAACATCAACTCATTATGTAATGGAAGCTCATTTTCTTGTGAAAAGCTTTTTCCTATAGTGTACAGGAGAGGGAAAGTAAACAAAACAGCCCTTTCAAGTTAATCTGATTTTCTACATTTCAGATGAAGGACAAGGCACTGGGGATCTTACAGCTACCATCCCACCTAGGATTTACCTAAAGCAAAAGTCATTGTGATTTTTTTTTAAATTTTTATTTATTTATTTATTTATTTGAGAGCGACAGACACAGAGAGAAAGACAGGTAGAGGGAGAGAGAGAGAATGGGCGCGCCAGGGCTTCCAGCCTCTGCAAATGAACTCCAGACGCGTGCGCCCCCTTGTGCATCTGGCTAACGTGGGACCTGGGGATCCGAGCCTCAAACCGGAGTCCTTAGGCTTCACAGGCAAGCGCTTAACCACTACGCCATCTCTCCAGCCCGTCATTGTGACTTTTGTAGCCCAAATCTAATGTAACATTTGGCCCTTAATTTGCCCAACACAGCTACTTTGTTCACTTAATATACATAGTATTGTAGAGCCAGTAGAGGAATAACAAAAAGGTCTGTCAGTATGAGGTGAGGGAGGCTCTCTCTTCATGTTGTCTTATGGCTTTTTGCTTCAGAGAATACAGAGTTGTGTATTAGGGTCTCTCTTGGGTTTAGCAATATAAATTCAAAAAAGAACATTAGCCTAGCCCTTGCTACCAGCCCCTGAATTTTTTGAAGATAGTAGCATGGAAGATTTTTTGTTTGTTTTGCTTTTGTTAAGGAGAGGGTCGCATGTAACCCAGGCTGGACTAGAACTCACTCTACAGCCAAGACTGGCAACTACTCTACCAAGTGGGCTACAACCCCAGCCCCAACACATCGGGTTTGCAAAACGACATGACATACATAGTGCACACCTTAGGCTCAAAAGCAATGTTCCAGGAGTACTCTGAGGAAACAATGCCAGCATGCAGTGAGTTCTCAAAGTACCTTACCTGCTGAACCAACTCCTCTTACCCTCCAGAAGTTCCATGTGCTGTATGTACCCCAGTTTTGTAGATGAGGAAATTCAGGCATAACAGTATTAGGTAACTTGCACAGCTAAGAAGTGGCAGAACAAGGATTGAATCAAGAAACCTTGCATGGTATCCTGCCACCTACCATTCTGATTCCCTGAGTTAGTCACTGAAGGAGAAGGAGGCTGGTCAGGTGTGAGGTATCATTTTGTGACTTACCTGACCTACCTTGGGCTAAATGTCATCAGAATGCCACTCCCCTGAATGTTTATCATATTCAGGGTAACTCCTTGCTAATTGAAAAGAAAGGGCTACCTCTCTAGGTTGGAAATATAGTCTGCTGGAGGCCTTTCTTTCCCCTTTCAGTCAGGAGTTAGGCACTCGGGTGACAGGTGGTCTCACAAGGTGTGCTATTTGATTTATTTTATTGTGGCCCTGGGAACTAATAATAAATTTGTCAATGGAAACCTGTTTGCATTTCTATGCTAACTTTTAATGCTAATTTTAAAAAGATGTTTATGCTAAGGTTGTGGAGATGGCTTGTCAGGTAAGAGCACTTGCTGTGTAAGTGTGAGGGTCCCTAGCACCTATGTCAAAAGCTGGACATGCTTGGAACCTCAGTACTGAGGGCAGGGGAAACAGGGGGACTGCTGGGACAACCTGGCAGCCTGTCTAGTTGAAAAAAAGGGGAGTTTTGGGTTCAGTGAGAGAGTCTGTATCAGGAGAAAAAGGTGGAAGAGCAACAGAGGAGGATACCTGAGCCTGCTCTCTCTCTCTCTCTCTCTCTCTCTCTCTCTCTCTCTCTCTCTCTCTCACACACACACACACACACACACACCAAAAAACAACAAAAATGGGTGTTTGTTTTAAAGGGCCATCTTTTCCATTGATACAGTCTTTCCCTCAGTGAGTGAAGGTGCTGGTCTTACCTCTGCCTCCCCCTTCTGCACCTCCAGGCAACAACTCCCTCACCCTAGTCACAGCAGAAGACAGACTTTTTTCCACTTTCCCTATTTTCGTGCATCTGCTAGCAGCCTTTCTTTCAGGCAGTTCATCCCCAGCCCGAATGATGCCATGTACCCTCAGAAAGCACTGGCATGTTGACTGGAGAGAAAGGCAGCTGAGTTCTGTTTCACTCCTACACAGGAGCTGCATGTGGCTGGTAGCATTTGCTGACAGGCTTCACACCTTAGAACAGATGACCTTCGATATTTGGTTTTCGGCTGGATCCATGTGTTAGGAAAAGAACATGATGTGAACGTTTTACAAATGTTTATTAAAAGTGTTTTTTTGTTCTTTTAAGCACACACTGACAAATTATCAATATGCATAAACCAGCTAGTAAAAAGGCCTTTTTTTTTTTGGCAATGAATGAGCTTCTGACAAAAGAAGTGTTTTTTTCTCCTTAACTTTTGATTCACAACTTCCATAAACATAGACAATATGCCATGATCATAATCCCCTCCCACCACCCTCTTTTCTCTCTCCCAAGTTTCCCCTCCACTGAATCCCTTCTTTCTGATAAGTTTCTCTTCTATTTTGATATCATCATTTTTTTCCTCCTCTTATGCAGGTCTTATGTAAGTAGTGTCAGGCACCATGAGGTGGGTTTTAAAAATCTAAATCTTATCAGGCATGATGATGTTTGCCTGTAAATCCCAGCACTCAACTGAGACAGGAAGATCAACCCAGGCTATACATTGATACTTCTGTCTCCAAAAAAGTAATATGTCATATTTAAATCCTCTGATTGGACAATCCTTTTCTAGAACCTAGTTTAAAGTAGGCTCTGTCCACTCCAGAGGTTAAAAAAAATTGACTTGCTGGTAATTGTGTAGGGGCTGCCCTGCTAGTCCACTGGGAGGAAGAGCTGATGTTCTGTATCTCTGAGGGTTCATTCAGCACACACAGCAGCTCCCTGGACAGTGCTGCTGTGGCCTCCCTCCACAGGCATTCATGGACTTAATGTGGGCCTCCTACTTTCCATGTAGCTCTCTCCCCATCCTGGCCCAGTTAGTGAACCTTAGGCAGGAGAAAGAAAAGGTTTAACCTTTGGAGCAGAACAGTCCCTCTTGGTTGAAGTCATCTTTTTTCTAATTGTGCCTTTGAACTCAAGGATCCCAAATAAACCTCACACTCCAACAGGAAGGAGAGTTACCTGGCTCCATCACTGAGCTTATTCTGCAGTCAAGAAGCAGGACTTCCTGGCTGGCTCCTGTTCCTTTTGGGGGTACTGCCCCCTGTGAGTGAGCCAGACACTGCTCACAGGCCAAGGATGGAACTGTTCTGGCTGAGGACAGACCTTTTCTGAGTTCTAGCCTTGAGCGCTAAACCACAGCCACAGTGAGGCTATCCCAGATTAGTTCCTTAAACAAGGCAAGAAGGGGCTGGGTAAAATGCTTGCCCCACAAGCATGAGAACATGAGTTCAGATCCCAATCCCAGCACTTGTGTAAAAATTGCAGGCATGGTGGATGCCTGTAATGCTGGCCCTGGAGAGATTTAGATGGGAAGATCCCTGAGGATCATTGGCCAGCTAGAGTAGTTGAATCAGTGAGTTTTAGATTGAGCAAGAGACCCTGTCTCAGTAGACATTGGGGAGAGCCATTGAGGAAGACACCCACTCCCAACATTGACTTCTGGCCTCTACATGCATGCTACACACATCCGTGTACATCTATACGCACATACACCCACCACACATACATAGGAACATGCATATACATACACACCACAAATGCAAATAAAAAAAAAAGAAACAAAACAGGCAGAAGCAGCTGGGCTATGGATGGGCTGGAAGTTCAGCTGGCGGCTCTTCTGTCCTCATGTGCATCTTATGGTCTTAGTCCCTGGGGCTTTCTGGGGACATGAGGACCTCATATTTGCCCTTGAAGATAAAGTCATTTGTTTTTTTTTTTTTTTTTTGGAAAGTGCTTAGACTCCAGGAAGATAATTTGAAAGCACTGAAAAAAACCCCGTGGTGCTCCCATTTTCTGTTCAGAAATGGCTCAGATCGCTTCCCCTGGGCTGCTTGTCACCTGAGGAGCTATTTCCAGAGCTGTTGCAGGCAATTTTCTGAAAATTTGGAGCTTGTTTATATGAAAACCTTTGTTTTAGGGACGTGGGGAATATTAACTGTTGATATTATGCACAGTCTCCCTTGCATTGGCAGTAGGGGTAGAGGAGTCCCCTTTCATTTTTTAGTCAAATAGACAGATGCTTCTGGGTGATATGGCTCATGTGTTCTACTTACTACTTGGTGGATTTTTTACTTTACCTCTCTTCTTGTGTCTGTTCTCGAGTTCTGTGATAACATTCCATGGTTGGTCAGTATTTGCCTTCCTCTGCCTTTTGCTCTCCACGTCTGGTTTTCCTATCATTGATATAGTAGTATATATATGTGTGTTAGCACAACTAGGAAGTAATTCCATCCTCTGGGCCAACTGTGATCTCTTGGAAGTGGCTGTCTAGAAAGACTTGGGAGTTGCATTTAAGTTCAGTGGGAAGTAGTACTCTGATTGCTTAATAATCTGCTGAGGGTTCAAGATGGAAGTGGTAACATACATATGCATTTCTGCTCAAGATGTGAGCCATTTTTCTTGGAATTAGAACAAGATGGATTTCCAAGTATTAAAGGTGTTCTTATTTTTGTTAATTACCTTTCATAACTTATTATTTTGTAAGCAGTACTTGATTGTGTTTTTTTAATATTTATTTATGAGCAGAGAGGGGAAGAGAGAGAAAGAAATTGAGCCCACCAGGGCTTTCTACCATTGCAAAAAAACTCCAGATGCATGCTCCACTTTGTGCATCTGGCTTTACATGGGTGCTGGGGAAGCAAGCTTGGGCTGGTAGGTTTTGCAAGCAAGTGCCTTTCCCCAGCCATATTGCCAGACTTTGATTTTTTTTTAAACGTGGTCCATAAATGAATACCTAAACCACGTAGAAGTACTACTGAGCCTTGGTAGTTAGGGCTGGCATCCCAGCTAGTCACAGAGGTGAAAATGTGGCCTGTTACCCTTCAGGACACTCTGGATTGCCTACCTTCCTCAAGATCAGGAGCATAAAAGGACAACAATGTTGAGTACCACACTGGGCAGTTGGAGAGGTCTCAGGTCCTTATGAAATACTGGCAGAAGTGTTTTGGTAGACTCAGACTCCTTCCTGCTAGAAGAAACACTGGCTTTTGCCATTCTTAGAGAGAAGAACCATGGTGTGTCCTAGTTCTCTGGCTCCCACAACACAGTAACCCTCACCTGAGGGTGGACACTTGTTGAGCTCTTTCCACAGGCATTCTTCACATAACACAGAAAAGACATAGAGGCCAAGGTTGTGCTCCCATGAGCCTTGAGGCTGCCGCTGAGCCAGCATCTTTAGGACAGTGACATGCATACCTGAATATCTCTGCATTGTGTGTTTGCTGCTGGCTGGCCTCTGGACACAAGTCAGCCCTGGGCCTTTCCTGTACCCCTCCAGACCTTCTTCTCTGAGGTCTCTCCAAGCAGGAAATGTTGAATGAGCTTCCAGAAAGCTTGGCCCCAGTATTTTCTTCCAGATGGAACTTGTTACAGTGAATTCCCAGACCAGCCTGGGGTGTCCAGGGAAGGGGGGTAGCGTCTAAGTATTTCAGGGATGGTGAGTGAAAGCTGGAGGGAACATTGTATGTGTATGTGTGTATGCATGCATAGTCACATATGTCATGTATGCATGTAGAGGCTAGAGGTTGATGTTAGGTATTTCTTTGGACCACTTTAGTAACTGAGACAGACTCCCTCACTTGAACCCAGAACTTGCTGATTTGGTTTGTCTAACTGGCTAGTTTGTCATGGTGATCCCCTGTCTCTGCCTTGAGTGTTGGGATTACTGATAGGCTACCATACATGCTTGACATGGGTTCTGGGCCTCACCAGCTTTGACATGAGTTCTGGGGATCCAAACTCTGGTTCTCTTGCTTGCATAGCAAGTTCTTTACCCACTGAGCCAAGATGGGATTGATTGGCACATGCTATTGTAGAAGTTGAGCCTGCTTGATGTTTCCAGGCCCTTGTCTGTATTTATGTGTTTGTTTGCTTTTTAATTTTTTATGAGAGAATTGTTCATCTGAGGAGTCAGGAGAGGCCTTTGAATAGATTGATGTTTGACTGGACTTTGCATGGCCTTGCCAGGTAAAGAGAAAGCAGGGCATGGTGCAGGCAGAGACAGAGCACAAGGCTTGGGTGTCTTCCCACTGTCAGTCTGTCAGCAAGTCCTGTGGGCTCTCTTTCCATTTGTGTTCACATCCAGCTACTTCTCATGCCCTCAAAAGCTGCCATGTCCTTGCTGTGTACCCAAAGAACTGAAAACTAATGTCCCAATAAAATCTATACATGGGTATTTATGCCAGTTGTATTCATAATGGCCCAAACCTAGAAGCAACAAAGATGTCCCTCACAGGCAAATGGATATTCAGTGGTCCAGTCACAGCCATTCTGTCCATCATGCTTTCATTGTCATTAGCTAGTTTGCTTGATTTTTAAGTTAATAGGACATTTTTAGAGCAATTTTAGGTTTAAAGCAAAACTGATCAATGGGCTGGAGAGCTGGCTCAAGGCACTTGCTTATAAAACCTGATGGCCTGGGTTCATTTCCCCAAAACCCACATAAAGCCACCCTTGCCTAGACTCGTATAGTGTCCTCATCCTATTCTATTAGCATTCACTCTTGCCTCTTTGTTGCCTTTTCTGTCTCTAGTAGCCTAGGTTAACTACAGCGGGTGCTGTTGCTCCTCTCTTAAAGCCTTCCGTGGCTGCTCAGCATGGAATAAACCCAGAATACCAGGGATTCCGTAAGAGACACTGTCTTGTCATCTTTACAGCTTACTTTCAATCACTGTCCTGCCCCAGCAACCCCAGCCTTCCTACTTGTTTCTCAGACTTTGAATCTGTTCTTTCTGTCTTGGATGCTTTACCATGGATATTTTTAGAATAGACTTCCTAATTATATTCATGTCTGTCAGATGTCACCTGTTCAGAAATGACAGGAATGGGGTAGGGAAGTAGTTCAGTTGATAAACTGCCTACCTCCAACATGTGGGCCTGAATTTGATGTTTTTAAAAAGCCAGGCAGGTTAGACATACTTACAGTCCCAGTGCGGGGGTGGTGGAGACGGAGAATCTTTGAGGCTCATTGGCCAACCAGTCTTGATAAACTCCAGGCCAGTGAGAGAACCTGCCTCAAAAAAGTAAATAGCATCTGAGGAAGGACACTTGGGTTACTGAGCATAAGAACACATATGCAACCCAAAATGAAGAAAACACTCAGTGTCTGTGACACAGTTGCATAGTGTGTCTTATTCCAGATTCAAGGCATCTGGGTTCCCAGATTCCTCATAACATTCTGCTCCAATGGGTGCTTAAGGCTCCCTCGTGGTGTTTGTGGAAGGGCTTAGAGAGTTTGGCTGGCAACAGAGCTGGAGTCAGTCATTCAGAATTTGCTGAGCTCAGTCTGTCAGGTGCTGTTTTGGGTGCTGAAAATGCTGTAAACCAAAGCCCTCTTACTATATGTGACCTCCCCTTGATCCCAAGGATGCTGGAAATAAAGGATAAAAGGTTGAGCAGTGATGTGAAGGGAGTGAAGTAGGAGACAGGCTGAATTTACTTATGGCCTTGAACTTTGTTTCCATAGGTAAACGATTCCAGACCTCTCTCACTCCTTGCCTGCCTTGAGTGTGAGGAGGGACAGAGGAAGAAGCAGTCCCTACCACTGCAGCTGCAGCTCATTTTATAGTGAAGGCTGGGTGGGGTGCTCTGTAGGGGAGTTCCTCTCACATGTCGCCAGAGGGCTAAATTCTCAGTCTGAGAGTGTCCACAGAGAACTGTGCTCATCACCCTGTGTCAAGAGAGAAGCCTCAGGAGCAAAGCCACTCAGATTGTTGACCATGGCTGTCAGCCTTTCTGTTTAAAGGAGACAGCCTTACACTTGGCTATGACCCACACTCCACTTTAGTCCCCTTTAATGTATTTTCTGTGTCCCTAGGGGTTGTGGCTGTCCTCTGCTGCCCCTCTTCTGACATGCCCTTGGATTGAGAATGAGGCTGAGGGCAGGGTGGTCCCACCCAGGAAGATTAGCCAGTGACTACTAAAACTGGCCATTGCTTGTGGCTGGGAGCCACCACAGTGGACACTTAACTAAATGTAGCTTTCCCCAGTGTGACCCAGGACAGGTGGGAAGTGGCCCACCACTCACCTTCTCTGTTCTCAGCCAGTGGAATTCACAGCACCTTGCAGGCTGTCTTGTCTCAGCCTTCACAGTCAGTAAGTGGATGGTCTATGATGGCCTGAGGTTTGTGTTTCCAGAAAAGCTGCCTCTGGTTTTCAGGCTCGGGCCTTCTGGGCATGTTTCTTGGAGTAAGGCACCAGTTTGGACAATTCAGAATGTGGAGAAAAGCCATTCTTTCCATCATACTGTCATGTAGTTTGGTTTTAAATTTGGTTTGGTTTTAAATTAGTGGCCTATTTTTAGGGCAACTTCAGGGTTAAGGAAAAATTGATCAGTGGGCTGGGGAGATAGCTCAGCAGTTAAAGGACCTTGCTTGTAAAACTTGGTGTCCTGGGTTTGATTTCCTAGAATCTATGAAAAGCTATATACTCAGCATGGCACATGCATCTGGAGTTGTTTGAAGTGGCAAGAGGCCCTGGCATACTCATTTCTTTCCCTCTCTCTCTCTTTCACTCACTGTCTCTTACTGTCTGTCTCCCTACTTGCAGATAAATAAAAATGTTTTTACAAAAAGAGAAACTGCTCAAAAGAGCAGAGTTTCCCCACCCCTACCTCTCCCCACCTTCTTGTCTACTGGTTACATCTTTCATCCACATGGTGTTTATTACATTTGACCAGCCTAGATATCACTATGTTGTTACTAACTAAAGTTTATTTAACTATTTAACTAACTTTTAATATAAATTCTAATTCACTAGTTGACATTAGGGTTCATACTTGGTGGTACACATTATATGGGCTTGAAGAAATTTAAATTGATCATTGTACTCTACCATAGTAATGTCATACAGTGTAGACTTAGGGCCCTGAAAATCCATTGAGCTACTATCCATCCTTCTCCTAAGCACCTGGACACTACTGATTGTTTTACTACTTTGTACAGTCCTGCCTTTTCCAGAAGGCCACACAACTGGAGGCTGTCTTCTTTCACTTCGAGGATCTGTGCATTCTTCTGTGACTTCTGGCACATAGCAGGGAGCACTCTAGCCAGACCCTACAAGAGTATTGAGCAGTAGGCACTCTTTCTTCTCTGGGAGTGTAGCACATCATCAGCTAATTTTCACTCCTGGTCCACTTTCTCTTTGAATAGATCTGCTTGTCTAGTCAGGACTTCAGAACACCCTGAGTATGGATAATCTTTATTTCACTGCACTCTTCTGTAGGGCTTCAGTCTGCAGTGCTTGTCCCTTACTCCTTGCTGTGGGCCTCTTGGTCTGAGGAGAGACAGCCTAGCAGCAGCCTTTCCCTTCTGCCTGCTTCTTCCCTCAGTTTCTTGTCTTGGCCCTTTCCCAAAAGATCAAGCAGATAAGTAGGGAGGATGAGAGCAGGGCTGATGGAAACTCCCACCCACAGCTCCTACTGGGGAGCTACTGTGTCTTCCATAATACTGAGGAATTCAAGCTATATCTTTGTTTCCCTTCAACCTAATCTGATACCACCAAAAGGTACCTGATGCTGTCTGTCCAGAAGTTATCAACAGCGTGCCCCATTCCCTACTAGTGTTCCACAAATGAGACTCTGCCCATATGACATTTGAGGTACTAAACAGTTCTGTTGCCCTTGACCATGACAACACACATGACTCGAGCACAATAAACCAGGATCCTTAAGCTGGGTGTGGACCAGAAGAAAACCATGCTGAGGCCCCTCCTGGGGCTGCATAGTCTGCCCAGAATTCTAGGTGGGGGCTTTGTTTGTGGTAGGTTCATGTTGTGCACCCAAATGCTTTGAGCATGAGCAGGCTCAGATGGATATAGGCACATGAGATGGTAGGAAGAGCCAACAGGGACAGTAGCACCTCAGCTTTATGAGGACAGGTGATCACCAGGCTCTTCCTGAGCTTCTGGGAGACCATCTGCCAGGCTCTGTCAGCTCACACAACTGCCGATGTGTTCCTTTCCCTTAGTGTGGGGCACTTCTGCCTAGATGAAGCTGCAGGCTGACTGGCCTGTGTTTGAAGGGATATTCCCCTGTTGGCATCCAGAATATCTCAATGAGAAGCTTAGCATTTTAAGCAGAATATCCTTGGTCCCACTCAGTAATACCCAATCATTATAACAATTATAAATATGGCCCCATAGGTTTCCAGATACTCCTAGGGGCTGCACTACCAGTGGTGAGAAGCCCAACTAGGGGCTCCCCACTAAAGCTGTAAGTCTGCCAAGCTCTGCTGTCTCTTACTTGAAACCCTTCAGCAGCAGCTGGTACCTGCACTTGTTACCAGGACTGTCCTCTCCTCTTCCCTCCCAGTCACTTATGAGATACTGTAGTGAGTGTGAAGTGCACCAAGAAGCCTGGGACTGTAAGTCCTTTAAGGAAATCTGATCTTCTGGGGATTTGTTTCCTCCTATCTTCCACCTTGTCTTAATCAGCCACCTTACTTGGTCACAAGCTGTCTCCTAAGGAGTGCAGGGGATGGACAGCGATGTTGTCCCTTCTCCCAAATTGTCCTTATACCCAGGCTGACTCTGTATTAATCTTAGATCCTTCTAGGTCATGCTGGTGTTTATGCTGGCCCAAGCCCCAGCCTTTGCAAGGCTTTCTTGCTAGGTGGTTGGGGGTTGGGTAGTGTTGAGCATTGGGAAGGGATGAGTTTGTCCCTCTTGCAGGAAATGGGGCAGAGATTGCTTTTCTCTTTGTTTTTTTTCAAGGAAGGGTCTTACTCTAGTCCAAGCTAACCTGGAACTTGCTTACTCTGTAGCCCCAGGTTAGTGATCATATCTTAGACTGAAGGCTTGCACCACTATGTATTTTTAACCTTCTTGTTCCCACTGACTTCCAAGTCACTAGCTGGGAGGCTAGTCTACCCAAGGCCTTGCCATGGGTAATGGGAGTGCACCTGGATTGCTTAGGGCTATCAAGAGGCTAAGTACTGGTCCCGACAATTCCACAAACACTGCAAGGCCAAGGACGCTGTGACAGCCCAGTGGTCTCCAGAGATGGGGAGGAAGCTCAATACCATCCCTGTAGACCCAACCAGAGCTGGCATTGGCTCCCACACTTCCTAGCAGTATGTCCTCTGCCTGCGTGTTCCAGTCTCTCAGGGGACCTGTGGGAGGAACCATAGTATTGGCCTCTTGTAGCCCTGTGTCTAGGACTCTGGAAATTGTCCCCTTCTAGAGACTCTTTGAGGCTCAAATCAGTGTCAGGCAGCTGGCACAGGCTTTCAGCACGCCTCAGCCTGGCATTGTGTCTTGGCCATCTTTGAGCTTGGCCCTGGTAGAGCCTGTTGGTGATTCAGCCAGCCTGGCTGCCTTGCAGTTCCAGGAACTGGCATGAGGGGTGGCAGGAGAGGCCTGAGGAAGAGGAAGTTTGATTCAGCACCCAGCCCAAGCGTAGGTCTTAGATAAACCTTGATCGTAGAAAAGATGCAAGAGATAAGCTCTCTCTTAGGAGAAAAGGGCAAGGTACAGATGGGTTCAGGGCCTTCCTCACCCTGAGGAGACACACAGAAGCCTGTGTCCTAGCTGAATAACTGAGCCAACGCTGTGCATTCAGGCCCCCGTGCTCTTTGCTCTGCTTTGTGTCAGGGCTCCTCTCAGCCCAAGAGGCCAGTGAGCTGCATTGTGCTATCAGGGGCTTGGGGTAAGTTGAAGAATATATATGTTGGTATAATGCAAGGTATTGACGTTCACCCACCTGGCCTTAGGAGCAAAAGTGTCGCAAAGCAACAGTATACCTGAGAATGATCTTGAACTCCTGATCCTCCTTCCTTCATCTCCCTGGTGCTGGGATTACAGGTATGCATATCATGCCTAGCTTTGGGGATATTGTGCTGGGGACCAAACTGAGGACCATGTACATGCTAGACAAGTACTCTACAAATTGAGCTATATTCACAGCCCTCTGTGGCTGTATTTGTTGTTATTGTACAAGTTTTTCAGAATGTCAGAAAGAATACACTGCCTTTCCCAGCCTTTCACTTCTCTGCTAACACTGTGCCCATGGTATCAGTTCTAAGCATTTTAGAGTCTCCATTTCAAATCTTTCAAAGTACATATTTGCCCTTGAGCTTGGTGTGGGGCTGTGCTAATAATCAGGTTTTATTTTCTAAATGAGAGATGGAAAATGAGGTGTGAGCTGTGAAAGGGAGGGACTGGAATCTCAAGTGGTCCTCATGTGTGGCCTGACTGGGATCCACTGCTGGCTTTAGGGAGTGATGAGCTCTGAGAGAGCTAAAGGCCATGTCTGCTGGAGTTGCAGACCAGAAAGTTGAGCTGGGCTTGGAAAACTAGGTGGACTGAGGTTGGCCCAGAGAGATGGAGTTGATGTATTAAGGATACCTGGACCAGGTCAATGTGATGGTGGAAGAAAGGCTTGAATGGGAGCATCCCAAACACCAGAGGGGCACCTCTGAGTGTGTGCCTCAGCTGCAGACAGCACAGGACACCTTGTCTGATAAAAACCAAAACATGGGCTGGAGAGATGGCTTAGCAGTTAAGCGCTTGCCTGTGAAGCCTAAGGACCCCGGTTCGAGGCTCGGTTCCCCAGGTCCCACGTTAGCCAGATGCACAAGGGGGCGCACGCGTCTGGAGTTTGTTTGCAGTGGCCGGAAGCCCTGGTGCGCCCATTCTCTCTCTCTCCCTCTATCTGTCTTTCTCCCTGTGTCTGTCGCTCTCAAATAAATAAAAAATGAACAAAATATTAAAAAAAAACCCAAAACATTAAAAGAAAAAAAAAAACTCCTCACATGCAAAATACCATCATTGTGTGTTTACTAGGTATCACTCAGTATGACTCACACTTTTTAAGGTCCCCCTCATTCCTGCTTTACAACCTTGACCAGGAGAAGGACACCTGTTTGTTACTTTTTAGAAAAGAAACAGAAGCTAGAGTAGCTACACAGAGGCCACCAGCCATAAGAACAGAACTGAGTGGCCAGAGCTCCAGGTATTGGTGTGTGTGAGGGATGCAGGGCTAAGGGTGGTAGGCCACCAGTGTTTGAGTGTTGGAGCGAGGCAGTGGGGGGGTTGGGTGGAAATAAGTCTGGGAACCTGTTGTTTTCATTTTGAGGGGGAAAGTGGATCCCAGGCTGGCCTCTGTGTTGCCAAGTATGACCTTGAACTTCTGATACTCCAGCCTATGGGATTACAGGTGTGTACCATGCCCAGGTTTTCAGGTTGTGTCTTTTAAACGTGCTCAGATTTCCAACTTTGCTTGTGAACAGCACGGGTCACCATGGAGACGGGGAGATCTGGTCCTGCATGCTCACTCTCAGGCTGCAGGAGCAAAGGAGAGAAGGCTGCCTGGCAGGGGAACTGGTTTGGCAAGAGTGCTGCTGCCCAGGGAGAGGTGCCGAGGCCTGGATTGGGGATGTGGGATGCAGTGATGTATAAAATGGTCTGTGTGGATGCTGCCTGTGTGGGAAGGCTAGGCCTCATTGAGGTAAAGGAGAGGAGGGGCTCATGATGACCTTGTGTCTTTAGCCTGGCCCAGAATTAGAGGAGATGAGATTATTTTTTACCTTGTGACTTAAGGTTAAGGCCTTGGCTGAAAGTGGAGCTGGAGATGGTGTTTGGGTGGGAGTCAGGGGAAGCATCTAGGGGGCATCTCTGTGACTTCAGCAGCCCACTTGCATGCCTTTACATTAGTGTGACCAGCTGCTCTGTCCTCTGATAGTATGAACATTGTTGTTGTCCTGTGTGGCTTAGACATTTTGAAGGCAAGTCACATATCTCAGACAGAAACACACTTGTGTCTCCTTTCTCCCCTCCCTCCTGCCCTTCTTCTTCTCCCTCCCTTCTTCCTTTCTTCTCTTTTTCTTTCTTTTCTCTCTCTTCCCTCTTCTTCCTTCATCTATTTATTTACTCACTGTAGGTAATTGCTTAATGAATATTTGGCTGATTAACATAAGTAAACAGCAACTTGCTAACAAATTCTCCCAAGCAAGGTAAGTGCTCTGGGGCAGAATACCAGTGGTCTGTAGCAAAGTCACCATGGAACCTCTTAGAATCTGTTAGAGAGTCCCTGAGGAGGGTGCTCTTCTCTCATCTGAATGCCTAGAAGTTGAAAGGAGACCAGAATAAAGCACCATCAACTGCTGTATCTAGTGGACACTTGAAGCAATCTTAGGGATAGCATATACCCCATTTCCTGTCATCATTACCACAGTTCTGTGCGAATCCCAGAATCCTAATGTTTAGCAAAGTTAGAATGTGTTAAGGTCTCATAGTTAAGAAGTGACAGAGGCAGGATTCAAACTTGGGTCTGATGGCAAAGTTTCCACTCTGCCATGACTCAGGATTTAGAAATGACAGAGGGCTATGGTGCCTACCTTTATCTTCCATCTTTCCTCCCTGAACTCTTGTTCTGAATGCTGCTTTTATTCATCCCCTCACAGATCTAAAAGGGTGTGGAAAACTCCTGTGAGTGTTTTACTCACAAGGGGTTGAAACAAGGCCAGTGTGTCCCCAGCTAGATGGTTGAGGAGGACAGCCTTCTGTCATCATTATGTGAGAGGGTGATGTCATCATCACTACAAGATATTGTTTTAGGGTCACCAAATTAGACTTAGCTGCTATGGTCAGTAGGAAGGACAGTTGAGAGTCTCTAGCCTGCTGTACTCATGGGCTGTGACCTCTGCTTTGAAGATGTAGGAGTGGGAAGTGCCCTGGCTTCACATCTCATCCTTAGGCTGATAATTCACACACATGTGGTAGTGAACTGGAAGATAAAAGTGTCATGAAGAAGGTACCCATTAAAACGATGCACAGGCAGACATTTTTCCTGATCCCCAATTCCAAGTAAAGAACTCACAAGGAGTTGAAACAAGGCCAATGTGCCCCCAGATAGATGGTTGAGAAGGACAGCCTTCCATCATTGTAGCTATTTAGAATTTAGGAACTTGGCAGATCTTCTGGCATAGTTCTCTATTTAAAGACAAAAAGCCCAAGATTGAAAGAAATGACATTGAGCTCGGAGTGATGGTGCATGCCTACACTCCCTGCCCTTAGAATGCTGAGGCAAGGAGGATTGCTGTGTGTTTGAGGTCAGTCAGGGCTATGTGACAAGATCTTGTCTTAAACAACCAAACCAAATAGTGGCATGACTTGCTAAAGGAAAGGCTATTCATAGAAACTCTAAACTCCAGTCCCACCATCAGCCTGCTTTCCCATACTACTGTATGTGTTTCAGAAGTACGCTAAAACAAAATAGGACCCTCTGGGCCCTGTAATATGTGCCACAACATTGTTCACTTACAATCCAGGGCACCATGACTTGAGGTTGTACTTCCTTGCCTCTAAATTATGAGCATCATACAGGTTATATATCTGTAATCTTAAATGCAAAATCCAAAACTTGAGCACTCACATAAGGCCACTAAGTGGAAAATTCCACATATGTATAATATATATATATCATATATATATATGAAATATTAATGAATTTTCTATCTAGACTTGGGTCCCATTCCCAAGATATCTCATTATATATTCAGACATTCCAAAATCTAAAAAAAAATGGAACCTGAAATACAAAACACTTCTGGTCCAAGCATCTTAGATAAGGGATATTTGTCCTACAGTACCTACTTCGTTGGGTGAGATGGTACAAGCTACATAATGTAGTAAGTGCTTGAGTAACTATTCCTGCTACTATCGTTAACCATGGGATATAACCATAATAATAGTCTCACAACGGAGCAGTGTAAAGTAGGAACACTGGACACTTATCAACTTCCTCTACCTCCTTTGCTAAGCCCACACATGTCTTCTTGCTTAACTCAGGCACTGACATGTCTGAGTTTAAGAGCAGTAGTCTGAACCTCACTGGTTGCAGGGTGCTTATGATAATATCTCTGCTTCCCCACATCAGGTTTCTGTGCTGTATGCAAACAAATTCCCCATCAAACTCTCCCTAGGGCTCAGGGTTCAAACTGTGTTTGGAAGAATGCTTCAAAGGCTGGGTGACAACAGAAAGGAACTCTCTGTCCCATGAGCCACCTGCCCAAGATGACTCATTCCCAGGTCTCATATTTCTAAACCCCTTGCTGTCCTCAGAGTTCTCCTGATCCTGTCCATCTAGTTCCTCCCACACAACCCTCTGCAGCTTTGGCTGGCACTCTCTGGAGGTAGTGCACTGTATCACTGGCAGCAAGGCCAGATATGCACTGCTACCTCTTCCCAGGAGACACAGCAAGGCTCTTTTTAAATGGGGGATGCTGCTTTTGGCTCTAATAGGTAGGAAGGATCTGGTCACTAAGCCTGCATCTGTGCTATCTCTGTCTGAGCCACTGCCAAGGCCACTTGTTCCTGGAAGGCACACAGCAGGGCTATGCATGAGAGCTGCTGCTCTTGGGCTCACACAAATGGAAAAGCTTCTAATGTTTTGCTTATGGGGAAAATACTGGGAGGCTGTGGTTGGAGCTTCAACTGAAGGGCCTGCCAAGTCTGTGGATTAAGCCAGGAGTAGCAATGAAGGGGGCAGCCATAGCTGGTGGAACCACATCTGCTGATATGTCACGAACCTCTGGAGTATGCTGACTCAAGGGTCTTGGCCATGGCAGGTGGACAGACTCAGTTCTGAATTTGGCTGCAGGAGCTTGGGCAAATTTCTGAATCTCTGTAAAGCCTTGGTTTCCTAATCTGCTCCACTGGGCATCTCTATTGGCTGTCCTGGGCACAGGGAGGCCCAGATGAGTCTGTCTTGGGTCACAGTGAATGCAAAGTAAGAATACATGCATACTCTGTGCACTAGTACCCCACCTCAGAAGAGGCAGACCTGAATTCCTTGTTTGCCTGGTCCAGGGCCATCAGTGGGCAAAGTGAGCCTGGGTTACCAGGGAAGTGATTTCCATGGAAAATGAAGGTATTGAAGGGAACTATGATTCTTGTCTTGCTGAGTTAAGAATAAAAACTCAGCCTCAATCATCTGTGGAACATAGTGGTTTTATAGATTTTTTATTATATCATTTTTTCTTTATTAGTTATGGACATACTCAGTGTAAACAACACATGTTGGTACGATCCTTACCCTCATCCCTGCCCTCCCCCTTTGCACGGACTCTCCTCATCAGAGATGCCATTTATCCCTATGAGGATTGTGGATCGTGCACTGTGGGGCAGCCATCAGTTATGGGAGAGAGGTCATGTCTCTGTGCATAATGACCCAACTTGTGGCTCTAACAATCTTTCTGTCTCCTCTTATGCAAATTTCCATGAGCCATGTTGGGCTTGTTTTAGGTCTACTTCAGTGATGAGGTCATGGGGGCCTCTGTGTCTCTGGACCTCTTGGTTTGGCAGGAGTTGAGTAGTCTCTGTGTCTATCTCCTTAACCCTTTTGCGGGTACCAGGGTCACCAAGAAAGCAGCACTCTTGCTCATTTCCCCAATTCCTCTATGGTTTCAGCTGGGGCCCTGGTGAGGTACGATGGGCTGATTCGCTCCTCAGGTTCTGTGGGCATCTGAAAGAGAGAAGCAGATTCTCTAACGGAGAGTGAAGTCAGCACCGGATAAATGGGATACTATTATTAGATAAGAGAGAACTTAATAGGTATAGGCCCTCTTGTAGCCCAGGATTGGTGGGAGCTTGATATTGGAGAGTAGACTTGATTTTTGGATATGGTTCTGACTTGTTTTCCAGTTCGTTCCACTGAGCAGATCTGTTAGCCAATCCAAGAGCAGTTGGTTATCCACCATGGCTGTGTGCCACTATTGCACTTGTGTGAGCATCACATCAGGTTGTTTTCTGCTGAGTAGCTTAGACCATGAGTTGCTTGGACAGATGTTGGCCAATCCCTCCCTCCCCCCCCACCATTACTAGACTGGCACTAGACAAGCTAACTGTCTGGGCATGCTCTCTCTTCCAGATTCCTGTCAGGTCTCTCCATGTTCCATACTGACAACATATGGTGTCTTCAGCTTGAAGGTCTTACCATTAACCTCTGATGGGTAATCAAGTGCTCTGACAGAAGTCTGTCTTCTTCTGGGAAATCTTGTAGGTCTCTCTGATCAACAGCTCATTGTGGATGTTAGTGGTTTTATAGATTTTAATTCCCAGCATGAGTTTGGCAATTGGTAGCTTACAGGTAAAGTGAAGGGACTTTCTGCAAGAAAGGGAACTAGCCCCAGCACATGCTCTGGCCTCCAATTTTCACTCTAGAGTCTGAGGGCCAGGGCACCATGCTCTGACTGGAGGGTTCTAGAAGGGAGGGGGTGTGAGAATCACCCAGTGGCTCAGGGACAGTTCTGACCAGCCAGTCACACCCCTTCCAAGGTATGCAGATTATCTCCCTTGCTGGTTTATGAGTCCAGGCTGGCTTGAGCCAGGAGTGGTTTGTGCAGTGCCCACAGTCAAAGTTCCACAGCTTTGAGGTGCAAACACGGGCATTTTCTGGCTGTAGCAGGAATACATTGTTGGAATACTTGGTGCTTGCATGAAAACTTCTTTTTAAAAATGTGTCCAGGCCACCCAAGGAGACTCACTTCCAATATTACTGTGTCTGAAGCCCAAGAAGGAAGATGTATGTGGTTTTACTCGTTTTGCCATTTTGCTCCTGCCTGCCCCCAGCTTTAGTCCAAAACACCTGATTCAGACCTTCAGAGTTTGGGAAATCCAGGCCAGGCCCTGACCCAGCCATTCAAACTTACAGGGTGTTTTCTCATTTCAAAGGTCAGAAGCAGAGTCCAGAGTCATAGCTTTCTTGGTTTCGAGATGGGTTTCCTCTGAGAATTGGTACTCCAGTGTCCACAGCACAGTGAAGCTGGGCAAGGGGCCTCAGGGGTCACATAGGTCTTGTGCAGTGCCAGAAGAGCAAACAGACAGGACTTAGTTACTTGATTTGTGCATTGACTTTGTAGGGTAACCTACCTGTGGCCCAGCCTGCTCTTGTATAGCTGCTTGGGGGCATCTGTATTGCAGTTGGGAAAGTTAATTCATGCTGATTATGGAGCTAGTGAGAGTTTCCTTCTTTATTGGAATTTGCCACTCTGTGTCCAGAAACTTCCACTGCAGTAATAGGAGAGCACATACAGGTCATCTGTTAGCAGAAATGGATTTATGGGTCAATAGCCTTGAGCTTGGGTTTATTCTGTGCAAGCGCTGTTCTGAAATTTTTGGGATTTTATCTTAGCATCTGTCTCAGAAGGTATGTGTGAGTGAATACTGAGACTTGGTTCCCCCTAATCCTGCCAACTTCTGGCGCCTGGCTTCCCTGCACAGGTCATTGTCTGTGCCATGCTCTGCCCCTGGTGGCAGCTGGACACATCATACTGTGGTTAAGTGCATTCATCCTTTGGCATCTTGGGGAAGAGCGTGGTGACAGCTGTCCCAACTGTCCCCACCCTAGGCAGGTAGGATTGCCACATATTCAGTGGGCTTGTCCCTCTGTAGTGCGTGCTTTGCCCCTAGCCCTGATCTAGGCTCCTAATATATCCAGGCAGGGTATGTGTAGTGCTCCTAGGGCTCATCATCCTCTTGGCCTGGGATAGCCGTCCCTATGTGGGAGACACACCTGGCTAGACTCCCATCCTCAAATGTGTCTCAGCACATTGCCGTAGCTTCTGGGAGAACTGGCAGTCACCTGACCCCCTGCTCATTTGCATACTCTGTCCTTGGTCCCTTTGCCCCTGTGTACTTAAGAGGGGTTCCATCCACTCTGCCCATATTATCATAACCAAAAGGAAGCAGTGATTTACTTAGAAAATAAAAAGTACCATGACAGGTGGGGGCAGGCTATGACCAGGAGGAAGACATTGATCCATGGCCACTTTTCCCTCTGCTTTCAGCATAAGAGGTCCCTTGTACCAAGCTCCTCAAAGGCCCCTTCTGAAGATGACTTAGTGGGTATATCACGCATTACACAAGCACGAGGACCTGAGCACCCACATAAAAGTCAAGCGTGGCAGTTTGTGCCTATGATTCCAGGGCTATGGAGATGGAAGGAAGCCAAATCAGTGAGCTCCAGGTTCAGTGAGTGACTGTCTCAAAAAATAAAGTGGGAGCTGGGTGTGGTGGCACACACCTTTAATCCCAGTACTTGGGAGTCAGAGGTAGGAAGGTCACCATGAGTTCGAGGCCTCTGTGAGAGTACATAGTGAATTCCAGGTCAGCCTACCTCAGACCCTACCTCAGAAAAGAAAAAAAAAAAAAAAAAAAAGGTAGAAAGCAATGAGGAAAATGTCTGATGTCAACCTCTGACCTTCACACACATATACGAGCAGTCATACACACACACACACACACGCACACACACACACCATCTTCACACCAAAAAAAAGTGTTGCCCGCTAATCCTAAGGAAGTTACTTGCTGAGTAAACACTTATGAGTCCTCTCTGCTTCTCCTATAGGTATTGTGTTGGCTGTGTGCCAGGCTCTGGAGAACAGCACATCCCCTCTGAATGGTGAGTCCAGCCTTCTGGGATGAGCATGAGGCATGAATCCTGGCTTTCACCTGAGAACTTCCTCCCTGGGACACTTCCTTGTCCTTGTCCACTGCATTCTCTCTGAGTTTGTGGGCAGAGGGGAACCTACAGCTAGGTCTGAACATTAGACCCAAGTTGGTGTGAACAGGAAGGTTGAGAAAGGAGGCCTTTAAGACCCAACAAGTTTGACACTTACTCAGAGTCCTAAACCCCTGTCTGCAGAACTGGAGAACTTTGTTTATCTTCAGGTTTGTGAATGCTATTTGGAACTGTAGTTTCCTTTAGAAAAGAAAGAAGTCCTAAACCCACACTGAAGAGTTGGGAGGTAGGAGGCAAAGCCCTCGCTCACTAGTACAGTGCAACAGAGAAGCAGCAGCAACTACTGTCCATTTGCTTCTGGCTTGTGACCTTTGCTCGTGTGGAATCATGATTTTGTGTGAGTCTTTTTGTGATTTTAATTCCTGCTTCTTAAACTTGCCAGTGGAGTCTATGCATTTTTCTATATTGCTGAAAAGTCCAGAAATCTGTTCTTTTAAAATATTGTAAAGTCCCATGACTACTGGCATGAATGGGCTCTAACGCAGCCTCCCCGCCACAGGGCCTTCAGTTGTATGTTAGGATGTTCAGCTTCCTACCTTGATGTTTTCCTTCCTTTGGATCCTGTCTTGGGCTCTGTCTCTGGATCCAGAAGCACTTACGACCCGGACAGCTTTCCAGGTGAACCAGTGAGGTAGGACCCCGTTGACGTGGGATATATTTTGATGGTTTCCACCCCCATTTGCTACTTCTGAGTTCCCCTGGTAACTTTAGGGAAGTTCCTTTTTCTATGTGTTCATAACTCTCCCAGCTACACAGTGTTCCTAGTGTTCCTCTTTACCTCTTTCAAACCTTTCCCCTTCTAACCTTCCTCAAGTGGCATGACCACTCTTCCTGGGTACCACTGCTGGCACTGTGAGCCTTGATGCATTTGAAACCTGAGGTGCTGAAGGCACTTGGTGGAAACTGTAAGAGGGCTATTGTGTCCATTCCAAAGCAGAAGCTCTAGACTTCAGGGTCTAGGAGAGTTTCATGAGATAATGACCAACACACTGCTCACCCATGCTGCTTTGTAGAATACCCTGACCTTAGGTGCACCTCGAACCTCTTTTACAGCCAAGCCTCTCTTGACCTGGTCAAACACGAGCAAGCATCAGATACTGTGGTCTCACACACACAGTCTAGCTGTCATTTGTGAGAACCTAAACATGGATCCAAGTGGGGATCACTACTTGTTCTGACCCTTATCAGAAGTGTCTCTGGGCAGCCCTGTGGGTTAAGATGCTGTGTTTTCATTCTAAGCCAAGTTAGGTGGAACTGAAGCATGAAAGCTTTGAGAATGGGTCAGTTAGGTAGAAGTGAGGCCAGCTCACTGAATTGTTTTTGTGAGAAATTGGGATGGTGATAAATGCTGCTGCTGCTGCTCTTGATGAGGAAGGGGTGGGTGCTGTTATTTATGCTTGCTGGTTCATTAGAAAAGGGTCCGGGGATGTCATGCTTCATCAGGGACCTGGTGTGGCTCCTGCTGAGGTTCTTCAGAGCTTCCTAGGCCCTGTAGGCAGACATGACTCTTCAGATTGGAAAGACTCACTGCATTTGGAGCCTTGGTTCCCCCTTTCCCTTCTTTCTTCTCTTTGGGAAAGAGATTTAATGAAATTTGCTGTACTTTGTTATGATGGAGGTCTTAAATCAGATCAGGCCTCTGGTGTACTGCCCATGACTCTAAGGGGTAAAGTGCCAAGGCCAAGGTCGTAAATGAGAGTAGAGGCAGAGCCATATTGTCCACTGTGCAGAAAACCCTGAACCCCCCACTTCCCATGGCCAGCAGCTCCTGGTCTGGGGACAAGGGAGGTAACTCCTGTCTGCCCTCTGGGCTGCCCTCAGTTGGATGGATGACTTAGCTCTAGGACTTGAGCACCAGTGTCTCAGACAGTAATAAAATGGCTTTTTCCAGTCCTATTACCAGGAGGTAATCCTGGCTTTCTCTGTGGGATCCAGGCGCTCACAGAGTGTCAGGCCAGGAGACCTAGCTCCCTATGATGACCAGGCCTTGGGACAGCGCTGAGCTTCTTTGCCTCATTTTCTCTTTTTTAGGTGACCATCCTGACGGGTTTGCCCACCTCACTTCTCCTCAGACGGAGCTGAAATCCTGGGGTAAGTGCAGGGCAATGTGGGGACCAGCCACACTCACCAACTAGCATTGGTATGAGAGAGAGAGAGTGTGTGTGTGTCTGTTAACATTGAATTTTTAAAATCTTTACTCTCAAAAGAAGGAATGGTAAACTTTTGCAGCACCCTGCCATTTTTTTTCTTTATCACTTTTTTTTTATTTGCTTCATTTTCTCTTAGAAATTTGTGTCTTTTAGAGCAAAGCCCATTTCACTCATGAGAATTTCATCATGTACACCCCCAGATAAGGACTCTTAAACATTCCTGCAGTTTCATTTGCACATCAATAAAGAGTTAGCACTCCTTTTGTTAGCTATTAATGTGGAGGGGCTGATGCATGCCTGTGCTGTGTTTAATCTGTAGTTCTGGAGTTAATTTTTATTTACTTTGGTGTTTCCCTAGGCTGAGTTCTACCTGCGTCTCTTTTAACATGAACACTGTTTTGGAAAATAATCATTTACATACTGAGTAACTATCACATCTGAATTCACCTAACTTCCTGTGCTCTGGGAATTGGTAGGAATGGGAGGGACTTTAAGGCAGGAGCTGGAAGGGCTTTATCCGTGATTCAGGTATACACAGCTTTTACTCTGTTGACCAGAATGAGAAGCGATAACGAATATAAACTGGGAAAGGGATAGCATGTGTATGTGTGTGTGGTACGTATGCATGTGTGTATGCATGTTTGTATGTGTGTGAAGCACATATTTTGGTACAGGTGCATAATGCATGGTGTGCATGAGTGCTCTCCGATTAATTTAAAAAAATTAAAAAGCCGGGTGTGGTGGTGCACGCCTTTAATTCCAGCACTCGGGAGGCAGAGGTAGGTGGATCACTGTGAGTTCGAGGCCACCCTGAGACTACATAGTGAATCCAGGTCAGCCTGAGCTAGAGTGAGACTCTACCTCAAAAAAAAGAAAAAAATAATTTAAAAAATATATATTATTTGGGCTGGAGAGATGGCTTAGCAGTTAAGACACTCGCTTGCAAAGGTTAAGGGCTGAGGTTAAATTCCCTAGAACCCAAATAAGCCAGGTACACATCTGCCTCTTTCTGTCCCCTCTCACAAATAAATAAATAAATAAATAAATAATTTTTATTTTATTTTATTAAGACATACTTTGCATGGGTACATCATGTGTTGGTACCATCTTTTTCACCCTCCCTACCCCTATTCCATAGGGGACCCTCCTCGTTGGGATTGCTGATATTCCCCATGGGTTTGTGGGTTTTGCTTTGTGGGAACAGCTCGGGGGTTGGGGAGGCAGTGCCTCTGGGCATGACATCCCAACCTGTGGCTCTTACAATCTTTCCTCCCCCTCTTCCTCAATGGATCCTGAGCCTTGGAAGATGTCATAGAGATATTTCAATGCTGAGCATTCCTCTGTCACTTCTCAGCACCATAGTACCTTCTGAGTTATCCCAAGGCCACTGATATCTGAAAAGAGAAGCTTCTATAGCCAAAAGTGAGAGCAGCATTAAAATATGGGTATTAAAACTGGGTGTGGTGGCACACACCTTTAATTCCAGTACTCCTGAGGCAGAGATAGGAGGATCACTGTGAGTTCGAGGCCAGCCTGAGAATACATAGTGAGTTCCAGGTCAGCCTGGGCTAGAGTGAGACCCTACCTCAAAAAGAAAAATATGAGGCAGAGGTAGGAGGATTGCTATGACTTCAAGGCCACCCTGAGATGACAGAGTTAATTCCAGGTCAGCCTGGACCAGAGTGAGACCCTACCTTGAAAAACCAAAAGAAAAAAAAAAAAGAAAAATATGGGTATTAACATTAAAAGAAGTGCTTACTGGGTAGTTTGGTGAGAAAAGTATGTACCAGACACCTGCAGATGTTAACCCCCTAGAGTTCATGACTACTGCTATTGTAGGCTTTCAGTATCAGGGATGTATTCCCTCCCATGGAATGGGCCTCCAATCCAATTAGAGAGTGGTTGGTTTCCCCCATTACAGACATGCCACTATTGCACCCATTGGCTCATTTGGCCAAATTTGGCTAAATTTAAGGCTTGCAGTGTCCACTGTTGAGTATCTCTGCTGGTGATTTCTTTCCCATTGAACTACATGCAGAATGGCTTCTTCCAGCTTTCTGTCAGCTGGTCTACATGGAAGAAGTTTTCAGCTCAGCTCCAACAGGATTTCTCAGTGACCTTTCAGCCCAAGTATGTGGAATCTTTAGCAATAGGATCTTACCATCTATTCCTGGTGGGAAACAAAGAGCCTTGGCAATGGCCTGTAATGTTTCCGGATATCAGTGACCTCCCTAGACAAAAGTCACTGGAAGGTATTCCATACCTGGCACTGAAATTTTTCTAGTAACAATCTATGGCTCCTGAGTGTTCCATTGCCCCAAAAAGTAAGTTTCCATATGATTTATTTATATCCTTTTAGATTTTGATTAGCCCTCCCTCTACCATTCCATTACTCAGTCTCTTCCCCTGACCTCACTTAGGCGTTTTCACCTCCATTAATCTGTTCTTCTATATATATATATATAATACCATGCTATTAAGTCCCTCTTCCTCCCTTTCTACTCCCTTTATATCTCCTTTCTAGTTCACTGGCCTCTGCTACTGAGTTTTCTTCCTACTTACACAGAAGTCCAATCATTTGTAGCTAGGATCCACATTTGAGAGAGAACATGTGACATTTGGCTTTCTGGGCCTGGGTTACCTCACTAAGTATAATCCTTTCCAGATCCATCCATTTTCCTGCAAATTTCATTTTTCTTTACCATTGAATAGAACTCCACCAGGTAAATGTGCCACATCTTCATTATTCACTCATCAGTTGAGGCATTGAAACCATTGATATTAAGAGTTATTGAAAGGTGTGTATTTATTTTTTCCATTTTTTCTTGTTTAGTAGTTCTTACAGTTTTACCTTTGCTCTCTTGTATTAAGTAGTATTTGAGTATGGTTTGTTTTTTCCAAGTTTCTTATATGTGTGCTTTTCTTTCTCTTCAGCATGGAGGATCCTTAAAGATATTTTCTGTAGGGCTGGTTTTGTCTTCAAATATTCCTTTAGCTTGCTTTTGTTGTGGAATGTCCTTATTTCTCCATCAATTTGGATAGATAGCTTTGCAGGATAAAGTAACCTTGGTTGACAGTTGTTATCTTTCAGAACTTGGAATATATCATTCCAAGCCCTTCTGGCTTTTAAAGTTTGTGTTGCGTAATCTAGCGTGATCCTGATGGGCTTGCATTTATAGGTAACTTGATTTTTCTAAGTGCTCTTAATATGTATTCTTCGGTTTTGTGTTTGGTAGTTTAATTATAATATGGTGAGGAGAGGTTTTGTCTATTTGGTGTTCTAAAGGCTTCCTGTGTCTTTATTGGCATGTCTTTCCCAATTTGGTGGAAGTTTTCTTCTACGATTTTGTTGAAAACACCTACTATGCCTTTGGTGTGAAATTCTTCTCCTTCTACTGTACCCTGAATTCTTATGTTTGATCTTTTTTTTTTATTTTATTTTTTTTAAATTTTATTTATTTATTTGAGAGTGACAGACACAGAGAGAAAGACAGGTAGAGGGAGAGAGAGAGAATGGGCGCGCCAGGGCTTCCAGCCTCTGCAAACGAACTCCAGACGCGTGCGCCCCCTTGTGCATCTGGCTAATGTGGGACCTGGGGAGCCGAGCCTCGAACCGGGGTCCTTAGGCTTCACAGGCAAGCGCTTAACCGCTACGCCATCTCTCCAGCCCTGTTTGATCTTTTCATAGTATCCTGAATAGCTTGAAATTCCCATTCATATTTTCCTGTTAGCCTGTCTTTCTCTTTGTTGGACTGTATTAGATCTGCTACCTGGTCTTTTAGTTTACATATTCTTTCCTCTCCTTCATCCATTCTACTGGTGAAATTTTCTACAGAGTCTTTTTTTTTTTTTAATTTTTATTTATTTATTTATTTGAGAGAGACAGACACAGAGAGAAAGGCAGATAGAGGGAGAGAGAGAGAATGGGCGCGCCAGGCTTCCAGCCTCTGCAAACGAACTCCAGACGTGTGCGCCCCCTTGTGCATCTGGCTAACGTGGGACCTGGGGAACCGAGCCTCGAACCGGGGTCCTTAGGCTTCACAGGCAAGCGCTTAACCGCTAAGCCATCTCTCCAGCCCCAGAGTCTTTTTATTTCATTGACTGTGTTCTTCATTGCTAGTAATTCTGAGTGGTTTTTCTTTATTATTTCTATTTCCTTATTCATGTCTTGTATTGACATCCTTATTTCATTAAATTGGTTTCCTTTATCTTCTTTGATTCCTTTGATTTCCTCAAGCATATTTATAATCATTCCTTTTTATTTGTTTAATTTTTTTCTAGGTAGGGTTTACTCTAGCCCAGGCTGACCTGGAATTCACTGTGTAGTCTCAGGGTGGCTCAAACTCATGGCGTTCTACCTACTTCAGCCTCCCAAGTGTTGGGATTAGAGGCATGTACCACCATACCTGACTTTTCTCTTTTTTCATTTGAGAGAGACCAGGGATTGGGGGAGCAGGGAGAGAAGGAGGCAGATAAAGAGAGAATGGGCACATTAGGGCCTCCAGCCAGTGCAAATGAACTCCAGATGCATGCACTACCTTGTTGAACCTGGTCCTTTAGCTTTGCAGGCAACTGCCTTAACCACTAAGCCATCTCTCCAACCCTATAAGCATTCTTTTGAAATCTTCATCAGGCATTTCCTCTAAATCAGTCTCACTGGAGGTCATTTCTGATGGACTTATACTTTTGGGTAGATTTATATTATCTTCCTTTTTTAAACTTTTATTTATTTATTTGCAAGCACAGAGAGAGATAGACAAGCAGACAGAGTGAATGGGCATGCCAGGGCCTCTAGCCACTGCAAACAAATACCAGACACATGTGCCCCCTTGTGCATCTGGCTTACGTGAGTCCTGGGGAATCAAACCTGGGTCCTTTGGCTTTGCAGGCAAATGCCTTAAACTCTAAGCCATTCTCCAGCCCTTGTCTTCATTTTTTGTGTTTCTTGTATTATGATGTATAGATTTTTGCATCTTGGATTAATATAATGCTTGGCCTTTCTAATTATCTGCAGTATTATTAGATGTATCAATCAATCTGATGTTATATATCTTCAGGATAGGAGCTTAAGGTGTTAGGTGTGGCTCGTAAGACTCCCAGTGTAACCACAAAAGTGACCCTAGGTGTTGGGTTGCCTGCTATGAGAGTATTCGAATAGGCTGAGTGGAACAGAATACAGGCAGATTCTAAAATTTAACTAAACAATATACACATTCAATGAAAACCAGCACAGAGTATTTATGCAAAAAACAAACAGATCCTCTAACCCTTAATCCTGTCACCTGGGAGGCTGAGATTTCTGGTCTGTAGAGGGTTCAAGTGAGACCCTTCCCCAATGAATGACAGAAGAGGAGACAAAGGCACTATAAATCAAGAAGCAACAATTTACAAGCCCAAAATATAGCTTATTTAAGAATGGTAAATCTGATGACCATCCATCAGACTTAACATATAATTTACCCTGGCATGGAAGGTGCAATTACCACTTCATGTCCAGGCCTATATAGCAAGCTTATTTGGCAGTTACTGACCTGGTATAATCCCAGTTACCTTTTGGGATGGCTTTGGTCTAAGCTATGCTACACTCCTGCTTGGGCCTCTTTTTGCTGCACTGTGGGCTCAGGTAGGCTGGATGGATTGGTGGGTTGCTGCTCTGATGACCTGTGCCAGGTGCTGTGTAGATGAGTTCCTTTCCCTAGGTCTCTGGCACTTGCACTGGCAGGTGGGGGAGGGGAGACTGAATGGTGTCTGACGTTCTTCTGCTGGTCCTCACAGTCCTCTTCCTCACGAGCCACTCTGCTGGTCTCTGCCATCTTCCTCTTCACATTTTGGTTTTTTTCGAGGAGGCTGTTGTGACTGGAAAATCCCCTCACCTGGCTTTTCCTGTGGTTCAGGCTGAGCCTGGTGGGCTGCTGCTGGAGCGGCTTCTGCCTGCTTCTGTGATCTCTAGACATTCTAAATCTCTCCTGTTTCTCTGCTGTGGTTGAAAATTTTTTTTTTTTTTAAATTTTTTTGTTGTTATATTTATTTATTTATTTGAGAGCGACAGACAGAGAAAGAGGCAGAGGGAGAGAGAGAGAGAATGGGCACGTCAGGGCCTCCAGGCACTGCAAACGAACTGCGGACGCGTGCGCCCCCTTGTGCATCTGGCTAACGTGGGTCCTGGGGAATCGAGCCTTGAACCGGGGTCCTTAGGCTTCACAGGCAAGCGCTTAACCGCTAAGCCATCTCTCCAGCCCTGGTTGAAAATTTTTATACACCTTCATGTTTTAGTAGAAGAGTGTATGTTGCTGGGTTTATTTTGCTTTTTCTCCCCTAGGCTGCTTTGGTATGGTTCCTATGGCCCCAGCTTAATCATAAGTTCCAAAATTTAATTAATTAATTATTTTTTTTAATGTTTTTTTGTTTATTTTTATTTATTTATTTGAGAGTGACAGACAGACAGAAGGAGGCAGAGAGAGAGAAAGAATAGGCCCGCTAGGGCTTCCAGCCACTGCAAACGAACTTCAGACACGTGTACCCCCTTGTGCACTTGGTTAACGTGGGTCCTGGGGAATCAAGCCTCGAACCAAGGTCCTTAGGCTTCACAGACAAGCGCTTAACTGCTAAGCCATCTCTCTAGTCCAGTTCCTAAATTTAAAAGGGAATTTTTTTTTAGGCAAACCCAACAGACTGGCTTTATTTATTTATTTATTTATTTATTTATTTATTTATTTATTTATTTTGTTGTTAATAAGAGAGATTGAGAATAAGAGAGGGGATGGGGGGAGAATTGGCATGCCAGGGCCTCCAGCCACTGATTCAGACTCCAGATACGTGTACCACCTTGTGCACATGTGCGACCTTGTACATAAGTTAATTTGTGCATCTAGCTTTACATTGGATCTGGGGAGTCCAACATGGGTCCTTAGGCTTCACAGGCAAGCACCTTAACCACTAAGCCATCTCTCCAGCCCAGAGTCAGAAATTTTTAAGGTTAGGCTTCATCCCACCCTCTCTAGGGCCCTTCTTTTCAGGCACTTTCACTCTCCTCCTATTAAGGGTTATATACTTTAGTCTACATTCAAGGAGAAAGATTTCTATGATACCAGTTCATTTTGCATATTTAAAAAAATATTTATTAATTTTAGAGAGAGAGAGAGAGAGAGACAGAAAATGGGCACACCAGGACACTCCAGTGATTATGTTCACTGACTATGATCTGTTCATCTATTTTCCTACAAATTTCATTATATCATTTTTTTTCTTACTGCTGTATAGAACTATATTGTGTTTATGTACCACAACTTCATTATCCATTTGTCCAATGATGGGCACCTGGGTTGATTCCAGTTCTTAGCTGTGAACATGGTTGAGCAAATATCTCTGTAGTGAAGCATGGAACATTTAGGGTAAATGTCCAGTAAAGGAATAACTGGGTCTGTTGGTCATTCTATATTCATCTTTTTCAGGAATCTCCATATTGATTTCCATAGTGGTTATACAAGTTTGCATTTCCACTAGCAGTGAATGAGGGTCCCTCTTTTCCAACATCCTTGCCAACATTGTTGTTTGATTAAAAAAAAACAAAACCTTTACTTATTTATTAGAGAGAGAGAGAGAGAGGGAGGGAGAATATGAATGGGTATTCCAGAGCCTCTAGCCACTGTAAATGTAAATGAACTCCAAATTCATGCACTACCTTGTGCATCTATCTGGCTTACGTGGGTACTAGGGAATTGAACCTGGGTCTTTAGGCTTTACAGGCAAGTGCCTTAACCACTTGACCATCTCTCTAGTCTGTTGTTTGATTTTTTTTTTTTTTTTTAATGATTGCCATCCGTACTGGAGTAAGGTGGAATTTCATAGTTGTTTTAATTTGCATTTCTCTGATGGTTAGGGATGTTGAACATTTTCTTAAGTGTGTATTAGCAATTTGGTTTTCTTTCTCTGAGAGCTCCCCATTCAGTTCACTACCCCATGTTTTGAGTGTGTTTGATTTTCTTTTCTTATTGTTCAGTTTTTTGAATTCTTTTTAGAGTCTATATATCAGGCCTTTGTCAGTGGTATAGCTGGTGGAAATTTTGTAGGTAATCTATTGGCTCTGATTATGGTATGTTTGTGAAAAAGCTTTTTAGCTTCATGAAATGCCATTGATTGAGAGATTATTTAATTTCCTGAGCTACTAGGGTATTGTTCAGGAAGTTCTCACCCATTACTATATCATAGAGAGTTCCTCTCATTCTTCTCTTCTAGTAGTGGAAGCGTTTCAGATCTTATACTGAGGTCTTTAACCATTTGGAGTTGATTCTTGCGTATGATATGATGAGTGGGTCTAGTTTCACTTTTATACATGTGGTCATCCAATTTGTCCAACACCATTTGCTGAAGATGTTGTCTTTCTTTCTTTTTGTTTTTCTTTCTTTTTTTTTTTTTTTGGTTTTACGAGGTAGGGTCTCACTTTAGCTCATGCTGACCTGGAATTCTCTATGCAGTCTCAGGGTGGTCTTGAACTCACAGTGATCCTCCTACCTCTGCCTCCCGAGTGCTGGGATTAAAGGCGTGCACCACCACACCCGGCGATGTTGTCTTTTCTACAGTCTACATTATTGGCACCTTTGTTAAAGATCAAGTAGCTGTAGTAACCTGAACTGAGGCCTGGGTCTTCAGTTCTGTTCCATTAGTCTATATTTTTGTTTTATGCCAGTACCATGCTGTTTTTATTACTATGGCTTTGTAGTATAGCATTGTATTGGGTATGGTGATAACCTCCAGAGCTGTTTCTTTTGCTGAAGATATGTTTGGATATCTGAGGTCTGCTGCCATTCCATATGAATTTAGAAATTATTTTTTTCTATCTCTGTGAAGAATGATGCTGGACTTTTTATTGTTATTACATTAAGTCTGTAAATTGCTCTTGATAGAATTACCATTTTCACAGTATTAATTCTGCTTATCCAGGAGTATGGGTATTCCATCTTCACAAGTCTTCTTCAACTTCTTTCTTGAATGTTTTTATGTTTTCATTATGTAGGTCTTTCACATCCTTGGTTAGTGTTATTCCAAGGTATGTGATTTAAAAAAATTTTTTTTTATTTATTTGAGAGAGAGAGAGAGATAGGGAGGCAGAGAGAGACTAGGAATGAGTGTGCCAGGTCCTCAATACACTGCAAATAAACTCCAGATGCATGTGCCACCTTGTACATCTGGCTTATGTGGGTCTTGGAGAATCAAACCTGGGTCCTTTGGCTTTGCAAGCAAGTACCTTAACAGCTAAGCCGTCCCTCCAGGCTGGTATTTGAGGGGTTTTGTGGGGGGAGGGGACTATTGAAAATGGGACAGCCCTGCTGATATCTTTTTCTGTATATTTGTCCTTTGCATATAGAAAGGCTACTGAGTTTTATGTGTTGATTTTGTATCCTGCCACTTTACTGAAGGAATTATACCTTTAGAAGTTTTGAGGTGGAGATTTTCAGGTCACTTATGTATAGAATCATGTCATCTGGAAATTGGGCTAATTTGACTTCTTCCTTTCCAATTTGTATCATTTTTATTTCTCTCTACTGTCTTATTGCTTGGGCTAGGGGTTCTAGTACTATGTTGAAGAGCAGTGTTGAGAGTGTGCACCTGTCTTGTTCCCAATCTCAATGGGAACTCCTTGAGTCTTTCCCCATTAAGTATTATTTGGGTTTTAAGTTCTTTATATATAGCCTTTATTGTGTTAAGATATAAATTGTCCATGCCTATTCTTTCCAGCATTTTGATCATGAACTAATGTTGTATTTTATCAAAGGCCTTCTCTGCATCTATTGAAATTATTATGTGGTTCATGTGATTAAGTTTATTTATGTTGTGTCCTATGTCAACCATTTTACATATGTTGACCCTTCCCTGCTTCCCTGGGATAATTTTGCTTGATCAAGGTGGATACTTTTTAATGGGTTGTTGACGTCCGTTTGTGAGGATGTTGTTCAGGATCTTGCATCTAAATTCATTAGGGATATAGGCCTATAGTCTGGTTTTGGTGTTCGGATAGCTATATTTGGTAGCTCCATAAAAGGAGTTGGGGAGCATTCCCTATTCTCCAATTATGTGAAACAGTTTGAAAAAAATTGGTTTCAGTTCTTCAAAAAGTTTGATAAAATTCAGCTGAGAAGCCATCTGATCCTGGACTTTTCTTTTTGGGGAGGTTTTTAATTAGCTTTTCAGTCTTGATGGATGTGATAGGTTTGGTTAGGAGATTATGCTGTTCTGAGTTTAGTTTTGGTAGGTAATATGTATCTAGGAATTCATCCATTTCTTCAAGATTATCCAATTTTGTGGAGTAGAGGTCTTAGAAGTTTGTCCTGATGATTCTTCCAATTTCATTGATGTCTATTGTGACCTCTCTTTTATCATTTCTGATTTTGTTAAGTCTTCTCATTTTTTTTTTGTTTGATCTAATTGGCCAAGGGTTTATCAGTCTTGTTTATTTTTTCAAAGTACCAGCTCTTTGTTTCATCAATTTTCTTAATTGTTTTCTTAGTTTCCAACTCATTAATTTCTCTTCTGATCTGGATGTTTTCTGTATGGAGCTCTTAGGGTTGGACTCTTCTTGTTTTTCCAATGCTTTTAGTTGAAAGTTAGGTTATTAATTTTGGATCTCTTTACCTTTGTTATAAAGGCATTTAACACTATGAATTTTCTCCTTAGGACTGCCTTCATTGTGTCCCATAAGTTTTGGTAAATTGTATTTTCATTATCATTCAATTCTAAAATTTTACAATTTATATTTTGATTTTTTCTACAACCCATTCACTGTTTAAAAGCATGTTGTTCAGGGACTGGAGAGATAGCTTAACACTTAAGACATTTGCCTATGAAGCCTAAGAACTCCTGTTTGAATCCTCCACATCCCATGCATAGCTAGATGCAACAGTGACGCAAGCATGCAATGCCACGCTTGCCCACAAAGGGGTGCACACATCTGGAGTTTGTTCACAGCAGCTGAAAGGCCCTGGTGTGCCCCATTATCTCTCTCTCTGTGTGTGTGTATGTGTGTGTGTCTTCTCAAAATAAAAAAGTGTGTTTTTCAGTCTGTAGGTGGAATGTTTTGTAGATGTCCATCAGCTCTAGTTGATCTATGGTGGTGTTGAGCTCTATTATTTCTCTGTAGGTTTTCTGCTTGGATGATCTGTCTATTGATGATAGTGGAGTATTGAAGACCCCAACTATCATGGTGTTGGTGTTTATTTGTTTTGTTGTCAAGTAGGTTTGGCTTTATAAACTGTGGTGCTCCTGTGTTTGGTGCATATAGATTTATGATTGTGATGTCTTCATGTTGGATTGTCCCCTTGGTGAGTAAGAAGTGGCCGTCTTTGTCCTTTTTGAAGTCTATGCAACACCTGCTTCTTTCTTCTTTGCAGTTGTTTGGAATATCATTTTCCATCCTTTCACTCTGAGGAGGTGTCTGTCTTTAGTGGTGAGGTGGGTTTCTTGAAAACAGCAGATAGAAGGGTCCATTTTTCTAATCCAGCTTGTTAATTTGTCTCTTTTGATGGATAAGTTAAGACCATTCATATTTAAGGTTAAAACTGTGAGGTTTGATTTAATCCCTGCCATGAAGGGGTTCTTTATGGGGTTTGGTGCTTTCATGGGCTTTGTACATTTTTGAGCCAGCTCTAGTTTTGGATATTGTGATCTTTTTCTTGTAGGCTGTTGAGATTGGTTGTTTGACTCTTCTGTATAGAGTATTCCCTCAAGTATTATTCTCTGTAGGTTTGGCTTTCTGTTCATATAATCACAGAGCTGACATCCTCATGGAAAGCTGGCTTGAGTAAAATATTTTTTCCCTCTTTTTAAAAAAAATTTTTATTTGAGAGCAACAGAGAGAGAAAGAGGCATAAAGAGTGAGAGAGGGAGGGAGGGAGGAAGCAAATGGGCGCACCAGGGCCTCCAGTCACTGCAAACGAACTCCAGATGCGTGCGCCCCCTTGTGCATCTGGCTAACGTGGGTCCTGGGGAATCGCGCCTTGAACCAGGGTCCTCAGGCTTCACAGGCAAGTGCTTAACCATTAAGCCATCTCTCCAGCACTTCCCTCTTTTTTTTTTTTTTTATTAGTTGTGGATATACTCAGTATGTAAACAGCACATGTTGGTACCATCCTTACCCTCAACCCTGTCCCCCCCTCCAAAGGGACCCTCCTTGTTGGGGATGCTGGTTGTCCCCATAGGGATTGTGCATTGTGGGGGTAGCCATTAGTTATGGGGAAGGGGCAATGTCTGTGTGCGTAATGTCCCAGCTTGTAGCTCCAACAATCTTGCCTCCCCCTGTTCTGCGAATTTCCCTGAGCCATGTTGGGTTCCTTTCAGGTCTACTTCAGTGATGGGCTCTTGGGAGCCTCTGTGTCTCAGGATCTCTGATTGGTAGAAGTTGAGCATCCTCAATGTCTCTCTCCTTCACCCTTGTGCTGATATCAGGTTCACCAAGAAAGCAGCACTGTTGCTCATTTCCCCAATTCCTGTATGGTTTCAGCTGATGCCCTGGTGAGGTGTGATGGGCTGATTCTCTTCTCAGGTTCTGCGTCCATCTGCAAAAGAGAAGCAGATTTTCTAATGGAGAGGTGAAGCGTGGCTAGGTGGATGCTGTCTTGACCAGAAGTCACCACATCTTGAATAAAATATTTTTTAAGTTTTTTATTTTTATTGAGAGAGAGAGAAAGGGAGAGAGAGAAAGGGGAGAATAGGTGTGCCGGGGCCTCTAGCCACTGCAAATGAACTCCAGACACATGTACCACCTTGTGCATCTGGCTCTGGCTTTACATAGGTACTGGGGAATCAGACCTTTGTCCTTCGTCTTTCAAGGCAAGCACCTTAACCACTAAGCCATCTCTCTAGCCCTCCATCTTATTGTTTGAGACAGGGTCTCTCCATGAACCTGAAGCTCACCAGTCCAGCTAAACTAGCTGTCTAGGAAGCCCTAGGTATCTTCCTGTCTTTACTCCCTACCACTGAGAATATAGGAGAGTGCTGCTGCACCTTGCTTATACATGGGTACTGTGAATCTGAACTCGGCCCTCATGCTTGTGCATCAAGCAAGTTTCCAACATTCCTGGGTGATAACATTTGAACTTGGGACTATAGAAATATGAAATGTGCAGCCTTAACATAGAGCATGCTGGAGAGAAACTATTACTCTCTATGTGCCAGTCAAGAGTGGAACCTGGAGCTGGGAATGGTGGTGAACGCTTTTAATCCCAGCACTCGGGAGGCAGAGGTAGGAGGATCGCCGTGAGTTCAAGGCAACCCTGAGACTCCATAGTAAATTCTAGGTCAGCCTGCACTAGGGTGAGACCCTACTACAAAAAAAAAAAAAAAAAAAAAAAAAAAAAGTGGGACCTGGCCGGTCATGGTGGTACACACCTTTAATCCCAACACTCGGGAAGCAGAGGTAGGAGGATTGCCATGAGTTCAAGGCCATCCTGAGACTACATAGTGAATTCCAGGTCATCCTGGTCTACAGTGAGACTCTACCTCAACAACAACAACAAAAAACAGTGGGACCTGTACTGAAAGGAACATAGGCTCATGCTATGTGGTATTTCTGTGCATTGGGGGGAATTAGTTTACGATGCTATTACCTTATAGTTGCCTTGGCTTTGCTTGTTGAGATACCTTGTTTTGCTGTTTCCTTCCTTTCTTTTAGGTCTCCACATATGGAGAGTAGATGATACCAGATGCATGGGAAAGGGAATTGCTTCCAGGGAATGTTTCTCAGTGTTTACTTTGGGTGGGATGGTGGAGGATATGGGGCTTGGACTGGAGGCCAGCATCCTGATGATGGGCCCCACCTGGTCACAGTCTTTCCAGGTCCCTGGACAAATGATTCCTCAAGTTTCTGCTTAGTTTCCTCACCTGTAGGGCTTAGCTCAGGAATGGCCTGGGATTTTCCACATGGCCTTCCTGATGGATTGGTGGTGAGGACTTGGAGAGCTGAGTGGAAAAATTATGAAAGCAGTACTGCAGTGCTGGGTTGGGGATGTTTGCCATGAGCCTGGGCTAGGGCCACAGTAAAGTGACTGCCATGTATAGTTTGCCCTTCATACCTCCATACCAGACACAGGTTCCGTGTCTGGTAACTCAAACAATGAATGGGTCAAATGTATTTAGGAAAAATTCTTGCCATTGAACTGAACATATATAGACTTTCCCCTACCTAAGTGTGCAGGAGTGTAAGTGTAGCTTGAACACAAGGACTGTACCATTGTTTAGAAGGGGCTTGAGCATACTGTATTTCAGTATTGTGTGGAGAGTGTCCTCTTGGAACTAATTCCCCAGCAGTATCTTGGAACTTAGCATCTTAAAAATAGATTTTACCCTCTGCTTCTAATGCTCTGATTGCTAGATCTAGATGGTTGTCACTTTGTAAAGCACAGAGAGACATTAGCTTGAGTCAGGTAGGATGAGGGTGGTGGAACCCATAGCTTAGAACATCTGCCACCCCCTTGCCAGGAAGGACCTCTGACTTGCTTCAAAAGACACACTTTTAATGTCTCTTAAAAAAGGACAGAATGAGCCTGGTCATGAAGTTGTCTGGTGGCAGCTTTCTTAACTCTCAGCAATGTTGCTTGCAGAGTTCCCAGGCTGCTTATTTGGTTCTCCCACTTTCATGAGACACACACTAATGATCAAGGTGCTGTGGTAAGACTAGCTGGGAGCCAGACTTCACACTGCCCACTGCACCTGCTTGGTCCACTCTGCATCCTGGAGGTGGCTGTCTAGGTCTCAGATCTGCTGCTACTGCTTCCTGCCAGGGTCTGTGGACAGTTACCTCCAGGAAGAGCATATTTGAGGATTTGCTTACTGGCAGATTTTTTCAGAAATTATGAAAGAACATGGAAAAGTTTGTAGTGGGAATATTAATGGGAGATGGTCCCATCCTAGCATTAGTGGGGCCCCTGGACTGTAGTCTGTTGAGATGGTGAATTTGGGTTGGGCTTCATAGAGGACAGGACAGGACTTAGCAGAAGGAAAGGTCTCTGAAGGCTTTACTTGTTTGGAAAACAGGTAGAACATGTCCCAGCCAGCCGGTAAGGGCCCTACTTATTGCTTGTCTCAGTTAACAAAAGCTTTGTAGAACTCCTGTTCTGTCGTATAGAGTTTTCCCACATGGAGCTGAAGTCACTTTAAAATTAGAAGGCTCACATGTTAAGCCAAGGTCCATAGTTCACCTGTTCCAAGTCTGTGTCTGTAGCACAAAAGAATGGCTGATCCTTAGTTTGGAGATGAGATGGCACACAGCTGTGTGTGTTTGCTTTCATACCTGCCTGAAGGATCCACAAGAGAATGGAGAGTATCCTTGCCTCCCTAGGGTGTGTCCCTGTTGTCATTTACTTCCTCGTTTTACCTGTTACTTGCAAAGAAAAGTGGGCAGGTCAGTTGTTTTTTGAGTAAAGGCTGGTCAGGAACCAAACAGAACATGGAGATAAAGAGAGGGTCATGGAGGGTTATGCTCACAGTATGTTATATACTTACATGAAAATGGCCCTACATAACTCTGTATAACCAAAAAAAAAAAAAAAAACCCACGAATTTATTTTTTAATTTATTTGCAAGTTGGGACAGGGAGAGAGAGAGAGAATAGGTATGCCAGGCCTCTAGCCACTACAAACAAACTCCAGATGCATGTGCTACTCTGTGCAATTGAACTCTGGTCATTAGGCTTTGCAGGCAAGTGCTTTAACTGCTGAGCCATCTCTTCAGCCCAACACCAATTTTTTTTTTTCGTTTTTGTTTTGTTTTCTGAGGTAGAGTTTCACTGTAGCTCAGGCTGACCTGGAATTCATTATGTAGTCTCAGGGTGGCCTCAAACTTGTGGCGATCCTACCTCTGCCTCCCGAGTGCTGGGATTAAAGGTGTGCGCCACCACACCCGGCTCTAACACCAATTTTTTAAAGCTTGCTTACCCCACTGACTGTAAGATCTTTTTGTTTACATATGTTTGTATGTGTTTTTATATATGTGTGTTTGAACATGTGTGTATTTATTGGTCAGAAGTTGATGTCAGTATCTTCCTTAGTCACTCTTTACAGGATCTGTCACTGAACCTGGAGCTCACCAATTTGACCAGTATAACTGGCTCACAAGCCCCCAGGGATCCTCCTGGCCCTGCCTCCCCAGAGCTGGGATTATAGGTACATGCCACTTCATTTGGCATTGCATGTGGGTACTGGAATCCTCCTGACTGAAAGATCTTTATTGAGCCCTTAACTCTCCCTGAACCTCAGTTTTCTACCAATGAAATGAAGAAATATAATTAAGCCCATGGTTTTGGAAGCTGAGTTTTAGAAACATTCATTGAATTGCTCAGAAGTCAGGGTATACTGCCTGGAGGAAGGGCAGGCATCATGCTATGACGCTGTGTTCTCATTTAACAGGTTCACATATGGGTGTTCTGCAGCACTTTACTTGTGTGAATTGTACCCTACTATATTCTCGATAATTTCCAGGTTCAAATCTTCATAAGAATTCAGACACTGTGAAGTCAGTTCCATGAATCTTTTGAGACCTGCTCATTTCTCCCTACACTCACATCTTCAGCAGTCTTCTTGCCTAGCTCAAATTGGACAACAGATATTTTTTAATGTTCCCATCCTCATCAGGCCTTTCAAAGCCCTCAGGTTGTAGAGATATTTCCAAATTAATTTACATAACATAATTAAATTAAGCAAACACAATGAGTACAACTGACTTAAGCAAGGTTTGAGAACTAACAACAGTGACCTCTTAGTAAGTACACCATCTAACTGATGACCTAGGGAAGCCAACTACCTAAGCTTTTGCCCACTAAGCACATTGATCTGAAAAATGGAGACATGGAGGTGGGTGCACTAAGGGCTTGGTTTAAGAACAGTGTGGTTAAGAGATCAACCATTATTATTATTATTTTTTTTTTGAGGCAAGCCCAATAGACTGGCCTTTCTTTTAGGAGAGAGAAAGAATATGAATGAATGAATTAATTGGTACGCCAGGGCCTGCAGCCACTACAGTAGAATTCCAGATGTGTACAACTCCTTGTGCACATGTGCAACATTGCCTCACTGTGCATCTGGCATACATGGGACCTGGAGAGTCAAACATGAGTCCTTAGGCTTCTCAGGCAAGTGCCTTATCCACTAAGACATCTCTCCAGCCCCCATTATCTCTTTAAAGAAACAAAAAGGGGCTGGAGAGATGGCTTAGCAGTTATGTGCTTGCTTGTGAAGTCTAAGGACCCCGGTTCAAGGCTCGATTCCCTAGGACCCACGTTAGCCAGATGCACAAGGGGGCACACGCATCTGGAGTTCGTTTGCAGTGGCTAGAGGCCCTGGCACATCCATCCATTCTCTCTCTGTCTCTTTCTCTCTCTGTTGCTCTCAAATAAATAAATAAACAATTTTTTTTTTTTTTTAAAAAAGCAGGCTGGGGAAATGGCTTATTGGTTAAGGTGTTTGCCTGAGAAGCCTAAGAACCACGGTTCAACTCTCCAGGACCCACGTTAGCCAGATGCACAAGGGGGCACATGCATCTGGAATTCGTTTGCTGTGGCTGGAGGCCCTGTCGTGCCCATTCTCTCTGCCTGCCTCTTTCTCTCTGTCGCTCTCAAATAAATAAAAATAAACAACAAAAAATTTTAAAAACAAAAAGCAAAGCAAGTGACACAACTCATGGCATTGGGCTGTGTAGATGGCTTAGTAGGTAAGAGCGTTTTCCATACAAGCATGAGTGCCTGAGAAGGCCTTATTCACCCTGAGTTTGATTCCCTAGCACCCTTGTAAACAGCTTGGGTGGGGTCACACATGCCTATAACCCTGAGCCTGTGGAGTGGAGACCAAAGAATTTCTGGGGCTCACTGGTCAGCCTGTCTAACTGAAAGCAGTAGCTCCAGGTTCAGTGGGAAACTCAATCTCAAAGAAACATGTAGAAGACCTATAGGAGGAGGATATCCAATGTTCTCCTTTTGCCTCCCTGCACACACAGGGTGCACACGACTACACACGCACATTCATAATTCAAAACAATTCTCACTGAGGGCTGGAGAGGTGGCTTAACAGCAAAGGCACTTGCTTGAGAAGCCTAAGGACCCATGTTCTACTCTCCAAATCCCACGTTAGCCAGACACACAAAGGTGAGGCAAGTGCAAAGTGGCACATACCCAGTAGGTGGCTCAAGAGTTTGGAGTTTGACTGCAGTGGCTGAGACCCTGGTACGCCAGTTCTCTCTCTCTCTCTTTCTGTCTCTAAAACATAAAAATAATAATAAAAATGAAAAGTCCTCATGGAATTTTAGGAATCTAGGCCCTTGGGAAGCCTTACTGTTCTGCTGTTTCATGCTTACTGTTCACTCAGTTCATATTGTGGAGGTTCTGACTGAGACCAAACACTGTATCCAGCCAGCCCTGGAGAGACTCATGAGAACTAAATGTGTGCCTCAGCTAGAGTTGAGTCAGGCCGGTCATGGTGGTGATGATTTTGGTTTGGTTTAGTTCAATTTGTTTGGTTCAGATTTATTTATTTTTAATTTATGTATTTATTTGCAAGGAGAGAAAAAACAAGAATGGGTATGCCAGGGCCTCTAGCCACTGCAAACGAACTCCAGATGCATGTACCACTTTGTGCATCTGGTTTTTTTACATGGGTACTGGGAAGTCGAACCAGGGTCATTAGGTACCTCAACTGCTGAGCCATCTCTCCAGCCCCTGGTTTGGATTTTTGAGACAGGATCTCATGCAGCTCAGGCTGGTCTCAAACGCACTATGTAGTTGCAGATGGCTTTGAACTATTGATCCTGCCTCCATCTCCCAAGTGCTGGGATTACAGGAATGTAGCACCTGACCCATGATGATGATTATGACATCTGAAGTCCAATTCCAAACACAGACAAAGCCAGGACCACCTATGAGAGGTTTTTTTGAAGAAAATAGCACTTGTTTGAGGTGAAGACTTCCTATTTCTTTTTAAAAATTAAAAAATAAATAAATAAAAATATTTGCAAGCAGAGTGTGAAGAAAGACAGAAAGAATGGGTGCACCAGGGCCTCCAGTCACTGCAAAAGAACTCCAGATACATGCACTTGGCTTTATTTGCATATTGGGGACTCAAACTTGGGTCATTAGGCTTTGTGGACACGTGCCTTAACTGTTGAGCCATCTCTCTAGCCCCAAGGCTTCGCATTTGGAATATAAATTCCCAACTGCAGACTTTTAATTCTCTATACCATTGTATCTTTTTCAGTTTGGTGCTTGGCTGGTTTTCCACTCTTCCAAGTTGTGGCTGTCATCTGTGACATGGTCAGAAAGAACATCCAGCTAGTTGAAAGGGGCTGCTTAGAAAGAGAGTACAGCCAGAGAAGTGCTGGCAGCTTCTGCTGGCTGAAGAGCATGTGAGACAGGAGATACCCCAGAGGCAGCAGGCTAGATGGTCACTCGGTACCATTCTGTACCTGTCCCTTAGCAGAATCTTGAGAATCTAATTGGCTTGTTGTCCTGGAGCTGCAGGGACAAGAGGAGAGGCTGTGGTGTGCTTAGGGGCAACATGGGCCTGAGGAAGAAGGCAGGCTTCCTTATGATGTCTGTAGGTGGGAAGTCCAGTATTGTAAAGCTAGACTAAATCATCCTACGCAGTAGACATTTAGTGAGCATTTGCTGTCTGCCAGGTCCTGATCAAAGAAGGCCCATTTTTAAAGACCTTCTACTCCATAGATAGACAGACATCCTTATTTTACTCCATCAAATTGACATGTTTTTGAGAATGGCACACCAAGTATGTAACACCTCCCATGTGTAATGTGGGATGGCTCTGTCGATTGGTAATGGGTGTGGTGAGCATCATGACCTTTCTGAATAGCAGCTTAGCATTACTGCTGTATTAATTACTTAGCAGAAGTAAACAAGAGCTTTGACATTACATGGTCCCTTTTAGGGACTACTGCACTTTAAGGACCTGTTGTAGAAATGAATTTCGAGAAGTTAGGTTATTGCCAACTGTAGTAGAAAGGAGTAATCTAAACATCAGCAAGAAAGAAGTAGTTACAAAACAGGTGGAAAGATTGGTGCCTCATTATCCCTTTAAAATAGTATTCATGGTGGCTCATGCCTGTTAATTCAAGCACTTGGGAGGCTAAGGTAGGAATATCACCACTTGTTTAGATGCTTTAGGCAACATAGTGAATTTCAAGGCAACCTGGGCTACATACTAAGACCCTGTCTCAAAAAAAAAAAGAAAGTCATGGGTAAAGTGCTTGTCATGCAGGCTGAGGACCTGAGTCAGACCCCCGCACCCATGTGTAATGCCAGCTGTGACAGTGCATGTCTGGAACTCCAGTGGTAGGGAGGTAGCAGCAGGTATATACCTTAGATAGCTAGTCTAGCCAAGTCTGTGAGATCTAGGTTCAACATCCTGTCTCAAAAAAAGGAACATGGAGAATACCTGAGGAACCCAGTAACCTGATGTCAGCTTCTGGACTCTACACACTCAGGAACACACTTGCACCTCCACACATAAAAGTACCACACAAACAAGTAGAGGTTGATGAAAAATGCTTAATTATAGAGGGAAATGCACATGATATACACATAGAAAAGTGAAACTGAGCCAGAACTTGGGAGGCAGAGTTAGGAGGATCACCATGAGTTTGAGGCTACCCTGAGATTACATAGTGAATTCCAGGTTATCCTGGGCTAGAGCAAGACCCTACCTCAAAAAAAAAAAGAAAATAGTGAAATTAATACAGTACCCAAACTTGCAAATGATATACACAGATGCAAACAAAGGCAAGAATAGCATGGCTTTACCTTCATGAGTAAGCTTGTAAAGTGTTTTTCACTCCTTTGTCTTTGCCCAGCAGCTATGGCTATAATCAAAGCTCATACCGTTTGGTTGTTTTCAAGCATGAAGTGTCCTATCCTAGCCTTGGCAAGGGCCACCCTGTGCCCAGAAGTTTGCCCTAGGCCTGGCTGTCAGCACAGCAGCCCTCCAAGAGGCTTTACTGTCTACTTGAGGGCTGGGAGCAGTGACAGTTTACCTTAGTCTTGGGCTGCTCAAACTAACTTCTTTGATGGCCCTGTGGCTCCTAAGTCAGGATCTTCTTTGCAGAAACTTTAAATACAGATGGTTCCTAAGTCATAAGGGTTCAGCTTATGATGTTTAAACTTACATCTTGCATTAAGTAGAGCTTAATAAGGACCACAGATATCCAGCAGTTTGTTATAAAATGGGTTCTATGTTAGATGACTGCCCAACTGTAAGCTAACATAATTGTTCTAAGCACATTTAAGCTTTGGTGTCCAACAACTTAATGCATTAAGTGCATTTGACTTATATTTTCCATTTACAGTTCAGGAGCTTACTCCATGGTAAGTGGAAAAGAAATTGCACTTGGCACCTCTAGATTTTTACAGAGAAGTTGAGCTTTCCTGAGCCTTCATCCCCAGGTTAGGGGCATTCCTCATGTGTGAAGACAGACTGAGCTCAAGTTCCACCTGTGCCACTGACTGGCTGGGAGAACTTGGGCAGGTGATTTGATCTCTTTGTACTTTGGCTTTTTTATCTGTAAAGTAAGCTGGTGGTGAGGATGGCATGCTTGCTCTGTGTAAGCTCTGGAAACATGCACACACACAGGGCCATGCTTATTGTCCACCTCTGTTTTCTCTTTGTTGCTGGTGACACATGTATAATGAAGCAAGACTGTCTTAATGTGGGTTTTAAAAACCGTTTGTGCAATGGAATATGTATGTGTATGTAGGTGTTGTACACAGGTACATATCTGGGAATGAGGCCAAAGAACAACCTTGGTTTTTTTTTGGGGGGGGTGTGTGGGTCTTTTACTGGCCTGGAACTCACCAATTAGGCTACATTGGTGGTTAGTGACCCCCAGAGATCCTCCTGCCTCCGTGTCCCCAGCGTTGGAATCGCAATCATACACTGCCACACCTGGCATTTTACATGGGTCCTGGGGATTGATCTCCAGTCCTCATACCTGTAAGGCAAGCATTTTACCAACTGAGCCATCTCCCCAGTCCTTATTGGGCTTTTGATTGAGTGCTAAGGCAGTGGTCTGAATTAAAGGAAAATTCCAGATACAAAGTCCTAAGTAAGTGCTTAGAGTGGGACCAGACACACAGGCTTAGGTTAGTGCTTAGAGTAGGACCAGAAACACAGTCCTAGATAAGTGCTTAGAGTGGGACCAGACATGAAGGCTTGGGTAAGTGCTTAGAGTAGAGTAGGGCCAGGTGCACAGTCCCAGGTAAGTGCTTAGAACTGGAGCTAGTGGAAACTGTATGCCCACTTGCTGAACCATTCTCCATCCCTCTCCAACTTGCTTCAAATAGGTCATTCTCATCTGTGTGGAGCTTCAGGTAGAGGTGAGGGCAGGTTATGACAACATATGCACAAAAAGTTCATCCTGATTCCCTTTTAGTGCCAGTGCTGTGGTAAGGCTTGGTGGAAAGTGGAAACATTATTAAATGGTCAAATAGAGAACATACTTAACCAAAGGACAACAACTACTGGAATTAAATTCTTAACTCTCTCAGGAACAACATGGAAGAAAACCCTATTTTTTTCAGAAAGAGAAAAAGTTCTCTGAGTATACTATTGTACTCAAGGGCTCTTTGGACCAATTTAGGTAGACAGTGTGAGGTCTACTGCAGAGGACTGTGCTGGTCATCAGAGATGGACAAGAAATAGTCCTTGTTCTCAGGGTCTTTTCTTGGTGGTTGTAAGAAATGGAAGTATAAACTATTACCTTAAGTAAATGACACCAGAGTTGTAAGCACATCAGTGTTAAAAAAGCTTCTTGAAAGAGCGGTTTTTTCAAGTAAGTAGCACTTCTAAATTTCTTTGACAAAAATTAAAACATTTATGATACAGGTTATGATATATATACACACATATATACATATATATGCATGCTTGTGGAACGGCCAAATGAATGTCTCACATACTTAAGACTCTTGTCTCACACCATATATAAAAACCCACTCCAAATGGATTAAACCTTTAAAGTAAGGACTGGAAGTTTGACACTACTAGAAGAAAACAGGAGAAAAGCTTTCTGACATTGGCCTAGGCAGTGACTTTTTGGGGATCAGACCCTGTATGATTTTCTCATTGCTATGACCAAATATCCAACAGGAAGAAACTGAAAGAAGGAAGGGTTTATTTTGGTTAATATTCATGGTGGTAGTCCATTTTGGCAGGGAAAGCACGCTGGTGGGAGCTTGAGGTTGCTGGTCACAGTGAGTCCAGTCAGGTAGCAGAGAGATGAATGCTGCTGCTCAGGTGCTCCTTTCATGAAATCTATGAAATGGGGCTGCTCACAGTTAGGGTGGGTTTTTCCACCCAGAGGTTCTATCGCCTTAGTGATTCCAGGTCCTGTCAAGTTGATATATAAGTTACACCAACCCCCAGAGTACAAGCGGTAAAAGCAAAAGTAGACAGATGGGCTCACACCAGGCTTAAAAATCTTCCCATAGCCAGGGAAGCAGTCAACTGTAGAAAGACAACTTAGGGAAAGGGTGAATGTCTTTGCAAACCACAAGTCTGTTAAATTGTCACATGGAAGCTGACAGAGGAATTCTGTGCAGGGAAATCAGGCACCTGGACAGTGTTGCACCCATATTTGGCTTCTGTGGAAGGAGGGAGGGTCTCTGTTGACCCCTTTCACAGCCTGTGAAAGGAAACCATGATCTGCAGGCTTCCTCCCACTGCTAACACTTCACATTAAAATGATCCACTTAGTAACGAGTATTGAGTACTACAGGGCTGTCTAAACATTTGTTGTGGTAAAAATTACTGATTGATTAACCCACAGGAACTCGTGTTTGGAGAGAGAGCTTTGACAATAACAATATCAGAAAACATCGGTGCACAGAGCTGGGGAGATAGTTGTGTCAATAAAGTACTTGCCTTGCAAGCCTAAGGAGCTGAATTGATCTCTAGGACCCATATAAAAAAGTCAGGCATGGGTGCATACCTATAGTTCCAGCCCTGGTGGTGGTGGGGTGCAGCAAGGATAGGAGGACCTCTAAGTTAGCTGGCCAGTCAGTGTAGCCTAATTAGTATGTTCCAGGCCAGTGAGAGGTGTAGATACCATACCTGAGGAATAACACTAAAGATTGTCCTCTGGCCTCCAAACGTGTGCCAACACACACATTACCACATATATACATGCTAAACTTTTTATTATTATTATTATTATTTGGTTTTTCAAGGTAGGGTTTCACTACAGTCCAGGCTGACCTGGAATTCACTATGTAGTGTCAGAGTGGCCTCAAACTCATGGTGATCCTCCTACCTCTGCCTCCCAGGTTCTGGGATTAAAGGCGTGCGCAACCACGCCTGGTTTATATTAATTAATTTAATATCAGTGGAGTGTTTTTGTGTGTGTGTGTGTGTGTGTGGTCCTGAGGATCCAATCCAGAATCTTAACCATGCTAGGCAAGTGCTGTCCCACTGAACTACATCCTAGAACACCTCCTAACACCCCCCCTCTTTTTTAAAGGCTAGCATTCTGATCTCCTCCAGGAGGAATATTTAGTAGGTACTTTCTTTTTAAGTTAAAGAGTTCTTGTTGATCAAGCTATGTGTGTGCCTTCCTGAAACAGGTCTTTTCTGGAAGTTGACAACAACACTGTCCTATTCCATAGCCACATGTCACTGGAGACTGCTTGATATATGGCTAGTCCAAATTGAGATGTGGTAACAATATATACTAGATAGTAGATTGTGAAGATTTAGTGTGTTAAAAATCAGTATCTTGTGAACACAGGTTTTTATTAGTCATTGATTCAAATGGTAGTATTTTGACTATTATTTCCCCTCTGAGATTCTAATTCACAGGACCTGGGGATAGGGCCCAAGCAGGAGTGTTTTGAATCTTTCCAGGGGATTTCAGTGTGTATCCAGAATGAAAACTACAGGGTTAGGGGATAGAGATTGTAGAGTACCAAGAAGTGAAGACCAGGTCCTGGTCAGTGAGTATCCATGAGGGTGCAGTGGCTGTGAAGGGTCCTGGTAAGTGCAGTGCGAAGCAAGGATTAGCTCTTTTACCGGACAGGTGTGGACTTTGATACAGACTAGACCACTACAATCTCCTGTTTGTGGAATAAAAGTCAGTGTCCTCCATACCTTGTTGCACATGCCTACATTCAGTCAGTAACTCCTCCCCTCCACTTACCTTGGTAATAAACTGGAGAGATTGGGGATACCTTCGTTCCTCATATTGATTTTTTGACAGATTGTTTAGTGTAGGAATGCTCATCCTGCTCTCTTCTTTCCCAGGTCCTATTTATCTTGACACCAGTACCCCATACCTGTACTCCCCCATAGTCCATTTCCAAGTGGACATACCAGGCCCTGAGGGTGCCTGTGTCTGCTTTCTGATGGTTCTACTTGCACAGGACATCCATAGTCTCAGGGTGTTTGTGCCTAACATATGGACTACAACTGTAGATTACACCTCATTGTCTTCGTAAGTAGATTGGGTCAGCTCATAGAACCCTCTCTGTGACATTCTGCTTCTCATACACAGATCTAACCAATTAACTGCAAGGAAATTGTTGGAATGCTCTTACTCTATAAGGTTGTAATAGCCCTCAAAGTTAATTTTCATTGATTATAAAAATATCATTTGACTTCCTACCATTGGCAGAACTGAGTTAATGCTGAAATAAGCTGGGTTTAATTATTTTTTTTCTAATAATTTTCAAAGCAGAACAATGCGAGAGCACCTCACAGTAAATAAATGAAATAGTACCTATGAAAAAAGTCTATTTGTGCTTTTGATATGAATCAGCCTTGAAAACTAATGGAAAGAATTCCTTGGTTTAGTTAGTATTTACATTCTTCCTGGGTTCTTTACTGGCCAGGGTAACAAGGCCAGGCTCTTGGCAGTTGAGATTTTAGGTAAAACTTCAGATGGCAGTACATTATGACCATCCAAAAAGCTAATGGCCACTGTCTTTCACCCTATCTACCTGACTGAGCTTTCTTTGCACAGTTGGTTATTTTATATGTTATTTATTTACTTATTTGTAAGCAAAGAGAAAAGAGAGACAAACAGAGCGAATGGGTGCATCAGGGCCTTTAGCCACTGTAAACCAACTCCAGATACATGGACTTCTTTGTGCATCTGGCTTTACGTGGTTACTGGAGAATCTAACCTGGGTTGTTAGCTTTGTAGGCAAGTGCCTCAACTGCTGAGCTATCCAGCCCCACAGTTGATTCTTTATTATTATTTATTATTATTGACATATTTAATATGGTTACATCATGTATTGGTGCCATCCTTTCCCTCTTCCCTGCTGTCCTTCCACTGGCTGCCCTCCTCAATGGGCTTGCTAGTATTCCCCATGGGGTTGTGAGTTATGCATTGAGAGCAGCAGTCAAATATTGCAGTGGGCAGGGGGAGCTGATTCTTAACTGATTGGATTGGAATGCAATGTGCCCAAGCTAAGGGATGCTAGGGCACTTTCCCCTGTCTCAGTGCCTTCCTTGTCACAGGTATCATCAGTGATTTTCACTACTTTGTGCATTAAGGTTGTCTGGTATAGACATTGGACCTTGACCCGAAATGCTTTGCATCTTAAAATGAACCTCTGAAGTAAATAAGGTAAGATCTCTGTGGCTTACTTTATAATAAATACTACTTTAATAAAAATGACATAATTGACCTTGTGTGGTTTAAATAGCCATCTCATGGCATTATCTCTCATGCTAATATCTACTAAAAAACAACTGTCGGGCTGGAGAGATGGCTTAGCAGTTAATCGCTTGCCTGTGAAACCTGAGGACCCTGGCTAGAGGCTTGATTCCCCAGGTCCCACCTTAGCCAGATGCACAAAGGGGCGGATGCATCTGGAGTTTGTTTGCAGTAGCTGGAGGCCCTGGCACACCCATTCTTTGTCTCTCTGTCTCTTTCTCTGTCACTCTCAAATAAATAAAAATAAAAATAAATAAAAATATTTTTTAAAAAAAAACTGTCATGGGACCATACTGTCCCAGTAAAGCTGAGCTCCCTCTTCCCTACAGACAAGAACACAGTGTCAAGATTTGATCTCAGGCAAATGTTCCTACTTGCATTACTATCATTTTGGGGATTTCTTACCCTATTTTATATACACAATATAATACTGTGAATTATAAACACAATATGGTACAATAGACCACTCAACCTTTTCATACTGCATGATGGAATGTTTTCCTCATTAAACAATAATTCACCATCCTCCCTACCCCTAGCATATTTTAAATTGGTTATTGGTGGTTTATAGGAAGACAGTGCACCACCTTCTTACTTTCATCCTGCTGGATACTCTTCATATTTCATTGTGTGTGTGTGTGCTGTGCATGTGTGTCTGCATACATTCATTTGTATGTTTGTGGGCACATTTGTGGGGTTGCATATGCACATTCCACTTTTGGCTCAGGCAGACTGCCTCCACCCATGCTGCAGCTGCCTCCTGGTCCCTGCTCCCTGGCCTGCTTACTCCCTGATGTGCCAGACTACCTCCCCTCTAGCTTTCAAATGTGCTCTTGTCTCCTCCTAGAATGCTCTTTCTCCAGTTTCCCCCAGCTAACTTACTAGGGTCTTTTGGTCTCAGGGAAGTCCTCGCATGTGGTAGCACCCCACAATTACTCTTCATCATATATATCTCTGGGCAGTGTAGCCCACCAAGGTGGATATGATGGCTTCATTTATCAACCAGTCATTAGCCTGCCACCTCCATGGCATTTAAGTTCCTTCAGGTCAGTGAACTTTTATATTTCATCCAAGAGCCTGGCACAGTGCTCAACACAGAAACAGTACGGGATATTTTGTTGGTAGAGAGTGGGGAAGGAGGTGAAACCCTGCACCTCTCACCTCACCTATTCTCTGTGGATAATTGGGGAAACTAAAGTCAAGATTTGCTGTTTATGCTAGAATCAGGTCTGAGGTTAGGGTTTGACTTTTGACTTCTGTGCATCATAGGTTTCTCAATAAGTAGTATTTTTCTGGCTTTTTTGTTGTTTTAGAGGGGTTCCCATAGCTCCATACTTTTTGTCCACAGCCTTTAAGTAGGTCCTTCCTTACCATTTTCTGAAGAACTCAGAGGGAATGAGGAATGTTCTATTAAGAGCATAATTTTGGGAGGGAGCCATGCATGTCTGCTGGAGAGGGAGGCTTATGGAGGTCTACTGTTGGAGAAGTAAAGCTCATCTCAAAGACTGCTGGAAACAGTGGAAATGATGGTAGCAATCAGAAGGCAGGAGCACCTTCCAGACAGTATCACCTCCCTGTGGGTAAAAATGTTTTAAAGTCCACGAATGCTGTGCAGTAGAGCTCCATAGCACTGCCGAGACTGGGGTGACAGCCAGCCTTCTCCATGCTCAGTTAACCCTGGCTGGAATGACCACTTTCACAAATTCTATTGTTCTGTACCAGGAAAACACACAGCCCCAAGCATGTCTTTTAGAAATATGACAAGTAGGGGCTGGGGAGATAGGTCCTTTCAAGCATTTTACCCACTGAACTGAGTTCCATCCCTAGAACCCACATTGAAAAAAAAAAGCTGGGACAGCAGTGTGCACCTGTAATCCCCAGCACTTAGGGTGGTAGAAACAGGAGGATGCCTGGGATTTGCTGGCCAGCCAGTCTAGCCTAACTGGTGAGCTCCAAGCCAGTGAGAGGCCTTTTCTCATGGGAAGTAGGTAGTCTTCTTGAGGAGGATACATGTGGAGGCCAGAGAACAATTTTGAGTAGCCACACACGTGTGTGCACGCACACACACACACATGAAATGTATCTGGCAGGGTGAAAGTAAGAATGTGGTGCATAGTTAATCAAGAAACAATCAGGGATCAGTTTAAAATATGGTAGGCATAGGGAGATGGCCAATTACTGTTCAGTTGGCATAAAGTTCCATTATGCAGTATGAAAAGATGTAAGTGGGGCTGGGGAGATGGCTCAGCAGTTAAAGGCACTTGCTTGCAAAGCCTAACAGCCTAGTCAGTACCCACATGAAGCCTGATGCACAAAGGGATGTTTGTGTCTGGAATTAATTTGCAGTGGTAAGAGGCTTTGGCAAGCACATATTCTTTCTGTAATAAATAAAATCATACTAGCAAAAATTACCCTCAAATGGTTTTGAAATACAGACCATATAAGTGACATAGGAAGTATCTTTAAAGAGTGTGTTCATAACCTATTTGAAGGTAATTTGCCAGAGTGCTGTGTATTGATGGGAAGCACATGTCAGAAGATTGTTCTTCCCATTATGACATTGAAGGAAATTCCAGCTGTTTGCTTATTGGAATCAGGGTGAGTTAAAAAAAAAAAAAAACCTAACTAAATGATTTTAGAGTTCATCTTCAAGAACAAGGCATAAGAAAATGTTAGTTAAAATGAGAATAGAGAGCTGGGGAAATCGCTCAGTTGGAAAAGACTTTGCCTGGCAAACTTGAGGTTCTGAGTTCAATCCCCGGAACCTGCATTTTTAAAAACTTGGAACTTCAGTGCTGGGAATATGAGACACACAGATCTCTGGAGCTTGCTGGCCAGCCATTCTAACCTACCTACTTTGCAAGTTTCAATTCAGTTAGGGACCTTGTCTCAAAAAAGGCAGATAACATATCTGAAGATGCATCTGAGGTTATCCTCTGTCTCCACACACAGGTACATACACATATGTGTGCTCCCCCACATGCACACACATCACACATATAACATGCATAAAAGGAATAAGGCATGAGGAAATGTTAGTTAAAATGTAGAGTGATTTGTATCATCAAATATGAATAGATACTATAAAGCTTAAATAATTAAAATATTTTAACACTGGCATAAGAAAATATATATTCATGAAGCAGCACAGAAGAGTCACACCTAACAAGCTGATGTGGAGAGAAGTGCCATTTCATATCTGTAGAGAAAGAGTGGTCACATCATAAGGATTCCAAAATGGTAGGCTAAACATTGGAAAGGATATAAATTTGGATCTGAGAACTTAATGATATTTTAAAATAAAATTTAATTGAAATATTTTTTTAAATGGAAACATAAAATTAATCTAAAAGTACAAATGGGGCGTGGAATATAGTCAGTCATATGCCTTGCATTCATGAAACCCTGGGCTGCAATACCAGTACAGAATAATCTGGATGTGGGATTGTACATCTATAGTACTCAGAAGGTAAAGGAAGGAGGATGAGAAGTTCAAGGTTATCTTTGGCTACATAATTAAAGCCAGCATGGGATACATAAGACCTGGTCTGAAGAAAAAAATATAACATGTATTTACATATATTACATGTGTATGTAACATACAAAATATAATATCTCAATGGTACAGTATTTTCCTGACCTTTGCAAGACCCTGAATTTAATCCCTAGTTCTAGAAAAAATATTTATATGACATAAAATTGAGGAGTGGGGCTGGAGAGATTGCTTAGTGGTTAAGGCACTTGCCTATAAAACTTATACAACATAAGCCAGATGCACATGGTGGCACATGTGTCTGGAGTTTGTTTGCAGTGAGCCCATTTTCTCCCTCCCTCCCTCTTTGTCTGTCTCTCTCTCTCCTTCTCTCTCATAAATAAATAAATTTTTTTTTCTGGGGAAAAGAGATTTATTTTGGCTTACAGGCTCAAGGGGAAGCTCCACAATGGCAGGGGTAAACAATGGCATGAGCAGAGGGTGGACATCACCCCCTGGCCAACATAAGATGGACCACAGCAACAGAAGGGTGTGCCAAACACTGGCATGGGGAAACTGGCTATAAAGCCCATAAGCCCACCCCCAACAATAGACTCCCTCCAGGAGGCATTAATTCCCAAATATCCATCAGCTGGGAACCTAGCATTCAGCACACTTAAGTTTATGGGGGACACCTGAATCAAACCACCACATTCCGCCCCTGGCCCCCATAAACTGATACCCATACATGATGTAAAATACAATGCATTCAGTCTGACTTTAAAAGTCCCCATAGTTTTTATCAATCCCAACGATGTTCATACATGCCCATAGTCCAAGATCTTTTAACTGAGCCATAATACCAAAATATAACCTCAAAAAACCCATAATGGCACAGAATATTCACACTGCAATAGATGGCATTGGGCATAGCAAAGAAACATTCAACCAATACAAGATTTAAAACAACCAGGGCAAACATCAAACTCTGTAGCTTCAAGTCCAGCAACTCTAGCCAGTGACAAATCTTCAAGTCCGATAATTCTAACCAGCAACAAGTCTCTGGCATTCCAATTCCGCCCCTCCAGCTAGGCTACTCACAGTCCTGGGAAACTTCATTGGGGCCGGCAGCTCTCCTTGGCAGCCATCTCATGGTCCCGGCATCTCCACTGGGTCTCCACTGCAAGCCACGGTTCATCCTCATGGCCCCATGGGATCTCTATGCAGGCAACCAGCAAATCTGCTTCACACTGCCATATTTTTAAATTATTTTTTTTTAAAAAAATGAGTGAGTGGAAAGATTGTAAGAGCCACAGGGTATGTAAAAATATCCTGAGAAACAGCTTCCCTCCAGAAACTGACAGAGGCCCTAATTACCCCACAGTGAACACCAATAATCCTACTGAGGAGGACCTCAGAGAAATAGGAACTGGGGGAGAAGGGATATAAGACTATACCTATACAAAAGTAAATAAATATATTTTAAAATGAGGAATAGCCAGAACATTAAACACATAAATCATGCAGGAAAATAGATGTATAGAAGTCACTGTAAAGAAAACGCATTGTCAATTAAAAAAAAAAACCATTGTCAATATTTGTCAGAACTTTAATCTTTAGAAAGATTCACACATATCCTTTACATATGAAATACCCTTGCAAAGGTCTGACAAAATTACCTTAATAGGCAAGTCAGAAAAGAACTCCACAAAGTCAATAAATACCAAAAAGATATTCTAGTCTTTTTTGTTTGTTTGTTTGTTTTTGTTTTTCAAGGTAGGGTCTCACTGTGGTCCAGGCTGACCCGGAATTAACTCTGTAGTCTCAGGGTGGCCTCGAACTCATGGCGATCCTCCTACCTCTGCCTCCCAAGTGCTGGGATTAAAGGCTTGCGCCACCATGCCCGGCTGATATTCTAGTCTTATTAACAACCAAAGAGAAACACACTGATGTGAGATCATTTTCACTGGTCAAATCAATGAAGATTAAAGTGTGTAGTAAGCAGGTAAGCTTAGAGACTCCCATCATTGAAGGTGTCATTTGTGACAACTTTCATGAGCTATTTGCAGCTTACCTAGAAATACCACTTCTAAAAATTCATTTGAAGGAAATAAGCATGGGTGGATTGTGTCAAGGCCTTGTGGGCGTAATATTCATCACGGAAAGTTTCAAGTGCAAAGATGATCAGATGCAGATTAGACTTGCCTTAGATGAAGGAACCAGACAGGTGTGGCACTTACAGAGCACTGGGTCCTTGGGCTGAGGTTGAGACAAGCGTGCATGGGAATGGCTCAGATGCACTTGATGGGTGGTTTATTGTTTGGAGACCTCCCCCACATTCATTCTGATAGAAGCTTTAAGCTTTGTATATTTCAAGTTACTTTGAGTTTGGGGCCAGATTTCTCATTTATGGTTTTCCCTTGCTATGTGTGGTATATGTTTCTGTGGTGTTAACAGACATAGTGATGTTTCTTGAATTTCTGACTTGTGATGGTTGTGGATTATGATCATCCATTTGTATCTTCTTACTGCTTTACATCTTTACAGCCTTGCATCTTAGAAAGGCCACCATACTGGAGAATGTTTTGCTATAGACAGCATATGACTGAATAAACAAAAAGTGAGTTCTTTTTGTGGGGTATGACAGGCTGATCCTCAAAGATGCTCCTAGCCCCCCAGAAACTGGGACTGAGACTTTTCATGACCAGATTGGGTTAAGGACCTTGGTGGTGGAGATTGCCCTAGATAGTTGGGCCCATAGCAGTTATGAGGACCTTAAGGTAGGAAAGCAGTATGGCTAAAGTCACAGTGGGAGCTGTAATGGTGGAAGAAATGCAGTTCAAGCCTAATTCTGAAAGCTGGGAAAGATCAGAAGCCAGTCTTCTCTGAGAGCTTCCAGAAGGAACCAACCCTGGCAGTTGTGCCACCTTGATTCTAGCCCTTTGTGACTCACTTCAGACTTCTGACTTCCACATTTGTGAGGTTTTAAAATCAATGGGTTGTGGTAATTTGTTATAGCAGCAATAAGACACTACTAGCTTTGAAAAAGGAAGACAAATTGAATTTGAACTTGAAACTTCATTACACATTAGGTGCACCTGGACTTTCATCATAGTCTGACAAAGTCACCTCTCTGGTGTCATTTTCTTCATCCACAAAGTCCCATCCTTGCTCTGAAGTTCTGCTGCTCCTTGTCATATCTGTTTACCAACATTAGATTTATTGTTGTTATGACACTGCTACATGTGGGTGAGACTGGGGAGATTTTAGTTCATTTGTCTTGAAAACATTTTCCTTTTGGGATATATGCTTAGATGAGTTGTATGTTCTCCTATAGAAGATTCCAGAACATTTCATTGAGTGCTATGCAGGTCAATGGGGGGGGGGGCTGTGATGGTTAGAAGCCATCATAACCACAAGTGGAGGCCTTGTGGGACATTTGCAAAGAGGCTTCAAGTTGCCCACTGGTGATCTCAGAGCTTGCTACAGATATTTCCTTGAAGAGCCTTCTTACTCAGATGCCTACTTCAAATTATTGCAAATTCATGTAAAAGAAGTTTGCAACTTCTACCAGTACCCCTAGGCTATACCATGGGACACCCTATATCCCTATATCTCCCATCTCCCCACAGGCACTTCTCTCTGTCCCATAGAAATAAACAAAATATTAATGGGAATAGTTAGTACATGATGCCAGAGTATGATGTGTTTGATGACATGATTCAGGGATATTTATGAGTAATATGCTTGTGCCTTTACATATAATCAATGTTCAATATGCCACACACATATATGTACATACTGTTTTCAAGGAATTAGAGCAATAGTATTTATTAAAATATTAGAAAATATAATGGATCAGGCTGGAGAGATAGCTCAGATCCACATAAAGCCAAACAAAGTAGCAAATATCTATAATCCCAGTCCTCAGTGAGATGGGAGGTTGAAACAGAATAATTCTGGAAGCTTGCAGGCAGCCAGCCTGATGTGGCCGTGGTGAATAAGAGACCCTGCCTCAAGGTGAAAGGACCAATTCCCAAGGTTGTTGTCCTTTGACCTCCATACCTGTGCTGTGGAAGGCACGCCTGCACTCACACACATGAACGTGTGCGCGCGCACACACACACACACACACACACACACACACACACACAGGTAAAAAATAGGATGAATCAATCTTATAACCATTGGAACACATTACCGTAGACTTTAGCATACAAAAGCAAAGTTATTTTAATTAGGGGATAACATGAAAGCCACCTTTGTTTTTCAGAGGGCACAATCAGCAATTGAGAAGCATGCACAGAGAGGGGCATAGTAACAACTTGTTATTCCAGCTTATGGAAATCTTGTGAAAGAGTACTTGGGTTTTGAAATTAAAGTTGGGTATATGGAAAACTCCTACTTCACATGAATTCAGTTCAGTAATCTAAAGGCATATCTGGTCTTGAGTAAATAGTCAGTCTTGGGTTCCTGACCCAGCTCTGGGGCGTTCCATCATAGTGATATAGACAAGTCACTCAACCTCTCTGCTTTGTTTCCTTGTCTGTGAAATGGGACAATAATACTTGGTGAGAAATAGGGGTGACAAGTGACATATGCAGCCACCTTGTCTTGTCCATGCCTGACCTCAAAGGTCATGCTGTCCAGCTGAGAGATGCCAAGGCCATTTTCAACTGACCATGTTCAACACAGAGCCCATTCATTCCTGATCTAGAATCTTCCCTTCAGCCCCACCTGGACCAGGTGCAGAGAAGGAAGTCCCATGTTCAAGTTCCTGTTAAGGTATCCCTGTAGGGCTGTGGAGCATCTCAAATCAGTGGAACAGGCTGTCCCTCTTTTCTTCCTCTTCTCAACTCCTTGTGCTTGCCCCCCAAGGGGTCGGGGGCTGATATTTGTATACATGTATGTAATATATTTTGATCATATTCACCTTCTCTTATCCCCCTCCCACTGAACCCCTATTCACAACAAATCTTTGTAGTTTGTGTTTTTGGGGACCCGTTGAGTTTAATGAGTGTTGCTTGTTATGAGCATAAATGGTGAGGGCTACTTACCAGTGGCTATACCACTGAAGAAAAAGACCCCCCCCCCCAATGCTCAAGATTTTGTCCTAAACATTACCTACCACCACCTATTCTCTTTCTGGTTTCTTTGTACTTTGCTTCATATAACCATCATTGGGAATGTGGGCACCAACCTCCCTTACATAACTCTAAGAATCTGTGAAAGTAGGCATAGCTTGCTCCCTCATTCCTCTTCTGAGCAAGACTTTCTGCACAAAGAGCTCAATTTGTGGAAGCAAATGATAGGCTTTAAGGTCTCACCTACATGATGCTGGAGATGTGGCAGCTTGTTTACTGGTTTTAGTTCCTTTTCCTCATGTGGAGCATTTCCCTGGGATTTCCTAAGCAATGATAGGATAGGGAACTCACAGGACTGAGTACTCTGTGAGCTGTTCCTGAAGGGCTAGAGGTGAGGGAAGAGGGCTCTTTTGGAGCCTTAGGAGCTTATGCTTTTCTGTGAGAACAGAAGATAGATGGGTTGTGACCCCCTGCTGCCTCTGGACAGCAAATACAGGATACTGACTGTTTTTCTCCTGTTTGATCCCACTGGGTATAGTCCTATCACCTTTAAAACTTGATACCTTTGGGGCAACTTGAACCAGGGGTGTGTATTTTTCCCTGAGGCAATTTTATGAATGGTTTCAACCCAAAGGCAAGGCACTAACTGGTCCACATACATGTGTTTTTTGTTGGCAAATACAAGGAACAGATAAATGTGCAAGAATTTGATAAGTACCTTAAGACAAGATGTGGCTCTGGGGCCACCCTGCCTACTTGTCAGGACTGTAAGCAGGGAAGTCCTTTCATAGCTCCTGATGAGTTGAAAGCAAATGAAGCCAGGAAGTCGGAAAGAGACCAATTCATAGACCTTTGATTATTTACTCACCATGATGCTGAAAGACATTTGTGTTTTTTGGAAGTTCTGTCCCCTGGCAATGAAATAAAACCTCCTTTCTAAGCTAGAAAGAGTGATGTCCAACTACATTAAAGGAAGTGCGAGTAAAAGGAAAGTCTGTATTCTACAAGTGAACACAAGACCCTCCAGGCTGTGGAAGGTGCCCCAGCATGAAGAGTGGTATCAAACAGAACTCTGCATGCTGAGATAGTCGTACTAATATCACACATACACAAAAATAGCCCCATTGTCCATGTCTGAAAAATGATATACAAGTAGGTTGGTTTTTAAAAATCTTATTTACAAGGAAGAAAGAGGATGGGAGGGACGCAATGTTATCTTAAAACTCCACCAAAGAGCACAATTCCATGTTTTTATTCTTTGTAATAAAGACACATCTAATTAGTTATGTGTTAAATGTTCAGTTCATTCTCAGAGGATCTTGCTATAATTTTTTTACAGCTCTTTTTATGGTTCCATCTATAGTCTCTTAAGGAATGTCTGCTTTTTTGCTTGTTTCTTTTAATCAATTTATATGTATCCTAAAATAGTGATTATTAAACTTTACTGCATAAAACTGGGTGTGGTGGCACACACCATTAGTTTGAGCACTGGGAGGCTAAAGTAAGAGGATATCTATGAGTTTGAGGCTAGCCTGGGGCTACGGAGTGAGTTCCAGGCTAGCCTGGGCTAGATTGAGACCCTACCTTGAAAACAACAACAAAAAACTTTACTGCACAATAGAGTCACCCAGGAGCTTTAAAAAAAAATGAAAAAACTGTTGTCCTAGCTGCACCCCCAGAGCAATTAAATCATTATCCCCAGCTGTGGGGTGGGTACAGACATGAGTACTTTTCCAGGGTGATTCCAGCCAGCATCCAAGATTGAGAAACAGTGTGGCAGAGGACCATGCCCCTCTCTGTGACATGCATAGGCTCTCCCTGGCTGGCTGGGGTGCAGCTTCAGATTGAGCTGCTTGGGTGCATCCTGGCACTTTGTGTTTCTAACAAGCCTCTGGGTAGCACCAAGTCCCTGCCATGGACCACATTGTACATGTATAGTTAGACTCGAGGATAAAATATCACACAGGTTCTTGCCTGTTCCTTGACTGTGGTCCCTGCTGTAATTGTCACAGGGGCCTTCATCTTCCTTTCCCTTATGATAAGTTTTCATTCGTAAGCATCAAAGGAAAAGCCAGTCTTCCTCAGATGCTAACTGATGAGGATGCCTGTGGCCCCTGAGGTGAAGGACAGGGTACTTCTCCCTTGTGTGGATGTTGCACATTGGCCACAGTGACTCTGTGCCTGATGGCTGCCAGCTTGTGGGAACATTCCCTGGTCTGCCTAGACCCATGCTTTGTGGTGGGGAGGAGAGATTTTAGTAAACACTGCGTGGGAAGAGGAATGACTTGGGCAGAGAATGAGGTTAAGGAATGGGTGTGTGAAATGCCTGGCTGAGCGAGGCCAGGGTGGCTCAGAGCAGCATTCCACCACCTACCTCTCTCCAGCAGCTGGTGGGAGCAGACACTCACCTGCTGAGGCAGCTGTGCTGTGCCTTGGCTGTGGAACCAGGTCCCTTGTCTTAAGAATAGGCAGGAAGCACTGAGCACCAGAGCACACCCACCTCCTGATGCTCTGCAGCTCAGCCAAGCCTCTTTCTGGGCCTGGAAGGAAGGGGCAACTCCCTGACACCTGTCCTTTCAAAGAAGATCACCACACCCTTCTGTCTCCTAGGACAGGGACATTCATTCTGCTCTGTGCTTCCCAAGCCCTTTCAACTCCTGGGAAGATGTAAGTCAGGGCCAAGATTCTTGAGTTAATAATGTACCAGTCTGTATTCCTAGATCATCTTTGGGACCAAGGAAACCTCAGGACTAGACTGGGCTTTCATTGAAGTAGGCCCTTGCTATTGTGAGTGGGTAGATTCTGTCCAACTATCACCCAAGAAACCACCTATGAGCCAAGTATGGCAGCTCATGATTATAATCTCAGCACTCTGGGAGGATGAGGCAGGAGAATTCCCATGAGTTTGAAGCCAGCCTGGTCATCAAAACAAGGCATTGTCTCAAAGAAAAATTGAAAAAGGGAGCTTTGGAGGTGGTTCAGCGGGTAAAGTGTTTGCTACACAACCGTGATGACCTGAGCTCAGATTCCTAATAAACACTGGACATGATGGTGCACACATGTAATCCCAGCGCCAGCAAGGCAGACACAGGAATATCCCAGGTACTTGCTGGCTAGATAATCTACATTAACCTGTGAGCTCCAGGTTCAGTGAGAAACTCTGTCTCAAAAAAAAAAACACAACAAAAAAAATCGGTGAAGTCTGGCCTCCACATATATCCCCAGGCAGGTGTTCCCATGTTGATGCATACACATACATGAACACCATGCATGTACATGTGTGTGTGTGCAAAAAAAGAGATAAGACCATAAACACACACCCCAGTTCTATTTCCCACACTGATCCTCTTCAGTCATGTTGGCTCTCACTCACTTCCTCCAGTACTGCATATACCTTCTGAATGGAGAGGCAGTCCACACTTGCTGAGCTCACATTCAAGTTCCCTTTGTGCATATACAAAGGCACCACCATCAGACAACCACTACTTTTCTCTTTACTCTTTTAGCACCTGACCATTCATTGCTAATAGACTCAACAACAGGTTTCTGTGGGGTTCTGTCCTCCCTAAAGGACTGTTGTGCATACCATCCCCTTTTTGATAAAACCAGAGTTCTAATCTGTAAAGAACCTTGTCTGCTGACCAAATGCCTCATTTTATAGAGAGGTAAACAGACCTAGGGAAGGGAGTGACTCAGCCAGAATCATCAAGAGTGGGTATAATAAAGTCATCACCAGGCCTTTTGTTGCTGTCCTTAACAGCCCTAGTCCACTTTTCCAGCCCCTGCTCAGCATTGCAGCCAGGAATGGTGGCTAGGGACCTCTTCAGAGTCTGTGCAGATAGTTAACAGAAAGCCAAGGTCATGAAGTAGAATTAATAAGTCTAGCCATCGTGAAAGACAGCCTGATAGTATATCTCAAAAGTCTCAGAGGTGAAGATCCTGTTGTCACACTAATGCAGGTCCATATAGCATGGTAAGTAGATAATTGCAATGCAGTTGCAGTGCTCAAAAGAGACAAACTATGGCAGTGGAAACCAACCAATAATGCTTCCTATGTGGTAGGATACTTACATAGTTGGGAGCTGTTCTGGCTTGAATCCAAAATCCCCTCCACAGGCTTATTTTGCAAGATTGTTCTTCAGATGGTGGCAATATTTTTCTGGAAGCTATGGAATCTTTAGGAGATAGGGTCTAGTTGGTGGAAGTTGGTCATTAAGAGTGAGGCTTTGAAGGGTATAGCCCAGATCCTGGTTTCCATCACTCTATGTGCTTCCTCATCTACCATGATGTGAATAGTCTCTCCCATGTATTCTCACTGGCATGGCTTCACCACCATGATGGATTCAAATACTCTGAAACTTTGAGCTGTAGTAGCTTTTTTCTCCTTTAAGTTACTTCTCAGATACGTTGTCACAGTGACAAGAAAAGTACTGCAGGGATGTTGATGGTTTGATTTATTGCCTATTGGAACCATAGTAGTGTATATCACAGAGTCAAACCTTACATTCCAAGGTGTTAGCCATGGTTATTTGTGAAATTCCAAGGTGTTAGCTATGGCTAGTTGTGAATGGTGGACGTTAAAGTGATCTGGGCTTTTTCTTCGTGTTTTTCTGTCAAGTATTCTGTATGGAACATGTGCTGCATTTGAAAGTTCAAGTTATTAAATTGAGAAATAAGGCAAAAAGGTACAGTTAAAAGAATACAAATGGAATCTGTCAGACTTTAAAATATGAATTTATTTATTTGAAGGAGAGAGAGAGAGAGAGGGAGAGAGGGAGAGAGACAGACAGACACCACCCTCAGGGCCTCCACCTACTGCAAAAAAGTCCAGATGCATGGGCCACCTTGTGCATCTACCTTACATGGTACTGGGGAATTGAACTCAGGTCCTTAGGCTTTGGAGGCAAACATCTTAACTGCTAAGCCAACTCTCTAGGCCTCTGCTCAACATTTTTGAGAGATGACATAGGATTGGGGTATTGTCCCAAAAGGATTACACCTGAGCTACCTAAACAAGGACCAAAGGAAGGCAGGTGCTCTGATTTCTTTCCTGTGTTTACCTCTCTCAAAGAATCACTGTTTCACCACGTAGGATTACAGGGGTATGTTTGCTTGACTGTTGGACAACAAATCCAGACCTTCTACATATAAGGAGCTGTCTAACAGTGAGTGCATGCACAAGACTTCCGCTCTGACTAGGAGTAGAAAACAGTGACTTCCTAACTTGACAGTTTAGTAAAAATATGTATAACATACATTGAGAAAGTTCCACTGTGGGCTTCTGTCAAATACCTCCAACCTGACACTTAAGAAAATAGATGATTTGGTTCACAACCCTGGAAATAATCAATATACATGTGAAGCAGGTTCCGTTAGGAAAGTGTGGACAGTATACATGGGGAGTATCTTTCTGTAAGAAAGGAACTGCACTAAAACTGTGTACTGTCTTCCTGTTGGAGACGATGGGCAGTATGGTAGTGGAGAGTCTTCCTGGTGCAGAGGATGGGCACTAAGGTTGTGAGGTGTCTTCTGGTTGGAGAGAATGGGCACTAAGGTTGTGGAGGGTCTTCCTGTTGGAGAGGATAGGCACTAAGGTTGTGGAGGGTCTTCCTGTTGGAGAGTATGGGCACTAAGGCTGTGGAGGGTCTTCCTGTTGGAGAGGATGGGCACTAAGGTTGTACAGGGTCGGCTTGTTGGAGAGGATGGGCACTAAGGTTGTGCAGGGTCTTCCTGTTGAAAAGGATGGGCACTAAGGTTGTGCAGGGTCTTCTTGTTGGAGACGATGGGCACTAGGGTTGTGCAGGGTCTTTCGCTTGGAGACGATAGGCACTAAGGTTTTGGAGGGTCTTCCAATTGGAGAGGATGGGCACTAAGGTTGTACAGGGTCTTGCTGTTGCAGAGGATGGGCACTAAGGTTGTGCAGGGTCTTCTGTTGGAGAGGATGGGCATTAAGGTTGTGGAGGGTCTTCCTGTTGGAGAGGATGGGCACTAAGTTTGTGGAGGATCTTTCTGTTGGAGAGGATGCGGACTAATGTGGTGGAGGGTCTTCCTGTTGTAGAGGATGGGGACTAAAGTTGTGGAGGGTCTTCCTGTTGTAGAGGATGGGCACTAATGTAGTTGAGGGTCTTCATGTTGGAGAGGATGGGCAGTAAGGTTGTGGAGTGTCTTTCTGTTGGAGAGTATGGGCAATAAGGTTTGGAGGGTCTTCCAGTTGGAGGAGATGGGCACTAAGTTTGTGCAGGGTCTTCCTGTGGAAAGGATGGGCACTAAGTTTGTGGAGGGTCTTCCTGTTGGAGATGATGGGCACTAAGGTTGTGCAGGGTCTTCCTGTGGAGAGGATGGACACTAAGCTTGTGGAGGTTCTTCCTGTTGGAGAATATGGGCACTAAGTTTGTGGAGGGGCTTCCTGTTGGAGAGGATGGGTACTAGGGTCGTGGAGGGTCTTCGTGTTGGAGAGGATGGGCACTGTGGTTGTGGAGGTTCTTCCTATTGGAGAGGATGGGCACTAAGGCTGTGGAGTGTCTTCTTGTTGGAGAGGAGGGGCACTAAGGTATTACAAGGTCTTCCTGTGGAGAGGATGGACACTAAGCTTGTGGAGGGTCCTCCTGTTGGAGATGATGGGCACTAAGGTTGTGGTGGGTCTTACTGTTGGAGAAGATGGGCACTAAGGTTGTGGTGGGTCTTACTGTTGGAGAAGATGGGCACTAAATTTGTGGAGGGTCTTTCTGTTGGAGAGGATGGGCACTAAGGTTGTGGAGGGTCTTCGTGTTGGACAGGATGGACACTAAGGGTGTGGAGGGTCTTCTTGTTGGAGAGGATGGGCATTATGCTTGTCGAGGGTCTTCCTGTTGGAGGGCACTAAGTTTGTGGAGGGTCTTCCTGTTGGAGAGGATGAGCACTAAGTTTCTGGAGGGTCTTCCTTTTGGAGAGGATGGGCACTAAGGTTGTGGATGGTCTTCCTCTTAGAGAGGATGGGCACTAAGTTTGTGGAGGTTCTTCAGGTTGCAGAAGATGGGCACTAAGGTTGTGGAGGGTCTTCCTCTTGGAGAGGTTGGGCACTAACGTTGTGTAGGGTCTTCGTGTTAGAGAAGAAGGGCACTAAGTTTGTGGAGGGTCTTCCTGTTGGAGCGGATGGGCACTAAGTTTGTGCAGGGTCTTCCTGTTGGAGAGGATGGGGACTAAGGTTGTGGAGGATCTTCCTGTTGGAGACGATGGGCACTAAGATTGTGGAGGGTCTTCCTGTTGTAGAGGGTTGGCACTAAGGTTGTGGAAGGTCTTCCTGTTGGGGAGGATGCTCACTAAGGCTGTGGAGGGTTTCCTGTTGGATTCGATGGGCACTAAGTTTGTGCAGGGTCTTCCTGTTGGAGAGGATGGGCACTAAGGTGATGTAGGGTCTTCCTTTTGGAGAGGATGGGCACTAAGTATGTGGAGGTTCTTCCTTTTAGAGAGTCTGGGCCCTAAGTTTGGGGAGGGTCTTTCGGTTGGAGAGGATGGGCACTAAAGTTGTGCAGGGTCTTGCTGTTTGAGAAGATGGGTTCTAAGGTTATGCAGGGTCTTCCTGTTGGAGAGGATGGACCCTAAGGTTGTGCAGGATCTTCCTGTTGTAGAGGATGGGCACTAAGGTTTTGCAGGGTCTTCCTGTTGGAGAGGATGGGCACTAAGGTTGTGCAGGGTGTTCCTGTTGGAGAGGATGGGCACTAAGTTTGTGCCGGGTCTTTCTGTTGGAGAGGCTGGCCACTAAGTTTGTGCAGGGTCTTCTTGTTGGAGACGATGGGCACTGAGGTTGTGCAGGGTCTTCCTGTTGGAGAGGACGGGCTCTAACATTGTGCAGGGTCTTCCTGCTGGAGACAATGGGCACTAAGGTTGTGCAGGGTCTTCCGGTTGCAGAGGGTGGGTGCTATGGTTGTGGAGGGTCTTCCTGTTGGAGAGGATGGGCCCTAAGGTTGTGGACGGTATCCAGTTGGAGAGGATGGGCAGTAAGGTTGTGGAGAGTCTTCCTTTTGGAGGGGATAGGCACTAAGGCTGTGGTGTGTCTTCCTGTTGGAGAGGATGGGCACTATGTTTGTGGAGGGTCTTCCTGTTGGCGAGGATGGGCACTAAGTTTGTGCAGGGTCTTCTTGTTGGAGACCATGGGCACTAAGGTTGTGCATTGTCTTACTGTTTGAGAGGATGGGCATAAGGTTGTGCAGGATCTTCCTGTTTAAGAGGATGGGCACCAAGTTTGTGGAGGCTCTTTTTGTTTGGGAGGATGGGCACTAAGGCTGTGTAGTGCCTTCCTTTGGAGAGGATGGTCACTAAGTTTGTGCAGTGTCTTTCTGTTGGAGAGGAAGGGCACTAAGGTTGTGGAGGGTCTTCCTGTTGGTGAAGATGGGCACTAAGGTTGTGGAGGGTCTTTCTTTTGGAGAGGATGGGCACTAAGGGTGTGGAGGGTTTTTCTGTTGGAGAGGATGGGCACTAAGGGTGTGGAGGGTCTTCCTGTTGGAGAGGATGGCCACTAAGTGTGTGGAGGGTCTTCCTGTTGGAGTGAATGGGCACTAAGATTGTGGAGGTTCTTCAGGTAGGAGAAAATGGGCATTATGGTTGTGGAGGGTCTTCCTTTTGGAGAGGATGGGCCCTAAGGTTGTGCAGGGTCTTCCTGTTGGAGAAGATGTGCACTGAGGTTGTGGATGGTCTTCCGGTTGGTGTGGATGGGCACTAAGGTTGTGGAGGGTCTTCCTGTTGGAGAGGATGGGCACTAAGGTTGTGGAGGGTCCTTCTGTTGGAGAGGATAGGCACTAAGGTTGTGAAAGGTCTTTCTGTTGGATAGGATAGGCACTAAGTCTTTTGAGGGTCTTCCTGTTGGGGAGGATGGGCACTAAGTTTATGAGGGTTCTTTCTCTGTGGAGGATGGGCCTTTAGGTTGTGGAGGGTCTTCTTGTTGGAAAGGATGGGCACTAAGGTTGTGGAGGGTCTTCCTGTTTGAGAGGATAGGCACTAAGGTTGTGCAGGGTCTTCCTGTTGCAGAATGGGCATTATGGTTGTGGAGGGTCTTCCTGTTGTAGAGGATGGACCCTAAGGTTGTGACGGTTTCCTGTTGGAGAGGAGGGGCACTAAGGTTGTGCAGGGTTGTCTTGTTGGAGAGGATGGGCATTTAGGTTGTGCAGGGTCCTCCTGTTGGAGAGGATGGTCCCTAAGGTTGCGGAGGGTCTTCCTGTTGGAGAAGATGGGTACTAAGTTTGTGGAGGTTCTTCTTGTTGGAGAGGGTAGGCACTAAGGCTGTGGAGTGTCTTCCTGTTGGAGAGGATTGGCACTAAGTTTGTGGAGGGTCTTCCTGTTGGCGAAGATGGGCACTAAGGATGTGCAGCATCTTCTTGTTGGAGAAGGTGGACATAAGGTTGTGCAGGATCTTCCTCTTGAAGAGGCTGGGCCCTAAGTTTGTGGAGGCACTTTTTGTTGGGGAGGATGGGCACTAAGGCTGTGTAGTGTTTTCTTTTTGGAAAGGATGGGCACTAAGGTTGTGCAGTGTCTTCCTGTTGGAGATGATGGGCACTAAAGTTGTGGAGGGTCTTTCTGTTGGAGAGGATGGGCACTAAGGTTGTGGAGGGTCTTTCTGTTGGAGAGGATGGGCACTAAGGTTGTGGAGGGTCTTGCTGTTGGGGAGGATGGGCACTAAGGCTGTGTAGTGTTTTCTTTTTGGAAAGGATGGGCACTAAGGTTGTGGAGTGTCTTCCTGTTGGAGAGGGTGGGCCCTAAGTTTGTGGAGGCTCCTTTTGTTGGGGAGGATGGGCACTAAGGCTGTGTAGTGTCTTCCTTTTGTAGAGGATGGGCACTAAGGTTGTGGAGTGTCTTCCTGTTGGAGAGGATGGGCACTAAGTTTGTGGAGTGTCTTTCTTTTGGAGAGGACGGGCACTTAGGTTGTGGAGGGTCTTCCTGTTGGTGTGGATGGGCACTAAATTTGTGGAGGGTCTCCCTGTTGGAGAACATGGGCCGTAATTCTGTGCAGGGTCTTCCTGTTGGAGAGGATGGGCATTAAGCTTCTGGAGGAACTTCCTGTTGCATTGGATGGGCACTAAGGTTTTGCAGGGTCTTCCTGTTGGAGAGGATGGGCACTGAGGTTGTGCAGGGTCTTCCTGTGGGAGAGGATGGGCACTAAGATTGTGGAGTGTCTTCCTGTTGGAGAGTTTGGGCACTAAGTTTGTGCAGGGTCTTCTTGTTGAACAGGATGTATACTAAGGTTGTGGAGGGTCTTTTTGTGGGTGAGGATGGGCACTAAAGTTGTGCAGAGACTTCCTGTTGGCGAGGATGGGCACTAGGTTGTGGAGGGTATTCCTGGTTTAGAGGATTGGCACTAAGGTTGTGTAGGGTTTTCCTGTTGGAGAGGATGCTCACTAAATTATTGGAGTTCTTCCTGTTGGGGAGGATGGGCACTAAGGTTGTGGATGGTCTTCCTGTTAGAGAGGATGGGCACTAAGTTTGTGGAGGGTCCTCCTGCTGGAGAGGATAGGCACTAAGGTTGTGGAGGGTCCTTCTGTTGGATAGGATGGGCACTAAGTGTTTGGAGCATCTTCCTGTTGCGGAGGATGGGCACTGAGGCTGTGAGGGTCTTTCTGTTCTAGAGGATTGGCTCTAAGGTTATGGAGGGTCTTCCTGTTGGAGTGGATGGGCATTAAGTTTGTGGAGGGTCTTCCTTTTGGAGAGTATGGGCACTAAGGTTGTGCAGGGTCTTCCTGTTGGAGAGGATGGGCACTAAGGTTGTGCAGGGTCTTCCTGTTTGATAGGATGGGCACTGAGGTTGTGGAGGGTCTTCATGTTGGAGAGTATGGGCACTAAGGTTGTGCAGGGTCTTCCTGTTGGAGAGGATGGGCACTAAGGTTGTGGTGGGTCTTCCTGTTGGAGAGAATGGCACTAAGTTTATGCACTGTCTTCCTGTTGAAGAGGATGGGCACTACGTTTGTGGACGGTCTTTCTGTTGGAGAGGATGGGCACTAAGGGTGTAGAGTGTCTTCCAGTTATAGAGGATTGTGACTAATGTTGTGGAGGGTTTTCCTGTTGGAGAGGATGGGCACTAAGGTTGTGCAGGGTCTTCCTGTTGGGGAGGATGGGCACTAAGGTTGTGGATGGTCTTCCTGTTAGAGAGGATGAGCACTAAGTTTGTGGAGTGTCCTCCTGTTGGAGAGGATAGGCACTAAGGTTGTGGAGGGTCCTTCTGTTGGATAGGATGGGCACTAAGTGTTTGGAGCATCTTCCTGTTGCGGAGGATGGGCACTGAGGCTGTGAGGGTCTTTCTGTTCTAGAGGATTGGCTCTAAGGTTGTGGAGGGTCTTCCTGTTGGAGTGGATGGGCATTAAGTTTGTGGAGGGTCTTCCTTTTGGAGAGTATGGGCACTAAGGTTGTGCAGGGTCTTCCTGTTTGATAGGATGGGCACTAAGGTTGTGGAGGGTCTTCATGTTGGAGAGGATGGGCACTAAGGTTGTGCAGGGTCTTCCTCCTGGAGAGGATGGACACTGTGGTTGTGGAGTGTCTTCCTTTGGAGAGGATGGGCACTATGTTTGTGGAGGGTCTTCTTGTTAGAGAGGATGGGCCCTAAGGTTGTGGAGGGTCCTTCTGTTGGAGAGGATAGGCACTAAGGTTGTGGAGGGTCTTTCTGTTGGATAGGATGGGCACTAAGTCTTTTCAGGGTCTTCCTGCTGGGGAGGATGGGCACTAAGTTTATGCAGGGTCTTCCTATGTAGAGGATAGGCCCTTAGGTTGTGGAGGGTCTTCTTGTTGGATAGCATGGGCACTAAGTTTGTGGAGGGTCTTCCTGTTGGAGATGATGGGCACTAAGGTTGTGCAGGGTCTTCTTGTTGGTGAGGATGGATACTAAGTTTGTGGAGGGTCTTCCTGTTAGAGAGGATGGGCACCAACGTTGTGCAGTGTTTCATGTTGGAGAGGATGGGCACTAAGGTTGTGGTGGGTCTTCCTGTTGGAGAGAATGGCACTAAGTTTATGCAGGGTCTTCCTGTTGGAGAGGATGGGCACTAAGGTTGTGGACGGTCTTTCTGTTGGAGAGGATTGTCCCTAAGGGTGTAGAGTGTCTTCCAGTTGGAGAGGATTGTGACTAATGTTGTGGAAGGTCTTTCTGTTGGACAGGATGAGCACTAAGTTTTTGGAGTGTCTTTCTGTTGGAGATGATGTGCAGTAAGGTTGTGGAGGGTCCTCTTTTGGAGGGGGAGGGCTCTAAGGCTGTGCAGTGTCTTCCTGTTGGAGAGGTTGGACACTAAGGTTGTGCAGGGGCTTCCTGTTGGAGAGTTTGGACACTAAGGTTGTGGAGGATCTTTCTGTTGGAGAGGATGGGCACTAAGTTTGTTGAGGGTCTTTCAGTTGGAGTGGATGGGCACTAAATTTTTGGAGGGTCTTTCTGTTGGAGAGGATGGGCACTAAGTTTGTGGAGAGTCTTCCTGTTGGAGAGGATTGGCACTAAGGCTTTGGAGGGTCTTCCTGTTGGGGAGCATTGGCACTGAGGTTTTCGAGGGTCTTCCTGTTGAAGAGGATGGGCACTAACGTTGTGGAGGCTCTTTTTGTTGGGGCGGATGGGCACTAAGGCTGTGTAGTGTCTTTCTTTTGGAGTGGATGGGCACTAAGGTTGTGGAGTATCTTCCTTTTGGAGAGGATGGGCACTAATATTGTGGAGGGTCTTCCTGTTGGAGATGATGGCCACTAAGGTATGGAGGGTCTTTCTGTTGGACAGGATGGTCACTAAGGTTGTGGAGGGTCTTCCTGTTGGGGAGGATGTGCACTAAGGTTGTGGCGGGTCTTTCTGTTGGAGAGGATGGGAACTAAGGTTGTGGAGGGTTGGAGAGGAGGGGCACTAAGGTTGTGGAGGTTCTTCATGTTGGAGAAGATGCGCACTAAGGTTGTAGAGGGTCTTCCTTTTGGAGAAGATGGGCCCTAAGGTTGTGCAGGGTCTTCTTGTTGGAGAGGATGGGCACTAAGGTTGTGGAGGGTCTTGCTGTTGGTGTGGATGGGCACTAAGGTTTTGGAGGGTCTTCCTGTTTGAGAGCATGGGCCCTAAGGTTGTGCAGGGTCTTCCTATTGGAGAGGATGGGCATTAAGCTTGTGGAGGAGCTTCCTGTTGCAGAGGATGGGCACTAAGGTTTTGCAGGGGTTTTCCTGTTGGAGTGGATGGGCACTGAGGTTGTGCAGGGTCTTCCTGTGGGAGAGGATTGGCACTAAGGTTGTGCAGGGTCTTCCTGTTGGAGAGTTTGGGACTAAGTTTGTGCAGGGTCTTCCTGTTGAAGAGGATGGGTACTAAGGTTGTGGAGGGTCTTTTTGTTGGTGAGGATGGGCACTAAAGTTGTGTAGAGACTTCCTCTTGGAGAGGATGGACACTAGGTTGTGGAGGGTCTTCCTGGTCCAGGGGATGGGTACTTAGGTTGTGGAGGGTTTTCCTTTTGGAGAGGATGGGCACTAAGTTGGTGGACGGTCTTCCTGTTTGGGAGAATGGGCACTAAGTTTGTGGAGGGTCTTCCTGTTGGAGAGGATGGGCACTAAGTTTGTGGAGGGTCTTCCTGTTGGAGAGGATGGGCACTATGGTTTTGGAGGGTCTTCCTGTTGCAGAGGATGGGCCCTAATATTGTGCAGGGTCTTCTTGTTGGAGAATATGGGCACTAAGGTTGTGGAGGGTCTTCTTGTTGGAAAGGATGGGCACTAAGATTGTGCAGGGTCTTCCTGTTGGAGAGGATGGGCACTAAAGTTGGTCCGGGTCTTCCTGTTGGAGAGGATGGGCACTAAGTTTGTGGAGTGTCTTCCTCTTGCAGAGGATGGGCACTAAGTTTATGCAGGGTCTGCCTTTGTAGAGGATGGGCACTAATTTTTGGAGGGTCTTCCTGTTGGAGAGGATGGGCACTAAGTTTGTGGAGGGTCTTCCTCTTGGAGAGGATGGGCACTGAGTTTATGCCGGGTCTGCCTTTGTAGAGGATGGGCACTTCGGTTCTGGAGGGTTTTCCTGTTGGAAAGGATGGTCACTAAGTTTGTGGATGGTCTTCCTATTGTAGAGGATGGGCACTAAGTTTGTGGAGGGTCTTCCAGTTTGAGAGGATGGGCAATAAGTTTGTGGAGGGTCTTCCTGTTGGAGAGGATGTGCACTAAGGTTGTGGAGTGTCTTCCTGTTGGTGTGGATGGGCACTAAGGTTGTGGGGTGTTTTCTTGTTGGAGAGGATGGGCCCTATGGTGTGGAGTGTCTTCCTGTTGGAGAGGATTGTGACTAATGTTTGGAAGGTCTTTCTGTTGGACAGGATGAGCACTAAGTTTGTGGAGGGCCTTCCTGTTGGAGAGGATATGCACTAAGGTTGTGGAGGGTCTTTCTGTTGGAGAGGATGGGCCCTAAGGTAGTGGAGGATCTTCCTGTTGGAGAGGATGGGCATTAAGGTTCTGCAGTGTCTTCCTGTTGATGATAATGGGCACTAAGGGTGTGGAGGGTCTTCCTGTTGGAGAGGATGGCCACTAAGTTTGTGGAGTGTCTTCCTGTTAGAGAGGATGGGCATTAACGTTGTGCAGGGTCTTCCTGTTGGAGAGGATGGGCACTAAGTTTGTGGAGGGTCTTCCTGTTGGGGAGGATGGGCTCTAAGTTAGTGGAGGGTCTTTCTCTTGGTGAGGATCGGCATTAAGATTGTGGAGGGTCTTCCTGTTGGAGAGGATGGGCACTAAGTTTGTGGAGGGTCTTCCTGTGGGTGAGGATGGTCACTAAGTGTGGAGGGTTTCCTGTTGTAGAGGATGGGCCCTAAGGTTTTGGAGAGTGTTCCTGTTGGAGAGGATTGGCACTAAGGTTTTGGAGGGTCTTCCTGTTGTAGAGAATGGGTACTAATATTGTGGAGGGTCTTCATGTTGGAGCGGATCGGCACTAAGGTACTGCTGTGTCTTTATGTTGGAGAGTATGGACACTAAGGTTGTGGAGGGTCTTCCTGTTGGAGAAGATGGGCTCTAAGTTTTGGAGGGTCTTCCTTTTGGTGAGTATGGGCACTAAGGTTGTAGAGTGTCTTTCTGTTGGTGAGGATGGGCACTAAGGCTGTGTAGGGTCTTCCTGTTGGCGGGGATGGGCACTAAGGCTGTTGAGTGTTTTCCTGTTGGAGAGGATGGGCACTAAGGTTGTGCAGGGTCTTCCTGTTGGAAAGTATGGGCACTAAGGTTGTGGAGGGTTTTTCTGTTGGAGAGGATGGGCACTAAATTTGTGGAGGGTCTTTCTTTTGGTGAGGATAGGCACTAAGGTTGTGGAGGGTCTTTCTATTGGAGAGGATGGGCACTAAATTTGTGGAGGGTCTTTCTGTTGGAGAGGATGGGCACTAAGGTGGTGGAGGGTCTTCCTGTTGGAGAGGATTGGCACCAAGTTTTTGGATGGTCTTCCTGTTGGATAGGATGGGCACTAAGGTTTTGGAGGGTCTTCCTGTTGAAGAGGATGGGCACTAAGGTTGTGGTGGCTCTTTTTGTTGGGGAGGATGGGCACTAAGGCTGTGTAGGGTCTTCCTGTTAGAGAGGATGGGCACTAAGGTTGTGGAGTGTCTTCCTGTTGGAGAGGATGGGACTAAGTTTGTGGAGGGTCTTTCTGTTGGAGAGGATGAGCACTAAGTTTGTGTAGGGTCTTCCTGTTTGAGTGGATTGTCATTCAGGTTTTGGAGTGTCTTTCTGTTGGAGAGGATGGGCACTAATGCTGTGGAGGGTCTTCCTGTTGGAAAGGATCGGCACTAAGGTTGTGGAGGGTCTTCCTGTTCAAGAGGATTGGCACTAAGTTAGTGGAGGGTCTTCTTGGTGGAGAGAATGGCACTGTGGTTGTGGAGTGTCTTACTTGGAGAGGATGGTGTTGTCCTTGATTACCTGCTATATGTCCAAACTGGAGTTGTTTTAGAGAAAGGAGATTAATTAAACTTGAAATTTTAATTAGTTTATATTCATGGGTTTTATAGAAAAAAACCTTGTTTTAAAAATGATGTAAATGGAATTATTCAGGTGACTCCTTTTCTCTGTAGGCAGTATAAATTGTTTTTAAGTTGCATAGTGGCAGAACCACAGCTTCTTCTGTGTGTATCAGCAAGAGTTCTTTGGTAGCAGTAATCAAATCCTTCTGAGTAGAACCAAAGCAATCTAGTTAGAAGGCTGTTTCATCCAGCAATTCCAGTGAGAATGCTGGGGATCTGCACTTCAAGTGAATGGGTTCCAGGTGGTTCCAGGAAGCCAAAAAAATTGCAAGGAATAAGGACATCTGACCATGGTTATCCTGTGGATCCTAAGTGAGTCCCTAAAAACCCATAGGACAAGAGTTGAGTCCCTAATTTTCTGAGCAACTGCAAATAAAAAATATGCTCAACAGAGATTTATATTTAATTAAGCTTTAAAAAAAGAAGCCAGGCATGGTGGTATACGTATGTAATCCCAGCACTAGTGATCTCAAGACAGTCATATCAAATGTTTAAAGCCTATCAGGATTATAGAGTGAGTTGAAGGTCAGCTTGGGTAACCTAGAAAAACACTTTCTCCCAAAAAGATAGGAGAAGAGAAGAAAAATATACAAAGGGATGGGAATATAGCTAAGTGGTAGAGTGCTTGTCCAGCATGAATGAGACCATAGGTTCAATCCCCAATACTGGAAAATTTTTAGAAAGTAAAATTAACAAAAACACTAAGGAGAAGTTATCTGGTACATCAGTTAACAAGTTATAAAGAAATCACAAGAATACATCCCAAGAGGTGCAAAGAATGCCATGCAAGGACACTTTGTTGATGGAGCATGTTTGCTTGGGCATCCTGTGGCTTGCCCTAATGCAATATGTGGGAACTGACAAGTCATATGGAAAAAAAAAAAATAAGGCTATTCCTTGTGGGCATGTAGTGGGCTGTTAGAGGTCATGAACATTTTTGAGCCCCAAATCCTAGGATCATTTTTAAATTTTAATCAAGAATTAAATAAAAAAGACAGAAGGATAATTATTAAATTATTATATTTATCGAGGGAAGTAGAGCCAAGGAAAGGCACCCATGTGGCTAAAAATCCTACATGGAGTGCCTGGAAAAACCATGAAAAGAAAAGAAAAAAGTTCAAGGTGCTCCTGTCATGTGATAAAGGAGTCCATGTGGAGAATAAGGGCTAGGGGTGCCTCTAGGCTGGCCCTGTGGAGGGAAAAACTCACCCACAGCTGGAAGTTCCCAAGTGGTTAGAGAGCCCGCCTGCCCCTGGGAAGGGTATTTATAACCTTTTAGTGTCCCTGCCTCGAATGTGGAAGTTAAGGACTGACCCTTTAGTGGTGAAGCAGAGGGACAGATGGTTGGTTAGGCTAGGGGCTGTCTCAGGAAGATGTTATTAGCCCTGACACCACGTTCCCGGTGCTGAACTTGATCAACCACAATGTTTAAGATCCTTTGAAAGTCCCTCCCTGGAGGAGTCCTGGTTGTTTGTGGAAAAACAGCTCTAGGAAACTAGGCAAGAGATAAGAAGTCAGATCATCTTTGATTTTTTTTCTTTTGTAACTACAAATTTTTTTTTTGTCTTTTTTACCTTTAGGGGTTCAGTCACCCTTACTGTACCCTCATCTCTGGCAGGTAGAATACAAGACTATCACCACTAACTCTAATTTTGCCTTGCTGTTTTTTGCCAAGACAGCTGATGCCAGAAATGAGAATAGGCTTAGATGACCAGAAATGAATTTGCTCAAGAGTACAAATGAGGAATGACCAGTGGGTAAGACACTTGCCACACTAGTGTGATTACCTGAGTTCAGATATCCCGACCTCACAGAAAGCTGAACCCTGTAGCAGGTACTTGTAACCCTAGGGCACCGGTAGCAAGAAGGAAAGTGGAGATGAGAATCCCACAGAAGCTCACAGGCCACCTAGTCTGGCGCACGCAGTGGTGTACAAGTGTCCCTTGCCTTGATGTGGAAGGCAAGGACTGACCATCTGAGGTTGTCCTCTGGCCTCCACATGCATGCCCACACTCACAGAAGCAAGCATATGCGCACTCACACACACACACACACACACACACACACACACACACACACACACAGAACATAGATGAATTTCACCTTGGTATGTTGAAGAAAGCTACAGAAGTATAATATTTATTTATGTGTATATATGGACACACATGTGCCACACGTGCATCACTTTGCATCTGGCTTTACGTAGGCACTGTGGAATCGAACCCAGGATGACAAGCTTTACAAGTAAGTGCCTTTAACCACTCATACATCTCAGGTATAGTTCTGATTTTAAATATGTAAGACCCCAGGGTTTTCTTTATAATATAGATGATAAAACTTGATATTTCCAGGATTTATAGCCTAAATTATTATAGCAGATACAACATTACAACCTGAGCCCTTGCAGTTAGTCATAGGCAGGCTAACTTGATTTCCGTTTAGGCAGTATAGGATTGGAGGGAAAGCTTACCAACATGCTATATAAAGATAATACCATTTGATTTCATCAGGGCCCTTGACAACATGAAATGATCTAGAAAAACGAGAAAGATGAGTTAGAAAATTTTTAGCTAGCTGGCTGGTTGGTGAGATTGGAACAGTGGCAGTGAGCTTAGGTGGGTGGACTCTAAATGTAGAGGTGATATAATGCCCCCAAAGATAAAGCGTTGTGACAGGAAAAAAAGAGGGTGGAATTGAGCTACAGTGATGGATCAGAGCCAATAAACTAGGTAAAATGGAACAATGGCATATTTATTAAGGATAAGAATAATGATTGATTAGGACAGATAGGGGTCCAAATTGATGGCAGTTTATGTGGAGAAAAAGCCAGAGGCCTTAGGTGACCACAAACTTAGGTAATCCTACAGCACTGCAAGACCACTAGCAGTGTTGCTGGGTGTTCAGGCTTTCTAGCAATGCCTCTGGGAGTCCACTCCCTGTTTCTGACTCTAGCCATGTGCCTGTGAGCAAGGCCCTAAACCCTCGAAACCTGAATTACTCATCTATGAAATGGGTAGAACCCTATAACCAATGCCCAAAGCTCTTACAAGAATTAACTTAGGGGCTGGAGAGATGGCTCAGCAGTTAAGGTGTTTGCCTGCAAAGCCTCAGGCCCCGAGTTCAGTTTTCCAGTACCCACCTAAAGCCATATGCACAAGGTGGCACATGTGTCTAGAATACATTTGTAGTGGCTGGAGGCCCTAGTATGCCCATTCTCTCTCTCCCTCTTTCTGTCTCAATATCTTTTTAAAAGAAAATTAACTTAGATGGTATTTATACAAGTCAGCATGCAAGGCAGCACCTCAGGCCTTAGACAAATGTTCTGGTTGTGAGTATTAGTGCTGTCATTGTCACTCTCTAATGGACTATTTTTTTTAAAAAAATTATCTTTATTAGAAACTTTATTGTATAAAGCCATGTGTTGATCCCATTCCCCTTGTATGATCCTATTATATCCCCTCCTCCCTATCCCCATTCCACTGAGGGTCCTCTAAGTGGGTTATTGGTATTCACCATGGGGTTATTGGTTATGAATGCAACAGTCAGTCACTGGATGGGGGCAATACCTCTGGATGTTCCTTCCCACCCTGTGGCTTTAACTATTTTTCCACCCCCTCTTTCACAATGTTCCTTGAGCCACGGTGGGTGTGTTCTAAGCCTGCTTTAGTGTTGATCTCTCAGCAACTTGTAGATTTTTGCTTTATAGGTTTTGAGTATTGTCAGTGTCTGTCGCCATCTCCCTGGTGCAGGTTGTCAGGCTCACTGTGAGAGAAGCACTCATGCTTAACTTGCCATTTCCTCTGTGGTGTCGCCTGGTCCCTGGCTAATATGCAAGAGGTGGCTCATCATCTTTCCTTGTCTTGTTGATGAATTTCGGTTCCCCCCAGGTTTTGCTGCCTTCTATAAAAAAGGAAACAAACTGGGCATGGTGGCGTATGCCTTTAATCCCACCACTCAGGAGGCAGAGGTAGGAGGATCACCGTGAGTTCGAGGCCACCCTGAAAATTCAGAGTGAATTCAAGGCCATCCTAGACTAGAGTGAAACCCTACCTTGAAAAAAAGAAGAAGAAGAGGAAGAAAAGAAAACAGATTTTGCAATGGAGAGTTAGAGCAGCATGGATTAAAGAGAATAAGCATGGTTAATTAACAGGGATTTTGGTGGATGTAGCCTCTCTTTTTTGGCCAAAGACTAGGGGGAGGTTCTCACTGGAGTCCATGGCCATTATCTCTGTAGGATTCTGACTTGGTTCCCAGTGCCAGCTGTGACTTCCTTTCCACTGAGTGGGTCTCTTATCCAATCAGAGCCGTTGGTTACCAGCATAGGTTGAGTGTCAGTATTGGCACAGGTGTGTACATCTTTCTAGTAGACTATTTTAAGCAGGACCCTTAAGAAAAAATTTATTTGTCCTAACGGAAAAGTTTATAAACTTGCTCTTAGGAAATTTATGGGAACTCATAGCAAGTATGTGTTACTCTGTCAAACAAAGTAGCCCTAATGTAACAGCTGAAAGTGACATACACTTAATCACCTCACAGTAGCTCTGGGAAGAATGAGGAAGTAGCCTAGCTGTGAGGTTCTGGGTCAGTATGTCCTTTGGAGACTTCTGTCAGGATGTCAGCTGAGCTGCAGGATCCTCTCAGGGACATAAGAACGTGCAGGTAAGCATACTGCCTCCCTCATTCTTTGTCCAGGGGTCAGGAGGGATTTTGTGAAATAAAATTCTTCCTGATTTCAGTTTTTCTACTTTGAATGGAAAAGAAATAGTTCATTGAACTATGAGGACTTTGTTTCTAATTCTCTATGATTTGGGAAACCTGTTAAGAGGGAAAATGCCCTTGCCATTTTTAGGGTCCTCCAGCATTTCTCATTTTGAAGAACAAAGTTCCAAGTTGATTGGTTTGCACTTACCCAGAAAATTGTATTTTTTAGGGGGGGTCTATTAAGTCAGGAATTCTCAACCTTAGGTGTTTTTTTCATGAGGCAGTGTTTTTAAGTCACAGAAGAAACAGGAATGTTGGCTCTGAGTTTTTCCCAATGGCAGTCCTGGCAAACAATGAAGTTCTGAGGTTGCAACTCTGAGGGTAAGATGCAGACATTCATGGGACAAGCACAAGAGCACATGCTGACCCTGTGTGGGATCCCACTGGGAGAACCAGCATGCTTGGGTTTCTGAAGCTCCATGGTCAGCGCTGTGAGGCACTGTTAGATGTGTCACTCCGTGTGTGCATAGTGCCAAAAGTGAAGGCACAATCTCTGGGATGTGCCTTATTATTCTCTCCTCAATCTACCCTTGCTCCTCACTGAGAAAATGGTCAGTAAAATATGAAACTCTAACATAATATCAGTGTGAGAAACCCTGCAGCTGTCCTGTCAATAAGCAAGTAGATGGGAACCATCCTGCCCCAGCCAGCCTCTTCAGCCAAATAGGGGCTTGTCACAATAGTTCAGCATCACAAGGCTGCTCTATGGCTATGATCAGGTTATCTGGGTCCTTCCATGCCTTAAGAAAGGGCATAGTCAAGCTGGCTCTCATGCCTGGCAGGGCAAGACTACCTGGCAAACGCAGAAAAGACAAGATTCCTCTGGCCCACAGATAAAATTCTTTACTGTAACAGTTTCCCCCTGCATTTACTTGGAGATTTCTTAGATATTTGAAGGCACTACAATTAAACTTACCCTTTTCTATCTTTATCTGGGCTGCAAATGCTGAATAGGACTGTGTACTCTCTAGTGGATCCCACCAGAACTCCCTGTTATGTGGCTCCTTTAAAAAAGGGTACCCAGGGCTGGAGAGATGGCTCAGCGGTTAAATGCTTGCCTATGAAGCCTAAGGACCCTGGTTTGGGGCACGATTCCCCAGGACCCACGTTAGCCAGATGCACAAGGGGGCGCACATGTCTGGAGTTCATTTGCAGGGGCTGGAGGCCCTGGCACACCCATTCTCTCTCTCTCTCTCTGTCACTCTTAAATAAATAAAAATAAAAATAAATTTTTTCAGGGGTTCCCATATTCTAAATCATGCAGAGGAAAAATGGTCAAAGAACCATGATACTTTCTGCAAAGAACAAAAAGGGAAGAAAAGGGAACATTTCCAGATAAAACAGACATCTGTGAAATGTCCTATAATCAGTGATTCTCAGTAAGAAGAGGGAAAGCAACTTTGTGTTTTCTAAAATTTCTACAATGGACAAGTGTTGCTTTTTAAATAAATTCTAAAACCTTTTGTAGAGGTTGTTTCTTCTCTCTTTCTTTTTTTTAATATATATTTTATTTATTTATTTATTTGAGAGAGAGAAAGAGGGGAGAGAGAGAATGGGTATGCCAGGGCCTCTAGACACATGCGCCCCCTTGTGCATCTGGCTTATGTGGGTCCTGGAGAATTGATCCGGGATCCTTTGGCTTTGCAGGCAAACACCTTAACCGCTAAGCCATCTCTCCAGCCCTCTTCTCTCTTCTTTTGGTTAGATTTGCTAAGGGTTTATCAATCTTGTTTATCCTTTCAAAGAACCAACTCTTTGTTTCATTGATTCTTTGGATTTTGTTTTGTTTGTTTCTATTTCATTGATTTCTGCCCTAATCTTTATTTCTTCCCATCTACTGATTTTTGGTTTGCCTTGTTCTTCTTTTTCCAAGGCTGTAAGTTGAAACATTAGGTCATTTACTTGCAACCTTTCTAATTTCTTAATATAAGCACTTAGAACTATAAATTTCTCTCTTAGGACTGCCTTCATTGTGTCCCAAAGATTTTGGTATGTTGTGTTCTCATTATCGTTTGACTCTATAAATTTTTTGATTTCCTTCTTGATTTCTTCATTGGCCCATTCATCGTTTAGTAGCGTGTTGTTTAATTTCCATGATTTTGTGTATGCTCTATAGCCTTTCTTGCTGTTGATTTGTAGTTTGATTCCATTGTGGTCAGATAGAATGCAAGGAATTATTTCAATTTTCCTGAATTTGTTAATATTTGCTTTGTGTCCTAATATATGCTCGATTTTAGAGAATGTTCCATGTATTGTTGAAAAGAATGTATATTCTGCAGCATTTGGATGAAATGTCCTATGTTATATGTTATATATATATGTTATATATATGTTATATATGTGTTATATATATGTTATATTTATATATATATGTCATATATATATGTGTGTGTATGTGTGTATATATACATATGTGTGTGTGTGTGTATGTATGTATGTATGTATGTATGTATGTATGTATGTTAGGTCCATTCCTTCTATGACCTCATTTGGTCCAGATGCCTCTCTGTTTATTTTTTCCTGGGATAACCTGTCAATTGATGAGAGTGGGGTGTTGACGTCACCCAGTACCACTGTGTTTGGTGTTATCTGTGACCTTAGTTCTAATCGTGTTTGTTTGATGAATTTGGGAGCCCCTATGTTAGGTGCATATATGTTTAGGATTGTAATTATTGGATGGTGCCTTTAATCAATATAAAGTGGCCTTCCTTGTCTTTCTTAACTAATGTTGGACTGATGTCTACCTTGTCAGATATTAGGATAGCAACCCCTGCTTGTTTTCTAGGTCCATTTGCTTGAAACACCGTTTTCCAATCTTTCCCCCTAAGGTAGTACCCATCCTTTGTAGAAAGGTGGGTTTCTTGGAGGCAACAAACTGAAGGATCCTGCTTTTTAACCCAGTCTGCAAGCCTATGTCTTTTGGTTGGGGCATTGAGGCCGTTGATATTAAGAGATAACTATTGAAAGGTGTGTATTTATTTTTGACTTTTTTTTTTTGTAGTTCTTCCAGTTTTACCTTTGCTCTCTTGTGTTATCTAGTATTTGAGTATTGTTGTTTTTTCCCAGTTCCTTATATGTGTGGTTTTCTTTTTCTTCAGCATGGAGGATTCTTTCAAGTATTTTCTATACTCCTTTAGCCTGCTTTTGTTGTGGAATATCCTTATTTCTCCATATATTTGAATGGATAGCTTTGCAGCATAAAGTAACCTTGGTTGACAGTTGTTATCTTTCAAAACTTGGAATACATCACTCCACACCCTTCTGGCTTTTAAAGTTTGTGTTGAGTAATCTGCTGTAATCCTGATAGGCTTGCCTTTGTAGGTAACTTGATTTTTCTCTCTGACTGCCTTTAATACTTTTTTCTTTGGTTTGTGTGTTTGGTAGTTTGATTATAATATGGCGAGGAGAGGTTTGTTCCAGGTTTTGTCTGGCTGGTGGTCTAAAGGATTCCTGTATCTTCTTTGGCACCTCTTTCCCACTTTGGGAGAAGTTTTCTTCTATGATTTTGTTGAAGACACCTACTATGCCTTTGGAGTGAAATTCTTCTCCTTCTACTATGTCCTGAGTTCTTTTTTTCTTTTAATATTATTTTTTATTTTTTATTAATTACTTTTGTATTCAGCAAATAAAGTCAGTTTGGTACCATTATTAGGCTCATACATGACCTACCCCTCCCCTTGGCCCCTCCTTGTTGAGGTATATGGGTCGTGCATTGTGGAGTTAGCCCAAAGTTATGGGTAGGATAAATGTCTCTGCATATCATGACCCAACATGTGACTCTGACATTCTTTCCACACCCTCTTCTGCAAAATTTCCTGAGCCATGTTGGGTCCATTTATGGTCTGCTTCAGTGATGAGGTGTTGGAGGCCTCTGGGTCTCTGGCTCTCTGATTTGGTAGGATTTGATTTTTTCTGTGTTGATCTCTTCCACCCTTGTGCTTGTACCCAGTTCACCAGGAAAACAGCACCCTTGCTGTTTCGCCACTTTTTCTTAGTTTCAGCCGCGGCCCTTTTGGGGTATGATGGGGTGGCTCTCTCCTTAGGATCTACATCTATCTGAAAAAGAGGAGATTCTTCAATGGAGAGTAAGTTAGCACCAGACAAATGAGATAACTCTTACTTTTTTTATAGAGAATTTAATAGGTATAGGCCCTTTTGTAGCCCATGAATGATGGTAGCTTGATAATGTAGAGTGGGCTTATGTTTGGATATGGTTCCCAGCTCCAGCTATGGGTCCCATACCACTGAGGGGATCAGTTAACCGAATCAAGAGCAGTTGGTTCCCCACCATGGCTTTGTGCCACTATTGCACTTGTGTGGGCATCACATCAGGTTATTTGCTGCTAAGTAGGTTAGACCATGAGATGCTTGGATAGATATTGGTCATTTCTCCCAGTCGCCCATGTAGCACCTTCTGGCACTAGACACGCTGAGTGTCTGGGGACTGACTCTCTTCCAGCTTCCAGCCATGCCATTCCATTTTATGTGTCGCCCACATAAGGTGTCTTCAGCAGTAGGGGATTACCACTAACCTTTGGTGGGTCATCAAGTACTCTGACAGAAATCTGTCTTTCTTTTAGGAAACCTTGTAAGTCTCTGTGATCAAAAGCTCATTGTGGATGATAGCCATATGCTGATACTGGGAGTTACAGGTCAGTGCCCACTAAGAAAAGGAAGATAAAGACAACTAATATACAAGAGTTAGATGGGGCTGGAGAGATGGCTTAGTGATTAAGCGCTTGCCTGTGAAGCCTAAGGACCCTGGTTCGAGGCTCGATTCCCCAGGACCCACGTTAGCCAGATGCACAAGGGGGCGCACACGTCTGGAGTTCGTTTGCAGTGGCTGGAAGCCCTGGCGCGCCCATTCTCTCTCTCTCTGTCTCTGCCTCTCTCTCTCTCTGTCACTCTCAAATAAATAAATAAAAAGTAACAAAAAATATTTTAAAAAAAGAGTTAGAGAGAAGAGAGGAAAAGGGAGGTAGAGGGGGGGAGGGAGCGACAGACAGAGAGAGGGAGAGAAGCTATAGAAGATTAAGGTTAGTCTTCATCATACCTTCTCCAGGGTCTTGTGGTTCAGGTGTGCCCTCTAAGGGCCTGGTGAAGGTTCAGCCATTTGGTCCACCTTTTAGGAAGTAGAATTTTATGGTATCATTGCCATTTGGGTCTAGATTTGTGTTTCCCACCCATCTGCTGCCCTCTCCTCCCTCCCCACCCTTCCTATTGTTTAGTCCATAAGATGCTTGCTGGGTATGTAAGGCATCTTGGGTAGATTCAGATTAGTTGCTGTAGATGAGTGAGACTACGTGGCGATTTTTTTTTTTTTTTTCTGTGATTGGGTAAGTTCACTGAGAATGATTTGTTCCAGGTACAACCATTTTTCCTCAAATTTCATTGTGTCATTTTTTTTTTTTACTGCTTAATCTTAGTTATCCATTCTTCTAGTGATGGACATCTGGGTTGCTTCCAGCTCTTAGCTATTACAAATTGAGCCACTATATACATGGTTGAGCAAATCTCTCTGGCATGTGGTTTGAAGGTTTTAGGGTAGATGCCCAGTAAGGGAATAACTGGATCTGTTGGTATCTCTATAGTCTCCATATTTCTTTCCAAAGTGGTTGTACCATCCTACATTCCCACCAACAGTGGATGAGTGTTCCTACTTCTCCACATCCTCACCAGCATTTATTTTCATTTAATTTTTTGATGTTTGCTATCCTTATTGGGGTAAGGTGGAATCTCATAGTTGCTTTAGTTTGCATTTCCCTGATGATTAGGGATGATGAACATTTTCTTAAGTATGTGTTTGTCATTTGTGTTTCTTCCTCTGTGAACTGCCCCGTTTTGTGAGTGGGGTGTTTAACTTTTTACTGTTTAGATTTTTGAGTTCTTTGTAGACTTTAGAAATTATGCCTCTAAGTCAGTTGGATAACCCACAAATATTTTCTCCCATTCTGTGAGTAATCTATTGGCTTTGTTTATTGTATGCTTGTCTGTAAAGAAACTCTTCATGTGATCCCATTGGTTCAGTGACTGTTTAAGATTGTGAGCTACTGGGGTTTTATTCAGGAAGTCTTTTTCCATTCCTATATCATGGAAAGTACTTCCTAAATTTTCTTCCAGTACTATTCGAGTTTCTGGTCTTATATTGAGGTCTTTGATCCATTTGGACTTGAGTGTAGTACATAGCGAAATGTCTGGATCAAGTTTTAGTTTCCTGCATATGGTTATCCAGTTTGTCCAGCACCATTTGTTGAAGATGCTGTCTTTTTTCCAGCCTATATTGTTAGGGCCTTTGTCGAATATCAAGTACCTATAGTTGCTTGACCCAAAGTCTAGGTCCTCAAGTCTATTCCATTGGTCTATACTCCTGTTTTTATGCCAGTATCATGCTTTTTTTTTTATTACTATGGCTTTGTAATATAGCTTTAGATCAGGTATGGTGATGCCTCCAGAGGTATTTCTTTTGCATAGGATCTGTTTGGATATGTGAGGCCTTCTGTCTTTCCATATGAAATTTGAAATCAAGCTGGGCATGGTGGGGCATAACTTTAATCCCAGCACTCAGGAGACAGTGGTAGAAGGATCACCGTGAGTTCAAGGCCACCCTGAGACTACATAGTGAATTCCAGGAGAGCCTGAGCTAGAGTGAAAACCTACCTTAAAAAAAGGAAAAAAGAAATTTGAGATCATTTTTTCTATCTCTGTGAACAATACTGTAGAGATTTTAATTGAAATTGCATTAAATCTATATATTGCCTTTGGTAGGATTGCCATCTTCACAATGCTAATTCTTCCTATCCAGGAGCATGGTAGGTCTTTCCATTTTTTCAAGTCCTCCTCAATTTCTTTTTTTTTTTTTTAATATATTTTTTGCTCATTTATTTATTTATTTATTTATTTATTTATTTATTTATTTGAGAGTGACAGACAGAGAGAAAGACAGATAGAGGGAGAGAGAAAGAATGGGTGAGCCAGGGCTTCCAGCCACTGCAAACGAACTCCAGACGCGTGCGCCCCCTTGTGCATCTGGCTAACGTGGGACCTGGGGAACCGAGCCTCGAACCGGGGTCCTTAGGCTTCACAGGCAAGCGCTTAACCACTAAGCCATCTCTCCAGCCCCTCAATTTCTTTTTTGAGTGTTATTTTGTTTTCGTTGTATAGATCTTTTACTTCTTGGTTAACGTTATTCCAAGGTATTTTTTGTTGTGGTGGTGGTTGTTGCTATTGAAAATGGGACCATGTCCCTTATTTCTTTCTCTGTATCTTTGTCATTTACATACAGAAAGGCTACTGATTTTTGTGCATTGATTTTGTATTCTGCTACTTTGCTATAGGAGTTAATCACCTTCAGGAGTTTTGCGATGGAGTCTCTCGGGTCTCTTACGTATACAATCATGTCATCAGCGAATAGAGCTAACTTAACTTCTTCCTTTCCAAATTGTATCCCTTTTATTTCCTTCTTCTGTCTAATTGCTTGAGCTAGGACTTCCAGTACTATATTGAAAAGCTGAGGTGAGAGAGGACAAGCCTGTCTTGTTTCTGATGTTAATGGGAATTCCTTCAGTCTATCTCCATTAAGTATTATTTGTATGCCCTGAATTCTTATGTTTGATCTTTTCATAGTGTCCCAAATATCTTGAAATTCCCACTCAAACTTTTCTATTAGTTTGTCTTTCTCTTGAATGGACTGTATTAAATCTGCCACCTGTTCTTCTAGCTTAGATATTCTGTCCTCTCCTTCATGCATTCTACTGGTTAGATTTTCTACAGAGTTTTTTATTTCATTAACTGTGTTCTTCATTGCTAGTAATTCTGACTGGTTTTTCTTTATTATTTCTATTTACTTGTTTATGTGTAGTATTGACCTCTTTATTTCATGAAATTGGTGTCCTGAGTCTTCTTTCATTCCTTTGACTTCTTCTTTGACTTCTTTGAACATATTTAGTCATTCTTTTGAAATCTTTCTCAGGCATTTCCTCTAACTCGTTCTCACTGGAGGTAATTTCTGATGCATTAATACTTTTTGGTGGATTTATATTGTCTTGATTTTTGGTGTTTCCTGTGTTATAATGTAATTATTTTTGCATCCTGGATTATTTAATGATTGGATTTTCTAGTTAGCTGGGTATTATTAGATGTGTCAATTAATCTGATGTTATATATCTTCAGGGTAGGAGCTTAAGGCATTAGGTGTGGCTCTCAAGATTCTCAGAGTATCTATAAAAGTGACCATAGATGTTGGGTTTTCCTGCTATGAGAGTATTCAAGTAGGCTGAGTGGAACCAAATATAGATAGTTTCTAAAATGTAACTAAACAATGTATACTTTCAATGAAAACAGCACCAGTATTTATCCAAGAGTAGGTATTATGACAACTAGATCCTCTGTCTGTCCATTAGGCTGGGTGGTGCCTCACTCACTCCCTTAATCCTGACAACAAGGAGGTTAAGATTTCTGGTCTGTTGATGTTTCCAAGTCAGCTTGTGACCAGGGGAGGCCCTTTCCTAATGTATAACAGAAGAGGAAACAAAGTTACTATAAATCAAGAAGCAACAAATAACAAGCCCAAAATACAGCTTATTTAAGAATGGCAAATCTGTGCCGGGCATGGTGGTGCACGCCTTTAATCCCAGCACTCAGGAGGCAGAGGTAGGAGGATCACCATGAGTTCGAGGCCACCCTGAGACTACATAGAGAATTCCAGGTCAGCCTGAGCTAAAGTGAGACCCTACCTCAAAAAAGAAAAAAAAAAAAAAAAGGCAAATCTGACCATCCATCAGATTTAACATATAATTTATCCTGATATGGAAGGTGTAATTAGCACTTCTGGTTCAGGCCTATATACCCGGTTTGTTAAGCGGGTACTGACCTGGTGTAATCCCAGTTACCTTTTGGGATGATTTTGGTCTCAGTTATGCTGTGCTCCTGCTTGGGTCCTGCTGTTGGTTCAAGAAGGCGTGGCCGGGTCCCTGGACCACTGCTCTGTTCACTGGAGCTGGCACTGGTGGTGGGAGGGGGAGGCTGCCGATGCTGCTCTAGTTCTTTCGCTGTTCACATGTTCTTCTACCTTGCGATCTGCTCCTCCGTTGTTCGCTGCGGTTCTCCCTTCACATTTCTTGAGTTTGTGGAGAGCCCTGGGGTGAGTGGAAAATCCCCTCACCTGGCTTTTCCTGCGGCTCAAGCGTGCCGCCGGCATGGTCCCACGGACCTGCCAGATCCCCTTCTGCCAGCCTGTGTGGGCTCTGGATGCTGGGGATCTCTCCTATTTCTCCACTGCCGTTTCAATTTCCTATACACCTCACTTTTTAGTAAAAGTGTATATTTTGCTGGGTTTTTTTTTTTCTCCTTTGGCTTTTTCTTCCCTTGGCTGCTTTGGCGTGGTACCTACACCACCATCTTGACTGGAAGTCATTGTAGAGGTTGGTATAAAAAACTATTTGTAGAGCTAGGGATGTAACTTAGTTATAGAGTACTTGCCTAGGATGTGAAGCCCTAAATCAAATCTCTAGCACCGTTTTAAAAAAGAGTATCTTAAGTAAATGTTTTAAGAGTAATACATTACTGGGAAAACTAAGGGAGAGATGAAAGCCCCTTGTGAATGCTAATGAGATATTCTCAAGGTACTCTGGACCTGGGTGGTTGTCTATTTCGTTTCCCTAGTGGTGTTGAGATTTTTTTTTATTAACAACTGATGCTATAAAACTCGTGGCAGTTCAGAGACAATAGCATGCCTGTTTCCCTGGAGCAAGAAGATTGCTTTGGAGCCCCTCTCGTGTCTCTTGCCTCCAGGATTCCTGTCCAGGACTGGGAGTCTAGTAAATTCATGTCAGCCATGTCAATTTAATCAAAACAACTATTTTGTTCTGAGTCTCACTGTTGAAGCAGCTGCCTCTGCTCCATTGGTGCTCTGTGTAGTTACAAAGCCCATTTCATGCACACCCGAGGAATGACAGGCCATTACTTGTCCCAACATACTGCCACCTCCAGGGTGGAGATGGAGTAGAATATATCTGAAGGTGAAGAGCAGGAGTTTCAGAGTAGAGCCTGTCAATCATGCCAGTTTGTCTTTAAGTAAGTGTAGGACATAGCCAGTTTGGGCTGAGGGTCTCAGAAGAAATTGTAGAAAGTGGGAAAACTATGCTCTATTGCAAGAACTTCCCCCACATAAATTTAGTAACCAATCCCAAAATGCTATTCAGACTTCAGAGTTGGTCTTAAAGGAACACTCCCTACTATATAACATAATCCTGAATCATGTTTACTTTCTGCTCTTGTCAGTCTGTAAAGTATGCCTGGCCCTGCAAACATCTTTCCATGTGAGTGTTCAAGGACACAGTTTCCTTCCATATTGTGGTTCTTTCCTCTCCTGGCCCTTGAAAGAGTTTTCTCTGTTTAGGCAATAGCTGGGGAAAGTCAAAGGAAAATGCACTGCAGAGGCTTTTATGGACCAAATCTAAAAATGAAACTGCCACTTCTGCTCAGATCCATTGGCCATAACTGGTCACATGGTCATAGCTAACTACAGAGTAGGCTGGGAGATGTAGTGTATGTACCAAAGCAGGAAAGAAACCTGGAGTCTCTAACACATACCTCTAGATAGCAGTTCACAAGATTATCTCATTCAGTTAAAATAAAATGGCACAAGAGTGGTGCCCAAAGGAGTGGTAACACCGGCTAGTTCTCTTGAGGCTTTGTTGTTTACAGTGGGGATGTGTGAGGTTTGTGCCCTAAAGGCCGAGCCTGAGGGCATTTCCTACCAAGCATCATTCACCTCAGCATCCTCTGGCTTCCCTAGTCATAAGCCCTCATCATCTCTGGATCCTACATCTGCAGATTCAACCAACTTCTTTTCAAAGATAACTGAAAAAAAAAATGCATCTGTACTGAACCTATGTACACTTCCTTTTTTCTTATCATTGTTCCCTAAATTGTATCACATAGCAATAGTTACCAAGTATATGAGAGTGTGCACAGTTATGTACAACTATTACCATTTTATATAAGGAACTCGAGCATGCCCATGGATTTTTGTATATATGAGGCTCCTGGAACCAGTGGGAAGATAAACCAAGAAACAACTATGTTTTGTATTGCTTCTTCCTTACTCCTTTTTTTTGGGGGGGGTGTATGTACATGTGTGTGCATATGGGCATATCCTATGCACATGCATGCATAGGCCAAAGGAAGATAAATTCCCATTTTATTTTCTGAGACAGAATATCACTGAACATGGAGCTCTGTTGTTTTTTTGGTTAGACTGGCTGACCAGTGAGCCCCAGTGATTCTCCTGACTCTGCCCCAGTCAGGGCTGGGGCTACAGGTGTGTGAACATATACTCAGCTTTTTATATGGATGCTGGGGGTTAAACTCATGTCCCCATGCTTGTGCAAATGCTTTTTCCCATTGAATCTTTTCCCTACCCCTTCCATATTCCAATTTTAATGACAATGCAAGAGAATAATTTGATTTTCTTACACAGATTCAAATCTAGACTCGTAAAGTCCAGTGTTCTCTAGCACTATAGTTCTATGATTAAGACATTAGGAATAAAACTAAGCTTAATGTTTACAATCCTATTCAATGTTACTGTTTTCAAGTTCCTAAAGTGTTCATTTTATGGAACTTGAAACATTATGAAAAAGGAAAGAATTACCCATGGTTTCCTCTCAACACCTTGAGGTCCCCCATGGGATATCTTAATTGGGAGGGTTTTTATGTCAGAGCACCCTCAAACCATCAGTATGGCACTCCAGTGGACAAAGAAAAGGTCATAGTTTTGTCCTAGAGCAAAGGTCCGTCTACTACAACAGGTGTTTTATTTTGTTGAGACCTCTCACTAAGTAACCCTCAAGATGCCTCTGAGTACTAGAATTATAGTCATATACTACCATGCCTGGCCTCATGACTGTGTTTTTAAGGCTGCTGAGCTTTGCCTTAAATTTATCTCTTGATGCCTCAGTTTCCTTATCTGTAGTAAGGAGTAAAACATTATATCCACAAAGTGCATGAATAAGACATCTGTGGAAAATTCTGAGGACAGAAGGTATAGCTCAGTGGTATAGCATTTGCCTTGCATACACAAGGCCTTGGGTTCTATTCCCCAAAGTTCTAAGAGCACAAAATATTCTAGAAAAAGTCATCTCTGTAGGATTTATGTATCTTCCACATGGAAGGTTTGAAGGGATTAGTGTTCAAAGACTCAAGAGTCCTCAGGGTAGACTGAGGGTTTCCTGCCAGCCACTCTGCCTTACAATTTTGACTTTTATAAAAAGAATAGAGGCCCACAGCTGGCAAAGGCAAGTAGCCCTGGGCTCCAACGAGGGGACTCTTCCTCCAACAAAGCTGAGACAGAATTCCCCAGCCAGCAGGATTCACCTGTGGCCGCCAGAGCCCTTCCTGTTCTGATGACAGGAGCCCAATACAGGTATGCCCTTGTTTACAGTGTGAGTGGAAATTTCTTTTTAACACACAAGAGGTAATTAAAATAAGGGGCTTTCTTATTTGAAGATCTGAAAGAAATGGTCTGTTTGAAATCAAATGATTAAAACAGTGAATGAGAGGGGAAGGTTGGCATCTGTCTTCAAAGCAAAACCATGACTTGATATTTCCTTAATTGTTTGGCTAAAATTGTTAAGGCCATAGCCAGGTGCAGTGGCTCACACCTAAAGTCCCAGCACTCAGGAAGCTGAGGGAAGAGAATCACTGTGAGTTCAAGGCCAGCCTGGTTCTAGGTCAGCTTGGGTTAGAGTAAGACCCTGCCTCATTTTAAGAAAAAAATGGGGAGCTGGAGAGATGGCTCAGCAGTTAAGGCACTTGCCTGCAATGCCTAAGGACTGGGTTTGATCCCCCAGTACCCACATAAAGCCAGATACACAAAGTGGTACATATGTCTGGAGTGCATTTGCAGTGGCTAGAGACCCTGGTACTCCCATTCTCATTCTCATTCTCCCTCTCTCTGTCAAACAAATACATGAAATATTTTTTAAAAAAACAATGACCTGGTTCAGTTCCCCAATACCCATGGACAGCAAGATGTACAAATTGGCACGTGCATCTGGAGATTTTTTGCACTGGCCATGACATGTCCATTCATTCTTATCCCCCTGCTCTCTCGCTCTCTCTCCTTGCAAATAAATAATAAATAAAATTATACAAAACAAAAATGCTAGGGCCTCAAAAGGGACAGGAGCAGCTGAAGGTTGAACAGTTTGTCCCCATCTGCCACTTCTTCACTTCTGTTTCCACATCATTTTAATTCAAAACCCAGAATACAGGCCAGCAAGGGAAACTAGGAATATCTCCCTGACTCTTCTTTCTCCATGGGAAATAAGTGGCCCCAACAAAAATTGAAATTTATATATATGAATGATAGATAGCTATAGATTGATACACAGATTGGTTTCAGCCCACACTTTACATGTTTTTTACTTAAGTTTTATTGTAGACTCCTAAAGTTCCTTTGCTAATTAAAGCCATTTTCCTTGGAGCCCTTAGCCCTTTAATACTAAATTAACCCAAGAATATCCTGGTAATCTGATTTATTAGTCTCCAGATGAAGGAGCTATCCAAACTCACTCCTCTACTCAGAAGCAGTGCACATTCTAGTGACCATGGTAAGCTAAGAAGATGGAAGAGTTGTACAGTGCTTGCCTTGCAAACCTAAGGATCTTAGTTCAACCCCAGAATCCACATAAAACAGCAGGCATGATGGCATGCACTTGTAATCTCAGTGCTTGGAAGATAGAGATGGATAGATCTCTGGGGCGCACTTGACATCAGAAATTCTACATTGAGTTAAAACTCTTTATTTTTATTTATTTATTTGAGAGAAAGAATGGGCACACCAGGACCTCCAGCCACTGCAGATGAACTCCAGATGCATGCCCCACCATGTGGGTCCTGGGGAATCAAACCTGGGTCCTTTGGCTTTGCAGGCAAATGCCTTAAATGCTAAGCCATCTCTCCAACCTGAGTTACAACTCTTAAGCACTGATGCAGAAGGAAGAGGATCCTACCAAACTATTTCTATATTGATGTTACCAAAAGTGAGGCAAACTGCCTCTGACTTCAAAATAAGTATGGCATGGTGAACGCCACTGTGGTCCAGCACTATGAGTGACTTTATGATGGGGTATCTGTTTTCCCAGCATTTATGCCATGCTATTAATAACCAATATCTTTGTGGGAAGGTAGAAGACGGGATGTGTCTGGCTTTTCATCTTTCTTTGATTTGGTTTTCTAGGGAAATCACATTGGCTCAGATGTTCCTTCAGTTCCCTTTGACATCTTGTTTCAAGCTGCAGGTGCCACTGGGGGATATCACTGCTCTTCCCAGAGCCGTACAGCCACAAGGTGCAGTGAAAGGCAGAGTAGCAAGGTACAAACCAGCCCCTAGTCCATGCTGTTTCCCAGCAAACTATCATCCTGGTCATTCTAGAAATCTCTTGCATCTGGTTATATGCTTAGACATAGCTCCCTTGTGGCAATAAGTTCCATATGTTTAGTTCCAGCTTCTCTTCCAAATAAAGCAGTACATCCTCTTGCTTCTCTTAATGGTGTCCCTGTCTGACCATTAGGAGCTGTGTAAGTTGAGCTTCCCACTGCTAGTGTGACTTGTAGATTTTGATCGGGTACCTGCTCAGCATTTGCATATCTGGACCATCTACAGCTCTTCATTTTCTTAAGATAAGAGAAAAATGAAATAAGATTCCAATTCTAGCACCTTCTAAATGTATGCTATCAGAAAGCTTATTTAAACTCTAGTTTCCTCATCTGAAAGAGTCCAATAGTACCCTGTGCAGTGGTTTGAGGGTATTAGACAAAATAGTCCAGAGTCTTTGTAAGTAAGTGAAAGCACAGGGAGAATCTAAAAGGAGATATAGAAATCAGGTCAAAATCAACCCTTACAGGAAAGATTAGTGCAAGACAGTAAATCTGTGTTCAGGGGTCATATTTGAGGAAACACGCTTATCTTAACTAGAGGATGTCTCTCAGTAAATTGAGCAGTTTGGGGCTGAGGGATGCCTGCGAGGCAAACAGCTGCCATCCCCCCATTAGTTCATCAAGAGAATTCAAAGAATAATCAAGGCACCGAGTGTCAAATGCCAACTGTTAGTATAAATTAAGCACAGTTACTTTTCTCTCATTGCTTAAATACGGTGAACGTCCCTTTGTTAAGCTGTTCTATGTCTGTGGTTTAAGAGATACTTGCAGCATGAGTGAATTGCATGAGCCCATGCTGATCATTTCCACCGCCACTCATATGCCCTCCATAGTGAAATGCAGCTCGTCAATCAGTGGCACCTGAGAATAAGATAAATTGCTACTTAAAGATGTTAACTGTGAGCAGTGTTCTGTCCTGTGACTCTCACTTGAGACCTTCTCACCATCCTGCAAGAGTGTCCCTTACTGAGCATTTTCCTGAAAGGGACATCCCTCTCTCTGCTAAGGCCAGTGTTGTAGTCATACAAGCTACTGACACTTCCTTCCTCTTCAGGGTCATTTATAAAGCATCTAAGCAAACCAGGCATTGTAGCACATGCCTTTAAATGCAGAACTTGGAAGGCTGAGGCAGGAGGCACGCCATAAGTTCAAAGCCCGTTTGGGTTCCATTGTAAGTTCTAAACCTGTCTGGGTTACAGAGTGAGACGCTGTCTTAAAAAAAGGCAGTGGGGGGGGGGGCTGGGGAGATGGCTTAGCAGTTAAGGCATTTGCCTGCAATGCTAAAGGACCCAGGTTCAATTCCCCAGGACCCACATAAAGCCAGATGCACAAGGAGACACATGCCTCCAGAGTTCATTTCCAGTGGCTGAAAGCCATGGCATGCCCAATATTCTCCTCTCTCTCTCTCTCTCTCTCTCTCCCCGCACACACACACACACACACACACACACACACACACACACATAGCAGCATCTTTCTCTCATAAATAAATAAATATTTTAAAATATATACATACATATATAAAGTCTAAGGGTACTGGGGAGATTGCTCAATGGTTAAGGCACTTGCTTGCAATGCCTAATTACTTGGGTTCAATTCTCTAGTACCCACATAAAGTGAGATGCACAAAGTGGTGCATGCATCTGGAGTGCATTTGCAGAAACCATAGTTCACCCTCCCCCCCCCTTGCAAATAAATAAATAAATAAAATTTTATAAAGTTTACCCAAAACAATCTGAGGATTATTTTCACCAACCTGCTCACCTCCCCCCACCTGATTGCAGACAATAGGAATTCCAGCTTGGCCTCCAGGTAGAATGCTGCCCTCCTGTTAGCTAGGAATCATCTTCACTAACTTATTGACTGCCCTTTCTCCCAGACATTCAAGAGGCATTAGTCAGCCCTGCCATTGTCACCTCTGAAAATATTTGGTCCCAGATTGAAAGTCTTGGCTGGTAGATCCTGCTGCAAAGCCAGACATCATGATGAAATGGTCAAAAAGTTCAGCGGGATATTTGAGGAAGTAACAAAAGGGCCATAAATGATGTCACCTTGGCAAGCAAAGTTCACAACTTTTGATATCTGGAGAACTGTGAAGAGCCCCAGCCAGCCTTGGCCAGCTTCCACCAACTAGAGCTAGGCACAAAGTCCAACCAAGGCTACCTTTCTGGGCTCAGGGTATGGCCACTGCTCTACCCTACTCAAAAGGCGCTATCTGGATAATGTCTGCCTGGCTCTCCCCAGCCTCCTGTGAATTGAATCGAGGATATCCTTGCCCCCTGATTGCTATTCCAGACCCTCTCCCTAACAATGGGGCAGGCTGAAGGCCTATTAGTGGGTCTGTGGCCTCTCTCTCATAGCTTCCCCAGAGAGCAGTGGTATCTGCAAGATGTGCATTTGGGTCCCTTGATGGAGTGCCTCTAGTAAATTTCAGAACCACAGGAACTGAGCAGCTTTGAAACTCCAGCTGCTGGCAAGCTTACAGTGCAAGCTGTTCCCCAGACCGGAACATTTACTTTTCCTTTCAGCCCTAAGTACTAACCATAGGAGATGCCTGCAGGAGACAGCCTAGACTCCGTGGCCGGGGCCAGCCCTGGCCCACTCTCCACATGTACCTGAAGGCAGCCCTTCTGTGGGTATTCTCTGCTGGCCTGCAACCCTGCTCCTTGTGACTATTTCCATTTTAAGTCTCCAGACTTTTCCTTTTGTCTCTTGATTTATTTATTTATTTATTTTTGAGTTTTCACAGAGAAAGAGAGGGAAGAAAGAAATGAAAAGCCAGGTGTTGTGGTACGTACCTATAATCCCAGGACTCAGCTGAGGCAAGAGGATCACTATAAATTTGAAACCAGTCTAGGGTATGTAATGAGACCCTTTCTTTAGGAAAAAAGAAAGTGGGAAGATGAGAAGATTAGAGATTCTGGTTTGGAAAGATACTGGGAACATGGAGTTTCTTTATTATACTTACTTTCATAAAATAACTAGAGGCAGTATTGTTTCCCATTGGGATAATGAAACCCAAAATACTGGGCAAATCCTTCCCTGCCTCAATATCCAGATAAGTACACAACATCACCCTCCCAGACCTTGCCCTTTTGACTGCTTTAGTTTGAGGGCCAACTGGGACGTGGTGTTCTTTGCTGACACAACACCTTCCTTTATAGGGTCCCAAATAAGAACAACAATTGCTCAGTTGTTATGTGCTTCACATTTTATCTTAGTCCATTTTCTATTACTGTGGCTAAATACTTTATGACTCCATTACAGCACAGTGGACGGGATCATAGTGCGGCACATAGTGTGGTAGACAGTCTTGTGGAAGACAGAAAGCCAGAGATAATTGGAGGCCAATATCGAGCTTTAAAAATAATCTATTTATTTATTGGCTTATTTATTTATTTATAAATGGGGCAGGGAGCATAGGTGCACCAGGGCCTTTAGCCACTGCACACTCTAGATAGATGCACTACTTCATGCATCTAGCTTTACATGGGCACTGGGGAATCAAACCTGGGCCAAAAGGCAATGAAGTCGAGCACCTTTAACTGATTAAATCATCTCTCTAGACCCTGAGTTTCTAACCTACTCTCATAGAAAGTAAGTGGAGTTCCAGGAGAACAACAGCAGATCTTCACTAGACCCTACCACTTAAAGGTTCCTCCACCTCCAAACACCACCACACTGGGAATCAAGATTCCAGCCCATGAACCTGTGGAGAACAAGCCACATCCCGCCGTAGAAGCAGGGGTTCTGTTGAGGAAAAACTCAAGCTTGCTCAGCTCCTTGAAACCACATGTCCCATCACCTCCTCTGTGTTTATTGTTGGCTGTCCATTGTCATAGTAATGTGACCTGTACCTCCCTTGTCCACTTTCACATTCAAGTCATGATGTGCTATAAAGCTGCCAGCACATCAGTGGAAAGAGGATCCATCCTGGACAAAAAGGTGTTGGATGCTTACATGCATGTGAGCTGGCTCAGGGCTAGGACAACCTAGTGCAAAAACCTAGGACTAAGTGCTCCTTCAGATCTAGAGAGAGCAGAAACCATAAGCTTGCTGTATGTGTGTGTACGTGAGTTATGTGCTTTCATGATTCATGTGTGTGGTGTGTGCTTTCATGATTCATGTGTGCATGTGGTATGTGCTTTCATGATTCTCATGTGTCCATGCATGGTATGTGCTTTCATGATTTTCATGTGTGTGTGTGGTGTGTGCTTTCATGATTCTCATGTGTGCATGTGTGGTATGTGCTTTCATGATTCTCGTGTGTGTGTGTGTGTGGTATGTGCTTTCATGATTCTCGTGTGTGTGTGTGTATGGTGTGTGCTTTCATTATTCTCATGTGTGTGTGTGTGTGGTGTGTGCTTTCATGATTCTCGTGTGTGTGTGTGTATGGTGTGTGCTTTCATTATTCTCATGTGTGTGTGTGTGTGGTGTGTGCTTTCATGATTCTCGTGTGTGTGTGTGTATGGTGTGTGCTTTCATTATTCTCATGTGTGTGTGTGTGTGGTATGTGCTTTCATGATTCTCGTGTGTGTGTGTGTATGGTGTGTGCTTTCATTATTCTCATGTGTGTGTGTGTGTGGTGTGTGCTTTCATGATTCTCGTGTGTGTGTGTGGTATGTGCTTTCATGATTCTCATGTGCGTGTGTGTGTGTGTGTGGTGTGTGCTTTCATGATTCTCATGTGCGTGTGCAGTGTGTGCTTTCATGATTCTTGTGTGTGTGTGTGTGCGCGTTATGTGCTTTCATGATTCTCGTGTGTGTGGTGTGTGTATTCATGATTCTCCTTGTATGTGTGATGTGTGCTTTCATGATTTTCGTGTGTGTGTGCGTTATGTGCTTTCGTGATTCTCATGTGTGTATGGTGTGTGCATTCATGATTCTCGTGTGTGTGTGCAGTGTGTTCTTTCATGATTCTCATGTGTGTGTGTGTGTGTATGTGGTGTGTGCATTCATGATTCTCGTGTGTGTGTGCGGTGTGTGCATTCATGATTCTCTTGTGTGAGTGTGCGCTGTGTGCTTTCATGATTCTCTTGTGTCAGTGTGCAGTGTGTGCATTCATGATTCTCTTGTGTGAGTGTGCGGTGTGTGCATTCATGATTCTCTTGTGTGTGTGCTTTCATGATTCTCATGTGTGCTGTGTGGTGTGTGCATTCATGATTCTCTTGTGTGAGTGTGCGGTGTGTACATTCATGATTCTCTTGTGTGAGTGTGCAGTGTATGCATTCATGATTCTCATGTGTGCGTGTGCAGTTTGTGCATTCATGATTCTCTTGTGTGTGTGTGCGGTTTGTGCATTCATGATTCTCATGTGTGTGTGCTTTCATGATTCTCATGTGTGAGTGTGCAGTGTGGGCTTTCATGATTCTCGTGTGCATGTGCGGTGTGTGCATTCATGATTCTCGTGTGTGTGTGTGCGGTGTGTGCATTCATGATGCTCATGTGTGTGTGCGGTGTGTGCTTTCATGATTCTTATGTGTGCGTGTGCAGTTTGTGCATTCATGATTCTCGTGTGTGTGTGTGCAGTGTGTGCATTCATGATTCTCTTGTGTGAGTGTGCGGTGTGTGCATTCATGATTCTCTTGTGTGAGTGTGCGGTGTGTGCATTCATGATTCTCTTGTGTGAGTGTGTGGTGTGTGCATTCATGATTCTCTTGTGTGAGTGTGTGGTGTGTGCTTTCAAGATTCTCGTGTGTGCATGTGTGGTGTGTGCTTTTATGATTCACGTGTGTGTGTGTGTGCGGTTTGTGACTGTGCCTTTTTGATGTCTTTGTAGATGAACCAGATGCCTGGCTTCTTTACTTTCTGCTTCTCCTACCCTCGTCTTCCTTTACCCTGTTCTCCTCATTCCCTCTTTCATTGCTCAGCTCTGCTTCTTCCCCTCTTTTCTGACCCAGCCTCTCTTGCATCCTAGTTTGTGGTAGACGTTAGGAAAGCACTAGCACAGGCCAAGTGATAAGAAGCAAAGTACTCATCACACAGTGAGGAAGACCATGGCAAGCCTGTCCTCATCAGGCCTTTTTGAAGAGACATGGCCCCAAAAGACAGAGCCAGTTTTCTTTCAGTGTGTTTCCATTGACCTGACACTCTACCACAAAGAATCTTAGTGGATTTAAGGCATATTGTGTCAAAAAGGAGTTTGAAGATCCAGAAGATGATTAGCTCCAGAAAGGGTCCCTTGCATGACTCCCATTTCATGTTTCTAAGAGGTGACTTGTCTCTCATCTCCTGTGTGCATGAGACAGTGTAGCTCCCATACTAGTGGGGAAATGTAACTGTAGAGCTATTCTACTCAACAAATTCAACATTAAAAAAAATCAATAGCTGGGAAAATAGCTCAATCAGTACAGTGCTTACCTCACAAGTATGAGGACCTGAGTTTAATCCCCAGAGCCCACATAAAAATGCCAGGCCAGGGCTAGAGAAATGGCTTAGCAGTTAAGATGCTTGCCTGCAAAGTCAAAGAACCCAGGTTCAGTTCTCCAGGACCCATAAATCAGATGCACAACATGGCACATGTGTCTGAAGTTTGCAGTGGCTGGAGCCCTGGTGCACCTATCTCTCTCTCTCTGTCTTTTTCCCTCTCCCCCTCCCTCCCTGTATCTAATAACTAATACATAAATAAAATGCCAGGCCAACAGTCCTTGTTTTGTTTTGTTTTGTTTTGTTTTGTTTTGTTTTTCCAAAATATTTATTTTGAGATAGGGTTTCACTAAGCTGCCCAAGACTGGACTCTTTTGATCTCCTACCTCAGCCTGCATAACTGGGATTACAGTTACGGTTCACCACACTCATCTACACTTAAACTTTAAACTCATAAATTATTTTACTTTTAAGCTTATTTTAAGCCCATATGGGGAAGATTAAGGGCATGGAAGATTTTTACACAATATGATGATAGGAATGCCCTTTGTTTTTATTTGTAACTGTCTCATAGCCATAACACTGTTTGAGAGGTCCAAATGAAAGCTCAAATGAAAATTTACTCTTCAATTTCAAAAATGCCAAGATAATTGAACAATGAGAAAAATACTTTATATAAAAATGCATTACTTTATGTAATGCTTAATAAATAATGCATATCTGTATGCAGCTGAAAAAAATGCTAGGCATTCTAGTGTATGCTTGAGATCCCGGCCCTAGAGAGGTGGTTTAGGGATAGGTGGATCTCTGGGGATTGCTGGCTATCCAGTCTAGCCTGATTGGTGAACTCCTGGCCAATGAGAGACCCTGAATCAAAAATAAAAAGTGGAAAGATTTCTTTAAACAATACCAGAGGTGGTCTGATAGCCTCCACATGTATTCATACACACACATGTGCACACACACAAGTATACACATAAACATAAAAAATCAGTGGGAGAGTTTGCCATGCAGATTTCTGGGTTCTACCCCAGAAATGGTGACTTAGTAGATCTGGAGTGTGGTCTATAACCTTGGCTTTCTAACTAGATACCAGGGATATGAAGATATTTTTGGTTCTTAGATAGCATTTGGGGGAGCCCTGACAAGTGACCTCCTCTAGGTGCTTGTCAGTGGTTGTGTAATCTGCCTTTTAGGAGCTTCTCAAACGTGTATTTGAATAGCAAAGTCAAGTTCCATATGCTGATTGCTAGTTCTTTCACCTTTCTTCCTTTGTCCTTTTGTAGACTCCATGAGCAAGAGAAGCCAGAGCTACTAACTGTAACCACCTTCCCAGCCTTAGGTTAGCATCCTCAGCATCCACTGTCAGGAGTGATTTGGAAGCCCTGGGTCCAGGCACTATGGTTGACAAGTGTAGGCCAGGGCCATTGAAGTCTAGCTGTCTGACATTACTGCTTATAGGGTCCTGCTGCCAGGAGCCCTCACTGACACCTCCATCTGGCACTAGGATTCTTTGTGTAACCTCACATGTGACAGTCGCTGTTGCTGTAGCTGAAGGGACCACTGGCACTGTTACATACACTTCACTGAAGATCCACAGGGAAAAGAATGATCCACTGTCAGTCTAACGCAATGGGAGGCTTTAGTATTTTGGAATGATAAGGAGGAGACTAAGCAAGCCAACAGTGAAACATCCCAACCATGTTTGTCCAGGCTTAGACCTCAGAGACACTGGAGGTAGGAGAGCTGTCATCTTGGTAGAAGTCCATTAAGAGACCAAGAACTTCAACAGGTGGGAAAGGAAGATTTCAGACCACTGTGCATGAGCTTGCCTGTCATGCCAAGGATTCTATTTGCCTCTGCCTTTTTTTCATTCATGTGTATGTATGTGGTGTGCATGAGTGTTCATATGTCTGTGGACACATGTATGTGCATGTACATGTGTTGTGCATATGTGTGGAGGCCCCAGGTTGACATCAGGAGTCTTCCTCATCACCTATTTACTGAGTCAGGGTCTCTCACATGAACCCAGGGCTCATCAGTTTGGCTAGTTTAGCTGATTAGCTCATCTAAGATTTCCTTGTCTTGGCCTCCCAAATGCTGGGACTACAGGAGTGTACCACCACACCTGGCTGAAGACATTTTTATTAACACAAATAGTTTTTTAAAATATTTTTATTAAAATAAAAATATTAAAATATAAAATATGTTTATGTTTGCAAGCATAGATAGAAGAGAGATAGTGAGAGAGAGAATGGGCACATCAGGGCATCCAGCTGCTGCAAATAAACTCCAGAGCATGTACCACTGTGCATCTGCCTGTATGTGGGTACTTGGGAGTTGAACCTAGGTCATTAAGCTTTGCAGGTAAGCACCTTAACTGCTTAGCCATCTCTCCAGCCCTGAAAACATTTTTTACAAAGGCTGTTGTTTTAAAATATGATTCCTGTAACTTTGCAGAAGTGAAATTGGATAACACTTGGGTTGAAATAATGAAATTATGAACTAATGAAATTGCTTTAGTATCATCTTTGATCTTTTGGGAAGATTGTTTTGCTGCCCTCTTTTAAAGCCCAGAAAATGGGACTGGAGAGGTGGTTCATGGGTAAAAGCCCTTTTTATACAAGCATGAGGACCTGAGTTCAATTACTAGCGCCCATATAAAAAGCTAGGCTTGATAGCACATGCCTTGTAATCCAGTACAGGGACTACGAGAATTGCTGGGGCTCATTGGCCAGTCAGTCTAACCAAAAGACAGTGAGCTCCAGGTTCAGTGAGAGACTGTATCAAGGAAAAAAGGCAAAAGATCAATTGAAGAACACGCTAACTTGTCCTCTGGCTTCTTCACATGTACACATAGGGAACATGTAAACACATGTTCACTCCACATAGTACACAGACCAGGGGGGAAAGCAGAAAGCATGTGAGGTGTGGTCCTGCACTGGGTGTTAGGAAGTGAGTGAGAGCTCTAATAGTGGAGCCCTGGATGGGGTAGGCATTCCAGCCATGAGTGGCTCTACCTTCTGTGTCTGGAGAGGCGGGGTCATGGGGAGTGTGCCTGGACTGAGCCCATTTTCTCCTCTCTCCAGCAGACCCACCCGTGGCCGCTGCAGTGGTGTCGCATTTTAACGACTGTCCAGATTCCCATACTCAGTTCTGCTTCCATGGAACCTGCAGGTTTCTGGTGCAGGAAGATAAGCCAGCATGTGTGTAAGTGTCCCTTCATCTCCAGGGGGTGCTCAGGCACCCCATTCAAATCTCACTTTGCCTCCACAAGGCTGACTGAAGGCTTCTGAGACCTCTAGAGCTGAGTAAATTGGGGGATCAGTGCAACAAGCCAGGAGATACCTGGACACCTGTTTCCAAACCCTAGTTCTTGAGACCAGTGGCAACTTGGGAGGGTTTTTTTTTTTTGTTTGTTTTTGTTTTTTAACAGCATCTCGTCAGTCTGACAACTCCTGGAACAGTTCAGCTCCCTGCTTAGAGTCCCAGAAGGAAGGCACTGACCTGGGTGAGTGTGAGTGATGAGATCCTCTCCAGTGAGGCCACTGCACTCCATCCTTTTCATCCAGCCTATGAAATAGCCAGTGGGGTAAATGGAGGGTCAACATATGTCTGTGGTCTCAGAACAAGGAGCTGTGTTGCAGCACAGTGGCTTCCATAAAGCATTGCTGAGCCCCACCCAGACTGGCAGATTCTAAGCTTGTAGGAGCAGGACTCATGAACACAATATTAAGAGCCACTGGTAACTAGCAGCAGATTGAGGAAGACAGTTCCTGAAGGAAGGCTGCAGGGCTGGAATTAGGTCTGAGAGTAGTGGACAAACAGAGCTCAGGCCTGGGGTGTTTAGTTTCTGCTGCTTCAGATCAGATGGTCATAGCAGGAGAGAAGGTTGGAGGTCATGACCTGCAGGGAGTGAGCCTTTATTCTGCAGACAGGAGAAGCCTTGTAAGTTTGGAAAGAATTGTTTTCAGACATTCAGTCCATAATGAATATTACAGGGTGGACCTACATGCAGCTGTGCTCCCACTGAAATCTGGAGCCAGATAAATCTTGTTTGGGACTGACCTGTGCATTAAAGTATGACAGTTGCACCCAACCACTTCCCATCCCCTTCACCAAGTCATAACATTACAAAGTGTCTGTAGCCACATATCCCCTGCGAGGCAAAATCATTCTCTGATGAAAAAGCCATGATCCCTATGCACTGCCATTTTTACAGGTCCAAAAGGGTTGAGGTAAGCACCTCACAGCACTACAGTACTACTGTTACTCCTCAGTAGCATTTCTTGCTTTGGCTGCATGCCAGACACTGTTTCCAATATGACCTACGTGTTGGCTCCTTTAATCCTCACAATGACCCCAGAGGGGTCAGACTGTGCCAAGCCCCACAACAGAACCTCAGCTCTGGTTCCCCTTAAGCATGATGCTTTTAAATGCCAGGAGAGCCTATTAAAGTCACTGTGGTAGGAGTAGGAGGGCTTCCCTCATACTGGGGTGCAGCTGTGTGTGCCAGGGGAAGCATACCAACTACCTTCCTCCTGCACCACTTAAACACTCTTCCAGATGGGAGTCTCTACCCCCAGCTCCTAAACACAAAGCGGTGAGGTTGCTCACACTAGACACCAACTTCATTTATGATTATCATTTTTGTTAAGATACATTCTGGGGGATCCTCTTCTTATGAGTACTCAAGTCACTGTGGAAAAAACATTGGCCCCAAAGGTAATTTGGCCTGGGTGTCTGGAAACTTCTCTGTTCAGTAGGCAGGAAGCACATTCCCATGCCTATGTGGGCTCAGAGTCTCTCAAGGCCTCCATATACACTGGGTGGTATGAGAAGGACCCTGTTTGGATTCAGAAGACAAGTCTTTAGCACATGATTAAAAACAGGGTTTCTTGTCCACCAGATCAAGAATTTGTGTAAGCTTTCATAGAGCTGGCAGCTTGGACCCTAAATCATCACACCAACCAGCCAATAACTATGTGTGACTAAGACTACCATGTGCTGTTAGAGGCCTCTGAGAACTGGGAATGGAAAACTGCTCTCCTATTCACCCCAGCCTGAGTCCCAAGCCCTTCTTAAGACCCAGAATATTGGTGTACCATGCTCTTTTGGCCATTAGGATCCTGGTCATCTTTCTCAAATCATACTATAAACCATTCCTGTTGATAATGACAGTAAGTTCTCAACAAAAACTATGGCTTTTATAATAGCTGTGGCAAATGACAGCTGTGGCTGGGTTGGTACCTGGCACTGCACACCCTATCTCATCTATTTCCCCTTCTCTGTCTCCAGAGGTGACGGTTATCCTTACTGTAGATGTAAGGGAAATGGTTCAGTGGCTTTGCCTCTTAAGTATGGGCACTTGAATTCAATTCCCAGAATTCATATAAAAATGTTGGGTATGATAGCATACACTTGGAATCCCAGCACTATCAAGGCAGAGACAAATGGATCCCCGATGCCCACTTGCCAGCTAGCCTAACCTAATTGGTGACTTCTTGGCCAGTAAGAGACCCTGTTTCAAAATAATAGAGAAAAGAGAGGTGAGGGAGAGAAAAGGAGAAGAGGTGTATAGCATTTGTAAGGAACAATACCTGGTGTTGTCCTCTGACCTCCACATGCATGAGCACACACACATTAAAAAGAGAGAGAGAGAAGTGAGAAAACAGGCTTTCAGATGGTAAGGATCTTGTCCAGAGTCCCAGAGCCAGTCAGTGGCAGAGGTGGGTGCAGTCTGATCATTCTGTCCCCAAATCCATGTTTCCAGCTTCTTCCCAGATGGTGTTCTGTCTTAGCTCACAAAATTCACCTCCAGTCACCAGGCTTTTTTGTTTGCAAGAAAGGCGGTGTTCTCCCTGCTCCCCTCCCTGAGCAGGAAAACCGTCCAGAGAAAGGTGAGAATCATTTCCACACTCCAGCCTCTGACTGGACTTCACAAGCCCATCCTCCAAGCCAAGTGAGCAGACGAAGACACTCTGGCAGTTCAGAAAGCTGACCTTGTGGAGGAGGCATGGCCATGCAAACCACTTTCCTGTCAGTGGCCCAGTAGCAGTATTCAGCCTACAGACATGTCTTATGTTGCACGTGCATTACTCTTTGGCTTTACATCATCAGTGGTGGTTTAAAAGTAAGTTTCAAGCCAGGCGTTGTGGCGCACGCCTTTAATCCCAGCACTAGGGAGGCAGAGGTAGGAGGATCACCATGAGTTCAAGGCCACCCTGAGACGGCATAGTGAATTCCAGGTATGCCTGGGCAAGAGTGAGACCCTATGTCAGAAAAAAAAAAAAGTAGGTTTCACATATCCCCACAGGTGTCAGCTTTTCTTGAATCAACAGGAGAGTGGCCATGATGGCATCCCCCCCCCCTCGCGCCCCCAAGGAAGGCACTACACTGGAACTCAGGTGCACCCACACACCAACCCACAAGGCTATCCTCTCCAATTCTGTGCCTTCCACCGTCCCCAACACCAATGTCCAATGTTGATTCCCACCACCGGCAACCACTGCTGTCCTGCTTACACCTGCCCACTGGGTCTCCTCAGCTATCCAGATGACTTCTGAGGACTGAGAGTGGTCAGCCCCTACCCCTTCTTCTCTGCCAGTGCAAGGCACTGGGGACATGCATGATGTGCCATCCCCCTGCACAGAACTCTGAGGATGTATACTTATCAGGATTAAACCAGGGTGAGATGTGCCTCCTACATAAGCTCTGAAAGGCAGGACCACGCCTTATACCTTTTTGTATTTATAGTAACTAGAAGAATGTTCCTACTAATTCCCACCAGACCAGAAATTCAGTCTATGCAGAAGAAGCCAGAACATTCTGTCCTTAACTCTTAAGAACCACCCAAGTTTTAGGGCGCAGGCACACATACAGCATTCTGGTCAATAAAACTGACATACCTTAAAGTATGGCCCCATCTCTCACTGTCTTATGAAAAATGCACAGCAAACTGAGGCTTTAGGCTCAAAGGTGGGCGCTGCTTCTTAAACTTGACCTCCCAGCTGAATAAGACACTTTAGGTTTCCAAAAACATCAAAAATGACCAGTACTATAAAGTGAGGGAATGAAAAACAAATTAAAACAGTAACAAGGTCAGACATGGTCAAAGGTGAAAATTAACCTCACACATTTATGCTTCAGAGGAGTTCAAGATTGTACACCTGAACACTTCCACTGTTTTGCATAAGCCTCACCACCTCACCAGGGAGAAGATGTACAAAGCTATAGAAATGTGAGGTCAAGACTATCCTTTCCACGAGGCAGAGTCCTTCTACAGGCTGTGGCTCTGCTGCCTGCAGGAACTTTGATACAAAAGAAGAGTGTTGGGAAGCCACCTATTGTGAGGAATCAGAGGCAACTGTTCAAAGTTCTCACATGTTCTAAATGCTCTTGATGACTGAAGTCCCTGACAGTGCTCCCACAGGAAAATTTGGATACAAGTCACTGTCAACCAAGGAAAGCATTCCTCACCATCCTGGCCATAGTACACACCAATGACTTTTAACATCTAGACACCTAGAGATTTGACCATGACTGCCATTCTTGTATGGGAAGGTAGTTCTGCAAGAAATTAGATCAGGATAAGGGGAGGGGAATTTCCCACTGGCACACGAGCCACTGTATGCAGTGTCTTGAGCTTCCCAGCACTTGCAACAAGGAAGATAATTAGTATGACATCATGCCTATGGTGAGATGAGAAAAAGCCATGTCCTCTTTTTGTCTTCTCTATACCAGACAGGATAATGCAACTATAGGCATGGATCTGTAGGTCACACAGACTTAAGGAGTTGTGGAGATGGCTCAGCAAGTAAGAGTGATTCCTGTGCAAACATGAGGACCTTGTTCAGACCCCAGCAGCCAAATTAAAAGCCAGGCATGACCATGCATGCTTGTAACCCCAACACTAGGAGAACAGACATTGAAGGATCACAGGGGCTCCCTAGTAAGCCAGTCTAGCTAGAAAAATGGCAAGCTCCAGATTCAGTGATAGACTATCTCAAGGAAATTGGGCAGAAAAGTGCTGTAAAGGAGGACATTGGATGTCCTGCTCTGGCCTCTGCACATAGACATGCCCTCACACACACATGCATGCACCACATGCACCAAAGAAAGAAAGAGAGAGAAAAGAAAACACATACCTGTAGCTGTCCCATGAGCCCCTTGACTCAGAGCTGCCCACGAAGCCCAATCAGACCCTGTCCTCCCAGTCATGCATTGAAGAGACAGAGGACTGGGTGAATTTGTCCTTTTTGTTGTTGCAATGTTGGAGATGAAACCCAGGGCCTCACGAGATAGACCAGCACTCTACCACTGAGCCACACTCTAGCCTTGTTTTTTCTTTATTTTTTTATTTATTACAAAGAGAGAGAGAATGGGCACTCCAAGGCCTCCTGCCACTGCAAATGAACTCCAGACACATGGGCCACCATATACATCTGGCTTACATGGGTTCTGAGGAGTCAAACCTGGGTCCTTAGGTTCGCAGCAGGTGCCTTAACGGCTAAGCCCTCTCCCCAGCTCTTGAATCCACTTCTTAAAAGTTCAAGAAAAGGAGACCAAAGGGATGGCTCAGTGGTTAAAGGCACTTCCTAGCAAAGCCTGATAACCCAGGTTCAATTCCCTAATACCCATGTAAAGTCAGATGCACAAAGTGGCACATGCATCTGGAGTTTGTAGTGGCAAGAGGCCATGGCATACCCATTTCCTCCCCTTCATTCTCCCTCTCCTTGCAAATAAATAAATAAATAAAAACCTTATTATTATTTTATTTTGTTTTGGTTTTTTGAGGTAGGGTTTCACTCCAGCCCAGGCTGATCTGGAATTCACTATGTAGCTTCAGAATGGCCTCAAACTCACAGCAATCCTCCTACCTCTGCCTCCCAAGTGCTGGGATTAAAGGTGTGTGCCACCATGTCTGGCTTTTTTGTTTGTTTTGTTTGTTAGTTTGTTAGTTAGTTTGTTTGTTTTAATAAAAAAATTTTTTTAACTTCAAGTAAGAGTCAGTCCAATACACATTACTGATCCTAGCATATTCACATTGCATGCAGTTCATTACACTTTACAAGATAATAATTCAGTTAATTTTTACAACTGTAGTAAGGTCTTAGGACTATCACTGTTTTTTGGGTTTTGTTTGTTTGGTTTTGGTTTACAAAGTAGGGTTTCACTCTAGCCTAGGCTGACCTTGAACTTAGTCTCAGGGTAGCCTCAAACTCACAGTGATCCTCCTACCTCTTCCTCCTGAATGCTGAGATTAAAGGCTTGTGCCACCACGTCCAGCTAACTATCACATTTGTAAAACATATTTATTTGTGAGAAAAGAGAGAATGGGTGTACCAGACCCTCCAGCCGCTGCAAATGAACTCCAGATGGCTGTGCTACTTTATGCATTTGGCTTATGTGGATCCTGTGGAAGCAAACCTGGATCATTAGGCTTTGCAGGCAAGCACCTTAACCATTGAGTAATCTCTCCAGCCTGACTATTGCATTTTTTAAAAATATTTTATTTGTGAGAAAAACAGAAAGAGGCAGACAGAAAGTAAGTGTAGATGTACCAGGACTTCCTGCCATTGTAAACAAACTCCAAGCACATGGGCTACTTTGTGCATCAGGATGGGCTGTCAGGTTTTGCAAGCAAGCTCCTTTAACCACTGAGCCATCTCTCCAGCAAGCCTATGACTATTGCATTTTGAAGATACAGATTCTATGGAACAAAAAGTTAAGTAACTGGCTCAAGGTTGCACAAAAGGAGATGCAGAAAGGGTTTTGTATCCAGACTAATTTGGCTACAGTCTGTGCCATGTTGTACCTACCTTTGAGCCCCTGTCCCAAGGACATAATCTGGAATGCTAACACAGATGTATGCACAAAGATAACCTTCTGGCCTTGGTTATGATATCGCACTAGATAACCCCTAAAGAGTTGGTGGAGGTCACTATTGCATCAATTAAAATAACTTTGCAGAATGCTTGTTTTTGTTTTTTTGTCTTTGTGGAGAGGGTTGGTTGGTTGTTTGTTTTCCAGTGCTGGCAATTAGACTCAGGACCTTACACATGCTAGCCAAGCACTCTTACCACTGAGCTACACCCTCAGTCCAGCAGAATTTGCTAATGACAAGTAAAATAGTGAAGATGTTAAATGAGAAACTGATAGAAAATTGTAACTTAAAATAAAAGCTTTGAAACTATATTAAAACAGAAATCAGGCACAGTGACTGATGCTTGTAATCCCAGCACTCCAAAGACTAAGACAGGAGGATCATGTTTGAGGCCAGCCTGGTATACATAATAAGTTCTAGTACACCTGGGCCACGGAGTGAGATGGTGTCTTCATTCAGGAGGCAGAGGTAGGATTTTGAGCCAGCATGAGACTACAGAGTGAGTTCCAGGTCAGCCTGGGCTACAGTGAGACCCTACCTTCAGAAAAACAAAAGCTATTTAGAAAGAAACAGTATGAAATGGTGTGTATTTGAAGCTATTGTTGAGCTAGGAGTAAAAATATGGACTTCTTTTTCTATCTGCTTCCTTAAAGCTTACAGACTTTCCAATTCGCTCAGAAACATTTCAGAGAAAATTTTTCTTAAGAACCAAAAATTTTAAGAACACAGTTGTATATGATTTCTTGTTGTTGTTGTTGTTCATTTTTATTTACTTATTTGAGAGTGACAGAGAGAGAGAGAAAGAAGCAGATAAAGAGAGAATGCATGTCAGGGCTTCTAGCCACTGCAAACTAACTCCAGGTGCGTGCTCCCCCTTGTGCATCTGGCTAACGTGGGTCCTGGGAAATCGAGCCTCAAACCAGGGTCTTTAGGCTTCACATTCAAGCGCTTAACTGCTAAACCATCTCTCTAACCCCTAATACTATTTCTTGACATATTAAAAGGGTGGTATGAACCAGGTGGAGTAAAGTGATCCAAAAATGGGGAGAAAGAGGCATTTCATAGGCAGCTTAATCCTTCTTGTTAAAATCCAGGGGCCTATAGCCATGATGATCCTAAGAAAAACACCAAAGCAACTTTCAGCCTTAATTAGCCACAGACATGGTAAGGCCTCAAAGCCAACCTGCCTGGCCACCTGCAGCCTCCAAAGGTCTTTCTGCAGTTCAGATGGCTGCCACCCTACCAAGACTGCCTTCCTTCCTGTCGTTCCCTAACATGTCTTTTTTTTTGCTCTGATAATGGTCATTGTTTATTAGTATATTAGATACTTGCTCATTGCTGTGACCAACTACCTGATAAGAAGTAATTTAATGAAGAACTTATCTCAATTTACACCTTGGGGGGGAGCAATAGTTCCTCATGGTGGGGAAGTATAGTGCCAGGAGCAGGAATTCAGCTGGTCACATGGCATCCAGTAGTCAGGAAGCAGAGGATGAGCAGGAAGTGGAGCTGACCTATAAAACCCCCAGTGACCCAGTCTTCCAGCAAGGCTCTACCTCCTGAAGGTTTTACAGCCTTCCCAAACAGTGCCACCAGGTAGGGACCAAGTACTCGAACACATGAACCTATGGGGGCATTTTACATACAAGTCACAGCAATGGGGATACAACCTGAGCAAGATTTCAGAATCGGAAAAAAGCAGACCACATTCCAGAAGTTTGCATTCAATAATAATTAATTCTCCTGGGCTCACAAGTCCCACTCTGGACATGGAATTAGTCCAATACACATTTCTTCTTTCACTTTTGTGATAAAATAACTCTACATTAATACCCTTTTCATGGGGGTGCAATTTCTCCCAATTCTCTGGCATTTGACACATTAATCAGCCACTGAGAAAATGCTTACATGAAGCAAGGGAGAAAGGAAAAGCAGGGGGTGAACTAAGTGAGCTTTGAACTTGGTTCTGGATTCTGGGCTAGTTTGGCCTAAGGACTAACTGCATGCTGGAGTCTCCTAAGTGCTCAGACCAATGGGTGGGCATCTCCAGGAGGGAGGCTTTGTCCTGGTAGTTGCTGGAGCTTCCTTCCCAGGTGATTTCTGCAGGGCTGCAGCCAAGTGAGGCATGATTTACTTGTGGCCAGATGAGGTGACTCTCCCTTTTATGTGGATGCCTAAAACAAGTGCATAATTGAGTCTAATACTAGAAGATTGGGAAATTAAAGGGAAAAAACATATCGCCAACCTTTTCCTCCTCTCAAAAAGAGCAGCTGGGAAGCAAGGTAGAGTGAGGCCTTTCCTACAGGAGTAAGGAGGCTGGGAGAAAAGACTGGCATGGATGGGGATTGTGGGCTTCCAAAAATGGAAAGGGGAGGAGAGCTAAATGAACTATGGGAAAATGTATGCTCGAGTGACTAGACAAATGTGTGTGAAGTTTACATTTTTAGAGAGCATGGTTATTGGAATGCAATCTGAGGACAGTGAGGAATCAACATTAAGTTGAGCGAATAGAGGGGGATCAGGTAGGCCTGAGTATAGGCACCTTGCTAGGTATGGAGCATGCATTTAATCCTGAGCAAGTGGCAAGCATGAGGCAGCATAAACTGGCTGGATCTATGTGGTAAGGAGGTGGATTTAGGTTCTGTAGGAAGGGGACAACACAGAGTGAAAGCCCGTACGTAGTTCACATGGCCCATCTGGAAAGTAGGGACATGCAGGTATAGGATAAGAACTTGAGGATAGGGTATGGAGACAGCTCAGTTGGTAAAATGCTTGCCCCACAAGCATGAGAACCTGAGTTCACTCCTTGGTACCAATGTAAAAATGCCAGATGTGCTGGCATGCACTTGTCATCCCAGTACTGGGAAAGCTCTCTGCCCAGTCAGTCTAGCATAATTGACAAGCTTCAAGACAATGAGAGAGGTGGGACAGGGGTTGCATAGATTGCTTAGTGGTTAGGTACTTGCCTGCAAAGCCTGAGGACCCAGGTTCGATTCCCCATACCCACATAAGCAAGATGCACAAGGTGGCGGATATGTCTGGAGTTTGTTTGCAGTGGCTGAAGGCCCTGGTGCACCCATTCTGTTTCCTTCTCTCTCTCCCCCCACCTTGCAAATAAATAAACAAAAATATTTTTCAAAAGGTGGGGGCTAGAGATATGGCTTAACAGTTAAGGCATTTGCCTACAAAGTCTAAGGACCCAGGTTCTATTCCCCAGTATCCACATAAGCCAGATACACAAGGTGGCACATGAGTCTGGAGTTTGTTTGCAGTGGCCAGAAACACCCATTCATTCATATGGTCTCTGTCTCTCTTCCTCTCTCTCTCTCTCAAATAAGTAAATATTCTTTTTAAAAGGTGGGACAGCTGGGCTCAGAGGTGATATTTGTCTGCAAAACCTAACAACCTGAGTTCAGTTCCCCAGTACCTATGTAAAGCCAGAAGTACAAAGTGGTGCCTACATCTGGAGTTCATTTGCAGCAGCTGGAGGCCCTGGCATGCCCATTCTCTCTGTCTCTCTTCTTTCTATCTCTCTCTGCTCACAAATAAGTAAGTGAAAATATAGAAAAACGATGGACAGCATTTTTAAAAGATGACACCAAGGCTGTCCTCTGCCCTTCATATGTCTACATACATGTACACATACACAGGAAATAAACAGAAAGATAAAAAAGGGAAGATGGACTAGAGTATCATCTAAGTAGCCTTTCTTTTGAGAAGAGGCGTGGGGAAATGCTGTGAAAGAAATGTCAAGTGTTTTCTTACAGCCAGCCTGTCATAAAGAACCATCCCTTGAGCAGCTCTGTGCCAGGCATAAGACTGCCATTGTCATGACTAAGCCAGAGAAGCCAGGAGATCAGCAAGACCAGTAATGCCACACCTGCTGTTGGTGATGCATACACCAACATCATAATCACACATTTATGCCATTACCCACCATGTAAAGGTAGGCTGGGTTTGTTGGACTGAGGACACCAGGGTTCACAGGATCCTGGAGGCTTCCACAACGATGCCATGGCCAAATGGTGGTGCTGGGCTGTGGCCCGTCTTTACTGAAGTGTCATCTCTATACACAGGAACTCCCTGACATTTGGTGAAGAAGTCAGAAAGCTAAGCACATGCTATGTCTCTATCCTATTTTCTTTCATCAGAAATATATGCATTTGGTTTAAAACCAACCTGAATATTTTTTATCATCTGTCAAAATAAGGTTCTTTCCAGGTGTGGTAGCACACACCTTTAATCCCAGCACTCAGAAGACAGATAGGAGGTTCCCTATGAATTCATGGCCAGCCTGAGACTACATAGTGAATTCCAGGTCAGTTTTGGCTACCTCAAAAAAAAAAAAAAAAAAAAAAAAAAAAACAGGGCTGGGGAAATGGCTTAGCAGTTAAGGCGTTTGCCTGCAAAGTCTAAAGACCCTGGTTCGACTCCCTAGAACCCATGTAAAACAAATGCACAAGGGGGCACATGAATCTGGAGTTTGTTTGCAGTGGCTAGAGGCCCTAGAGTTCCCATTCTCTCCATTTGCCTCTTCCTCAAATAAATAAATTAGTTAATTTTTTTAAAAAGGTTCTTCTCCTAGAGCCACTGCCACTAGACCCATGCCCAGGAGTTAGTGGAGGAGCATGATCACAAAAAGCTTTAACAATGCGTCTTATCTTGGGAAAGCTGGGGATCCATTTCTTTCTCAGCAATCAGCACCAAGATACAGAAATGGGAATCACTGTCCCACACCTTTGCCCCCCACCAGGTAGAGGCTATAGGAGTCCCTCAAACCTGCTCCTCCCTAAACAGCTAGTGAGAACCCTTTGGTCAAGAGTGCACTAACATTCCTTTCTTCCCCAGCTGCCACTCTGGTTATGTGGGTGCACGCTGCGAACATGCAGACCTCTTGGCTGTGGTGGCTGCCAGCCAGAAGAAGCAGGCCATCACTGCCTTGGTGGTTGTCTCCATCGTGGCCCTGGCTGCCCTTATCATCACCTGTGTACTGATACAGTGAGTATTTGTGGCCCCTGAATTCAAGTCCCCTTCCCATCTGCCTTCCCAAGGATATCTGCAGCATGGCCACACAACAGGGCCACCACAGCACAGCAAGTTACTATATCAGAGTAGTGTCAGCAGAACCAAGAGGAACTCTGATACCTCTGGTTCAGTGTGACAGCCAAGCTGTCCAAAGGTCTGGAGCATCTAGGCAGGTCCCCAGCTGTGAGTGAAATCAAATCTTTACCCTTGGACTGTTTGTACATACTGATGAACTTGGCAGGAGCTCCAGAGAAAGCTGGAAACAACTTCATCCTTGCAGAAGATATTGGAAAATTCTAAAGTCACATCAAAAGCCACCGCTGCTGTACCTGCAGGCTGGTGACCATCACCCTACACAGCCTTTCCCATTTGTCCACCACTACCCACCCTCATCTTCCAGTAAGATGTTCTGAGCCCCAGGCCAAGGGAGATTTTCAGGAGTGTCTTGATTCTGTTTGCTTACCATAGCTACCCACTGGCCTGCTGGGCACAGTTCTAGCCCCTGAAAACATAGTATTGTATTCCTAGCAGCTAACTTACTACATGAAATAGCTGAAGTCTAAGTCACAGACCAAGCCCTCTGAGGATCTCTCAGAGTTCACAAACAACTACAGGGGTTCAGTTAGCACAGTGTCCATTGACAGTGAGCTCCTGGATGTGAATTGACAAAGCCAGAAGTTCACCCTGCCAGGCTGACTAGGCTTCACTCAAACAAGAGACTCTGATGAGTGGTTTATTGCTGTTGGGGCATCTGAAGCACAGGCCTCTGGTTCTGGAATAAATGAGGTGCCCTTAGAGACCCCAGTTTGTGGCTAATGGCATCCTTCCCCTGGACCCAGTAAGCACTGAGTGAGGAGGGATGATGTTGGAACTTAACTGGCCTGCCCTTCCTCCCTAAGCAGGACCCACTCCACTGTGGATTCAGGGAGTGCATGTTTGCAGGAAGTGAATAAGCAGGACTGCCCAAGTGTCACCCCTCAAAGACAAAGACCTTCCTTGGGTGTTCAGTGAACCCCTTTGGACCAGACCTCTAGGGACCACTTGCCTCATCTCCATGGTCCTATTTCTGTGACCAGGAAGGTCCTAGATCCTTAGAAACAGGACCACATTCCCATATGGCCATGGCCCTCCCTAGAGAGACTCAAAGCCACTTTTGCCAAATTATCTGGTGCAGTGGTTTGATTCAGGTGTCCCCCATAAACTTAGGTGTTCCGAATGCTAGGTCCCCAGCTGATGGAGATTTTGGAATTAATGCCTCTTGGAGATAGTGTATTGTTGGGAATGGGCTTAATGGGTATTATAGCCAGTGTCTCCTTACCAGTGTTTGGCACACTCTCCTATTGCTATTGTCCACCTGATGTTGGCCAGGAGGTAATGTCCACCCTCTTTTCATGCCATAGTTTTCCCTGCCATCATGGAGCTTCCCCTTGAGTCTGTAAGCCAAAATAAACCCTTTTTTTCCCCAAAAGCTGTTCTTGGTTGGGTGATTTCTGCCAACAATGCAAACCTGACTACAACATCTGGAAATGGGAATAATCTAGAAACCTGGACAACTTTTTATTTCCAGGGAGGCAGCCAGCTCTTCTTTCCTTTACTCTGTCCTTTTCCCACCCTGGCCCTGACAAGAAGCTTCAGCCTTCTCTAGGCTCCTGGCCACTTGGATCCAGGGTTCTGCCAACTTGTACAGTCTGGGTGTACTCATGCTAGAGGCCTTGAACAATGGCCCAGGGAACTCCTGGCTGGAAAGGAGCCAGAGCAAGCTTGTTTGACTAGCTAGCTGCAAGAAAGCATGGCAGATAGGTCTGGAGTTAAGGCCTTCTAAGTTCCCTTGGTATGGGGTGAGCTAGTCCCCCAGACTCTTCCACTTAGGATAGCCCAGCAGACTGCCCTGGCCTATCATTTCCACCTGTTACAAGAGCAAGTTAGACAAAGAAGGTCTCAAGGGCTGCTTAGAGTTGCTGCTCAATGATTCAAGGGCTTAGTAATCCCCTAGGGCAGGGAAGATAGAGAGATGGGAGTGCTGGGGAAGGGGATCTTCAGCTTCCTGGCACCAAGAGTGGCATAGCACCTGCCTGTTCCTCATCAGTCTTTCCTCATGTCATCTGTGAAACGTCTCCCATTTTGTGGGTGTGTAGTTCTGTGCGTGTTAAGGTTGTACCGAGTGGGATTGGAAGCTTGCCTGATGGACAATCCAAGGAAAGCAGTTGCCTGAGGGCCTCTCCGCCCCCCCCCCCCCCACTGAATTCCTAGATCTTTTTTCCCTGCTGTTCTTTTGGGCTCCCTGATTCTTTTCTTTTTTCTTTCTTTCTTTTTTTTTTTTCATGCTAACTCTGGAATCTGCCCTTCCTGCCCACAGAGGAAGGCAAGAGCTTTAACATTCTTAACCCTTATGCTCTGGGCTCTGGGTCCCACCGAGGAAGATTTTCTAAAACTAGCAAATTTTAGTCTTCAAAGAAGGATGTGCCACCACTGAGATCCATGACTCATTCTCTCTTCCATTAGCTCAGTCATCTAAGCCTTCCTGCTCTGCGAATTATACTTCCTGATGAAGTGGCAGCCCCAGGAGGCTGCTGATCTAAGTCTCCAGGTCTGCTCTGAGGCCATTGCTACATTGGTGGGACTTCTCAACTGGTCTTCCATGGAGACCGCAGCTGGAGAGCTGGCCAGCCCCTCAGCCAGCCAGAGAAACTAGCGTCAGCTATCCTGGAAAAGTTGGAGCACAGATATAGCAGTAGGGCATAGCAAATGGTTGGTCAGCATCTCTCCCAAAGGGCCACCACTCTGCCAGGTCCTCAGCTCCCTACAGTGGCTGAACTCCAGAGGAGCCATGGGAAGTCTGGTGGGAAGGACTTCTGGGCCAGGCTGTCCTTCCAGTCTCACTCAGCTTGTCTTCCCCACATTGCAGCTGCTGCCAGCTCCGAAAGCACTGTGTGTGGTGCCGTACCTTCATTTGCCGACACGAGAAACCAAGCGCCCTCCTAAAGGGAAGGACTGCTTGCTGCCACTCTGAAACAGGTAAAGGGTAGTTTCCTGGGAGAAGGGAACCTTTCTTCCTGTGGAGATACTAGAGTGCAGAAATGGCCACCATGTCTAAGTGCTGGTAGAAGTACGAGGAGGGTGAAGCTGGATGAAGGGAGAGAGAAAAGGAGAGGCTATTTCACTTTAAAGTCAGCTTGGATTCAAAATGGAGTTCTTTTATCCCTCTGATGACTCAGTGGCCTGATGAGTCAGTTAACATCACAGAGTATCAGTTTCTCTTTTAAAAAAAAAAAATTGTACAGGTAGGTCTATAACCCCAGCTACTTGGGAGGCTAAGTCAGGAAGATCACAAGTTCAAGGCTCTGCTGGGCTACCCCAGAATAAATTCAAGGCCTACCCCAGAAAATTAGGGGAAACTTCTCTCAAAATAATAAGTTTAAAGAAGTCTGTAGATACATCTCAGTAGTTGAGCACTTGTCTAGTATGTATGAGGCCTTATAGTGTATCCCTAGCACCACTAAAGGAAAGAAATGGTGGGATGTGAAGGAGCTATAAATGATATGAGTTCTAACATAAAACTGATAGTATATCCCAATAAATACTCTCTTCCCATTTCCCATTGGCCAGTAAAGAGGGTTGGCTGTAAAAGATCTCCAGGGACCCTTAAATCCATAGAGCCAGGGATCCTGGAACACTTGGATGTCTTGGGACAAACAACAGTATAGGCCCCTCGTCTGATCACATCTACCTGGCTCTGGCTCCCTTTATCCTGATAGGCTCTGAAAAGTCTCATACCAACAGGCTAGCCTAGGTTACTGTTCTATCCAAGGGAGCTCATCAGACTTCAAACTCTCGGAAGCTGCTGGCCTCCCATAGGGCTCCAGGTTGCATGGAGAGGGCAGGTTGAAAGGATCTGGGAGGCTTGCAATAGCTAGAGGCTTTGACATGCCTCTCTCTCTCTCTCTCTCTCTCTCTTCCCCTCCTCCCCCTCCCTCCCTCCCTCCCTCCCTCCTTCTCCCTCTCCCCCTCTCCCTCTCCCTCTCTCCCTCCCTCCCTCTCTCCCTCTCTCCCTCTCTCCCTCTCTCCCTCCTTCCCTGTCTCAAATCTTAAACAAAAAGGAAAAGAAAAATAACTGTTAAGTCATTCTTATCCAGCCTTAGGAGAAGCCAAGCTGTCCAGCCCTGGATCAGCTTATAAACTATACAACAAACTACCCTTCCAGGGGACTGGCCGCAGGTCTTGATGAATTGGAACCCTCATGACAGGGACATCTCCCTGACTTCCTCTGTAACTCATGTCACTCCTAGTATGGCTTCAAAATTTACTGCCTGAGGGCTGGTGAGACAGCTCAGCAGTTAAAGGTGCTTTCTTGCAAAGCCTGACAACCCAGGTTCCATTCCCCAGTGCCCACATAAAACCAGATGCATCTGGAGTTCGTTTACAGTGGGGAAAAAACCCTAGCATACCCATTCTCATTCTCTCTCTCTCTCTCCCCCTCCCTCCCTCCTTCTCTGTCTGTCTCGCAAATAAATAAATAATTTTTTTTTTTTTTTTTAAATCGCAGCCTGAGGCCAAGCCAACAGAATTGAGACTCAGGCCTACCAGCCTGAGAGAACCTGATGGTGTCGCCACCAAATCTCGGTCCCATGCTTGTTTCCCCATTGAGTCTGGGGTCTAGCCCACAATGCCTAACCTATTTTTCTTCCCACCAGTGGTCTGAGGGCCCAGGGGAGTTTGGCCCGTGACCTATGGCAACCCAATGAAGAAAGGCCTTCTTCAAGACAATGCCACTAGGGACACCTAGGACATGCAGCAGGCCTTTTCTCAGCCGACAGCCACCTGTGAAGACTTGTGTCTTTTGTAAGTCTTCAGAACTGAGTTGAAAACTCTGCTGTCACTCTTCAGTGTGCCCTAGAGAAGAAGTCCACAGACCACTATTTAAAGATGTCTGGACAAGAATTGCAAAGGATTGATCTTCCTGTTCATCTGCGCTGAGCATTTATGTCAGCTGCTGTTGGAGTCCCAACATGTGCTGGCATCTCCTGCTTGTCATGGATTCCATGCTATTTCTTCTTTAATGGTTTGCCTGTCCCTAAAAGAGACTCCATGGCTGTTACTGTTTAGAAAGTTGATGAAGGAAAGTGGTAGCTTACTGTTACATGGAGACTCCAAATTCAAGAGGTACCATGGCCTCTGACTGTGAGCTCCTAACCAGTCCTAACATCTTCTATGAAAATCCCATATGGAAGCCTTCCTAAGCTGACATCATCATCTGAGATCATTTCTTATTTACTAGATGGATGATTTTTTTCATCCTTAAGTCATTGTAAAAGGTATAAACCTTCAGATGTTTATAGTATGTGCAGCTGGCTGGAAAGGTATACTGGAAAGGTACATCTGGCCTCTTAAAGACAGTTAACATTTAGGGAAGCCTCCTGGGGGCTCTAAGGCTGGAATCCAAGAATGTGTTCTAGTGAAAGCAAAGGTTGGGGTTCAGGAGTCATGGCATCCATCTAAGTCACATAGCAGGTAAGAACCAGGTTCATACTGGTCACAAAGTTAGCAAGGCCAATAGCAGAGACTGTCCCCTCTGTTAAGGCAAGAGGACAAGGTGCCTGGGTGTATGAGCATCCAGGGCAGACACAATATGAACAGGATGCCTTGGTTACTAAATGGATTAACTTCCTCATAAGCAGCTTTGAGTGTGGGTTTTCCAGGCCAAATCCCTGGAGGGGGACCAGCCCTTTATTTTCCATGTTGTCACTTGGTTTTTTCTTATTTTTAAAAGGAGAAAATTAACTTTCTTATTTATTTTCAAGCATTAGAAGAAATATTCCAGTGAGTTGTTTTTTTTTCCTTTTGGAATGTCTGTTATTATTAACAAGAATGCCACTAAGCCTCTCACATTCCTCTAGAGAAGAAGAAAGTGCTTCTGAGCACTCAGGGATGTTTTGGCCCATTGGGTCAGACCTCATCCTTGGGTTACTTAGTAGCATCTAAGAACAGAATGACAGTGGGTGACATATAAACTCATTGAGGAAGCCACTTACAAACATTTGAGAGGAGAATGGCCTCACCTGTTTGACCTTCAGAGCCTCTAACATATCAAGAAAGGGACATTTAACATACCAACTTGGCTTAAAGTTGCTATCAGAAAATTTTGCTTTGCCTCCATTCTTCCCCATTTCATGTTTCTATGAATTTTTTTCTTTTTTCTTACAGTCTAGGCAATAAACTGCCCCCTATCTTAACCTTAGCACTCTTATTTCATGATACCTGAAGCTATAAATGCAAAATTTGGGACTGTTCTGTTCTGGCCCCCTAATTATATAGTTGACAGCTCCAAGTGGGTTTTTTAATTATTATAATTGCTGTTATTATTATTTTGATTGGTGTTTCATTTTGTTGAGGCAAGATCTTGCTATATAGTCTAGGCTGGACTTGAACTCAAGATCCTCCATGCTTAGCCATCTAAGTGCTGGGTTTCCAGGTGTATGCCACCATATCTAGCACAGTTTTCAATTATCAAAGGAAATAGGGTAAGTTTGCACTTCTTGGATCAGATATTAGGGTTAAGGTTTGATTATAGCCTGCTACTCAGAGAACAATCAGCACCAGATTGAAAGCCTCAGCGTTCTCAGTGAGACCTTATTGAAGGTCTGAGGTCCTGGCATACAGAGAGCACTGATAGTGCAGGTGCAGCACCTGGTGGTAATTTAGTTTATATTGTTAACTTCAGACAGAAGAGCTTTTCTGGTCTAGTGGAAGCTCTTGGAAGTCTGGTTGCTTTTGAAGAGTATTAGCTGATATGACAATATTTAATGAAGCTTTCTTAGCCTAATGAAAAGAGGCTCAGTGTTCCACCTTAAAGACATGAGAAATTGGCATCTAAGAAGGATGGAAGCAGAAAAACTGCAAGGACCCCAGCTGTTTGCAGTGGCCAGGGCCATTCCTATATGCCATGACTGAGCTCAAATGCCACTAGAAGTGTCTTCAGAACTGGTCCATTGTAAGCCAGAAGATCTGGAAAGGGCCAGAAGCTGAAGCTAGATGGAGACAAGCCTGGCTAGACCATTGTCCACACCCCAAGATATGACAGCCTTGCTTTATTGGTGACCTCGATTTGAGAAGTCAAATGGCAAGCACTGGGCTCCTGTACCATCTTACAGTGGTGATGGTTCCTGGATTAGCTAAGAAGATGCTCTGCAGATTCAAGATGCAACTTCTAAAGCATCTCTAAAAGCATCTCTGCATAATCCTACACTCCTGCCCTTCTCAAAGCCCAGTGTTCATTAGGACTTCTCAGGAGCATTCCTAAGCCACCACACAGGGCAGTAGAGAACACAGCTGTTCCAGAGACTCATGGCCAAGAAAATCCCCATTAAAGATGAATTCTAGGGCTGGGAGAGATGGCTCAGTAGTTAAAGACACTTGCTTGCAAAGTCTGCCAACCCATGTTCGATTCCCCAATACCCACATAAAACCAGATGCAGAAAGTGGCATGTGTGTGGAGTACCTTTGCCATAACAGGAGGCCCTGGTGCACTCATATTCACATTCTCTCTCCATACACACACACACACACACACACACACACACACACACACACACACAATATGTCTCTCTGCCTGCCTCTTTCTCTCATTCTCTCTCAAATAAATAAAATATTTTAAAATAAAAAAGATGAATTCTAGAAAGGCCTCCAAATTTCCCATGGAGCTCTGTAGGCTGAGACTTTAAAATACCACAGGACACATTTTCTCTATGGAAAGGTAACATCACCCTGAAAATCAGGCCCCAGCTGGACATGTGTGCAACCAAGCCAAGGGTTAGTTTGTCATATATCCCAGCAAAAATTTTCCTGAGAGAGGAGGAGGCAGGATTAGTGCCCATACACACCAGTGAGGGAGGAGACTCTGTGGTTCTGGAGCCTCTTAGAAAACTGGTATAGAAAACTGCCAGAAATTCCCAATCTAGGCTCTCCAGAATCTATGGGTTGCTTTTCTAGGCAGCCTGGCATGGATGGATCAGAACACTGTAACATTGCTCAGATCCCAGTCCTTGATAGGTCCTGTGCGGGCATCTCTTCCAACCTGCCTAGTCAAAGGGCAGGGCAGGGATGACTCAAAAGCCTAGGGAAGATTACTTTAGAAACAACTCAGGTTTGGGGTGTTTGTTTTTTTCATTGTTTTTGTCTTGTTTTTGAGACAGGGCCTTCCTGTACAGCCTAGGCCAACCTCAAATTCATGATTCCCCTGCCTCAGTCTCCTGAGTGCTGGGATTACAGGTGTGTGTCACCACACTTGGCTTAATGTTTGCTTTTATTTTTCTGGTGTAAGACCCATTCTCTCCAGCCATTGTTCGTACCAAGCTTTCTGAGATACAGTGGTCCATACATGCACACATACACAGAGAGAGAATACTGACAAACAACCCCTTCATAGTGTAATAATTTACTGAAATGTTCAACTTTTTGTTACCTTTATTATAACAAACCTGATGCTTTTTTAGAGCTTATGACTCTGACTTCTGTATATGTTGCACTGAAAAGGTTAATATTTAATGTTTTAATTTATTTTATGTGGTAAGTTAATTTTAATTTCTTAATGTATTAATGTGATTAGTGGTTCTTTTCCTTAATATCTGAATTATATTTAAAAAGTAGTGAGTAATATAAGATACTATTGTATTTTTCAGAAGTGTGCATTGTTACTTAGTTGTACTGTACCATATTTGGAAGGATGAAGGAATGAACTCTTTTTTTTTTCCCCCAAGTTGAGACTTGAGTTTTTCTTTAAGGTGATTAGGCTATTGTTGAATCAGATTTTTCTCCATGAATGTTAATGAGAAAAAAGTAAACATTCTTTTACAAAATGTGGGAATCCCAAAATTAACCATAGCTGACTCTTGTCTGCCTGAAGAAATCAAATTCTTTGATGTTTTTTCTATTATGTTATCTAGTGTCTAATGACATGGAAGAAAACAAATGATGCTCACTCAATTCCTGCCCCAAAGGAATTGACATCCACCTAAAAACCTACACTGCTATATGGAAGATCATTCTGGATAATTTCTTGACAAAATTCTAAGAAGATAGGAGATTGTAAGGTAGATAGTGTGAGTCTCAAAGCCCAGTCCAAGGTGGGAAGCATTAATAATATTCATTCCTTGGAGCTGTTAGGAATTCAAACCATGGGGGCTCTACCTACTGACCTCTAGGGGTGCTTCTCTGCCCTCTAGACCACTCAGATAACATGCTTCAATTTGGGAAACATTGTGCTATAGAACTTGGGGAAGGCACAAATTTTAGAGTGAGAATATGTCTTTAGGAAAAGCTTTGTAAAGCCTTTGCAGAGAAAGCAAAACTTAATTTACCTCTTGAGGTTTAAGAGCAATAACCATGGAAAGCTGCAGCTCTTTGGATCATCTCTGATCAGCCTAGTAGAAAGGATACATAGGCCTGTCCATCTCCTACAATGCTCCACCTGTCCCCAGTCCCCCACTCCCTTACTCTTAGCTGTAAGAAGTTGCTTTAGAACTCTTAGCCCATTTCCTGGAAATGAATGGCAAGCTCTCCTCACTTCTCACTGGTGTGTGGGCTATCTGTGCACAACTAATGACCAGTACCCAGAGAAGAAATGGGTCACAAAGTTGCTGAAGAGTACCAAATTTCGGTCCCCTAAAGATGGTAACAGTTCTCTGCACTGAGGGATTGTGATGATGATGTTCTGTTGTCAACTTGATCTGCTTAGGAATCCACAGGCATTCCTCTAGGTAAGGTCTCTGAGGTTGCTTCCAAGATGGATTAACTGAAGGAGGAAGTCCTTCCCCAAGCATGAGCCCTTCTCCCAGGGTGGGTGGCCCCTCTCAGAAGGGGGCTTTATCTAAGGAAGCTCTGGAGGAAAAGAATCCCTTCCTCCCACCTGGCTGCAGTGCTGCTTGCTGCCTTCCAGTGTGGACTGAAGAGCAGCAACTCTTCAGGCCTTCAGTGCTGCATTGGTACTGCTGAGACCTCCAGTCTTGTGGACTGAGCAGCTACTGGGTTCCTTGACTGTCAGGCATGCAAACTGCTATTATTGGACTGCCCTAAGATAATCTAATGAATTCCCTTTTAATACAATTCATTCTATCAGTTCTGTTCCTTTAGACAACCCTGACTAATACAGATTGTGATGCCAGGAGTGGTTCTAGAGAAACAGAATTGTAAGGATGGATCTCCCTAGTAGGCGTGGGGCTCTACTGGTATTAAGGAGAGTACTTTTACTGGTGATAAGGAGATCACTTTCAGTGGGGCCCAGAACCAGAGAAGGCTGTTCAACAGGTCCAGGCTATTGTGCAGGCTGCTGTGCTCCTTGGGCCATATGATCCAACAGATCCAATGGTACTTGAGGTGTCAGAGCTTTTTGGAGCCTTTGGCAGGCCCCCATAGGTGAATCACAGAGGAGGCCCTTGGGATTTTGGAGCAAGGCCCTGCTGTCATCTGCAGATAATTACTCTCCTTTTGAGAGACAGCTCTTGGCCTGTTATCTGGCCTTACTGGAAACTGAACATTTGACAATGGACCATTAAGTTACTATGCAACCTGAGCTGCCCATTATGAGCTGGGTGTTATCTGACCCACCAGGCCATAAAGTTGGATGTGCACAGCAGCAGTCCATCATTAAGTGGAAGTGGTGATCAGGCCCAAGCAGGCCCTGAAGGCAGAAGTAAGTTACATGAGGAAGTTGCCCAAATGCCTGTGATTGTTACTCCTGTTACAATGCCTTCTGTCCCCAAGCATGTACCTATGGCATCATGGGGTGTGTCCTGTGATCCATTTACTGAGAAGGACTTGGGTATTGCTTACAGATGGTTCAGCCCATTAAGTAACCTCCCAGGAGTGGATGGCATTATAGCCTCTTTCTGGGACAACCCTGAAGGACTGTGGTGAAGGAAATTCTTCACAATGAGCAGAACTACAGGCAGTGCATGTGGTTGTGTATTTTTCTTAGAAAGAAAAATGGCCAAATATGTGGTTATACACTGATTCATGGGCTATGGTCAGTGGTTTGGCTGGATGGTCTGGGACTTGGAAGGAGCACAGTTGGAAAATTGGTGAGAAGGACATTTGGGGAAGGTGTACGTGGCTAGAACTCTCTGAATGGGCAAAGGATATAAAGATACGTGTGCCTCATGTTAATTCTCATGAGAAAGTGACCTCATCAGAGGATGACTTTAAAAATCAAGTAGATAAGGTGACCCATTCTGTGGATAGTGGTCAACCTTTTTCCTCATCCACCTCTGTCATTGCCCAATGGGCCCATGAACAATGTGGCCATGGTGGCAGAGATGGAGGCTATGCATGGGCCCAACAACATGGACTTCCACTAACTAAGGATGACCTGGCTACAGCTGCTGCTGAGTGTCAAATTTGCCAGCAGCAGAGAGCAACTCTGAGCCCCCGATATTGTAGCATTCCTCGGGGTGACTAGCCAGCAACATGGTGGTAGGTTGACTACATTGGACCACTTCCATCATGGAAAGGGCAGCATTTTGTCCCTACTGGAATAGATACTTATTCTGGGTTTGCTTTTCCTGCATGTTAGGCTTCTGCCAATACTACCATCTGTGGGCTTACAGAATGCCTTATCCACTGTTATGGCATTCCACACAACAGGGCTTCTGACCAAGGAACTCACTTCACATCCAAGGAAGTAAGGCAGTGGGCTCATGATCATGGAATTCACTGGTCTTACCATGTGCCCCACCACCCTGAAGCAGGTGGTTTGACAGAAGGTAGAATGGCCTTTTAAAGAAACAGTTACAGTGTCAACTAGGTAGCAATAGCTTTGAGGGCTAGGGCAGGGTTCTCCAGCAGGCTGTATATGCTCTGAATCAGTGTCCTATATATGGTACTGTCTCTCCTATAGCCTGGATTCTCAGGTCCATGAATCAAGGGGTGGAAATGGGAATGGTCCCACTTACCATCACCCCAAGGGACCCATTCACCAAATTTTTGCTTCGTGTTCCTGCAACCTTATGCTCTGCTGGCCTAGAGGTCTTGGTTTCAGAGAGGGGAGTGCTTTGTACAAAAAAAAAACAAAAATTCCACTGAACTGGAATCTAAGACTTCCCTCTGGCACTTGATGCCCTTGAGTGAACAGGCTGAGAAAGGAGTTACAGCGTTAGCAGGGGTGATTGATCCAGACTACCAGGGGGAAATTGGGCTGCTCCTCCACAATCGAGGTAAGTAAAAGTATGTCTGGAGTACCGGAGATCCTTAGGAATCTTTTAGTGTTACCATGCCCTGTTATCAAAGTCAATGGACAACTGCAACAATCCAGTCAAAGCAGTGTGATAAATGGCCCAAATCCTTCAGGAATGAAGGTATGGGTCACCCATCCAGGTAAAGAACCAAGACCTGCTTGGATGCTTGCTGAAGACAGAGGTAGTACAGAATGGGTATTAGAGGAAGGTAGTCACAAATACCAGCTAAGGCCACATGACCAGTTAACAAAAAAAAAAAAAAAAAGGACTATAATTGCCATGAGAGTTTCTCTTCCATTTGTTAAAGGGTGTTTGTGCATATGTACTCCAATACTAGAATGTTTT